>NC_137895.1:38823219-39423219 GCF_963455335.1 Martes martes | reverse complement strand
GGGTCCAAAACTAACCATTTTAATCCCTCTCTGGAGTCCTCCAAGGAAACTTGCCTAAGGAATTAGTTCTAAGAAATTAATCTTGATTACATTCCTTTTGTCAGAAAATTAGTTGCTATTCACAATGAACAAATGAAGGATTAAAGAATAAAAGCTGAGAAAACAACTCACCCATGTTTTGCTTCACCTGTTCTGCTGTTATTTTATTCATTATAGCATTTCATGGATGACATGAGAATCTTTTTCAAACCCAGGTTAAATAGTATCAATTTTTTTTATTTTATTTATTTTTTTTAAGATTTTATTTATTTATTTGACAGAGATCACAAGTAGGCAGAGAGGCAGGCAGAGAGAGAGAGGAGGAAGCAGGCTCCCCGCCAAGCAGAGAGCCCAATGCGGGGCTCGATCCCAGGACTCTGGGATCATGACCTGAGCTGAAGGCAGAGGCTTTAACCCACTGAGCCACCCAGGCGCCCCAATAGTATCAAATTTTAAATGAAATTTTATTGAACTGTCACCTAAATATCTAGTCCTAATTGCTTTCTCTAATGAAAAATGTACTAGAACTTAACTATACATTCCCCCTGTAATTTGATGGCTAGTCTCCATTTTTTTCTCACATATATTTAGAGGGTTTTTTTTTTAAACATCTTTTGAATTCTCTGAATAAATTATGATTTTATAAGATTGTATTTTTGCTCATTTTAAGAAATAATATTTTTATCAGAATTAGATGGTTGGTTCTTGCTTATGGAAACTTCTTTCTTAGGATCCATCCCCTTTGATCTTTTCTATTTATCAATTTGGTTTTACCCATTGATGGGGGCATCTAATATTCAGAGTCTAGTATTCTGAAACAATCTTCATATTCTCTTTCAGAATTGAAATCCCACTCTATTCTTTGAATTTCTTACCATGTACAGCTCTACACATCTAAGAACTAACTTCTAAATTGTTTTACTCAGTTTATTGTTGTTTTAATTTCTAGAACTTTTGAAATTCAAGTGCTCTTCATTTAAAGAATTGGAAGTACAACTATTTGCTTTATCTTGACTTTTGGGTTTTCAAGTCATCACATATCATCTTTTAGCCATCCCCATGGTATTTAGCTCTTAACTTAGACATTCAGTCAAATTTTGTAGGTTCTAATTAAGAGAAGATGCATCTCTAGGCTTCCATGACCTCAGAGTTTTATTTCCTGCCTAATATAATATAAATAAATATATAAATATAAATATAAAATAATATAATATTTCCTGCCTATAATTTTATGTGAATTACGTAGATGTTTAGAGTTAAAAATTATAAGACAAAGGTTTTCTACCTCTCACAAACATATCCTGGAGGTAATCTTGTGATATTAAATCCTCATATGTAGATGAAACTGTTAGGGTGATTTGGGATTCTTTTGTTTAATGTAGGAATAATGATATTCAGGCAAAAGTTCCAGAAGTACTGATTAATTTTAAAAAGGTTACATGTTGAACATTTTTTTAAAAAGCTTCTATTTTTAAGGCTTCTTGTTCCTCTAAGATTAGATATATTCAATTACTTTTTTTGGTAAAGATTTTTTTTTTAAGATTTTATTTGTTTATTGGAGAGAGCGCGAGAGAAAGCATGAGTGGAGGGGTGGCTAGAGGGAGAAGCAGTAACCCCAGTGAGACAGAAGCGCCACCCAGCAAGCATGAATGGGGGGAGGGGCAGAGGGAAAGGGAGAAGCAGACTGCCTGCTGAACAGGGAGCCCAAAGTGGGGCTCAGTCCCAGGACTTTAGAGTCATGACCTGAACCCAAGGCAGATGTTTTACTGAACCACCTAGGAGCCCCTCAATTACTTTTTTTGAAACTGAAGACACCTCATTAAACTGACTAATCTAATCACTTCCTTATGCTAATTATTGTGTTACCCCATTTTACAGATGAAGCCATTTAGATTACTTATTTGAATTGCTTTAGGGGCTACACATTTAATAAGTGTTAATGAAATGGCTAGAAAATAGATTTTCTACCTTGTCAAATCTATTCCAACACTACAGAGACTTTGTTGCTAGGGGAAAACAGGATTTCGGTATACACAGGACTGAATCTAGCTAGACCCTGGCTCCACCA
Source organism: Martes martes (assembly GCF_963455335.1). Taxonomy (NCBI): domain Eukaryota; kingdom Metazoa; phylum Chordata; class Mammalia; order Carnivora; family Mustelidae; genus Martes; species Martes martes. The sequence continues at coordinate 39,421,112 of NC_137895.1, read as the reverse complement.
CTTATTAACTCCAAAAAAGTTTTAACAACGACTTCACCACATCCTTGTAAATCTGAATGTGATAAACATAGGCAGTCTGCTAAAGGCAGTTTATTAAAGAGCCATTCTAATTATTTTTTAAAATCATGCTGCATCTCCAGCAATAGGCATATAAGCACAAAGACTCCCTGAAGAGGGCAGTTTTTTTCATGTGAATGTCAAGGTCCAGGATATCTATGAACCAATGTGTATTGTTTTTATTTGTACACTTCACATTTACTAACTAGACAGAGATAAAGATGATGTCTTGAGAACAAGGTTTAACTAAGAAACTGCTTATTTTCTTTTTTATCTGTATGATTCTTCCCTACATGGATGTTAAATAGAGAAGCCCCAGGACTGCTCCTTAATTGTGGTTTTGTCATACTTGGCTTTGAACTTCCAGCTTGGTACCTTCCCATAGTGCTGAACTAAACTCAGAACACAACACAGCACTAAAGCTGAGGCACTCAGCATAGAACTATAAAAATGTCCCATCCTATCCCAACATCCCACTTATTTGTCCCATGGCATTTTGCTGGGTTTGAATTTGCACCAAACCAAGGTTTAAATAAATTAAATGTTCTCCTTTAGCCTTAAATGTGTACATAGAATTGCTGCTACACTTTCCCCACCCAAACTCTAAAACTGGGAAATGTGAGTCAACTTAGTTTCATTTCTTGTAACTTCACCAACACCTTTTGTCACATTAGGAATTATGCAGTTTTTATAGTTACCTTGGAGCCCTTTATAAAGATATTTGGTGGGCTTCTGCTTTTCATAAAACCAGCAATTATGTATCTACTTTATCTAAATATTCAGTCTCCAGTTGCTGGAGGACTAGAGTTTGTACAGAAATCAAAACTTCCGAAAATAGTCTGGTTCTTTTATGTTCTCTCTCTCTCTCTCTCTCTCTCAGACCTTCCTCTTCTTTTCTGCCCCATCCTTCCTACAGAGACATTAGTTCTGCCATCACTGACACACCAGCTTTCTTATAGGGGTATTGTAATCAGTAGTCTTCCTTTCAAACAGAATTATAAGAAATATTCTGCTCTGGTCTGACAAAGCTGAGAACGTGGTCCCTGCTCACCTCATCTGTGGATCATACTCAAATGATAAGCTTATTTCAGGTTGTAGCTTCCCATGCCCTTAAGGCTATTCAACTAGACCTTTCTATTTGAAGAATGGTATACCTTTCATCCCCATGATTGGTCTTTAGTACTTCTTCCCCAAAATGCCTAGGGAAATAGCCTGATGAGAAGAGAACAAGGTAGGCACTTCATGGAAGTCTCAGGATCATCCACCGTGCTTGATGTCCAAGTCATTTTTGGTAGCTGCCTATCAGCATTCCAGTCCATTTTCTGACCTCAGTGTATCATGCCCCTCTCCTTCCACGGACCGCTGTTCATTGAGCACCTAACTCATTTTAGGGAACGCCTTATTTTAGGGAAACACAAATGCAGAGACCACAGCCACCTCCAGTTGTCAATTCAAAATCAGTATAGATGGAACTGATGAAAATAATGAGATCACATCGAAGTGACAGCTAAATTACGTCTTATAGAATATAAATGCTCAACAAGTTTGTAGAAAATAAAATGCATGACGAAGCCGGTGTTAATTATCGAAGGCTTCATGGAGGTGTAAGCAATTCTGCCTGGTGGATCTTGAATTAAATAGGTCTTCATGGAATTAACTACAGATCCTAAGAGTTACTTCAGCTTTCTTTTCTCTAAGATAGGCAGTCCCGATTCTATGACCTTGTGGTAAAAGAACATTTATGTAAACTCCTGCCATTTATGGCTTCTTTTGAATGCTCTCCACTTCTGTTTTACTTGAGGACTCTCAAGGTGGAAGAAGGGAGTGTGTACCATCACTTTGATAATAACAAAAAGAACAGATAAAGTTCTCTACATCTGCATGCCTGTATCAATAGTATGCATAAATGTCACTTCTAACATCAAAACCATAAATCGCTTGCATTCTCTTTTCTATATTAAAGTCTCTTTCAGTGGGATTTATTTTCCATTACTTGAATCAATGCACTGCTCTTTCATTCATCTTCTCTATTTCTCTCCATTTCTCTTCATTTAAAACTCATATAAGGCTATTCTCTTCTACGAAAATGTTCACAGTTGCCCATTTTAATAAACAGAACCATATACAGAAATATTTAGATCTGGAAGGCACCTTGGAGAATTACCTTTTTCCACTGTCTCATTTCACAGCTGATAAAATTAGATTAAGTGATTTGTCTAAAGTCACACATTAGATAGAGGCAGAAGCAGACTAGGATTATAGGACACTAAATTTTACTTTTGTCAATATATAATTATTCATTCAGCAAACATTTATTCATGTGGCAAGCACTATTCTAGGGGTTGGAAGCCAATATTCTGCTCCTGTACACTCCTGATTCTGTAAGATTCATTCTTCCTTAGGTGTGCTGTGAGTTTCTGCTCTACCTTTTATTTAAATAGTCTTATTTCTTCATGCTTTGATAGCGTCCTTATCTTTACTCATTCCCAATTAACTTCCCCGAGCTTCTCATTTAATTAATTCCCATCCTCGTTTTCAAGATACGAACTGGCTCTCCTGACTTAGCGCCCTCCTGCCTCATTATCAGCCCCCCATTCTCAAATAATTATTTTGAATATAATGAAAATGTTAAACATGGTTGAACCCAGTATGTCATTATTGTAACTGACTGCCAACAAATGTTTTCATATGTTTCGACTTGTGTGATAAAGTGTCACAACAGAAAATGAGTAGACCCCTCATCCCTGTCCCCTTTTCCAATCTCTGTTGGTAAACATTTGCTTCTATCATAATGAGGACAGGTTTGCCAAATGAAGCCTCCTAAATGGACGTCAATGGTTCAACACAAAAAAGAAAAAACAGAAATATTCCTTTGTCCTCAGTGTGGGGCAAAATATTTTGTCCTTCTACTTTTCTTTCAAGAAAAGTTCATATTCCTTATTATTGCCTCCCTACCATTCCTACCAGCAGCACCATAGGTACTAATAGTGACTGCATTTATTTGCAGAACACTCGTTTGTTTACTTTATTAATTGATGCATTACTTTTCTTTTATTGCCTAATACTCACCGTTTTCCAGATAAATGTCACCATCTTTTATAGTTACATGCAAAACGAGACAATCTTGTGCTTAATCAACAAAATAACATAGCCACAGTTCAGTGAAATATTTTGTAAAGATACTGAAAAGTGGCACTTTATTTCTATTTTTTAAAGGTAGTTTTATAATCTTTTTGTTAATGATCATTTTTCTCTTTCATTAAAAACTGTCAAAAAAGTTCCAAGGATAGTATAAAAAGTTCTTATATGTCCTTTACCTAGGTTAACCAACTGCTAAGATTTTGTTCTGTATCATTTTCTCTGTCTATATTATTGTGTATATTCTATATATTATATCTATACTATAATACTATATTTGTGTGTATATATACACAGTTCGTATATTTTTCCTAACTATTTAGGATTATTTGGAGACCTGGTATGACTTATCCCAGTATTTTAGTATATATTTCAGTATAATTCCTAAGAACAGGACATTTTTTTTTTACACAGAACAGTTATCAAATGCATCATCTAATTCATAGCCCTTTGTCAAATTTCATCTGTTATAACATTAATGTTCTTTTTTTTTAAAGATTTTATTTATTTGACAGAGAGAGAGATCACAAGTAGGCAGAGAGGCAGGCAGAGAGGGAGGGGGAAGTAGGCTCCCCGCTGAGCAGAGAGCTGGATGTGGGGTTTGATCCCAGAACCCTGGGATCATGACCTGAGCCGAAGGCAGAGGCTTTAACCCACTGAGCCAACCAGGCGCCCCAACATTAATGTTCTTAATAAGCTAATCATTTTTGTCCTATTGGTCCAGGATCTGATCTAGAATCACGTGACATACTTAAGTGTCATGAAATGTTTTATTTTAGTGTTTAAAATCTTAAACTCAGTCACTAATGACCTGGATCGTGTTTCTTTTTAAAGTAATCTCTGCTTCCTGACTGCTGTTCCAAGAATAAGAATTTAAGCCAAAAGATGTCTAACAAAATCCCTTAGGATTAGTGATATCTGTATTGAGGAAATGACACATCAACTTTGTAACTATTTTCTAACCACAAGTTTTGGCATTTCAGTAGGAAGAAGTCCAAGGAAAAGAACTCCGAGTTTATCCATAATTTTCAGTTTAGAGATTTTGATGCCATTCCAGTTGACCTGGGGCAAAGGGATAACCTTTATAAATGGCCATGGTGCAAGGATTCGCAGCACATACTTTAAATCTAACCCTAAATAAATATTTAGGTTAGTGATAGGTTAGTAAAAGCTCCATTTGAACCAATATTTTCATCAAAATGAAATATTTGAGATATTTTAAACAAAGTTTGGATATAAACATTAGCTATTTGTCATTCCTCAAACTGAATCCTTTTGAAAAATAATACAGCAGTGCATTTTTAAATATTGAACATAAAAATGAATACAAATAGTGCCCTCCTCCCACAAAACAAGGATTTGTAATATTTATGCCTAAAGCATACAGTGTTTTGCTTAATTCTGTAAATAGAATTATGATTAGGGCCTCAAGGTACAGCGGTTTAATTTCTAGCTGTCGTCAAGCAAAAGTAATCCCTAGGTCTCAGTTATTTTCTTTTTTCTCCATGTCAGGCCTGCTTCTAAAACTGGATTAAAAAACATGAAAGAGTCATCAGATTTATTGACTATGAATGCTCATACTGTTTTGTGAAAAATACATAAACCTACCTAAAAAGATTCATCTTTTTTTGAAGTATCATATAAACACATCAAAGTACCAAGTCTCAATACCAGGAAACTGTCTGAATCAGACCTACTGATACCAATTACGTTACTGAAAAGCCAGATAGTTTGCAGAAAGTGCAAAACCATCCTGTGCTATTTTCACTTTTTTCTTCTAAAATAGAGATGTTTATACATGCAAGAGACAGAAATGAACTACCAGAAAAATACGATGCACATCCATATTCAGTGCAGAGATTAAAAGTAAAAAAGTTGTTTGTCCCCTACCGTAGAACAGGCTTGCCCATCCATCCTTGTGATAGATGTGCGTGCAAGTCCAAAATGAAATCAAATCCCTGCAGATGGCTCATAAGTCACAAAAACTGTTTAATCCTCCCCCCAGGGGAAGTCAACCCCTTGGTAAGTCTTAGTGTACAATAAATACAATGTCAAATATTCTCTTAGTTTTGCGGTAGAAAACCTTCGTTTATTGCAGCAGGTGCCCTCGCCCGCAAGAGCTCTATGTCACTCTGGTTTCTTAGCATGTGCACTCATTGAATTTGGTGGTAGTTTTTGTTTTAGTAAGAAAAGTGTCAGTACATGGAAACTACATATAAAAATCTTATCTAAAATTGAGTGTGGCTCAAAGTCGTATTTTAAGAGTCAGTCGGGCAAATCTAAATGCATTTTTACAATGCTCTTTCTAATGGCTTTTACTAGAAAATGGTTGAGTTTCAAGCAGAAATAAAATGAAAGCAGACCTTGGAGGCTTAAGCATTGAACAGATGCAATAAATGCAGCTTTGGAAATATAGCTGTCACTTCAGATCTTTTATGCTGAGTACCCATATGCGCCAAATGCCAGAGCTGCTAGCATTGTGTCTGTGTAGTTCTGCTGAAACTGGACACCGTAAGAACTCTTAAAAACAGAATAACATGCCTATTATGAACCTATTTCTAAATATTTCATTCTTTCTTGGTTTTCATTGTACCTAAATTTTTTGAAGACTAAAACTGATGAGAACTTACATAAAAAGGTACTTGTCTCTAACACTATGAAATTTTTTCATTTGTGAGTTGTTAACTTGTCAAAAAAAATCAGAAATTCTTGACATCTTTATTACATTAAAGCAATTCCTGATATTGACTCGGGAAGGATTTTTTTTTCTTACTCCTTAAACTAAAAGTCGTACCTTTTTTTTAATGCAGTGATATGAAATTATTTTTCTCTTTATCCCTGATGGGGGGAGACAGATATATGTATATATGTATATGTGTGTGTGTATATATATGTATATATGTATATACATACATACTTGACCCTTGAACACCATGGGTTTGAACTGCACGGGTCCACTTTAATCTGTGGATTTTTAAAAATATATATACACTACTGTATTGTACTGTCAATGTATTTTCTTAACATTTCTTTTCTCTAGCTTACTTTATTCTAAGAATGCAGTATATAATATACAAAATCAACTGTTGATGTTATCGGGAAGGCTTCAGGTCAACAGTAGACTGTTAGTCAAGTTTGGTGGGAGTCAGAGGGCATACAAGGATTTCTGATTGTAAGGGGGGTGTCAGTGCCCTTCACCCCCACATTGTTCAAGGGTGAACTGTAATCATTTCAATACTAAACACAGCACCATGCACTTAATTGGGTAATAATTATATAATTTTTATATGGTTCTTTTTAATAATGTAATATTCTCTAAAATATCTACCTAGATTAGTATTATTTCATTTTTCAAGTTGAAAAACTATACCAGAAGCATAATTAACTTGTCACAAAAATGAGTGTATAAACTACTCACAGAATCTTAATCTCTAACACTTGAAACCAACTTTAAAATCCGTATGTACTTATCATATACCCTATATACTAAATATACATAACATTATATTGCATTGTATATACATATACATATATACACATATATATCAAGATTTCTAAGTAGAAATACTACATAATAAAATTAATCAGTTATAATTATGACAATCTGAAATGACACTGAACCATGTAGTCAACTAACGAGTGCATATGTTGTTTTTCTTTTAGAGAAAAAGAATCTGAAAGGACAAAATACCCCAGAATTCCTAACAGAACAGTAAGTACTTTCATCATACAAGACTATTACATTCTCTACATCTGTACCTATAACATTCTATAAAATCAGAGGATCTTTCAAATTTCTTTTACAGAAACATTCACCTTTCTATTTTCTAAGAGATTAATATAGTAAGCAAATGGAGCCTTCTAAAACTAAATCCCAATTTAATGGAGTAAACTGAAAATAAATTATCCTCTAATCCTCTTAAATAAGAGGGCAAGGTAATTCTTGTGATACATCTATGTGACAGAAATGTTTATGCTGATTCCACCATATCTTCTGACTAGCATCGTATCATTTTAAATTCTAAAGAAGAAAAAATTAAGTAAAATTTCATCAAAGTGTCTCCTGTCCTATGTGTGTGCTAGAAAATTTATTCATTTTGAACAAAATCTGAAACAGAACCAAGATGCTTGTTTTGCTTATAGTCATTAAATTAGAATTACCAAGAAGAATGGCAACCATTTGTAGGCTTTATATCTATACTATAATCTCATTTGTACATTTCTTTCTAATCTCCTCACAACTTAACTACAGCATGTTTTTCTTTACATAGCTATTAATTGATAGTAATAATTTCTTTCCTAAATATGTTTCTGTGAAACAAAGTTAATATTTTTGATACCATTTCTTATGTTAGAATTGGTAACATTATGATTTCCTAGGTACAATTATAAATTTTAAATACATGAATATAAAAAATAATAAAGGTAGAAAAGTCCATGTTGATGAACCATGTTATATCTCTTTAATGCTATAATTGTCTTGAAATGAGTTTGCAAATTCACTTCCAGGTTGAATTTTTAAATGCTCATTGATCATTTAAATGAGTCATAGATATTTGTTTACATTCTTCATACAAAAACCAGGTAATATTTACCATACCCCCTCACAATTTTTTAGCCATCTTATAATTTCACTGTGAAGAGCCAACAATGGCTGTTTTTCTGATCTATCCTTAAGTGATTTTATTATTCAGGTGTGACTTATATAACTTGCTTGACTTGAATTGTACTTTTCATAATTATATTGAAATAGGATTTAGTATGGCATCCTTTGGAGAGAATCGATTCAAGTAATGAGGTCTCTTCTCATTTGGAATAATCCTAGGGAAAATAACATATATATTTCCAAGGAAGAAATCATGCATTTTCTTGGTGTGTTTGTGCTTTGTGGTAGTTCTTTTTAGCCTTTGTATTTTATTTAACAAGGACATGCTAAATGACTCCACAAATAACTGTAAGGAAAAATGACTAACTCTAGCCCAAATTTAAAAGGCATAGTTTATGCCTTAATGATTTTATAAAATATTTACAAAGAGAAATACTCTGAATTACAATAATATTGTCAAAACATTGTCAGTATCTTAATATAGGTCTCATCTTCCAAGGAGTTCATGACTTAAGTGTGTCAGTACATAACGTAAAGTATGATATAAAGTGAAGACATTGGATAATGTAGTGACTATTTTTCTTGACTTTATAGAATATGTGTCTGTGTTGCAAGCTCATGAATAATAAGTTTGTACAATTTGTATTTAAATCAAGCCTTATTAATTGAAAATTTTTAGCATAGGAAAACCATACAAACCTATAATTTTGCCTCAAAGCCCATAGCTGAAGAACAATTTGGTAATCGATTAGAATTTTACGAATTCTCTTTATAGAGTTACACTGCATTTATATTTCACAAAAGTTTTTGTGCTTAAGAAAGATAAGAAAAATAAGGAAAGGACCACTGAAAATTTTAAAATAGTAATTTTCCTCTGAATGACTGAACACTCAGTGGTACTTTTAAGAACTCTAAGGATCATTCTCTATAGACTGAATTAATACACTGGATAATAATAATAACCAAGAGGATGCATTAAAAAAACATTCAGATGCTCAGGCATGCTTCTCAGAAACTATTCATATTATCTTAGATCTGCTAAACCTCTCTAAATACTACTGGGAGTTGATGTTCTCACTCAAAGCATGATTATTATTAACAATCTCTCTTTCCTGATATACCAAATAGAACAAGAAGTTTTCAGAAGTGTCCTAAGAGAAAATAGATTTTTTTTAATATTTTATTTTTTTAAATTTTTTTATTTATTATTTTTTATAAACATATAATGTATTTTTATCCCCAGGGTACAGGTCTGTGAATCGCCAGGTTTACACGCTTCACAGCAATCACCATAGCACATACCCTCCCCAATGTCTATAACCCCACCCCTCTTTCCCGACCCCCCGACCCCCCAGCAACCCTCAGTTTGTTTTGTGAGATTAAGAGTCACTTATGGTTTGTCTCCCTCCCGATCCCATCTTTTAACTAGGAAAGTATTCTGTGATTCACTAGTAAATAAATATTATTTGCAAATGCCCCTCACGACTTTCAATTAGTCAAACTCTTCTCCCTTTGAAGTAACAAGTTCTTATAGTCAAAAAGTAGCACTGGTGGTATAGTGGTGAGCATAGCTGCCTTCCAAAAGGTAGAGGGGTGTGTGTGTGTGGGTGTGGGTGTGTGTGTAATAGTAGCATGGAGTTGAGATAAAAAATGTATCTATTTGGTGTACTATGTTCATTTTACAGACATTACTTCCTCTAATATCATTTATAAAGGGCCAGATAAGTCAACTCATTTATCCAAGCTCTCTTATCTAGTGACAGAATCAACAGAAATTCTGAATTAATTAGCTATCCACTATCTTTTTTTGCCTGCCATATTAACTATGAAAGTACTTCCATAAAAATTGAGGGTCTCTGGTTCAAGAAACTTGCTCTCAAAGCTTAATTTTTTTTCAACTAAAACACTAATCCAATTTTGTACTATCTGCCTGTAACTGTATCTTGATACAACTCATTAAAATGATGTTCATGGTAGAAAGAATTATATACACAGAGAGAATCTAAGTTTGAGTCTTGGCTTCACCCAACTCCCCCTCTCATAGTGAGGAGTCCTGGAGCATATGGGGAGATCACACAGCTAAAAAACTACCACATCATCATCATCATCATCATCATCATCAATAACAATAATACATACATACAATCTGTCATCAGCAATAGTTAAGCAATTACCTCTTTGATGCTCTGTTTTCTTATCTGGGTAATGGCGGGAGGGGAATGCCAAGTCTACTTCCCAAGACTTTCTGAGATCAAATTAGATACAAGAGTGTGTAGTGATGTTTAATTACAAATTTTGGTTATTATATGATTATGGAAAACATTTTATTGCTAAAAGAACTTCCTTTTCTATGAAAATTTGCCTTTGTTGTTCTGGGAATCCAATAAATTATTTTACAACAGTGTATTGATGATGAAACTAAAATTGTTGATTGCTGTCTGCTCTAGATAGTGGTCCTCCAGAAAAATAATGGTCCTCCAGAAAAAAAGTTCCCTTTCCTTGAATCTATCTATAATTTACCCTTCATCCTAATTAGCTTTTTCATCCATAGGCCTAAGATGAGTTCTTATATAAAATAAGGAGAGTTAGGAAAATAAAGGGCACATTTTTGGGGTTCTTTGTCTATGTCAGATGCTCTACTAATCATATAATGACATTTCATTTAGTTATCAAAAGAACACTTCTGATGTTATCACAGTGTTGTAGATAAATGAAAATGAGAACTGAATTTTTTATAAAGTTAGTCTAATTAGTGGGCAACAGAATTACCATTTGAACTCAGGTCTGATTACCCCTTTCCAGGTTATCACTCTTAACTAAACATATCACAACTGGTGAAGGCAAGGCATAGTGCATTTTCCTATATGAATGATGGCATGGTGAAAAGAGATAGAACTAAAGAATAGATCTTTTTAAAATGTGATTGGTCTATGTAAAATATTTGATGCACATATAATATCATTTTTCTTTATCACTTATCAATAAACATTAAATTGAATCATGCAAAGTTGTTCTTCAGATGCTAAAATTAAACCAGGGTAGGAGAATTTAATTATTTAAGACAACTATCCTTAGATAGAAAAAGTAGAAGCAAAGTTGAAATGGATAATAGCCTTAAGTATAAAAGCTCAGCTAAAGGAAAAGAATTATATTCATTTTGTTTACAAAGGATATTACCACAAAATGGATGCTTATAATTTGTACTTCCTAGATATTTTATGCTTACTACATTATCTGGATTTATTTCCTTTAAGTTTTGGTACTATTTTAGAAATTCTCTCATTTATTTATTCTTTATTTTTTATTTAATAGTTGCTGTTGAGTACCTACTTCATACATTTTCCCAAGTGTTGGAGATACAGGAGTGAACAAAGCACAGCCTCTGTCATCAAGTTAGCTTATAGTTAGTATGACTAAAAATACTGGACTATTATTATATAGATAATAATAGTACTTTGGCTTATAATAATAGACTATCTTTTTAAGATATTCTCGTGATTAATCATCATTATGTTTTTATTTAACAAATGATTGATAATATTGTCACTTTCTTTGGGCAACTGGGTAAAATGGGTTTTCCACAATGATTATTATTTATGCTAAGACTAAAACAGATCAGATTTCATGACTTAGGTACTTCCGAGGATACTAAAGAATGATAACTCACTTTGTGTTCAAATTCCAGCTTCACTACTTAGTAACTATGGGATGGAAAGCTATTTAGTAGACCTCTAGATGTCTTAATTTCTTCAGTGAGTCATTTGAAATAGTGTTACTTTGTTGATGGTAGGTACTATATAAAGTTAGCTACTACATATTAAGGAGGGCACGTATTGCATGGAGCACTGGGTGTTTTACACAAGCAGTGAATCACGAACACTACATCAAAAACTAACAATGGACTATATGATGCCTAGCCTAACAATAAAAAAAAGTTAGCTAATACAATTATTGATAGAATTCTGTCCATTATTTCTAGAAACAATCTGATTTGGATACTCCCACTGATACTTGTCTTTATTCTGTTCTGAAAACTTTATCATCTCTTGTGACTCTAAAATATAATTTGTACAGTTATGAAAGAGATAAAGTAGAAATATTTAAAACCATATAGTTGATCTTAAAGCATATCATGTAAAGTCTCCAGTTAACAAGAGGTTAAAATGAATGATTTAGCTATCTGAATAATTTATGCTAATCTTGATCTGCTCTAACATTCTGATTTATTCACTTATTTGTTTGTACCAGGTCATTGTTTTAGGTTGCATTATTTATTTTTGTAATTTAGAGCAGTGGCAGTGGACAAAGAGCTACATTCAAGTTCTATTTCTGCCACATTGTGACTATATGACCTCAGGAAGACAATTTGACCTCTTTTCCTCAATGTCCTTATCTATAAAAATGAAGATAATAAATCATATTTTATAGGTTTATACAAAATTCCATGCATGTTAATTATGTGTTTATTACAGAAGTTTGCAAATAGCAATAATAACATTATAAGCAAATAGTAATTTGTTTGTTATATTTGCTACTAAGGATATCTCCTTTGAAATATTAAGGGGGCATCCTTTTAAAATTATAAAACATACACAAGTCTACAAAGAATAGAGGAAAGCAAGTGTGGCAGAAGAAAGAAGAGATGTGGAGGATGGTTAGAAATCTTAAATGCAAGATAAAATTTGGTTTTGATACAGTAGAATGTAGATATGCTCTGGGAGGGGTCCACCATGAGCCCTCTCCTTGAGGACCTCTTCCCCCTTAAAGCAAATACTAAAATTAGACATGGTCTATAGCATGATTCCTCTTCACAGAGACATTTTGACATTTTTTGACAGTCTTCATGGCCCTAGAGGTAAGCTAAATCAGTCCGCATTATCATGTGTAGGTTACCAAAAAGGTTTTCTACCCTAACATGAACTTACTTACTTCAGAATCATGAATGGGGTCATTTTCTCAGAGAAAATAAAGCTAACCAAACTATAGGTTCAACAGGCTTCCAGAAATAAAATATATCCAACACATGTTATTACATAAACCATTTTAAAGGATAGTTTTATGCCAATGCATGGCAAAATGATACATTCTCCTTTCAAAATATTAAATAAAAATTGGTATATGATATCTGAAATTGAAATCACAAGATTTATTTTTTCCACCAAGGAAACCTTAGAAAACAAAATTGCTCATTTTGCTGATTTCCCTATGGTAAAGAATATTTTATGAATTTTTTCTTCAGTTCTTCAGTTTAATTATTCTCTGTTATATATCTTTTATTTTAATTGTCTTTGTTGTTTAAGTCACTCTTTTGCAAATACCATAAAGATTCTCTTTACAATATTAACATGGAATATCAGTAGTAATACCACTCCCTCTTTTAATGTCAAATCTTATTCTGCCTCTAAACATAAGCATATCCCAATCTTAGTAATAACCATTTCTATGTCAGCAAAATGTAATTTGCAGTAAATATGTTATCATTTTTCTCCTCTTTAAAATTTAATCTTTATATAAACTGCAGACGATTTTCTGTTCTAAAATACAAAAAATCTGGTTCAACATATGTTCCATTGTACATTTGAGCAACTTATGTCCTGGTATTATGTTTAATATAAATTGCTTAACCCTGATATTGTTTTTATTCTCTACTTCCAAAAAAAAATCCTGCCAAAATCTGTGTTTATGAATTGATACAAAATGTTTTGGAATAAGGAAATAATGTCTCCAAACGAATGCTCAAAATGCATTTGTTTTGCTACCTCAATGACCCCCAAAGCGATATTATATGAATTTTCAATAGTCCAAAATGTCTTGTAAGAAATAACTCTTAGCACCAGTTTTGCAAGTTGCTCAGGGTTTTTGCTTATCCATTTTATGTTTGCATTGAGTATAGACACAATTTGCTATAACCTCTCCTGGGAAGTTATTTATTTTTTATTAGGAATGTAATGTTTGAACTCTGAAAGATTTAGCCTTGGATTTTCCTTCACTTTTGGACTTTAAAATACTTTTTTCTAATTTTAGAGACAATTTTCTTAATGCCTTCAAATTATGTCTTAGACCATTACATATATGCTGGTATTTACTTATTTATTTACCTGAATTAGGTCTGTTAACATAATTCTAGAAAAGTGGGTTTGTGTAATTGTATAATTATTAATGTACCCATTAGTTTCAATTATGGTAGGATTTGCACAATTATCAATATGTTTTACAAAGGCAAAGCCAAATTTGTCATTGAGACAATGAAAATAATAGAGAAAATACAGGCAGTCCTCAACCTATGAAAGGGTTATAGAACAAGATACATTTTAAGATTTTTTTTCTTTCCAGTTCATAGGATGGATATTTGCCCCGAGTGGTTGCACAAACAAACCCATGAAAACCCACAGTCTGCACTGAATCATGGCATTTGCAGGCGTGGGGATGAGACAGGATGAGTGAGAGGAAGACAGGGGCAAAATGTTTCTTCATTTTTGCTGATACTCAATTGACCCTGCCCAAAATGTAGACAATAAGTTCAACTGCCTTTCCACACTGACTTATTTTCTAACCTTTGCCTGTTTCCTGATGCGATTCTGCTTCCCAACGGAGAGTCTCAAGCTGCCATTTCTTTAAACCAGACTTGGCTTCAAATTTCCCAGCCCCACTTTTCTCTTGATCATAATGCCTCAGCGTGACTGGTATGAGAAAATGTCCAAGAAAAAAGGAATGGAGTCAAAGTATTTATCCCAGCCCTACATTCTCCATGCCCTCTCCCTAACCCCTCACACACAATTGTTAAACCAAATTAGCAAATGAGAGATTTTCGGCAGTGCAAGATCCTGAAAGTGAATTTAGGTCATATGGGTGGAGATATTTGGGGATAGGAACCACTGGTTCTAGATGCAACATTCCTGCACTACTCTTTACATTTCCTTCCAATCCTCTATGTAGGAGCCCACAGTTCCTTTAATACCTACAAGTTTTCCCAAGGGGTTTTGTGAGGCTGGTGATAGAAGGTCTGTCAATTAGTTATAGTAGCCTAGAAATCATCTGCGCTTTTTTTTCTCTTTTAATGTATCTAAAGTCCACAATTAAATATTATTTGTCTCCATTTTAATTTTTTAAATTTAAAAGAAATTTATCCCCAATATAAAATGATCAATTCATGGAGTAAATATTTAAGTGTCCCTTCCACCTGAAGGAAATACCTTTATTTTGTACCATTACCTTTGTCAGCTCAGTCTATAATGAACTATCACAGGCTGGGTGGCTTATAAACGATAGAAACTTACTTCTCACAGCTCTGGAGGCTGGAATTCTGAAATTGGGGTGCCAAATGTGGTTGTGTTCTGATAGGAGCCCTATTCCAAGTTGCAGATTTCTCATGCGGTAGAAAGAGGGTGTGAGAGAGGTCTCTGAGATTCCTTTTACAAGACCACTAATCCCATCATGAGAACTCCTCCACTCTCCTGATCTCATCACCTCCCAAAGACCCCACCTTCAGACACCATCACAGGGGTGTTAGGATTTAAGTGTGTGCGATTTAGGGGAAGGAGGGAAAGCAGACATTCAGCCCCTTGCAGCTATCTATACCACCCATCTTATCTGACAACTGAGATCAAGGCTATCATCTTCAAATTTTAAAGTTTAATATTTATTGTAATTATGGTCATAAATATGTGCTTTATTTTTTATTATTTAAAGACTTTATTTGAGAGCATGAGCAGGGGGAGGGGCAGAAGGAGAGGGAGAAGCAGGCTTCCCACTGAGCAGAGAGCCCAATATGGGGCTTGATCCCAGGACCCCAAGATTATGATGTGAGCCAAGGGCAGATGCTTAACTGACTGAGCCACCCCAGAGCCCTTAAATATATGCTTTAAACAATCACCCCACGAGTGTTGATCAGACAAATGTTGTGCTCTTTTTGGGCTGGCATCAACAATTATGGAGGTGTCACAGTAAGACCAGACCAGCCTATCACACCTGATTTTGCCAGACTTGTCAGGCAGCCCCAACCAGCCCATATCTCTGTCCTAGTGTTACTACATGGGAGGGACCATTAGGACCTGAACACTTACTTCCTTCTGATGCTTTACATGTACTTTCTCAGAGATTTTATATATATATATGTGTGTGTATATATATATATATATATATACATATATATATATTCATATTTCATAAATAAGGGATTCTTAGAGGCAAACTAACTTCCTCAAGGTAACATAGCTTATAATTTTTGAGCCTGATGTAGACTTGGGTCTATGTAACGCAAAAACTTCTCCTCTTAGACACACAAATTTCTCAGACATACACCACAATGATGTTTGAAGGGTTTCTCTTTGCATGAGAGGGTGAACTCCCTCAGTATGGTAGGCAAATCAACTTTTTATCCCAGACCCTGGCACAGAGTATGTGCTCAAGGTTAGCTGAACCAGAGTGATAGACTCTGTAACTCAGATCTACTATAGCATTGGCTTTATCCAAAGTTTTCTCTTCTCTTACTTATCTTCACTTAAAGCTAGCTTTATCTACCTCCCCCAAACACTCCATTACAATAAGCTTTTATTTTTAAGAGCTATAGTTTTGGCCTTAGACAAATCTATAATATGTTTTTGACCTTTTTAAAATTGTGATAAAATGTACATAAAATTTACTGTTTTAGCCATTTCTAAGTGTACAGTTTGATGGTATTAAGTACATTCACACACAAAAAAGTACATTCACACTGTTGTACAATCATTACCGACATCTACCCTCAGAACTTCATCTTTCCAAACTGAAATTCCATATCTATTAAATAATAACTCCCCATTCCCTCTCTCCACAGTCCCTGGAAATCCTTATACTACTTTCTGTCTCTATGAATTTGACTATGATAGGTATCTCATATAAGTAGAATCATCGAGTATTCTGTGTCTGACTTATTTCACTTAGCATAGTGTTTTTAATGTTGTAGCATGTGTCAGGATTTCCATCTGTTTAAGTCTCAATAATTCCTTGGTATGTATATACTCTATTTTGTTTATCCTTTTATCTATAATTTATGGAATGATATAGTTGTCTTAAGTGGATTTTTTGCCAACTTCCTAACTAAAGATGCAAATGTAAAAGTGCATTTTTACATACTCCTAGGACATCTCTTTTTTTATTATAAACTCTAAAATCAATCACAGAAAACTAGCTCAATATAGGCAATCAGTAAAAGAATTAGATGAGTTTAAGGTAATTTAGGGTTTCTGAGTCATAAATATGCCACATTTTAACTGCTTAGATTAGAATTAGCCTGTCTTCACTTAATTATCTGATGTTTTTGTAGTCTACTGATCTTTAGAAGATTTGCAAAGATAGAGGTATTTTTAAATTGCCTTTTTCTCCAAAAATAAATAGAATAATAGGGAGGGGATTGTTGGTTCAAAATGGAAATACAAATTTGTAGCCTTCAACTTTTCTAATACTGCCACTTAACTTCTCATCTGCATTATGAAATATTATTCCTCAACAAATACTGGATGAATCTTAAATCTTAAAGTAAGTCCCTTCATATTTTCAACAAACATTCCTATATATTTACTTATAATTCTATAACTAGCATTTATTGAATGTCAGATACACACACATACATATGTACATATCATCTCTATATATCTTCTAATAGACAAGATTTATCCCATTGTACAGATAAGGAATCTGAGGATCAGAAAGATGAAGTGATTTTCACAGTTAGTAAGTGTGAGAGTTGGATTTGGAGATCAGGACTTCTAGAAGCAGAACTGTTGCTTTCTGACACCTCACACTGTCTTCATGGTAGAGTAATTCACATTACAGTAGTGGGATGAATGGACATTCTTGGAAGCCAGCAGGTGGACGTGGCTTAACACTGCCTGAAAAACTTTACAAAGGAAAGAACATTCCATGGTGACCTGACGTGACTTCCTCCCATGCTGGTTTTCCACGTCTCTTCGGCGAGCCTCAGTAGTATGATCCGTAACATTTTGTTGTTATTTTCTGGCCCATTGGGCGAGGCACCAAACCCCGCTTCCCAGGGTCTATGTTGCTTTAAGTTACTGTAGTGAGGAAATTTCACAGTGCTGTCATGCTTTTGGTTAATACAGTTTTGTGTTTTGCTTGGGAAAGACTATTCTGATAGTGTCCTATTGATTCAGATGTTTTCTGACAGAAGCTGCCTACCAGGTTTGCCTTCATTGACTTTTCAATGTTCTGTTACAAATAACTTGCATGTACAATTTGATATTGAAGGACACAGAAGGTTCCCTACTGTGCATGAAGTCGGAGCAGCCCTGAGCATGGGGTGGTGAGTGCTTATTATCATTCTGAAAATCACCCACTTGTCTGGGACTGCTGCCATAAAAGAGCTGTGTTTTCTGTTATTCTTTTTTCTTGTCCTCCTTGTTTTGTTTTTCCAGACATTCCAATGCACCTCTTATTCTTTAAAGGTTTAAACGTCACTCTTAGAAATCCTCCATGCTCACTGCAACTTGAAATAGAAAAATCATAGGTGTTTTTGCTTTCTTTTGAATGCCTGGAATCCCATATAGCTTGAATTGCAAGTATTTGTTTTATTTGTAAAATTTAAAAAATATCTTCTTCAATATTTCTAAAATTGTGGATGGTTAAAAATGTCAGTCATAATAAAAAAAATAACTATAATCTACGAAACTCCCGCCCTTTATCAAGTTCTGTGCATAGCACACTGTACATGTTATCTCTAATTTTGCCAATCCTACAAGTTAGGTATCATTACTTTATTTTATAGGTGAGGAAAAGTAAGACCCTGAGAGGTTACATCACTTGCCCAAGACAATAATAATTCTTTCCTCCTTTCCAATCACACTCGACTATTAGTTCATCTAAAGTGGCAGCAATATAGTTCAGATTTGCAGAGAACTTCACAGTTCGTGTAGCAGTTTCACATATGGTACTTCTTTAACCTCACAAAACTGGTATCTATACCTTGCATTCCATCTTACTTTTTGGGAGGCCCTCTAAAGGCTCTAGGTTCAGAAATGGATTATGGATTTTCTTATTCTAAAATGTGTTCCTTTGTTAAGCATCATTTGAAAAGATGGCTTCATTTCTCCCGCTATTAGTTTATGTTTGTACTTTATCAGGGGAGGAGACAGCTGGAGAACTTGCCTGTTGATGCCCTTGAGGAATTCTTGAGATTGTGCTTACCCAGGAAATACTTGCCTGAATCAGAAATATAATAATGTTTTTGAAACCAATATTCAATGCCCCAGAAAACTTTATGGGAATTATATACATAATTTTTATATTATATATATAATTTTATATATATGCATAATTATATACATAATTATATACATCTGTGCTGTCTGTTTCCACGTCTCCATATAAACCAAAGGATCCTAGTCATTCAATATACAAGTATAAACAGAGGGGGAATGGGAGGACAAAGAGACAGACACAGAGAGAATACCTTACAGTATTATGCAAAGATTAGATAATATGAAAATGGGTAGTAAGTCTATTTCTGTCTAATCACTAGTACTTCCAAAACCCAATGTCAGTCTCTGAGGTCATTTGGGATGAGAAGTAACAATTGGACAACGGGAACAACAAAAAAAGGTTGGAAGATTAATAGAAGAAGAACTAAAACAGATAATCCAACATGTATGTTACCCTCCAGCTCCATGGAAACACAAAGCCACCTTACTCATCATTCAAACACCAGAGCTTTAGCTGAAGAATTTTACCCTACTTTGCCTAACCTAACTTCTTCCTAAGCGGAGTTATTTTCTCCCTCTCTCATATTCCCAGAGCATCTGGGACATGCCTCTACTGCAGTATTCATCTGATCTGCTAGATATGAGCAAAAACAGCCAGCAGGATCAGAACCTAGCCACCTCCTCAGAACCCACTACTCCAGAAAGCAATCCAGCACTTTGCTCACAATGCCTAGCACACAGTACATAATTCTATGCAGTCACTCAACAGTACCAGACTCTGGGCCAGGACTGAGGGCTGTCCTCAAAGAACGTTTGAAGAAAAGAGAAAAGAAGAACGGAATGCAGAAGATGGAGGTGGAGAAATAAGAGAAAAAAGGACCTAAGGATAGGAAGAAAGGAAGGGAGGAAAGCAGGCCAAAGATATAAGTAAAAATGTAATGACTTAATCTCTCACATAGTATTACATATAAACTTATTTTCTTTCAGCAAAGAAGTTTATTTGAACAAATAAATATTTCAGAATGCTTCGAAACTCACATTGGAAATGAAGCAAATGAGTTTTTATATAAGAAAAAAAATTAAAAATATAAAAATAAAAAACAAAAAAAATGAAGCAAATGAGTTTTTATATAAGACCAGAAGTCAAATCTTAGATGGTGTTTTGCCCACTAATTTGGAAGTTTATTTATCTTATTACCAAAATACTTCCATTTCATATATGAGAAGACAAGATCTTTGCTCACTCCTTAGTTGGCAAATTTTGGAAACAGACTTTCTAATATGTCTTTATAATGTAACAAAAGTCAGAAGGTGAAAGAATGTATCACCAAATCTGAAAATTACTGCATTAAAATATTCCTAAACAATGCAAAATCTATCATATACATGCATAAATGAGTGTAAGTGTGTGTATGTATGTCTTCTTTCTCATCTCTGTGAGACCGATAATGCTAATTACACCAGTGCTCCTAATAGGAACTAACTATTCCTTGCATAAAGACCATTTATATCCATTTTCCTGCTAATGTGCTCTGAAGTTCTGTTTTCTTCCTTTTTATCTCCTCAGCTCTACCCTCCTAAGTCCTAAGAAAGGCCCTGATTTTTCTATTGCTTCTATAACTTCGAGAGCTTGCATGCTGCCATTTTACAGCTTTTCATACATTCCAGTTAGAAATTCAGGGTAGACTGTGATCAGACGAGGCTTTCTTGATCTGCTTAATGACTGACACTTGATGTCAACTCCTGCCATACCGGTGGGCAGATAATGTATTAAATAAGGCTGATATTTTATTTTTCTTCCTATCTTGCTGCTATTTTAAAACAAATAACCCAGTAACAATAATTAGTAGTCACTGAAGGCAAGAAGAGAAACAGAAAAATAGATCTTGAAGAAAAAAAACAAGGATGATTTTTAAATATGTATTATATAATACCTTGAAATTCATCAAAATCACCTCCCAATTTCTGAATCAGATCTGACAAACACATGCCCCCACTGTCTGTTAAATCTACTGGACAGTCGGTCATACAAGGAGAATGGAACATTTATTAGTCTGTGTATTTACCTGCATAGAAGATGCTCTGTACCTTGGTTTGAATTTTCCTTCTTTTCATTGTCTTATGGTTTAATTGGTAATTGAAGAAAACGGGGGGGGGGGGAAAGGAGAGGAAAAGTTAATGCTCTAGATAAGGGGCTGCAGGAATTGTAAAAGAATAAAGTAATTATTCACAAGATAGAAAAGTAGATGTTTAACAAAAATGAGTGAGACTGTGAATTGGAAGGGAAAGACCACACACATACACACCCATCTGCATGCATGTATCACCCACACACAACATAATGACCACACTCATGCACACACAAAGATGTGCACACATGCAGACTCCATCATACACATACTCCACATACAGAAGTACTCGTACATATACTCACAAACACATGCAGAGACAGCAAAATCATGCTCCCAATTTAATTACTAAGCCACAGGATTTTATCAGAAGCAATGTAATACCATAGGATAGCAGTAGATCTCAGAGTAGCTTCCCTTGTTCCCCAGCACCGCAGAGGGGGCTCATGGTTGCCTGTAATGACCTGCAACCAGACCTGTAAAGCTCATTTCTTTTTGCAACACCACACTTTTATATACCAGTATAGAAAGTCATCCCAGAAAATCTTAAATTTATAATCCATGTTCTTCAGATTAACAGTAAGTATCATGTCTTTTGCTTGGCAAGCCAAACTCAGTGACACCTAGGCCATGTCGTCATCTGGAGAGAGCAGAGTCAGTGCCCAAGAGCCACGTGCCACATTGCATGTCCTTGCATTAAAAATTGTGGGTTATCTTTAGTCTAATGCTGACTTTCTACAATGAAAACAATAACCTTTAACTAATAAAACAATGTCTCGTACATAAAAGATGTTCTAAAAAAGTAATGGAGAAGAGTGAGGCATATTTTTACTTCTTTGTTATAATTGATGATTTCCAGCTCATCTTGGTTTGGTCGATTTCCCTTACAAATCCACTAGCTTAGAAAAGCAACTGTATTTTCCAATTTGGTCATTTTTTAGAGTCCTAGTATTAATAAGGGCTACTGAATCCATATTAATATGTCTTTGAAATCTGAATAAAACCTTACAAATTTCAAACATAGGTAAGGAGTACATAATGCGTAAGTTTTATTTGTATATTTCCTCGATGCAGTCAATAGAATATGCTTGTAGATCTTATATCCATACAATGGAAGAAATTTCTGCTATGACTAGCCAGTTAAGTTGTAAGATTCATCCCCCAGTTTATAAGAATAAATATTTTTATTAAAGAACATTCTTTGAGGTGTAAAGAGCATGTTATAGATGTTGGATGAAAGTAATTTTATGTTATGAAAACCAGAACTCATGCCTATCCTTTCTTTCAGATGTCCCTCCATACAAATATACAGTCCTTGTGTGTACTGAATTCTTAAAGTTGACTTTAAACACTGCTTCCTGTATTCAGAAGAAAAACAGGGTCATGGAACTGTGGAATTGGAATTTGGAGATATGTATTTCAATGCCACTTAAATATTAAAAGTATTAGGAAATTATATCAATAAATAGCCATTTTTGAGAGTCAGTGCTAGATCATTTTTTGATCAATGTTTATTAACCATTAGGCTAGTTTACTCAGAGTCACATAGAGAAAACTTTCCTATAAAGCTAACATCATATACAAACCAAAGCTTGGGGCACCTGGGTGGCTCACTGGGTTAGGTCTCTGCCTTGGGCTTGGGTCATGATCTGGGATCGAGCTCCGCATCCGGCTCTCTGCTCAGCGGGGAGCCTGCTTCCCCCTCTCTCTCTCTCTCTCTGCCTGCCTCTCTGCCTGCTTGTGATCTCTGTCTGTCAGGTAAGTAGATAAAATCTTTAAAAGAATAAAAAATAAATTAAATAAATTAAATAAATAAATAAAAACCAAAGCTTTCCAAACAGTTTTATGTGAACTTTGAAGCAAATAAGTAACAATATACGAACACAAGCAAGGCCACACAGATGATTCTCTCTGTTAGCTTGAAAGGGGACCTTGTAGATTTGGTGAGGTTTCCAGGCAAACCATCAATACCAACCGTACCTTCATGCTCAGTGATGTAAAAAGGCAGAGGGAGAAAGTCAAGATATGGACACCAGGTCTTAGACTTGAAATAATCACTTAAACTTCCCCAATTCCTTATCTTAGTGTATATCCACCCGAGGACCACACTTTCCTGGGCTGCAAACAGAGACTCAGAGAATATGCACACACCTAAGCCAGAACTGATGTAGAATATGTCATGTACCTCTACATTTCGGGGTTGAGTATAATCATTTGGCATTATCACTTCTATACTGTTATTCACTAAGTGTACGCCCATGCAGCAAGCCTGAGAGGAAGGCAGGAGTACAGATCATGCCTAGAGCCCCTGCCATGCTTTGGATTTTGTCCTTATTAATTTGAGTTGTAGCTGCAAAAAGTCAGGCCAGAAATGACCTTTGATTATTTTATGAAACCCAAACACACTTGTCAAACCCAACCATGCAAAACGGCACAAATTAAGTCAACTTTCACTCTGGTTTCATGCCAAATGGAATGAAGCCTCTGGTGGGTTGGACAGCTCTATTTCCTGCTTTCAATTTCAGAGAGTCCAATTAGTAAATCAAACTTTCAAAGGCTGTCTAAAATAATTAATTAGGTCATAATTACTCAGAAGCATATTTTATAGTGTACTCTAATCTAGTATCTGGTCTAAATGCTTGAAAAGGGTATCAATTTCATTATTAAAGAATTAATTATAATTGGGCCCAATCCTTTGGTGATAGAGGTTGAAAAAAAAATACTCTAGGGATAAACTGTTCACATATGTGAAGTAGATAAATTCTTCCAGAACTCAAGAGCTAGTTGAGCTCTAGAATTATTTGCTTCTTCCTTTGTTAAAACCTTACAGACTTTTCCCAACAAATAAATGCCTCATAGGAAAAAAGGGCCCTCTGTCTGAAAGTATTTATGATGTTTGGACAACTCATCTTCCTCCTACTCTGTCCCAAACATTTTTAGTAATCAACATATTTGTACCATAAAAGATGAAGAGAACGTATGTGTTGTCGGCCACTCTACCAAGGAGTTTTTCCACTTTATCTCATTGAATCTAATAATGTAATACAGTAATTATATAGTCCTATGAGGGATATATCATTTTAACAGGTTGAGGAGCAAAGGTTCAGGGAGACTGAATGATTTTCACAGAGCTAATAAGGGCAGAAACTGGGAATTGAGTTCAGGACTATTTCATTCTATACTTCACCCTATGTTTCTTATTTCAGTGTTTGTCACAATGGGGACCCCGATAGCATATTTTTGTGAGGGTTCATGAGTATCAAGACACCATTTTTAAAAAATGGTCTTCTTTCATTTCAATAATATGAAAATGTATATATTTTACCATTTATGAATATAAAACAGCTAATGATTTCTCAAGCTACAACCCGTCAGCTCTCCTTGAGGAATCCTCAAAGATGTTTTGTGGGGGAGGGGAATTTGCTTGCACATGACACATGCTTATAAAACTGTGTCTTGCATGGCCAAGAATATTCCTTGTGGACTCTTGAATATTTTTCATTAATTCTTCAAATCCCAGGTTGTATTTATTTATTTTCACAAGCATGTTCAAGACTCACATGTTACAACATCAAGAGGTGTAAAGAAACTTCTAGTCATGAACTCTTGAGATTGAGTTGTATCACTATTCTTTACGGGAAACTTTATTTGGCCAATCAACTTAGGAACCAATGTAAGCATCTGAAACAAGAGCAGTTATTTGGTTAAATGATTCTTAGAGAAGATAACTCTTGCTGTTTTATGCATTTAATATTATTATTACTTAATTTTACCCAGACCGCTGAGTTCTCGTTTATATATTATTATTTGCTCCTGGTTTACATACATTTTAATGAGTTCCCTGAAGCCTGCTGTGATAATATCTTTGTCCCTTTCATGTGCTAGTACAGTATGCTTTCATTTGACAAATAGCTTTTTTCAACTGACATTTTAATGCCAGATTCACAAGAAATCAAGCAGAAATGCTAAATACAATTTGTTTTGTCCGTGAGGTAGGGTTCTAAAGAGATTTCCATCAGAAAAGCTACATAAAAGAGATAATAAATGAAAGATGGCAAAATATAGACAAATACCTCACATCTTAATACTTACACAAGATAGCATAACTTAATACCAGTTGGGAATAGAAAAAAATATTCTTTTGAAGACAACATTACATCATCCTTGAGAGACTAATTCTCAACTTTATTAAGATTCAATAATAGAAATCCTCTCTGCAAATTATCCTAAGACTTCCCATTTGTAGTGACTGCTTTTTAGGTGTGTATTCTGTTTCTAAATGTTACTATTTTTAATATAATGGTTCTTAAGTTAAATGAAGGACTAATTTTCCCCAATCTTCTTTTTCATGAGCTATGAAGGAGAATGCCAAGGGGATAAATGTTACCCTATCTTTAAGCTTCTACTCATTTCTTTTTAATGTTTCTTTTAGGGTCTAGCAAATTAGCAAAAAACTCAGCTTATCATCAACAGTAGTAACACGTGAGATCAGTATAGCTTACCTGTACCTATCCATGCCAGAGAGAAGGTATAGATATGGGCAATTTCAATACCTTTCCTGCCTATTTAAGTAAGCAAGAGAAGATTGTAAAACCAAAGCTATAGAGTGCAATAAATCAAAGACAGCTAATAATTATAGTTTTATGGGTAAATTGTTATAGTGTTTCTCAGAAGAAAGAGAAAAGGGGTGGCAGCTGCTCTTCTATAAATGGCCATGAGTAATGTGAAACCAAGAACACAGGTACTACACCCGCTAAGGGCCTCACAACAATTTAAACCACAGCAGCAAAAAAAAACAAAAACAAAAACAAAACCAAAAACAAACAAACAAACAAAACCTTACATCCGTAAGTAGACAAGGTAATCAAGAATATTGTTCAAGTACTGTTTCATCTAGTTTATTAGCCTTCATAAAATATATGATATGCATAACTAAAACCATCATGCTGACTTCCTTTCTTATTTAAAATGTATTCTTAAAAAATTAAGAAACCTTTCATATTCTTTTAATGTTTATACACATTTCTATTTTTCCACAATTGTGTCTGATTGTTGAGACTGATTTTTTTTCTTTTTTTAATATTTTATATATGGAGTTATAACATTAATTTTAGTAGTAATTAAAATTAACATGAAAATATAAAAAAGAACCTAAAAACTCCTATTCTAAAGGATGATGACCACTAAATACCACTTGTAATGCAATTTGACTAACAAAAAAATATATGAGTATATCTGACAATGAATACATGATCAGTACAAACTCTGGATAGAGTCAGATGTTAAAATTCCTTTCTGGAACTCGATCCTCTTGGCAAACATGAGTATCGTGTAACTCAATGTTTTAATTGGAGAAAAGTGCTCGGGTAAAAGGATAATTTTTACTTTCATCTCTTTCCAAAAATGTATGTGCTCCTATTTTGAGATGTAAAATGGAAAAAAAAAACTGAATAGAATTAAGTATCTCATTGTCCAACAGACTGGATAAATAATAAAAAAATAAATACAAAAAGATGTTCAAATATAACCTTGAACATAATGCTTTGGAAGGTTGTAAGAATTTTCAAAATGCCTTCCATTTTCATCCTCTTCAATTTTTCAAAAGCTTCTTAAGATATCATAGATAAATAATAATGCTTCCATTATAATGACAGCTTATCTTTTGAAAGCTGTTTATCACCAATTCCTGCTATTTATATAATGGACCTACCGATTAATATAGAGTGAATGACATACAAACTGACCAAGACAGACTTAGGAAACTAAGTGCGCATCCGTGCAAGAATAACAATTTATCTAGTTCTAGGATTTTTGTCTTCAAAATGTTTTATGGGCCGCAAGATATTCTAATGACACCCCTGAGAGATCATTTGCTCTTATCATCAGTTTATGGAAAAGAAACTGATGGCTAAGTAATGTGCCCGAGGCTAAAGAAAGTCGGATGAGGATTTTCTGCCCCAAGTTTTCAGTCCAATTGATTATTGGCATCACACTTTTTCTTTTAGGAATGTGGCATCGTTTGTTTTTGCAAATCTATACTCAGGGCTATACTTGTACTTGAGATTACACTTCTATTTTAAAATTCCTATTTCCATCGCTAACAGTTTTTTTGAAAGTTTTTCTACTTTATTTTCTTTTCAAACTTGATTTTATTCCAAAAAGTTAAGCTAGAAAGTACTAAAGTACTAAAAACTGCTTGGTCATGTTTAAATTAGGCAGAACTTGACATAAATAGCAACTGCAAGTGGTAGAAAATTCTTCAAGCTCTGGGTCCTAACTCAGACATAGGTTTCCCCCAAAGCAGAGCCTGAATGTGAGAAGAGAGTCTTCACTTTAAAAAATGAGGATGTGGGGCGCCTGGGTGGCTCAGTGGGTTAAGGCCTCGGCCTTCGGGTCAGGTCATGATCCCGGGGTCCTGGGATCGAGCCCCATGTCGGGCTCTCTGCTCGACAGGGAGCCTGCTTCCCTTCCTCTCTCTCCGCCTGTCTCTCTGCCTACTTGTGATCTCTGTCTGTCAAATAAATAAATAAAATCTTTAAAAAAAAAAAAAAAGAAGAAGCTCTTTAAAAAAAATAAATAAAAAGTGAGGATGTGTAGAGAAAAGAGAATGAGTGGCTTCAAATTCTGACCCTTCCTTTTGAAGAAACTACATCTGAACTAGAAGAACAACATCAAAATAGAGGGAATTCAGTCTGCGTTTGACTTTATGTTGGTGTTTGAAAACAACATGCCTCTTCAATACATTACTGCTAACATAGGAGAAACCTTTGTGAATCAATTCCAGTTTATTTTAAAAATAATTTATTGATGAACTCACATTTTATTTACTATCTTCTAGGCTAGACACCATATGAGCACTGACGTTACAATAATAAATTATATGGACCTTGCCCTTAAGAAGCTCAGTCTAAGAGAGATGAAGAGGAGAAAGGAAAAAGAAATAAAGTCTAATAAATTTGGGTTGTGAGAGTACAAAGGAGGAAGAAGTGACTTTTGTAGACATTAAACATTTTAGATTGGAAAACTCAGTCCTGAAGAATGAATGTTTGTTAAATACCTAGTATATTTCTTTCCCGGTATGCCGTAACAGATTATCACCAATTTGGATGGCTTAAAACAACAGCTCTGTTCTCTCCTAGTTCTGGAGGGTGAAAATCCAAAATCAGTTTGTTGAGTTGAGCCATGCACCCGGTGAACACTTTAGGGAGGGACCCTACCTTGCCTCTTCGAGCTTCTGGAATCCCGGGCATTCCTTGCTTTGTGACGGCAGAACTCCAGTATCAGCCTCTGCCCGCGTAAGGCAGCTCTCCCTCTGTGTTTGTGTCTCCTTTCTTCTTTTATTAAAGATACCACTCCTACTGGATTTAGGGCCCATTCTACTCCAGTATGGCCTCACATTAACTTAATCACAACTGCAAAGACCCTATTCTCAAATAAAGTCACATTTACAGGTATGGAGTGGGGGTTAGGACTTCAACATAGCTTTTCAGAGGAGACAATTCAACACACAATACCATTAGCTAGGTGCTCATTAAAACACCAGATTCCTGTCCTTCTTGGTTTAAAAAGTAATAATGGTTTAATTTAAAAATCAGACAATAAAATAATTCATCACAAGTTTTTACAGTTCACAGTTCTCTATATATGGGCTTTTATATATTCAGTTCTCTGTGTTTCATTATCTGTAGCATTTATTCTTCTGTCTTTAAATAATAAAAAGATTATCTTCTCTGAACAAGGAAAAAAATATAAACTAGATTTAACCAGCAATTAAAGTTGAGGATGGGGCACCTGGGTGGCTCAGTGGGTTAAGCTTATGCCTTTGGCTCAGGTCATGATCCCAGGGCCCTGGAATGGAGCCTCACATTGGGCTCTCTACTCAGTGGGGAGTCTGCTTCTCTCTCTCCCTCTCTGCTCTCTCATTCTTGCTCTCTCTCAAGTAAAAAAACAATTTAAAAAGAAGAGCACTGGCCCTTAAAACACAGCATCACTTCCCCTAGTAATTTGTTTAAAGAGGTAAACTAATGAAATGGGATGATGAAATCTTGCCCACAGCTGAGGAAGGATCTCTTGGAATTATTAATTCATATCAAATCATTTTAATAATCTCCTGGAATAACCTCAATGGCAACAATTTGAATGTAATAAAATTTGAAATTTTTTAAAATAATAGGACACATGAGCAGAAATGTTTACATAAGATTGACAAATTTTATCTGTAATACATGTACAATGTATTATATTTAAAAATGCATGCACAACCTAAAAATAGACTATTTTACAATAGATTTTCCTATAGTCTCTAAGAATGCATGAATTGTACCTAAAAATATTTTCTACTTTTTGCTTCCTTTAGTTGAATGTTACAAACTTATTCTTTTCAAAAAATACCAAACTATATGCCAGATCCTATAGAGATATTTTCCATGACATTGTGAAGTATATTATTACCATAAGTGCTATATCTGTATAAATACAGGCCTTAAGAAATTTTACCAAGATCAGAATTGTGAGACAGAATGGATATTTCAGGAAAGTGGAATAATAAATTCCTTCATTCAACAAATATATGTGGGAAGTCTGCTATATGCCAGACACTGGTCAAGGCACTGGAACACAACGGTGAACAGTTCTCCAAGTTCCTGCCTTTGAGTAGCTTAAGTTCAGGTGGGCAGGGGAGCTAACACCAGATAAAATACAGGATGCCCTGTAAAATCTGAATTCTAGGCAAACAACATGTATGTTTTTGACATAAGTACATTCAACACAGTATTTGGGACACACTTGAATAATTATACAATGAACAAGCTTTCAGCATAAGTAATGACAAGGTAATATTTTAGTGTAAGTACATCTGATGCAATATTTAGGACACAGTTTTTTTTTTTTTTTGCTCATCCAAAATTCAAACTTAACTGTGTGCCCTGTATTCAATATGATGATACAAAGATAGGTTCGACAGAAAAAAAATGCACATTAAAGGAGTATGCCATGGTGATAAGTGCTACGTAGGAAAATAAAGTAGGCCTGGCAGCACTGGGAAGGCAAGAGTACAGATTCACCATGACATAACACAGGTAAGACCTCTCCAAGAAGAGGCATTTGAGTAGAGGCCTAAAAGAATGAGGGTGTGATCCACGCCACCGACTGGGGGAAGAGCTTTCCTGGCTAAGGAGACAGGTATATTCCTGAGGCAGCAATATTATTGCAGAGGTCTCAGGGAACCAAGAGAATCCAGAGTGTCACAGTAGAGGGACCAGAGGAAAGGCAAAATTTTGTTACGCTTTCAGAACTTGTTATGAGCCAGAATTAATTTTTTGGCATTACTCAAAAGCTAACCTTTAGTTGTATGCCTGTCCATCTCTCTGTGCATCTGTGAGTTTTTCTGTCTTTCTCTCTGCTGCTTTGCCAATGCGCACACACACGGGGCGTGTGTGTGTTTGCGCGCGCGTGTGTGTGTGCGCGCGCGCGCATGTATCTTACTCATAGACTAAGCACAAAGTAATCTCTGCTGTGAGAAAAAATAATAAGCAACTTAATTAATCTGGGCCTTATTTACACTCTGTTGTCAATTTTGATCATTTGCTTATTTAACTAAAATGTTCTGCTTTCATTGCAGTCATTAGCTTCCATCTATAAATAATAACGTATTCACATTCCATAAGTATGCTTGAGTTCCACACATTTTGTCTTTCGCAGCAGAGACTAAGACACAGGGAGTATTTTTATTGAATGAAACCTCTAATCAAACCCTGTGGATTGACTAGCAATTGGGTAACCTTCAAAATAACACCACAAATCGAGACCGTAATGTCCACATTTGTTAAAATCATTCTTTGTTTTGAAAATCAGCCTCCATTTGGCATTCTGCCACACTGTCTACTGCTGGCCCTTGCCCCTGCCACCCTTCTCTCTACACAGCTGGGGTCTATGTGGTCCCAACACAGGGATGCAACCCTGTTCTCAATTTTAAACACCAGGGGTTTAAATAGCTCTAGATCCAGGAGATGCTTACACAGCATTCATGTTCAAGTTCTGCTTCCATCCTTGGGTCTAAATCTCTGGCTCAGTAGCTTCCCAAAACCACAACCCCTAGAAACATGGAACTCTACTTCTCTCTTGCCATTGACTCTTTTTTTTTTTTTCCATTGACTCTTTTTAAAACCCATTTCTTCTCTGATCTCTAGGCCTGATTGTTGAGATAATTTTACCTACTGATAAAACTTTCTGGCTCAAATGTTGTGGATTAATAATCATTCTTCATCTCCGTGTTTTGCTCACACATGACCTGGGACATCCCAAATCAACTTCTTAGGTTCCCACTGCAGAGTTTTCATTTAGATTTGTGTCCACGCTTCTTGACATAAGTCACGGTTTGCCTGATAGACTGAAATTTGTCAGAGCATGGGCATATGGACTGGCTCTTAGTGTGCTCAAAGCTTAGTTTGTGAATGGGATTCCAGAGACTATCATCCCATCTGCCCTCATTGGATTTTGCGAGGCCAGGACACTTGGGCATAAGCTAGATTTCTCCTTTTTTCCCCACTGATGGGACTGGTTGGATATTTCTCCTTACTTCTTACTTTCCAAAGAGTGAGAATAAAACAAAGATCATTATGTGTTTTACTCTGAATTCTCAAGTCAAAAGTATCATATAAATATCTATCCTACATGTCGAAGATACTTAAAGGAACTGTGCGCATATTGTTGCCTATTTCCAGAACCCGCCATTAGAAAAGCCCTAAATTTGCCAAAACTAGAAAATTAACTAAAGCATTTCTAGTCTCTTCACTTTTAGGTACTCTTGCAGAAGAGATAACATAAGTTCCTCCCTCTCAATTCCTCCAACTCCTGGCTTCCTCGACAAAAATCATCAAGGCTTCTGATTTGAGACTGAATTTCTCTCTTCGGTCTGTGGACCCACTCTCTTTGTTACACCTCTTTTGAGTTTTCCCCCTTCTATCCATTAGAACTCCTTTTTGTGCTGATCCAACCAGGCTTCTCTTTCTGGCTCTGGCAGACACTAAGTTCTTTCTTCCTAGCAGGTGTCTGTCTCTTAAGTCTGATGCACAGTTAAACCAAAGGACCCTTTGTCCACGTAAGTAAACACCCATCCTTGACTAGGTCTCCAGATGAGACACATAATTGTCCTTCTTGCTATGGGGAGTGCTTCTGATGCTTTAATATTTATGTTCTAGATCTAAAATTTCTACTCATAGTTGTGTCAACCTAACCCCAAGTCTCAGTTTCCTCATTTGCAAAAGGAGGATATTGAGGATATTAACTATTTGATCTCCAAGGTCACCTACGCTCCTGCAGTCTGTGGTGCAGCATTCATCACATTTGGCAGATCCTCTCCTCTTTATAAAACTCAAGTCTGTTGAATCAGACAGAGAACAAGAACATGATGGCAGGCATGATCTTGTTCTATCGGAATTTCTACTGTCATTGTCATTTACTCATTTTTTAGAAAACCTTAAGAGGAAAAAATTATGCAAATTAAAGATAAATATATATTAAATGATTATAAATCATAAATTATATCAGCTTTAAGAATAGAGAGAATATTACTAAAGTTTTCTAAAAAGAAATCTAGTGACTTTTATATATTGTTCTTTCTTTTTTTTTTTTTAAAGATTTTATTTATTTATTTAACAGACAGAGATCACAAGTAGGCAGAGAGGCAGGCAGAGAGAGAGAGAGAGAGGAGGAAGCAGGCCCCCTGCTGAGCAGAGAGCCCGACACGGGGCTCGATCCCAGGACCTGGGATCATGACCCTAGCCGAAGGCAGAGGGTCTAACCCACTGAGCCACCCAGGCGCCCCTATATATTGTTATTTCTATGTGTCCATTAATTCTTTACTGCTTTATTTGGGAGTACATACGTAGTTTTAAATTTTTCAAAATTAGGCAGATCAGAAGAAATGCAATTGTGATTCCTGTTCATCTGGTTTTGGGAGCTGATGTGTAAATCAGTGTGCATTTATTCGTAAGAATGTTAAGTTTGAGGAATATTTGTATCATAAACCTCATACTCCAGGACTGGTTCTAAATTAATAATGTTTATGAGAGTTATATATAAGTGATGAATCATTAAATTATACTCCTAAATCCAATATTATACTATATGTTAACTAAAATTTAAATTAAAACTTATAGTTAATTAACTAATTATTTAATTATGTTTAAAGAACAAATTTGAAAATGAAGACTCATATAGTCACATTATCTGAGAGATCCCAAATAATTAGAATTACTGGTTTCAAAATGAATTGGGATGATTTCTTAATTTTCTGTATAAATGTACATAGTTTACCAGCGGGTTTGTCTTTATACCCTCATTTGCTAGGTTCCTCCTATTAATTCTTGAGGAAATCCTGACGAAGTGCAGATGCTTTAGGCAAGCCTCAGTCCAGCAGTGCGATATGTTTGGAACGTCTTGCTATTACTTGCCCAGCAAGTTTTAGTCCTGCCTTCATTCCTCAATTTCTGCCACAGAACTGACCAACCATGGAGCTTTTGCTTCAGGCTCCTCCTGGAACTGAACTTCCTTAGATAAAACACTGGCCCCATTTGGTTATTACCAGTTCCAATTCCAGAGAACAACAGACTATTTATTCTCACAGTATGGCCATGGAATGACCTCCTCCGCCCAGAGACATAAGACTGCATCCAATTAATTTTGACATTGAACTACTGCTTGTCCTTCCACAAGGATGGCCAGCTCAGACCACTGGGTTCAACACCCATAGTAACCACACAGAGATTTGCCATTTTACACACGATAACCTCATGGCTAACTAGGTCTGCTTTCCAATTTCCAGATTTTTGTCCATATCTCTCTCCAGCACCTCTTGTTGCTGAAATAACACTCTGACCTAAGGTTTCCAAATAGGAAGGGAAATTACATAGTTGTTTGAGTCATTCATGATAGACTTGGCATTCAATGGGGAAAAAATTGAGTTTATGAAAATTCCTCTTGTAAAATTAAATGATATTAAGGTACTGAGGTGATCAACCACGCAGTGCTTGCAAAGATAGATATGAATTCTTTAAATAAAGACATAAACTTTGACAAGAACAGTATGTACTTCTTGTTTTTTCTGTGCTGTTTGCTGAAGGGGACTATAAAAAGTTGAATGAAAATTGAAAATAATGTAACCTAAAAATAAGCATTGGGACATTCAATATCATAATATTAATATTTCTGGCCCTTTTAGAAATAATGAGCTCATTTGTAAAATCATGTGCTATTTCTCCCTAGTTTGGTAATTTTTTGCATTTAAATTTCAAAACATTAAAAAGTACTATTCACATGTTTTTCTGGGTCATTTTCTGAAATAGTTTTGCACAAGTTTATGTGTTAGTAGAAACAGAGGAACATATTTAGAATTAAAATTTGAATATGTATTCTTAGCTTTTAGAACTGTTGCTTCCCACAAAGATTTTTCCTAAAATTTCTGTAAGCTATCAACAGAACCATCAAATTAAGGTGGTCTACTTTCTGGTACTTACTGGTCACTGTCCATTTTGAACTTAACATCCTATCATTTGAAGGGCAGAACAATGATAAGAAGGAGCATGTTGACTTCAGAGTCAGGAGGGCAAGGAGCTACCTCTCGTTTCTTCCCTTACCTACCACTCTGTTCTCAGATCCTGCCCTCTCCAGCCCTAAAATTCTCTCATTTCTAAATGGTAAGATTATATCTTATTTATTCAAGAGTCAATGTGAGGACTAAAGTAGACAATATATGTAAACTACTTAGTTCAGTGCCTGACCTATAGTTGGAGCATAATAAAATTATTTAAAATAACACATAAATTTATGTATCTCTGGAAGAATTGAGGCAGACATTGATAATTCAATGCTTGAATCTAATTCTGCTCATGCTTTTATTAAAAACCTTTTATATTTTCCACTATTTTTTCAAATACTAATAAGCTGCCTTTTAAAGCTAGAACTCATGGCTGCTTTTTGAAGTGAATAAATATTCTGTAAGATTCTACCTTAAGCCAGAATCATTTTTTAGCATAAATACATAATCAGAAAAAATATATTCTTCCATATCCATCCTGGTTTAGATTTTCAAAAAGGTCTTGTACACATTGGCTTGCCCCCAGATGCTCATGAATACTTAAGCCACATGGGGTGACTTTATGGAGAGTCAATTGTACTCAAACGCAAGTGAAAAATAAACTCATCAGTATAAAGGAGTAGAATTAAAAAGTCACGTTCATTCAAGTAAGAAGGTGGCACAGGATCCACCTAATAAATTCCTTTCCGACAGGGAACTAATTTAGGCTACGACCCAGAATCTCCAGCCCATTTAGCCCTTCTGGTGTTAAGATTTCCTACAAAAGTTCAAAAATAGTGAACAAATTTAAAAACATTCAGCATGCAATGACAGTAAAACAAGACATAGACACCATTGCCACAGGCTGTAAAGAACATGAGAAGGATATTACAATTGATTTCACCCTCTCCCTATAACAGAGATTAATAGAGTAGTAATTTTTACTTTGATGTATAATCCATATTAAAGACACAGAGTGACTTAAATGGCTCCTGTGATGTATGGAACTTTCGATATATCAAAGGTCCCTGAATACAGGCACTAAAAATCCTAGAATCTGACAAAACAGTTGCCATGTATTTGTGGCATTATTTTGGGGTGATGTAGAATAGGAAGTTTAATCTAGCTTATTTTAAATTCCCACTAATACACATTACCATCTCATTTAAATTATGATCTCTATGCTACTGTTTGCATTAGCTACCTAGATGTTTTATATAGGTATTTCAAATGAAATTAAGGTAACAGAATAGGATGATAGAAATGTCATTTTCAGATATTTGGATTGCTGTTTTCTTTCTGAATTACAGAAATGTTCTCTATCAGCCACAAAACTGTAGAATATGTATGTTATATTATAAACATAAAAATAAACAATATTATTTTGAAGTGGCACAATAATTTCAAATAACTATTTGCAGTTGACATATACAGCAATGAAATATACTGAAGTGATAAAAGAGACTTTGGGTCTTAAGGCTGTAGTGGGTGCTATAAACCTTGAACAATCCAAAGACATGAAAAATGGACCTCTGTCCTTTTTGCTGACTCAGTGAGAATATCTTAAAAATAAGATCAATACTTTCAGATGGCTACTGATTGTAATGGATGAAGAGAACCTCAAATTCACAGTACAGTATTTTGTATCCCTCATATCTGAGCCATTGTTACAAAAGTAAAACCTTCACTTCTTCAAAAATATATCTCCTGCTCTTTCAATGAAATGAAGCATTTCAAAGACACTCATTTTAAATTTAACATTATATCATTGGGTCTTATGGGAAAACAGCCTGAGGATTTAGTATGTAGGCATTTATCCATTTATATAACATAATTATATTCAGACCCAAAAAAAAAGGAAAATTATGCAAATTACTTATATATTTTGACATTGTAACAAACATCTGGATATCCTGGGACATCTGTGTGTTTGACAACCACCAACCTCAATATGATTAACTGAGCATTTCATTTTTTATCTAAATGATTTGGCACCAAGGAGAAACAGATTTAATGATTATTAATTAACCTCCTGTCCAAGGAGAGTTCAAAATTTTCTATTGTGAAACATACAGAGAAGCTGTTTACTACACTAAAACTGTGTTGCTAAAGTCTGAACCTAAAAGCAATCACAATTGATACACATAAAAATACATTTTCTTCTATCTTTGAGACAAAACAAATCACAAAAAGATGATGGAATCGAATATTTAGGTTTTAAATCACAAGTGAATATCAACATCATACTATCACGAATGAAAATTTGCTGAGAAAGACTTGCATATAAACGAACAGCCACAACACCATGCAATATGTAAACTCTAAAATCCCAAAATTTAAGCTCCATTATCTTGAAGGCACTGGAATCTTGACAAAGGCACTCGAGCCTTTTGCTTGGTTGCTACAACTCCAGAGAGGCAACCTAGCAGCCGCAAGGATGCTTCTGACTAATGACATTGATCATTTCCATCGTCAATACCTTGTCAAAATAGTTTAAGATGACAGGTCAGGCAATGTAGGAGTCTTGACAACAGACATAAAACTAGAGAGTGACAACGGCCAAGATGTAGCTTACTGGTAAGAACGGATTGAAGGGGACGCTATTGGGACTGGGGGAGGGGAGCGTGGGGGAGGGGTGCAGAATCACGCTGTGGCTCCAGATGGTAAAGAGCTTTATATGTGGGCAGTGAGGCGGCTGGGTATGGTGGGAATGGATTATAATGAAACTGACAAAGTTTGGGACTGAAAAGGTTTAAAAAAATAAAAAGAGATTGGAAGATATTATGCCAAAAGCAATCACGTATGTGCATATGTGTGTGGGTGTGTGTGCAAACCCTTACACGTAACCAGTAACATTCTCCTCAACTTCCCTTCCCCCATTTCCTCTCCCCTTCCAGAGAAGACCATATACCTGCAAAAGTTTTAGAGCTTGTATATAAAATCTACAAAGAAAAAAAAAGTTTATTACTACTTTTTTTTTTTTTTACCTATACAATATGGACACTGTATGTCCATGTGTCTCACACATTCACTTTTTGTCTAAGTTACACGTGAGATACCAAGTATCTGGTAATTGACCCGTTTCTCTCTTTATTCCATACTTTCCTTTCCTTATCAAATTATCAGTTGCCTTCTATAATTTATTTCTCTGATATAACACATTCTCCAATGCAAGTACTTCTGCCAGCTTTCCTTGGGAGCTTCTAAGACCACAAACGACTGCTTTACCTTTGAATTCACCCTACTCTAAAGGAGTGTTTTTCATTATGAGCTTCTCATTTTCTGACATGACAGCTGACTGATTACATGACTTTAAAACCTTAATTTCTTTGTATCTCAATTTTTTTCTACAATTGACATTAAAAATTTACTTCTGAAACTGGTGGCGAAGAATAATAGTATAGTAAGTTGGACCTCAAATGCTCATATTTTGGAATGTTGATGCTGATTCAACATAGATTTGGCTGTGAAATATTGGCTCCTCTGTAGGTCCTAAGAGATGAAGTCATATGGCCTTTTATCTCCACATGTGTTCTACCCACACATCGTTTACTGTTTTTCACAAAAGGCTGAAGACCCCAAATTCCAAATCAACAGTCTGCAAGAAATAGCCTCAATTAGCGTCACAGAACAGCACCCCTCCACGTATTGCAAGAAATGGCAATCATTCATTTAATATTCATTTTTGTGTACCTACTATATCCCAGGGAGTCCCTTAAGCACAGGAATATAACTATTAACAGACATGGTCTTTATCTTCAAGAAACTGGCAGAATAAAGCAGAAGTCACACAATAAATGACTAAAAACAACACATGAACACACAGCTCCCAACCAAACCACTTCTATAGTAATACAGAATCACTAATAGGGAAATCTGAAAAGGCAAGGAAAAATACTACACATACAAACACATACTTCATAATAAGTGCTATGAAAGAAACAAGCGGACCAATGACAGGGAATAACTAATAGGGAAACAGGAAATCATGACAGCCTAAAATATCCCTGCTGCCCTCGCTGCTACTCTATCTCCCTCAAGCAGCTGCCTACACTCATGTGCTGCTGGATTCTTGAGAGAAAGAGCACGTGCAGGAGCTTTTGTTTCATGAGTCAGGGAAGAAGCAGACCCCAGTAGGAGAGATACCTGAACAGAATCTCCATTGAATGTGGTAGACTCAGGGGAAAGTCTGGCCCGAGGGGTGGATGAGCAAAGCCCTCCCATAGAGTGGTCCTTGCTGGGTCTATCTGTCTCCCCTGTCCTTGAGCAGACTCCAGATGAAGGATTTTTTTTTTTTCATCAAGAAACAAAAAAGCAAAAAGCATAAAAGAAAGTATTGTTAAAAATGACTCCACTAGGATAAAGACTTGAATGAAGGTAAACTTAAAAAAAAAAAAAAAAAAAGCAGGACAAATCAAGGTTAAAAATATATATTTGAAAAAAAAAAATAGAACAGACTGGAGGAAAAAGGGGCAGAAAGGTAGACATTTGAGGGAAAAAAAAGTTAGAATGCAATAATATACCCAAAGACGTTAAAGCTCACTGATAACATCTGAAATATTAATTAGGAGAAATTGACCAAAATTAACTTATAGTACACCAAGGTAGTAATGAAGATGTGAAAGATAAGACTCCTATCCTTTACCAGCTAAAGTATAAATTAGTACCACCACAGAGGAGAACACCTTTCAAACACTTGTGAAATTTGAATATGCTCATGAGCTAGGACTCTGAAGTTTTACTACTAGATGAATTCCCTACTGAAACTGGCAAAAAATTTCCATAAGGAGTATGTAGAAGAATGCTCAGGTCTTCTCCCTCATTAAGAGTGAAACACAGCAGCAGCCTAATTATTCTTCAGCAGGGAAATGGGTAAACTCTGTTCACACAGTAGGATAATGAACCAAAATTAAAATAAACTGTATTTACATATATCGACCTGAATAAATTATAATATCCATGGTGATTTTTCAAAAGGAAGTTGAAAAAGGTATTAAATGATTTAAAGCTGTAAAAATGTATTAAATGTATAAAATGTACTTATTTAAAAGATTTTATTAAAGCTTTAAACCTAAAAAAATAACCTTATATCCACTGTTTATACAGATATCCAGGTTTAATAAAATATAATGTTCTACATAGACTTATCGACTTCCTGAAAGTGATCACAGCTGAGAAGGAGAGGGTGCTTGATTGTAGCCAAAAGGCCAAGAAGCGATGAGAGAAGGAGAGGGCAAAGGGACAGGAGAGGTTTTAGCTGCAGGCATACCATTTGATTTTGAGAGCGAGCTCCCTGAGGCAGAGATGTCCGCAGGTCAGTTTCTGCTTCTTCATGGAACTGATCACTCTTTGTAATATTTTCATATTAATGAAATCACAATTACTGTGGGGGAGATTTCACAAACTGGCATGCCTGATGGCAAGAACAAATAGGAGTGAGGTAGAACTGAAAGGCTGCCCGTTAGAGGGTGGCTTGGTGGTGTGCTCTGGACTCCGCTGTGGAGGGATCCAGAGGCCACCGCTTATTTGACCTGCATCATCGAAACAGTTATTTAACTTCTTGAAGATTCAGGTTTTTCCTCCATAAAGTGGAGATGACTGTGGAATCTGCGTCACAGTATTACTGTGAAGCAAAACGTTCTAGGATAGCATATATAAGACAATTAATTGGCACTGTGCCCAGAGTAAATGTTCCATAAACGCTGAACACACGGTCCATTCATTCATCAAGATATTATTAAAATTTCCAGGCTAAAAACATAATGTCATGAAGACATTATGAGGGCAAATGGAAGGACACGGTAATCTAATAGGGAGCATTAATCGAACATCAACTAGGCACCAGCACTTCATATAATTTACCTGTAATCCTCCAAATAACCACGCAATGGCAAGTCTGTCATTCTGGGTAAGGAGACATAGGCCCTAAGAGGTTCAGCGTTTTGCCTCAATCTCTGAGCTTGTTCGAGTTGTGGGGCCTGGAATAAATCCCACATCTGACTCCCGAGTTCTTTTATTTACAGTGATATTCAGACCGGGTTCCCACAGACCATGGCAGCTTTTAAAAGCTTGAGAACTCTTCTACACCATGTTGCCTTTCTAAATACTACATGTGTTCTAAGGTTAAAAGGACAGCCAGTATGTAGCTTGATACCAGTGTAACACTTCAATTGAAATATAAAATGTAATGCAGGGAAAGATTAAGAAGAACAAAATCACTGAGCCAGAAACATATCTAAATTTTTAACTGTTTTACAGTTGTGTATTGTATAGGTATAGGTAATTTGGTATAGGTAAATAAGCTGACTGGATGTTATGTTATTGTTTTAATAAGCACAGGGAAGTGACTTTCAAATATATTTTGAGTCTTGAGACTCCTTTATTCACTTGAAATTTTAATTAAAAGTCAAATATGTCAAACTGAGCCTGGAAAGGGAACTTTAAGCACTCTACCTAAATCCTTGGAAATGTTTCAAGGAACACTCTGGGACAACACAGAGATAACTTAGAAAAAATTAATGGACAAGATAAACTCTAAGTTAAAAAAAAATTAAGGAGAAAACTGTGGGCCTTTAAATATGACCACATGGGTTTAGGTCCCAGGTCCAACACTTACTAGTTGCCTAACATATTTAACTAATAGAAAACTAGTCCCCTATAATCTATCTTGTAGGGTTACTGTATTAACAAATGCATGTCAAGCACTTAGAAAAGAGGTCAGTAATGTCACCTACTAACAACTTCCCACCACCACCATCGTTATTATGAAATTAATCAAATATGTGAAAAAAAACCTAGCAGCTGCCTGTCACAAGATCTGTGTGAGAGTACATGTGTGTATACTAACCTGCAACATTTTTCCTACTTTTATGCCTAGACATAAAGCATATCAGGCACTAAGAATAAACAATGCTATTAGATTCGATGAAAAGGTAATGAGGAATGAAGTAGCAGTCTCAGAACACGGTGCTGAGAAATGACTATTTTCTGCAGGTTAGAATAAATATTGAGCGCGTGGTATTTTCGTTAGAAACTTTCCTTCATCCTCAGTAGCCCAGTATCTGCTCTTCTGGATGTTTTCGTGGTTGAAACATTCCCGGCCACACAGAAATGTGAATTGCTCATTAAAAGTCCTCGTCACTGCCTTCTAAAGATGAGTCTGACAGCTTTAGTTCTTGATGAACTCTATGTGTGTAGGCTTGCCCTGACTTTGGACAAGTTGGCCACTGAAGCAGAAAAATCACTGCCAGAGTTGTCAAATAACATCGGTGCAACGTGCCTTTCTGTGTGCCTCGCTGAGCAGCTTCCAATGACATCTGACGTGGGGTTTTCTCCCAAGGCCATGGCTCGCTATGTGCAACAGAATCCAAGCTGAAAGACTAGTGCGTGGCCGGGTATTCTTGGTAGGCCTCGAGGCATTCCACATTCACTTAAAAAATGCCTCCTTTCTACTTCAAATTAATCTTCTATTTTCTCCCATCACCATTCTAATCCTCTTATGACTTTATATTTTGACAGGCTTCAAATAGCCTGATAGGACCGAACTGAGGTATAAAAAACCCAAGTTACTATACGCAGGCTAACTGAACATAAAAAAAGAACATTTAAAAAATTAATTAATTAATTAATCTAAAAAAGAAACACACTACAATGGTCAGAAATAAACAAAAAAACAAAAACCAAGACTGCAGAGTTACCTTCACTGCTGTGTTAGGATGCCATCAGGCCTTTTGTATTTATTTTTATATGCCTCTAAATTATGACTTTGTGTTTAATTAGGCTGTGGTTATTATGTCTACAAACCAGTTCATCCATCTCCAAAATCTGTAACACTCCTGGTCATTCTCTGACTTTCTCCACAAATGCAAGTTCAGTTAGTGTCTGATTTATGGCAGAACTACTAACAACAACAGGAGAGGTATCACATGTTTCTTTATGGGAGGCGTTAGCTTGATAATTAATCTGAGTGGCACATTTATTTCAACCCATCTAAGCAAAGCAAATTATACTTTTTTTTTCTTCCTGCCTATATAGCTCAATGCCCCAGTTAGGTTCAAATATTTCTTTAGATTGTTAGCCACAATGTGCGTTTGTCAGTATCTATCCATTTCCTACGCATGCATGTGGAACCTCCCCTGTGCCTGGCTTTTGGAATTCAGAGACAAATGGGACCAAGATCCCATGCTCAGGGGATCCCTGGTCTGGAGGTAGAGGAGGATAAGCAAGCAAGGAATGTGCAAGGTGTATGGAACGCGGCGGTAGTCATGTGTAGTGGGCAGAGGGGCAACAGAAGAGAACGGGGGTTCAAGGAGACAAGGGATGGAGAAGGTGATACCTGAGCTGTTCTCTGAGCAGTATAAAAGGGTAAAATAATGATAATCAGTGATAGGAAGTCAGAGTTTGGTCATTTGTTAACCAAAAGGATCCAAGTAATTGGAATTAAAACAGAAAAACTGAACTATTTATATGAAGCTCTATATTTAAATGGCACTTTCATGTATTCTCTTACTTATTACCTCCTCCCTTTTTAAAAGCCCCTTGAGATATACAAACCAGGATCTCTCAAATTTTTCAAGGCAGAAACTGGCTCTCAGAATTCATACTCAGTGACTGTGATCAGAATGAAAAAACTCAACGAATATTTATTGAGTAAAAAATGACTCCTAAAAAAACACGACTCCTATATCACTTCTGTGTGCCTCAATTCTTTATCCGTAAAATTAGCAAAAAATAAGTATTCCTCTTTATTAAGATTATTACGAAGAATAAAAGAGAATTGTGTTAGGCTCAAAGTAAGTGTTATATAAGCCAGTTATTATTAATGCTAGTAGTTGTATGCTAAGTACTGTTTTAAGCACTGGTTTTGAACAAAACGAAAGCTGACTTTCAGAGTTTACAGTAAAACTGAGGGGAGTATAAAGGGGGTGACTGTAAAAGGAAATAAAGCCTGAAAGTTTTGTTGGCAGAGAGAAAGGCACAAGTTGTATAGGAATTCATAAAAATGCTAAGAAATTTTTTAAGCAAAAAAAAAGGGGGGGGAGGGGACCTGATCTAACTGTTGCTTTAAAAGAATTACTACTACACTGAATAGACTGAAGGAAGACAAGAATAGAAAGAACCCGCCAGTTAGAAGATTATTCAGAGAGTAGTGGCTTTGGGCCAGAATGTGTGTGTGTGTCAGAGACAGGGGTTGATGGATACAGGGAGAAATGGTCAAAATTTTGATATATTTTGGAGATTTATCAAGCAGAATTTCCTGATGGATTAGTCAGGTGTTGTTCAAGAAAGAGAGTTTCAGGGGCGCCTGGGTGGCTCAGTGGGTTAAAGCCTCTGCCTTCGGCTCAGGTCATGATCCCAGGGTCCTGGGATCGAGTCCCGCATCAGGCTCTCTGCTCAGTGGGGAGCCTGCTTCCCTTCCTCTCTCTCTGCCTGCCTCTCTGCCTGCTTGTGATCTCTCTCTGTCAAATAAATAAATAAAATCTTTAAAAAAAAGAAAAGAAAAGAAAGAGAGGTTCCAGAATTTCAGCCTAAGCAGTTTGAGGCTGCCATTTCTTGAGATGGGAGAAGATTATAAGGAAGA
The DNA here is from genome assembly GCF_963455335.1 of Martes martes. Classification (NCBI taxonomy): domain Eukaryota; kingdom Metazoa; phylum Chordata; class Mammalia; order Carnivora; family Mustelidae; genus Martes; species Martes martes. The sequence continues at coordinate 39,376,834 of NC_137895.1, read as the reverse complement.
AAATTGGTGGTAGAAATCAAAACTTCCATTTTAGACATGTTAATACTAAATAGATTGATGGATATGACATGGTATTACAAAACCCAAGGAATTGACTTGGGTTAGGAAAATGGATAGAAGTGAAAGGAAGAAAGATATTATCATGGTTTGATATATATTATCATCTAATGACACATGGATATATCACCAAAGTGAGTGGGGGGAGACAGTAAGGCTTATAAAGGGATCTGGATGGGAAGGATCCCATCCAATTGTAATGAGAATTAAAACCGGAAACAAATTACCAGGGCTTGAAATGCTAAAATGAACAGTTTGAGCTACATTTGCTAATTGATTGGCAATAGATAAGATCCTTCATAACAAGTTGATTTGAGCTAAGAATCTGAACATTTAACACATTACTTTGGGTTAACTGTATCTCTGCTTTGTTTTCCGGCTGAACTAACCCCCCCCCCCTTTATTTTATTCACTATTGTATGACCATTGCCTAACACGATGCCTGGCACATGGTCAGTACTCAATGATTATTTGCAGAAGGAGATTGAAAAGCAATGGCTTGTGCCTAAACAGGGTCTCTCATTGAAATTATAGGTTCCCTGTGTCTGTTCTAAATTCAAACCACTCATGCTTGCAGAGCATTCAGGGTTACTGAGAAAGCTCCAGGTATCTGTCTTAGCACAACAAAGAATGGTAACACTCACTTTCCACAGTCTGAAAACAACTCTTAGTACCCTGCTACTACTCATGTTGCTTCCTCCCAGAGTCGAGAGCAACATTTCAGTGTTTCTCTTGCTTTTTAACTTATTTTTGCTAAACTCCAAGTCAAACTGAACCCTGGTCTACTTGAAAAAAGTACAGAGATGTTATTTTCCCTTCCCCGGACACGTTCACTTATCTGTACTTTAATTCACTCAAAACGCAGAGAAAAACGCATCTGTATTGAGACATTTGTATGGCATTGATTGCTCTCCATGGGATTATTCCGACAACAACTGTGTAACAACGTTAGGGTGAAAACAATCTCTGTAGCTTGTCTTGTGTGGGCTAACACCCCAGTGAGATGGACAAATAACCGAAGATGCATCTCTCCTTTTCTCCGAGACCTGTCTTTTCAGTAAGTGTTTATTTACTAGACCTCCTGTTTGCTTTTAGTGAGTGAATTATTTCTTGAAGGTAGAACAAATTCTGTCTTTTCCACTTGTAAACACAATTTCTTTTTATTGTAGTAAAACTATCCCATTAAGAAAGTTTTCAAAGATATGAGAGTAGATGTCATTTAAATTTGGTATAAACTCTTCAGATTTTTATAACAATAAATCAGACTAAAAGTACAGGATACACTTTGTTTTCTACTGACCTCACTTACAGCCAACACATCATTCCAGAATCATGACTCCCATTTTGTTTCTTACTCCTTTTCTCTCCCCTCCATTTTTCTATCTCCCATAACACCTCTTTCACTTTCTTGTTTTATCCATCAACCCAGTGTTCCTTCTTAATTAGATATTTGAGGCTACCAGAGACCCCTAACAGTACTGAGACTTAACAAAAATCATATTTGCCTGGTGAAAAGAAGTTGGCCAGGTGGCACAGTGTACCTACTCACCATGATCTTTCAATGACTGGAGAGACAGGACACCTCAACAGACTTTGCTCAGTGTAATTCATGCTTCAATAGGTGTTGTTCAGAGAAGACTTTAACTGTTACTGAGACAATCAAGGAATATTTCATAGGAAATATGGTGTTTAGCTGAATCCTACAGGATGAGTAGGAATTTGCCAATGAAGGAAGGCATTTTAGGTGAAAAAAGCAGCATATTAAGGGAACAGAGGAATTCAAGGAGAATTTGGAGAAAAGAAGTTAGTGCCTGGAAAGAAGGGTACTGAAAGGTAAATAGCCAAATATTAAAGGATCTTGATCAGAGACCTGCCACCATCACATTAGAAGCCGTAAAGAAGATAAAATAACTTGGTTACCAAATTCAGGTAAAAATCTGTTGCCATATTTGCAATGAGGTGAGATGGAGTCAAGGGGATTAAGAGGCTGAGACAGAATTGAGAGATTTTTAGGAATCAAAAGTTGTATTAGTTAATGACAAAGCGCAGGGGGACAAGATGAGGGAGAAAGAGGAGGTAAAGGATAATACCCAGGTGTCATTCATAAAAAAGAGAATGAAAGAGATATTGTCTGTGGCTGAATCAGCATGAGGAAGATGACACACCTGATTCTGGAAGTGTTGAGCATAAGTATCCTGTACTATGAGTTGAGTTATACACGTGGGAGTCTTTGTGTAGGTAGAAAAGTTGAAGTCATATGTGTGGATGCAATTACTCAAGGTAGAACATGTAGAATAAAAGGGAGATGGGATGAAACAAAAACAACATTTGAGATTGTCTCAAGAATGTTGGTTTATGCCCCTACTGCTATAGTCAAAATCCAAGAGACCCTAATAAACCTTGCCTTCCCCCCAAATTACTGTAAGGGATATCTGCCATACTTCTGGGAAATCTCAAGTATATATTCTCTAGTTTGCAAAATTAAAATATTTTCATCCTCTAATGACACATGACAGTACCAGAATCATCCATTGCCATTGATATCCTCTCTCCATCCTCTGAGATCTTAGATAACAGTTTTCAGAGGGGCTATAGAAACAAATTTACCCTTTCTTATGAATAGCCATAGGAGTTGGTATCACTATAATGTACTGTGTAATCTTTGAAAGTCCCTCCAGAACATCAAAACACTCGTAAAGTAAAGTTAAGGTCTTGTCAAGTGAAGCTTTATCCAGTACTATTCAAGGAAGAAAGCAATCTTTTGACCTTTGGAAAATGACCTATTAGCCTTCCCCTCTAAAGAATTCTAGCGAAATTATTATAACTACAAATGTATATTTAATAATGATAAAAAAATGTTTAACTTTCAAGAATTCTGCTTAGAAAAGGTAAAGCAGAACTTACAAAGTCATATTACTAGTTACCACCTAGACAAGACCCTAGCTGTCCTCACCAGGAGCCTAATCAACTTAGGGTGTGCAAATGTGCACAAATACACACACGAGCATTTACCTGAAATCTAATAGACATTCCATGATCTTTTAAAATTTGTTTTCCCTAAAATTTCTTCAGTTATGTTTTTACGTAACTCTTTTGGGTTAGTATTTCCTCATAGCTACCATTTAAAACGTTTCTATGCTGTGCCAAACCATAGGAACTTCATGCCCTTTATTTCATTTCCTCTCCCAATGAATAAAATTTTCAAACCAGTTTTATACATAAATATGAATTTATGAAAGGCTAAACAACTTGTTCAAGGTCTAACATGTAAAAGATGCACAGTCAGTATCTGAAGCTAAGTCTTTCTAACCCTAAAGCCCCTACTTCTTCCAAATACTGTCATCTCCAAATGAGCTGGGTAGACAGTAGTTCCTACTAATTGTAAGTTGTCTTAAGTCTGTTAATTTCAGAATTCAGCATTTAATAGCAACATTTTTATATTCCAGTAATTAAAAAAAGAATGGAAAATTCCAAAGTATTGTCAATAAGAGCACAAGAAAAATGAAACACCCAGCAATAGGAACTCAATTGATATTCCCTGGATCCGAACTTGTCTAGACCAAATAACGTTATTGATGTTATCCCATCTCAAAGGGTATGCTTGAACTTCAGATTGTGAAGATTTAATTAAATAAATTAAATATTTTTAAATATATTCATTAAGAAATTATTTACAAGGAGTCCAATTTTTCACAAGTAAAAACTTGAGATTCTGGCTAGCAGGGACTCAGAGTAATGTTCCTGTCGTTGCATTCTTGGCCCACTGCCATCTTGGCCATGTGGTACTCTGCAACAACACAGGAGGGGAGAATCACATGCCAGCAGAGGCACCTGTCAGGACCCGTTGGGTGTTGAATCTCTTTGTGAACTAATAGGTGGCTCCCAAGACAGATCTGATGTAAGCAGAACATGATCCCCAAATTGTTGCCTTTCCACATGTTATTTTAGAACATGTGAACAGCACACTAAATAAATTGGTTGAAGAGCAACTTCAACTGGTTCAGTGTGTGAGTATTGATTTTTTTGTCCTTGAGAGCTTTAATGTAGCCACTCAAGGACAAATGAGGAAATAATTTCAAAGAATTCAGTCAACAGTAATTTTCTACATTATAAGCACAGGAAAGGGGAAATAAAAGATGAATGTTCTACCTAAGTGCTATCCTTGGTAGCTCTATCCAATCCTGGCAATGACAAAACTAAGTAAACTTTACCAAATGAGGGCAATGCAACCAGGAGGTGATTTATTTATTTATTTATTTATTTTGGTCTCACAGTTTATTATGCCACTGATCCTGCAAAAAAAAATTTTTTTAATTACTCTATGATGTCACTTAATCCCTCTCACCAATAAATAAATTCAAAAAAATCTGATTTTTGCCACAAAAGAGAAGCTCTAGCACAATAATAAGGGTTTTTTTAAAGCATTATTTATTCATTGCAACTGGGAGTGTTAAAACAATGCAATTTGGAATAAACATATGCTTGGTTAATGTTATCCTTTAGAGCGGAATAAAAATTAATAATTTAAAGCCATATAATTGTTATGTATCTGATTTGGTAGAAATGTACTCTTGAGATACAAGAGTGAAGAATTATTCAAAAATCAGAAATACTGAAGGAATCATAACTTCCTGGATGGTTAATGTAATGTAATGTCTTCTGGAAACACAGAGTGGCAGTTTCAAAAAATTTTTTAATTTTTTTCAGAGAGAAAGAGAGCAAGCAATAGAGGAAGGACAGAAGGAGAGAGAGAATCCCAAGCAGACTCCATGCCCTGCATGGAGCCTGACATGGGGCTTGATCTCACAACTCTGAGATCATGATCTGATCTGAAATCAATAGTCAGACGCTTAACCAATGGAGCTACCCAGGCACCCCAAGAGTTTCAAAATCTATGTAGATTATCATTTCTAGTAATGCAAAGAGAAGTATTGATCAATATCTTTGATAAATATCTTTTAAAGACTGAGAGGTTTGTTTTTTTTTTTTTTGTAAATCTGTGTCACTATTAACAACAAACTCTCATATGCTTTAACACATCAGTTTTGTCCTGTGTGATTTTATTTAAATGGCATAGATACTGACCTTTGAGTAGGACAGTGTCTTGTTGACTGGATTCAGCTGGAGCTGTACCTAGGTTGAGGTACCACCAAGTGTCTATGGTCTTATTCCAGATCTTCCAAGTCAGAATCTCAGGGGGTGCATTTCCATTTAACATCTTAGTGATTCTTATGCATGCTGAACTTTTAGAATCACAGTAATTCATATGGTGCCACAGAAATTTCCAGTTTTGTCCATATTTTAAATAACTTACATGGTTCCCCAACTTTAAGATAATAATATATTATCTATATGTGATATAGATTTTATGTTAAACAATAACTAATACTTGAAGTGTTTATTTGGTGTAAGTACTGTGTTAAGTAGTAATTCATTAATTTGAGTACTCCCAGCAATGGTATGAAGTATTATGTTTGCTGCCATTTTAGAATGAAGAGAAGAGGCACAGAAAGGTTGAATAATTTGCTCAAGGTCACATAGCTAGCAAGCTGCAGAGCTAACTTTGGCCTCATGCACTCTGGCTTCCAAAGCTTCATCTTAGATACCAGATTATACTATGTTTTAAATGTCATTGAAAACCGGACTTCTTCAAAAGTCATAATAAAGGGGAGAAAATGCTCCCAGCATATTGCATTTTGTAGCAGAATGAGGAGGAGGAAGAGAAGAAAGATCTTATGTAACAACATAGACACAGCAATAAAATTGGATAATATCACAGTGAGCGAGTTGGCTAAAAGAGGTGAGAAAAGGGCCTTTTGTAAGAGAGGACTTACTGGAAATGTATTGGAATAAATGCTAAATAATAAATATAAGCAAATATTCAAACAAATTTTAATAAATATTGAATAAATATTTAAACATGAATATATATTAAATATAAGTAAAATACAATAGGCAAAAATAAAAATAAAATAAAATGCCAGTCTCTCAAATAAATATCCAGGGAATAGAGCATTCTAGGAAGGGGGAATAGGTTTTGATGTGTTCATGTTGAAACAATAATCATCTTAATTTCAAGAAACAAAAAGGCCAGTGTGGCTGGAACAGAGTAAATGGGAGTGGTTCAGCATGAGGTCAAATGAGAGAGCCAAGCATAGGCCATATCATGAAGAATCTAAAAGGAAGCATATTCCAGAAAGAACAGCAAAAGTGCAGAAAGAATCCAGAATGCAGTGACATAATGGTTGAACACATATTTGAGTTTGAAAGCAAAGGAATTTGCTTCAAGTTCTAGCTCTTCTGCTTCCCAATTGTTTAGCATTTGCGAAGTTACCTATTTTGACAGGCCTCGGTTTTCACATCTTAATGCAAAAATAACAATGATGCCTACCTTGCGGTTTTTGAGTACAAATTCATATAATGCATGTAAAGGGCTTAGCCAAGCGTCTGGCACAAACGAAAGTGACTATTTTAGAACATTTGAGGGAACGCACTTTTATCCAGCTTGACTCTTACATATGGGGTAGAGACATGAAAGATGAGTCTACAGTTATAACTGAAACCAGAATGAGTGGAACATAGAACAGACTATTTCCTAAGTAGGAAAGAATCGCTAAAATAAATCTTAGCAAGGAAGTGGCATATCAGTGCTAGACTTCAGAAAGATTGATATAGCAGTTATTTGCAGAATATTTTGGATCCTGGAGATACAGAAGTAGAAAAATCAGTTAAGAACCAATTTAATTTGTTCTACAGTAGGGACCAAAAGGAGGGGATGGATTGCCAACACTGCAGAGAGCAAATTGACAGGACTTTGTGACTAAGTAAATGAGAGCAGGTATCAAAGCTGGAGGCCGGAGAGAATAACTAAAATAGAGATGGTGATGGAAGAACCCAGTTTGAGTCAGAAGAAAATGACTCAGCTATAAACTCGCTGGTTTGAGATTCCCGCAGATATCCAGCAAGCAGTTGAAAATGCAGAACTAAAATAAGAGGGAAAGTCCTGGTTGGAAATGAAGGAAGGTTGGAAATGAAGTACCATCAACGCTCAGATTAGAGCTGAAGGCTGCTGGATGGTGGGATATTGTTGCCAAGAGAAAAACCAAGATCAAAGAAAAGAATGCTAAGACGGGTGCAGCCCCAACATCCAAGTACATTCGACTGCTAAAACTAGGAGAAGGTGTCTGGGAATGACAAGGGAAGGCAGTGATCTGTATCCTCAAAGGACAGGAGAACATGAGGAGCAGATTCCGTGTGTCAACTGCTGTATATAAAGGCTACCTACCAGTAATGAATTCAAACACTTTCATTTAGTGGATGCCAAACAACGAACTGAAAGATTGTTGATAGTGCTTTTCACTCAACATTAAAAGGATATAAAAATTCTTGGACCTATGTCTTTTTTCTAGTATATATCTAATCTCTTTACAAGCCCTTATAAGGTATTTGCTTCAAATGTCTTTTTTTCTTATATATATCTAATTTCTTTACAAGCCCATATAAGGTATTTGTTTTAAATGTTCTATTTCTAAAGTATAGAGTAACTTCCTGCAAAAGTTGTGAAATACTCAGACCATGAATAGCTACCCCCAAAATAGTCCTTTTAACACCACTACATTTTTTTTTCCTTTGACATAGTAGATAAGGCGATAAAATTATTTCCTCTTTAGATGATTCAAGTCCAATGGTAGCATTTAGGAGTACATATTAATTGAGGCATTATCACAAAAGCTTTTTAACTGCTACACTTTTTTTCTCTACCTTTAACCATAACAGAAACAAAGTAGAAACAAAATCAGGCAGTATGAATAAAAATGATATACATTGCTTTTATCTTATTAGTTATTCAACTCCATATCTCCCTTTGTTATACAGACTAGAATTCCAGTTAATAGGGAAAAAAAGGTTTTTTTTTTCAAACAAGCTGACATATAAATAAAATTATGAATGAGATTAAAAAACAGCACAACTGATATAAAATATTGAAGTACTAAGACCAAGTGTATATTAATAAACTTGATAATGCCAAATAAGTATCTTAAAAGCTGTAACTGATCAAAATTAAAAGAATCCTATACAAGAAATAGTAAAGATGTAGGTCAGTTTTTTCGGGGGGGGGGGGGCGGAGTGGGCTGACCTCCTGTGCTTCCTCTTTTGTTTTCTCTGTGATAAGATACAATAAAGAATAAAAGCTAACTTGAGAAAAACGTAGCTTTCTTCAGTCCCATAGCACTTTATGAATAAAATTAAGGAATCCGTTTTTTTCTAAAATAAAAATTTTGTGGAGATTTGATTTTATTTTCCTGTTAGTAATTGGAGAATCTAATCTCTTTAAATAGTGGAAAATCCATGTAAATCTAAAAACACTTAGTTGTGAATTCGCATATAGTGTATATATACTTTAATCCTAAATCTAACTATTGAGATCAGAAATTTGCATCTTAGCTCTATCACTGATTAATACAACATATTTTTTAATTTTATAAACTTTAATACTTGATCTAGCAGTCTGGTTTAACCAATGCTTTTTTAAAAAGTTATCAGGTAATCTAGGCAGGGCTTTAATTAAACATGTATAGACTTGTAAATAAACCATAAATGGAAGTGCATAGAAAAAATGGTTATTAAATAACAAACATTAACAGTTGTTGAACTCCTACCAAGTATCAGATAATGTACTTACTAATTACCTGTATTACTTCCTTTAATGTTCACAAAAATTTCATAATTAAGTACTGTTATTTTATAGTCAAATGATTAATTGCCCAAAGACATGCAACATAAATGATGAAGTTGGACTATGAGCCCATTGGTTTAACTCTACAGTGCTCCTCACCACTCATCTACACTGTGGGTAACTTTCATTGTATTTATTTTTCAAAATATTCACTATATATAATATAACAGTAAAATACGAAGAATATTCTAAATCACCTTCATTGAAAATGTAAAAATTCTCATTTCACTGAGAAGAAAATCCTTATATGTCTCCATGATCTAGAATAGTATTCCTAACAAAGTTTAAGACAGAAGACTGTGGAGCAAAAAAAGAGAAATACACCAGAGGAATGTATCAGAGAAAGGTATTTTTATACTATGCTCAACCCCACCTCCAAAATCCAGAAGTTCTCCTTTCCTTCTCATGCTTTATGTATCTTTCAAATACTCTTCCTCATCCTGGAATATTTTTTTTGCTTCTACAACCCACTTTGGGGCTAGGTTTATCCTACAGGTCACCACTCACATTTTACCTTCCCAGGAAGCCCTCCCGCCACCATTCTTTTTTAGGTGCCTTTCCACCTGGTGTCCCTCCTTCCTTTCAGTCATAGGTCTCCTCATCCTCAGCCCACATACACAGTATGCTAACTCTGTGTTTATATTCTGGTCTCTTTTAGACTATCAGACCCCTCCAGACAGAGACAATGATTTTTTCATTCATCTGAACGTAGTATCAAATTGTAAAAATGAAAGACTATTATTTTTCTTCTATCTCCAAGGACTTCCATAATGCTTACCAGAGACTCAGCACTCAAAAAGTATTTTTTTCTTCATTTTCCCTTTTATTTCTTTATTGTGAACTTTTTTATTAACATGTAATGTATTATTTGCCCCAGGGGTACAGGTCTGTGAAGCATCAGGCTTACACCCTTCACAGCTCTCACGAAAAGTATTTTTTGAATGAACAATATTTTTCAAAGTATCTCATGGTTGGCGATGTATTTTCTCGTGTGTTACATCAGTTAATTTTTAAATCAAGCCTGTGTGGTGAGTGTAATGTTCTTCTTTTTAAATAATGAGAAACCCAAGACAAAAGTTAAAAACCTTGGCCAAGGTCACAAATGCTCCAAAAAAAAAAAAAAATGAGATCCAAACACCTGTCTTTGGACTCTGTCCAGGGTTGTTTCTTTTACAACTCAGATGAAAAGTTGGTCTCCTAGGAAAATAAAAGTGTTGCTTCTGGTGTACCAAATCTCACACTCAAAACATGTACCACAGTGAAGTGGTAGCTTGCCACAGGAATTTAATTTTCCATCCCAAGTTAAATGGACAAAAGAAGAGTGTTCTTTAATTCAGTAACTGTTTAATGTAGAGTACATAGGTAGGAAATAATAAATACAATCTTTGCCCTTGAGAGAACTTAAGTTTAGTAGAAAGAATCAGAGAAAAACACAAATAACTGTAATTCAAGGCGATAAAGAGATGCTATGAGAGGGTCAATAGTTCATTGGACAAATCTTTATTGAGCAATTAGTTCCATATGTCAAGCCTGATGCAGTGTGCAAGATACGGGAGGATTTTAAAACAGGGAGTTATAGGTTCCCAAAGGCAAGAGATGTCATCCAGAGGGCTGCATTAAAAACAGACTCATGGAGTAGGATAATCTGAGAGGAAGCTCAAATTGGTGGTTTCAAAGGATGAGGGTCATCATTCTGTAAGACCCTGAGACATTAAACAAAAGGTACAAGAAATGTGGAAGGCATGTTTTGAAGACAACCAGATTAATCAGAGTGATGAGGGGACAACAGGAGTAGGAATGTAATGGTAGGACATTAAATGCCAGCCTAAGGAGCTCACAATTTGCTAAGCAATGGGGAGCCATTGAATTTTGAGCAGCAGAATGACATTATTAGAGCTGGGATTTGTAAAGATTTATCTACCAGGTGAATGTAGAATGCAGTAAGAAACTCAAGTTTTCAAAGCTAAGGATGATAAAGTAACATCATTTAATTACACCATTATATCACAGAAAATATTTAGGTGTTCCAAAATAAACACGTTTTTTTAGTTTATTTCCCTAAAACAGATGAAACAACTTTAAGAGAATCCCCACTGATGAGTGTTCATACTAAACAAAATGCCTATTAGAGCGAGAGACTGCAACTCAGTACACTTCAATTAGATTTGATATTTTTTGGAACTAAACTCCCTTTGGTAGTTGTAGAGAACTTTGACTGCAGATTTAAAAAGAAGAAGAACATGAAGCACACAGCAATTTTTCATAGTTATTACAGGTGACATCTAAACTGGCAGAGTGCAGACAAAGGAAAGGCATATAAATTAGATAAATAAAAGGATTTCTTTAAACTCATCTACAAACATCAATAGAAGTATATGAAGAGATAATGAACTTGTCTAAGGGTAGCTGCTGCTGAATGAGTAAGCCCAAATATCTTTCAATTCCAAAATGTCAAGTCAGGTTTGATTGCTATTTCCCAAAAGTAGTTATTTTTAGGATATTTGCCTTTCACATATAAGTTAACCTAAAATATTTTAGGTATGAGGTGTCAAATTTAATTGTGTTGATACTAAGGATATACTGCTAAATATAACTAACAATTTACATCCCTTCATGCCTTAGGGGATCAACTTCAAAGAATTAACTAGGTGTTTTTATCAAATAAAATATAAGAAGACACTTGTTATAAGGGCAGGGGGAAAATGCTGTACCTTTGAATCTGGCATTTATGGGCACTGAATAGTTCTTTAATGATAGATATTTTATGCTAAAGATATATGGCTTTCAAACTAGATGGTGTTAGGCCAAGAAACTCTTTGGGTTGGTTAAATTCTATGAGACGATCTAGTAAAGAAAAATTCTATTGTTAATTAAATTTTGAAAATTTGTGTCTCTTTCCTTTGTGCTATATACTATGTATTAGGCAGCATATAACAAACTCTAATATGCTAAAAATAAAACTTATTTAACTTTATTCAACCCAGTGCTTTCCAAACTTAGGTGATCATAAAATCTATTTTCCTTTAACATCTATTTATATTCCATGCTGACTTTAGGAAATATTGTCAGAGAACAAAGAAGACAGCATTACCTACCAGGGAAATGTGAAGTTTTAAAAAGATCTGTTCACCACTAAGCCCACTTCCCAAAACAGTTGTTAGTAGAGTTCTGGTCTGGTTCAAGCTATGGGGTGTTCCAAATTTGACATCAGGATTCCCATAGTTGTATTTAGTGCTGCCTCAAAAATGGAAAATTATCTCTGATTATTTTGTCTCTCCATCTCTGCTGCCTCTGTTCAATGTTTTCTGTGTTATGACTGTGTAACAGGGAGCTTAATACATTCTGATGAAAAAATGGTGAACAAACCCCCATGGTTTTCACCTTCATGAAACAAGCAGTATAGCAGAAAAAGAAGCCCAGAAAGAGCCTGGCATGTTTCTGTTAAGGAAGACCCCTCGCACTGTGGGAACACAGATTACTAGTGTTCATACTGCCTTGATGGATTAAGGTAGTCATATGAATAAGCTGAAAACTGAAGAATGAGTAGGTAACAGAGAAGAAAGAGTTTCATCAAGACCTTGATGTGCAAGAGCATGACTTGTAGGAAAAACATAAATCCATTAATTCATCCGATCCATGCAGTAAGGAGCCCAAAGGATTATCTATCGTTGGATTTCCCTTCTCAGGAAAGTTTAGAAACACTACCCAAACCCTGGTACCTGTAGGATAATCCAAAGGTGAGGAGAGATAGCTTGACCCCTCTGCTCTTTGGATAGATAGTTGCTCTTACTTGGAGATAAGAGGTGAACCCTGGACTCCCCCTTCCAGATGATTTAAACCCAGAGCTGCAGAGGGGCAACACAGCTACCCAACTCTCTCTGCAGTGCTCCTCCTTCTGGGGCTTTCCAAGCCTGGAAAAATTCCACTCGAGGTCATGATTGTGATTTTTTTTTTAAGATTTTATTTATTTATTTATTTGACAGACAGAGATCAGAAGTAGGCAGAGAGGCAGGCAGAGAGAGAGAGAGGAGGAAGCAGGCTCCCCGCCAAGCAGAGAGCCCAACGCAGGGCTCCATCCCAGGACCCTGGGACCATGACCCGAGCCGAAGGCAGAGGTTTTAACCCACTGAGCCACCCAGGCACCCCTGATTGTGATTTTAAGTCAAGGCCAGAACACTTAACTGGGGCAGAATATAGCTATCTGAAGTATGTTTCCAAAACACAGGACATGTTTGGATACTTCTGGCCAGGCCTATATGGATCAGATTACATCTGGACAAAACACTAATGTGTCTTTAATGAGGAGGCCCACTGGATTGTGAAACTGATGTGTGTGTCACATGGAGGCAAAAGTAAAGAGTTTCTAAAATTGAAAACATTAGCATCATTCACAAAACCTCAATAGAACACCAAACTAGCAACATTCTAATAAAATGAAGATTAAAATATTTAAAAAATGAAAACCTGGAATATGATTGTATGTGACATTTTTAAAAGGAAACATTCACAGGGGGATGTGAATCATTTATCATTCTGACCAGACCTCTCCTAGTCTTTTCTCTTTAAAGTTGAAAATAGTGCAATTATTCTGTTATGCTTCATAAAATAGTAAATTATCTCCAATTACTGCAAATGCATGGTAGCAATAAAATGCTTGTGTAGAACAACACACTCCCCATGGTCATCTTGGAATTTATTACAATATCATAAAATTATAACTCTGAAAAGAGTTTCAAAAACATGTCTAGCTTATTTTCCTTGCCTCTGGGCAGGACTGGGTTGCAAATAATTCCAGAAAAATAACTACCTAAAGAGAAGATCTAACAATTATTCTTGTTGGCTACAGGGTTCAATTGCACTTACACAAAGACAAATATTTTTTCCATATGGCACACTTCTGAATGTTTCATTATGTTCCTATTCAGCTGCATTCTCAAAAATTGACCTTCTGCCACCTCCAGTGAATGGTCTTTAAACAATGACAATAAAAACATCAATCTATCGATGACTTTACCTCATGAACTTTTGAAGAAACGCTTCCATTTTTTTGCCTTGATATTTCTGTTTTCATCTAGAAGACAGCACTGCCTACACAAATTTTTAACCACTTCTAGGTGAAATATCAAAAAAGTGTCTTAAGAGCAGTAATCTAGGCTCTGCACAAAAAAATATGTTGTTATTCCCACAGAAGCCATAAAGTGAGCACAGCTTCCTCTACTGACATTATAGAATATTAGTCATTTTTAAACATTGTAATTATGAATTTTTGTTGGGAACATGGGAAATGCCAGAGATCTTCTGTGAAGTTTTGTACCATCTACTGTTCTCCTTTTACACTCAGCACGTTCTCTAGGCTCCCTTTCCAGAGCCTGCCCTTCCACAACTTTTTTTTTAAGATTTTATTTACTTATTTGACAGACAGAGATCACAAGTAGGCAGAGAGGCAGGCAGAGAGAGAGAGAGAGAGAGGAGGAAGCAGGCTCCCCACTGAGCAGAGAGCCCGATGTGGGCCTTGATCCCAGGACCCTGGAATCATGACCTGAGCCGAAGGCAGAGGCTTTGACCCACTGAGCCACCCAGGGGCCCCTGCCCTTCCACAATTTAGTGCTGCTTTGAGCATTTCTGGACCAGTTCAGAGACCATCCATTAGTCTGCCAACTGAAGATGCATTAAGTTCCTATAAAATCTCCGTCTTCCCCACATTCTGCCCCAACTTCACTTTGTGCCCCAACTTCAAAGGGCAGAGGGGTAGACTGTAGTGGCCTGAACAGGGTAGCAGGTGACCTTTGAATTAGAAAGATCTGTCTGATTGCCCGGTCTGTCACTGACTCACTCCATGACCTTGGAAGTGTCCCTTACCTTCCCTGAGTTTCAGGCTCCTGTCTTTAAATGGAAGTAAGCATGCCTACCTCCTCGGATAGAATAAGAATTAAGTGAGATAATTTATGGGAAGGAAAAGTAGATGGCTGGCCAAACAAATTGACACTCAGTCCATGTTTGCAGTCACTGTTTCTATTATTATTGCTGATGTTGTTGTGAGTGGTATGGCTACTAGGAATGCCAAGGCACAGAAACCTGAAAGGCCCAGCAAAGGTTAGGACTGGTATTAGTGTTCCCTGGGAGTCATGGTTGGGATATTATTTACACTGGCGAGGAGGTATACAATGTGGAATGGAGATGACAAGGTATTTTTTCTGTGGGGTGATAAGTTACTGACTTAGAATGCACAGAAAGTCACTGATAAAGCAAAACATTCTCTTATTTATATCCCATCTTATAGATGGGGAACACAAGGCTTACAGTATTAATGGGGCATGTCCAACATGGTTAAACTAGGCTTGAAACCCTGATCTCTGAGTCCAAAGTCAATGGTATACCCACTTATACCAGAGTCTTTCCCCTCTTTTAGTACATTAGTCCTTCCTATATTCTTCTCCAATCAGTCAACCTCTTAGTCATTGCCTATTTTGAATTCTCTTGTATGTTATAGTCACTTTATTACAGCATAATTATCTGCTATATTTTATCTCTTAGTACTAAATTATGAGTTCCAAGAGGCCAAGGAGAATTTCTTATTCATGTCTATATCTCAAGGCCTACACCTGAATTTGATTTCCACCTGTAGAAGATTGGGTGGACCAGTCTTTTCTCCCCCACCGCAGAAAGGAGGGCAGCCAGGGTTCTTTCTGGGCCCCTCTGAAATTCACAAACACTTCTACAAATGGAGACGCACCCATGTAGAGATCGGTGGGTAACATATATGAATAAGGAAGCTGGGGTAGAAAATTTAAAGCCTTTCAGATATGGCCTAAGGATAAGTTCTTGAGCTTAGGAACTGTTTCCTGAAAGTCCTGTTTCTGGAGAGATTAATCTACCAGCAATAATCAAGGACAGACTGGCAAGAGATGGAAGTTCCAGTGAAATCATTCATTGGCTAATTAAATTCCCTCTTCACTCAGTTTTGCTACAATTAAAATAATAAAAGATCTGTTTACATTTCTGATGCCTTGATATGTATTGAGAGATACAATATCCTTAAGTAGGTTTTCCCTTTGCTTTTCTCTGCTTTAATATAATACAGTCATTATCCGTGTGGGCCCACAGTGCCCGGTGTTAAATTCACCAACTGCTGTTCTGCACATTCCCTCAGCCAATTTATTTCAATTTCAGAAGGAGCAACCAACTCCACAGTGGATGTCTGCTGACTGCAGTTCCACACCATCACTCTTCAGGAGTAAACGCATGTCAAGCTAAAATCTTCCATGCGTGAGCACAAATGTGCTCTGTCCCCCGGTGGTGGGAGCAGCAGCAGCTCTGGGCATGGTAGACCCATTTCTGCACCTGAGGATCAGAGCTAGACAGCTCACCTGCCTCTAGCACAGGACTGGATTTTTATGTTAGGAAAACCACTATAGAAAAATGTAAGGGATCATAAATATTTGGCATAGAGAAGACTTTCACACTAGTCGTTACCCCACATAAGAGCTGGGTTGTGTTTACCACATAGCTGGTGGTGACCAGATATCAGAAATGGGGAAAAATTATAGAATTCTGAGGGTAATGGCTTAAAACTTATAATTTTCATGGTTAGAGGTTTAGAGCCAAAGTGTTCAGATATTTTCCACAAATGTCTACCATCGACCTAAAATAATTGTGTTTACTAAATAAATTTGTACTGAATTAGACGCATGAGGTAGAAAATGTATAGCCCAGAGCCAGTAAATGTGCTCCTCTGTCCCTATGACCTCCCCCATCTTGTCCCTTATTTTCTCTATATGCTGATTCCATCAAATAAGTTGATCTTTGTAGAAAAGACCTAGCCTGTTATTTGACAAGATTCTTTATTCTTGAACAACATCATCACTTATCCCATTACCTTGCACTCGAGTAGTACATTAGAATGAGCCAGGTCACTACTGAGTATGTGGACTTATGAATTACTGGTTATGTATTGCCACACTCCAGCTTAAACTATGATTTTAACACATAAGTGGACGTTTCTAGAAATGGAGGTGTAGCAATCCATTTACAAATTTGGGTTATATATGATGACAGGGTCAAATATTTTTCAAGTGTAAGATTATGCAATGTTTTTCCATGCAATTTGAATCAACAAGCCATTTCATTCAAGTCTACATACCATTATCACAGGTTACAACTGCCGCAGAAACCAACAACACACGTTCTGCTCTTATTTAAAGCAATAATCACATTTACCATCTCTGCTAGGTAATAAAGCAACAGCACTCGTGTAGAAATGAAGAAGGAAGAAAAAGGAGCATGTAGGGAATTGCAAAGTTGAGTCAAACACTGTCCGTGTGTTACCTCCTCTCGTTCCAGAACACAAAAATGAAGTAGCTATTTTCTGGGTTTGAGGGGGGGTATTAAGTAATTTGCCAAATGTGTCCTGCTGGCCCTTGAATGTTACAGCACCACAGGCCTCTCTCCTGAGCACTCTGTTCTTCATGGTACGTGATTTCCTTGGGTGCTCTGGTCTCTTTTCATGATTTCAGCTGCTCCTTATAGACTCTGATGAGTCTCCAATCCATTATTCCCCACCATCACCTTTCTTCTAAACCTCAGACCCATATACCCAGCTGCCTATCAGATAGCTTCCTTCCTTGTCCCTAGACACTTCCTCCTCCAAACATCCTCTACTGAGTCCCCTGTTCTCTCTACTCTGTCCACTCTTCTTCGGTGGTTGCTGGTACCACCAGCCAGCCAGCCAGGGTAGGTGAGGACTGGTCATTTTATTTTTCTCAACTACCCCTAATATCCTTCTATAAATTTTACCTCCTCAGTGTCATCCAAGTGCAACTAAGGGATCTCTGCCTATTCTGTCCACCCTCAAACCTCTCTTTACTATGTCTATCATCATGTCATGCCTGAACGCCTCACAGTTTCTCCTACCTTCAGTTTTAACCCCTTCCACCATGTCTCCCACAACACTGCTGGAGAAATCTGCATAAATAATATAGATATGCCATTGCCCTTTTAAAAACCTTAAGTGGCTCTCCATTTCCTGTAGGAACCAGGATGAACTACCTAATGAGGCCCTCTGTGACCTGGTTCATGCTTTCTTCCATAAACTTCAACTTTCTTCACCCCCCCCCTCCACTTTATTCTCTGGAAACACCAACTCCTTCTATTTTTTCTTGCATGATTTTTCTTTGGTCACAATATCCCTTCAACTTGGAAGGTCCTTCTTATTTACACCCTCACTTTTTCTACCTGATTTGTCCTCCCCCTTTAAGATTCAGTAAATGTCACTATCACCAGAAATCCCACTCTGACACAGTCCTACAAAAACCAGAATGGTGGGTTTATATTTGGAAGTTCCTAAGTGTCTGAAGAGTCAAGTTGACATCATTGGTGTTTGAGCTTAGTGGGCAGAAATATATGCTTGCAAAAAACCCAAGACTTGCTGAAACAAATAGAGAGGAACAGTTCAAATCATTTTGGAAAATTCCTTTATTTCCTGAATTAACTCGTAAGTTGTTTTTTTTTTCCCCCTAAGCTGAATTACTTAAACAGCTTTATTCTCCCCTTGAGTAAGGATGGAAACTAATCAGGCATCCTCCAATACACAGAGGGAGAAGTATCATCTCCCTTCCTCTTATCTTAATCCCCAGTATAACCAGATGTAGTGAAGATCCCAGCTGCTTCCTAAAGCAGTGCTGTGGGGCAACAGGATCCAAAAGACGGCGCCAGCCAACCAAGCTTAACGTTTGCATCCAAAGGCCTACCCAGAAGCAATAAATTCAGCTCTCCAGCTCCCCGCTCTCTGCTGCTTATGGGAAGTTTTACCACACAAAGAAATGGGCCTGTGCTTAGGGGAGAAAAACATTTACCCAGGTCAGAACATTCTGTTGCCTTATGTGGTGATGTGAACCCCATCAACTCAGGAGAATAGAGCAATTAATTTATATCTAATTTTTAAGGTACAAAAAAAGATAAAATGAGGTCCAGTTAGCTTCTCACGTTTGCAAGGTAGTTCATCTTAAGTTTCTGAAATAGAACTTGCTATCATTAATATATTTTACATTTATGATAAAGGAACAGAGGAAGAAATCCCCATCATTAAACTGAGAACAAATATTTTCCTCTTCTAGTCTTTGTCTCTATGAATACGTATTTTTACAAGATTAAAATAAGTAGGCAAAAAAAAAAAAATACAAACTGCAAAATTTGAGACAGGAATCTTAGAACAGCTTCAGGGTGCCCATGTTTCTTGAATTTCAACTTAGCAGCCAGAATTTTACAGTCACAGTATGTAATTTGCCCAAAATGACATAAGTTATCAGAAAGCTGGACTTGCACGACACATGCTTATCCAGTACCTTCCAGGACACTTCTGTTCCCCCCCATACCTTAGCTGAGTGAAAGAAAAGCATAAGGGGAAAAAAGGATTCCGTATGAAAAATGTGTATTTATCAAATGTTTCAAGTGATTAAATATGTGATGAAGTTTTAAGAGAATTTCCTTCAATGTTTTATTTGGATAGCCTGGAGGGAGGGTAGGCATCACGTAGATCCAGATTTCTTGCTTTGCAGCTGAGAGTTAAATGTACAAAGCAGGGGGCTACTCACTCATGATTAGGCCTCCAGTATCTGCCTTGACTCCCCAGCCCCCTGACCCAGGAGGAAGCTCCACTGTACCTTGCAAACTTTTCTGCTTTTCAAAAAGCAATTACATACGCGTGTGAGCCAGTGTTCAGAGGAGCAAAGGATAATATAATGTTTCACATCGGTGCAAGTCATCTATGTGTAGTCTCAAATTATCTTTCAGAGAATAGTGGGGCCTTAGTCCACAACGTCACACTGTTCTGCGTATGTACTCCGGGGTTGGGGTCTGTTTCTCTTCCCTGAAATTACTCCTAGTGTGTCTTTTCTTTCCTTTCCCTCTGGCAAACCCATTTCCCAATCAGGGGGACCCCATTGTTCACATCCACTCTGCTCATTGCTCTACCTGACTCCTAGCATGTGGGGACTGAGTTTAGCTGCCAAGAGATCTACTTCAAACCACCTCCTTTCCAGGCATTCCTGGAGTTGGTGTGTGAATGGTATTGGTCTCCAGAAGCAGGCAACTTCATATGCTAATTGAAGGTGAAAGTTTTTTTCTCTCCGTTGGGTTTCTCTAATAGCCTAGAACAATCTGAAATAGAATATAGAGTACACTTTTAAGTAACATCAAATAAATCTAGAAAGAAAGGTAGACTGCTATTCGACATTGCTAGTCTCTTGCTGATTTTGGCAGCAGGGTCTCTGGAACAGAGTATTCAATTTTATCCTTTCGACCTCTCCCCACTCAGGGCCATAGACACTCATCATCCACCTCCGCGATCACCCACAAGCTACTCCGGGGCCTGTTCCTAGCTATGTATGCCTTGGAGAAGGTTTAAGGTCGGCTTAGTGAGTCTGCCAAACGTATATGGAGCCCCCTGACATGCTACTAAAAGGGAATTTTCTTACTAGCTGTTACAAAAAAAGATCTGGAGCCCTGTAGGGTTTTTCATGTCCCAAGGACAGACTATATGGAGAAGAAGTCAAACTTTTTTTTTTTTTAATCAATAACCTATCAAGGGACTAAGTAATATACAGCATAGATGCCTTTCAAGTCAACGCACATTTATTCCTGATACATGATAGCCAGACTTAGCCAAAAATGAAAAATCCTGCTCCCCCTGGTAAACGGGAACTAAGAAAAGCTGCATTTAACCGTAGGTATCTTCTGTGTAACATATTTCCTGGCAAGATTTATAAGATCCTCCAAATTACAGAACTGCAGCACATGTCTTAAGCATACCCTCTTTCTTCAAACTTACCATCACTCATATAATTAGATATAAAAGACTACAGAAACGATAGGAAGTTCCTTCAACAAAAGGTCAATACACAAATTTGCACTCCAAATAAGTGTGTGAATTTTAACGAGTTATTAAAAGTTTCACATCAATTAAGTTGTTATTAAATTTGAATATATCTGATTCAGATTCCAAATGTGATAAGTAAAGCCATTTTTTTTTTCTGGTCACATATAAGTTCCGTTTATTTTATTGCCGATAAATTAAGTCTGGAAAGTTTGTGTAAGAAATATGGAAATAAAATATTGGGACCATGATATTTAAGGTGATGCTCTGTTTCTACCAAGTCCTTAGTAAATAATAAATTCTTCATTATTTTCAGAAAAGGGCGTTTTGGTCTTCCCCCTATTGTCCAAGCCACCAACTTACAATTCTAACTATTAATCCAACTTGCTCAATTTTTTTGAATAAATAATGACACCTCCTAAGGTGATCATTAACATCCATCATTTTTAAAAGAACTTTGACAGAAAGTGATGAATTATGATGAGAGGAGAGCCTGGTTTTAAAAGGGGTTATTTTTCCCTTCCTGCAGCAGCTAAGTTCTGCAACCACCCCCAGAAATGGGCTTGTTTAATTAAGTTATGATGAAAAGAATGAACTATCTTTTAAAAGCTTCAAATTCATTTGCCATCTAATCCACGTTTCTAAGGGGTCCTAACACCAAGAAAGACAGAAGTTGGCGGATTCCTTAGGGAAAACCTACCTGACATTCCCATCTAGCTAGAAATGGGTCTTATGTTGGCTGCCTCAGCATTGCAGTTTCCATCACTAAGCCCAATTCTTTGAGCCAGCCCATTGCTTCCAGTTACCCATCTCATGGCCCCGTGAGTGTGGAGGTGAGGGGTGGGGGTGGGGGGGGTGGTAGGAAGTATTTGCAGAAAGAAAACAGAAAAGGATAAATGTCCCGTGACCAACTTAGTAGAACTGATTATCAGATTCCTTGCTGCTACTTCAGAAATCAGAAAGGAAGAGAATCAAAGAAGAAACAAAACAGGCAATTATGTTAAGAAGAATAACACCTGCCCTTCTAGATACTAACATCACCCCCCTTCTACAGATAAGGGAACTGAAGCTCATAGGACTGGAATGACTTGTTCAAGCCTGTGCTCCTAACCACAGCCCTGCATTACCATATTGCCAACAGTCCGTTCACTTATAACTTTAGAAACGCCTGTCTTACATGGGTCCAGCTCCTCCATGCATGTCATCTTACTACATATTTTTTCTCCTGGCTAAAATAAAATGGAAGCATTTTACGATGGACAGACGTCTAAAGCTTTTGTTTCCCATTTTTGGTGTGAAGATCCAAAGGACTCAAATTAGTGATTCCTTATAAACCTGAAAAAAAAAAAGAAAAAAAACAGAAACACTTTGTAAAAGTTACTAAATAAAAGCTCCTGCTTCTATGACCAGTAAATTGACAACAAGAAACACTGAACAGCTTCACTTTTCAGTGAAGTGAAGAGGGAGCTAATTAATTAATTCAGACACTGGTGGAAGAAATACCCTTCTTCACCCTGCTTCTATTTTTGTGGTTGCTCTTGTCATGTTTTTAGCTAACACTAGTCAAACACATATGATGTTCCAGGCACAGGACAAGAACCTGCATCTATGTACTGAATGTTTGCCACACCCCCATGTATTCACAGACTAAAGCCACAGTGAAAGTATCAAATGAAACTCTTACAGATAGGAGACCAGGATTAACTCTCTAAAACTCACATTTTTTACTCTACTCTAAACAAAGCCAGAAGTATATCACCTTTCAAAATTATGTAGCCTACCTTAGGGAAGAATTCTCTAGCACCAATGGGATGTAACAGAAATAGGATAGATACCCAGTGTTAGAATATACTCTTTGCAACATTTTTGTTGTATCGCTTGGAGGCAATACCCAACCTCTCAGAACTTCCATTCCCCTCCCTGAAAAGAAAATTATGATACCAAACCCAAGGACATGAGGAAAGACTTAGACAAACTATAGATAACCTGAAAATAAGAGAGCCCAATATGAGTATTTTTTTTCATCACCATCACCAGCATCTTTATTCCATGGTATGTTCTCTGATTCTGATAGAAAATCCTCCAGGTAGTGGTTGAATACATTGTATATATATGAATGTATGTGTGTTTGCATACACATACATATGGGAGGGGGATTTTTTTTTTAATTTGGTGACTAGGTAATTATATCCCTATTCTTTTTTGAGATTATCAAATGTCCAGGCCATAAAGTATGTATGTAGTGTTATGTATTATGGAGTATGGAGTAGTGTTAGTATTATTAAAGGTCTTAATTCACTTCAAATGAGGTTAAAGGGAGAAAAAAAAGTTTAGACATTGTGAAAGATAAGAGAGAGAAGTAGAAACAATTGAGTGGGGGGAATACATTAAGTATTTCTTCTCCATTCTCTACCGTTGTGTGATTTTTATTTTTCATAAGGACTATACAGCATCAACATACACATCCTTGATTCTTGTTCTTTCTAATAGAGACTAATCCACTCCATCTTTGGTGTGTGTCTTAGGGTTTAGCAGACCACTTTATCTCAGAAAATTAAATCACAAAACCCTCAAGAAAATTGGATAGAAACCCTTAAAAACTGTGTAAGTGGAAAATAACATGCCAGTTTTTTTTTTCTTTCTAATTCAGGACTCTGTTCTTCCTTAACAGACATTTTAAAGTAACAAAAATGTTCACAGTTCTTGTATTACTTACACAAAATTTAAAACACGAAAAAAAAAAAAACCTGTCATTTTCTCAACTGCTCTAATGTCAATATCACTTTGTCAATAGGTTTGTGATATTCCCGAAACAGGAATACGCACTCTTCCTGGAAAAGCCAGCCCTCACAGGTTCTCTCTGGTCTCTATTCAAAATCCACCTTGCCAAAGATGCCTTTCCTAACCTCCTTGCCCACCCCATCATGGCCCACCCAGTTTTTCTGACCTTTATTTTCTTCAGGGCACTTGTTATCACCATGAGACATCTATCTGTTCAGTGTCCTTCTCAAACCATTGGAATGCAAGCTCCCATGAGACCGGAGACTTTCTTTTGCTCACTACTGTATGGCATGAGGGAAGAATTTAGTGACTGCTTGTTAAATGAGTAAATAGTAAAACAACAAACAACAACAAAGTCTGTCTTTTAGAAGAGTAAAGCCCTTATTTATTGGATTTCAGAAACTGGCAAAAACTAATACCAGCACATTTAAAATATGACTTCTATCTTTATTATGTAATCCTGTGTGTGTGTGTGTGTGTGTGTGTGTGAGTGACAGACAGAGAAAGAGAGAAAGGCACTATTTAAATTGCTTTATAATACGATGGCATTGTCACGTAAGTGACTCCAGCCCAACAACCACTTTGGCGGATTTACATATGCCGTGTCAAATGATCTCATTTAGAGTGTCTATCTGGACACCTCAAAATGGTGTTGGTGAGATGTATTTTTAGACCCAGAGTAAGACAGGGTCCCAGATGTCCTCAATTACTGAATGAGTAAAAAGGGGGCAGTGGAGTGAAAAATACTGGAACATTGACTCTGTTACCAAGACTGTAGTTAGGGTAGGGCCAACCAATTATGTGAATTCTGGGGTTGTCAACCTTGGGGTTTCAGTAATGAATTCAGGAAACCTCAGGCTTTCAACTTGAGAATTAGTGCCTCTGCTATATGATTACGATTCCGTGTTACTCAAATTCATGCAAGACTCCTACCTAGGACCACGCTTCATCAGGGGGAGGCTGTCAGAGCTCTGTGGGCATCTCTCAGGGTTCAATCTGTTATCTCATACAATTAAGATGTGGCTCCAAAGTTTCATATTTTTTTCACTAATATAAAAGCTCAGGAATGATCTAGACCTACCTTCCATTAAAAGCAGACAAATGACCTTTTTTTTACTGAAGCACAATCCCTTAACGCTTCAGAGTCTCACCCCATCACCTAAGCCGCTCATCAGAATATTCTTTCCAGAGGCAGAAACAAACTTTGGTTAAATACAAGTTTCTCCATAATCTTACAACTCAAAGATAAATTTTAGTCCCAGTCACACACTGGCTTTCTGGCCAACCTTTAATCTTTGCCTTAGTTTAGTACTGGTTGCAAGAAAGATACGGTGGGGGGGAAAAAAACCAGAAGTTCAATTTCCATCATGAAATCATGAAACTGAAGTTCAAAGTTCAGTAATGTTAGCAGCAAGCGCTTTAAGGAAAGTTTGCTTCGTATTGCATCTGAGTTTGCCAAGCACAGCTACATGAATATGAGTAAGCTACTTAATATTTGTAAAGTTTAGATTCCTCACCTCTAATGGGAATAATGATAGGACCTAGCTCAGAGGAATGATGTGAGGATACTAAATAAGTCTTGAACGAAGCTGTCGTGAGGTTGGAGTAGAACAGTGGACATGAAGGTGATTACCACAGAGCAGGTCAGCATGTCCATTTCCTTTTCTTTCCCTTAGCTTGGAGCAGAGCCATTCCCTGAGGCTTTCACACCCTACCAGAATCCTGCCCTGGTGTGACTGTTTCCAGCTGTCTTTAATCTGCCACATACGAGAATAAAAGCTGATAGAAAAGTTAAAAAAAAATGATTATCTTGTTTTTACTTATGAAAAACCATGGAAGGGGCCCTTCCTTAGGAATAAATGTTGAATCATATTGGTGAAAGTGATTAATATCATTTAATATTGTTTAAATGTAGC
Source organism: Martes martes (assembly GCF_963455335.1). Taxonomy (NCBI): domain Eukaryota; kingdom Metazoa; phylum Chordata; class Mammalia; order Carnivora; family Mustelidae; genus Martes; species Martes martes. The sequence continues at coordinate 39,351,474 of NC_137895.1, read as the reverse complement.
TACTTAGAAATCAGCTATCGAGCCAGAGAGATGATAGATAGATAGACAGACAGACAGATAGTTATGGAGTGAATAAACTATGAAAAAAATCACAATCTGAAATGTAGGGTAAGGAAGGAAATTCTTAGAACCCTGTCTGGTGTTTGAATTATAACCAAGCACACTTATGTTTTAAACCTATGCTTTTCAGACTGCATACAGCATGGTGTACTCAGGTTGCAAGACAAACCTGGTACATTTTCCTAGAAATTCTATAGATCTTCAAATATTTGAAAGTTGTTCTTTATGTTTCTGCTCCAAAGTTCACAAATATATTATGAAATAAGTTGGAAAGTTCATACATATTTCTTAGAAGAAACTCAAGCCTTCAACGTGATTTTATGTTAGAAAAGAGTGACCTTGGGTTACAGTCCCCCAGAATCTCTTGATGTTATGTATTATTTCCCCTTTGCCTTTATGAGTACTTCGATTAAAAATTTTAAAAATACATTGTCAAACAAAGGATCACAACAATTGTGGTATGAAACACAAACTTTTTACAATTCTTGTTCTGCTTTGAATTAGTAAGGTATACATTAATTTTTGCTTGAGCAAAAAAAAAAAAAAATATTGAGCAGAACAAGCTATAAGATACAATGGAGACCAGGACACAATTTGCCATGAGTAAGAGGTAAAAGACACAGATGCATGTAAAGCCAAAAACTCTCTCTTGGGTTTATAAGAGCATAGTCAGTTGGATGAAAGTTCTACTGAAAGGAAGAGAATTGAACAGTGAAGGAACTGAAGGAATTCCTGAAGGAACTGAACAGTGCACTGACCATGGGTGCTTTTCTAAAGCTACTTAGGAATATTGTTGTACTCTAGGAGAAATTGTACTGAAAAATATACTACCTCATTCGCCATATTTGATGTGAGTGTCAACAAAGATTTTGTATTTCAAAGTGTGTTAAAGAAAGTAAAAAGGAATCGCTTGGTTAAATTTTGCAATTTAGATAGGAGACTTACTGATACCTGTTAGCAGCATACCAAAAGAGGCTTTTAATAAGTGAGTCTAAGTATAAATGTGTAAAAATCCATTTAAGTCACAAGGCTTTGGATGGAATATAAAGTTATATCAAAGATGACTCAAGTGGGTATATTCTAAACATTTTCAGAAATGTATTATTTTGCAAATGGGCATAGACGTCTGCAAATGGACAGATGGAGAGAATTACACACACACAACAAACCCAAATTACATTTTTAGTTTAAAAGTTTGCAGTTCTTTCTCAGAAACCCTTATATAAACAAGTCAACTTTTTTCTTCTTTATACATAAAAACTTGGGAAATTTGCTAAAATTCACCAGGAATTCTTGGGTATATAGTCATAGTCAGCTAAGAAGAATTTTTATGATCATCTGGAAAGGATTATTTTTTAATATTGAACGTGTTTTCACAGTGAGCTATAACTAGGTGACTCTATAACTTATGTACTAAAGTAGGACACTTCTGAGAGTGAGAGGCAGTGCTAAAACAAGATATTCATTGCTCTACCCCAGGCTATGCCATGGCAAACTGGAACACACAGTCACGTTAGTAATAACAGCCATTACCTATCATTTGCCATCTCATACAGATCGTCCACCATCTCCAAATTAAAAGAGACGCATCATCATATTGCTCAAAGATGGTTCACAGGGGTCATGTTTCTGCACATCTTGAGAGCACAGAAGGCAGGTACCTAGTTCCAAGTCTTTTCGAGAATGTTTGTATGGCTAACTGCTCTGGAAGCTATACAACCAGAGCAAAAGTCAAAGCAAGCTTGTAAAGGATCTTCCTGGATCCCATTGTAAGAGTTGGCTTTCCTCAGCTGCAGATTCCTCAGCTGTGATGCAAACCCCTAAAGGGTATGTCATTCCCCAGGGCCATACCACATGACTTTCAGGGGCCTGGGCATGCCAGTGGGGACTGGCACAAAGATGAAGCCCACGCTGCCTGCTGTGCACAAGGACTATGACAGTCCTGTTAAGCAACTCTGAACAAATTATTGCACTTCTCTTTGGTCCCCAATTTCCCCATCTAGAAAGTAGTCAGGAGGGAAGCTGGCCTTTTAAGGTCCTTCTGAGTCTAAACTCTTTGGATTTGACTTAGTCTGTCCCATAACCCTGTCCTTCATTTTTATCAGATGATTTATTTATGTGTGGCAGCAGGTGGGAACTTACAAGGCACAGAATATTAGAGTGCGGAAGCTCCTTACAGATGATCTATTCTGGATATTTATGTAACTATGCTCTGATAAATCCTAGGACTCTTAAAAAAAAAAAAGATTTGGGGATTCTAAAATGCTTGTTCAATTTTCATATAAATTTTAACTTGTTTCTCAATTGTAACCAAACAGCACAGACACTCAATTGTGTTACAAGCCAAATATGAACATGTAGAAGACCAACAGTGAACTAACATATCCTTGTTGACCTTACAGAATGCAAATACCATACAATCTAATTTCTAAAATAAACTTAAGAAGTGAAATATTTCTTTGGGCTGTTATCTATAGGGGCAGTTAAAAACAACCAGTCACTTTGAAAGGCTGATTTTATCAGAGATAAGAAATACTGATGTGTGGCAGGAATATTAGTCTAACGAAAGGGGCAATCATGAATTGGGGTAAAGAAGAAAAGAAAGTAGAGCTAACTGGATATGTATGGAGCTACTCTAATTTAGTTGAAGTTTTTTTTTTTTTTCCTTCTAAGTTGACGATCCCATTTTGTTTCCTTTGAAGTCAAGTAGGTGCAATAATTAGGAATGTGGGTTTACTACAGTGATTTTTGTTCCTATTGGACATGTGTTATTAAAAGTTTCCTTGAACAAAAGGATTTGCTTTGTCATCATTCCTGCTTGGCATTGCTCCCTGCAAGGACGGGATGACAGAACTGAACTTGGGAGGAACCAGCCAGAATGGAAAAGGGTTAGGTATGAAAGGCCATCCCAAAGAGGAATCACAGAACCCAATGGCTGCCTCATGTACAGGAAAATGTCAATGCTACTCCTGCATCTGGGTGCCTGGGGAAATAATGGCGACTTTGACAGGAATAGGAAAGGTGAACAAAGTAACCGGTATTGAAAGGAAAGATGAAGAGTGCAATTTTAGAGAGTTGGAGGTTGAAGAGACAACAGGCCGTTTGGTATAAATCTCCAATGAACAGACCAGAATTGAGGAGAGAGGCCTAGACAGAATTGTGGATTTGGTAGTCATACATGTCTATAGATTACAGGCTTCAGATAACCAGAAATTTTCTGTTATTCTTGAATCTGGAAGTGCCAGTCATGCTGGCAATTTTCTGCCACTCTTTCCAATAGAAAGTCCATTCTGATTTCCCTGTGACTCAGTAAACTGCCTCAAATCTCATAGACTGTATTTTCCTTATTGCATGGTGTCAAACCCAAATCTATCTCCACTTTAAGTGTAAAAGTTTTAAAAACAGTGTTGTGTATATGTAAACTGGGTAATTACATCTTCCTCTACCCGAGCAATATGGAAGTGTGAAAAAAGTAATAAATCATTTTCACCAATCAATGCAAGTAATTCAGGTTTACAAAGGCATAGTTGAATTACTATAAAAGAAAAGGAGACCTGACAATTTATGTTTGATTGTGGGATGTATAGTCTCATCAAAATGACAAGGTAAATGCCGAGGAGCATTTTTCTGAATTTGGAAGAATTGACTGAGTATTCAGCAGAAGCTAAATGAAATGTCAGGGTAACGATGAAGATTTCGCACTCTGATGACTGGTACATAGCAAGATTTGATTGTGCTTCATGAAAGTAGGAAGCTGAACTTTCAAAGTCATTGCCCGTACTAGTATAGAATGCTCCTTTATTTTGCATTCAAGGTTTTTAAAAATACATACATTTTTAGGTTGCATGTTACTTGGCGAATGTGTACGTCCACTAATCATATTTCATCCTTTAATTCTATAGGTAGTTTTTCTATTTCTATATAAGTAGAAAATGAGTCTAAACTTTTCTCAGGTAATAATAAATAAGTATCAAGGTTTTACTGAGTATCTACCAAGTGTCTACTACCAGGTTGGGCATGATTGAAGTTCAAGACTAAAAAAATTACAATCTATTGGGGAGGCAAGATTGAATGTCATGAAATAATTATTCAGCATTGCATTCTGTGATAAGGAAGAATAAGAAATTTGGGTGGGAAACGGCCGCTTAGTTGACATGAGCATCTTGCTTTTGACTGGGAAAGGACAACAGCTCAAATCTCCATTGTGCCTTTATTTTCAGGGCTTCCAGGAGACAGGGGTTGGTGGTGGTAAATGGATGCTCATTCTCTTAGCAGAAGTAGAATTGGGGTATTTTTTTTGGAATGGTCGAATTTGGGTTTTTTGGGGATTTTTTGGAACGGTCGAATTTCTGAACAAATAGGATTCTGGCAAGAGTAATTAAAGTAAAGTGTTCACTAAAAGCTTTTGCTCTCTGACCTGGAGGAAGAAAACCCAAGCGGCAAGCTTTCACTCCAAGCCATGCCATCGCTCTGAAGCCCAGAATGGTAGCCTGAGACAGCACTGCCCGGAAATTTCCTGGATGCCTGAAAGGGGTTGGTCTGAGTTCAACTCAGCCTGAAAAATATGTTTATGTTTAGAATAAACACTTTTTTAATTTAACATTTAGACAGAAAAACACTTAATTTTCCATTATTATAAAAATAAATGCACTATTCCAGCTAGCAGAGTAGACATCCTTTCAGCTGCTCTCTATCGAGCTCTTATTAACAACCACACATCCGCTAACTGCATTACCTTGGTTAAACCTCATACGATATTATGAGGTTGGTATTTTACCTCATTTTTACACACACGCAAGAGACATGGAGAAGTTAAGTGACTTGTCCAAGACCCATCAGCTCACAAGAGGCGAGGCTGGGATTAGAAACCAAACAAACACGAGGATCATTTTGTAATGATTTTGTCATTTTGTCAACCACCGCCTTATACACCTTATATTGCCAGCCCTGACCAGCAACAAACTTCAGGTGTTACACACGAATGCGCTTGGGCGAGTTATTTCCTGATTGCAAACAGACCTCTATTCCCCCGAGATTTTTTTCTGTAATTGCACATTACTATTAACACTATTTTCCATAGCTTCTAACAACATATAGTATCCTAATAATGACATTTTAATTATTATTGAAGGTAGCTAGTCTATCTCTCTAATTTTCATCTTTTAATGTTACCCAGTGCATTTTTTGCTGAAGAATTTCTTCTTGGTCAGTAACTTATTACTTTTGTTAAACCAAAAGAAAAATCTAAATGAGGTTATTTCATGTAAGTGGTTAAGTCCCTTGTATATAGAGGGGAAAAAATCAAGTTTTTCATTAATTATAAGGGCAACTGGTCAATTTTAAATATGGGCTCCCTCTGCATTTTAAATTGATTTTCCTCTCCATTTTTAATTCTGCAGATATGACTTTGTCTGGGGAATAAGAAAAATATCAATTATTTTCATTATTCCATGTATGCAAGGTATGCATAGTCATTTCTGTAGGTCATGTCAAATATTTTTTTTTTAAGATTTTATTTTTTTACCTGACAGACAGAGATCACAAATAGGCAGAGAAGCAGGCAGAGAGAGAGGAGGAAGCAGGGTCCCTGCTGAGCAGAGAGCCCAACGTGGGGCTCGATCCCAGGACCCTGGGATCATGACCTGAGCCAAAGGCAGAGGCTTTAACCCACTGAGCCATCCAGGCGCCCCCAAATATTTTTTTCTAAAATAGTATTCATTTGCATCCAGAAACAGCAAGAACAATTGGGTCCACCATTTATTGAATAACTGATACATTTCAGGTATTGTACCTGGAACTTTTTTAGTGTTTGGCACTTTATGTCATTAATATTCATGACCATTTCATAAAGTAGCTATCATGACCCACAATTATACAAGAATAATGTGGCTCAGAGAACTTAAGCAGCTCTCCTAAATCATAAAGTTTAAATGACAAAAGCTGTTTCCCCAAACCAAGACTGCCTGACTCCTAACAGTAAAATTTTATCCTTTCTCTGTGCTCCTCTCAGGTACCTTTGAAAATATTGAAAATTAAACCATCAGTGTACAAATAAATTCTTGATCCTGTTTATTTTTTAATTCTTATTTCGTTAACATTTTAATGTATATTCTTCGATCTTAAATGAAAAAAATTATATTTAGCTCTAATTCTCTATTTTATTTCTTTAAATATTCAGTATCTTATTAACCTTTTGTGAGCATTGCTGACCTTTTCCAGCACCGGCATTTATGTGTACAATCCTGCTTTTGTGTTGACTATGGATATTTCTTTCTTTATCCCTGCACAAATCTCTTTGCTGTCATGTTGTTAGCAGATATTTATTCCACTCTGCAAGGAGTAATGCATAAAAATATGATCATAGATATTCATGTCCTTTCTCAAGCCCCAACACATACTGATTTAACCATCACGTCATTCATAGATATTTATTTCAGCATGACAAGAAGAGCAACATAAATAATTAATATTGATTCCCCCGATCTTGCCTCTAACTCATATAGCTTTCACCAGTACTGATTAATAGAGAAATACTTTACCTCTGAAGCTCTCTGACATTTAAATATTTTTACTTCCATCTCAAAGCTCACTAAATAGTACTGGGTTACACAAAAAGAACTGCTAAAAAAGCAGTAATTCAAACTAAGAACTTGAGAAATCATGTGTAACCAAAAAATTTCCTGTAAAATTTTGAAAGGGTAACATTAGAAACTTATATTCTCAGTATCAAGTTTATATTTTTAATTTCAGTGAAAGAGGTATAAACATTGCTCTTTAATAAAAAACTTGAATATTTTGTTGCATTTCCCACATGCAACACCACCAATAATTATTGGTCCATTAGTGTTTATGATTTACTCTCAATTTATAAACACATTCCTCTGACTTCCATTCACCTTCTCCTTTTGACCCCAGCCCTGCAACTTTGGACCAGTTATCTAACCTTTCCAAGCTATTCTGTTCTCATCTTTCACATGTAAAACCAATGGATTAAATGAGAGAGAGAGAGAGAGAGTGTGTGTGTGTGTTATAGCATATCTGCCTAATATATATCAACACATACATATTATAGACTATATATCAGTAAATATATATGATGTGATATGTTATATTTATGTACATAAATATAATATCTGGCATATATGTAGTAGGCTCTCAATAAATGTGAATTTCTTCCCTTTCTTTCATTTTCATGTTTACCTCTGTATCACATACTGTGGACTTTGTTTAGTACATTGTACTTTGCAAGACTTTAGTCAGGATGCAGCCAGGATGAGGCAAGTAAGTCACCTCCGTTGTGCATAAAATTTAAGATGGTGTCAAAACAGTCATCACATACCCAATATTTTAATGCAATGTTTTTTTAACATCAGAGTTTAACCAAAATTCCATGATGAGCAAGATACCCAAATGTTAAAAAAGGCAGGATCGGTATCACTGGTTTTTCCTTCAGTACGGGCTCTGATACAGCTCGGCCACACACTGCTTTCATCGGAATCACCTAAGCCCGTCTCGGAGCTCCTGGTCTCTCCACAGAGACTCCTCCTACCCGTGCTCTTAGTCCTGGGCCTCATGCAGAAGGCGGCTCACAGCCTCATTCTGTTAGCCCAGTTTGAGGACAAAAGGTTGAAGACTTGAACCTGGAGACAGGAATAAAGGCTGGAATGCTGAGGGCTTGAGAAAGAAGCAAGAATGGGAATGTTTAGAGTCACAGAGATCTAGTGATGACGGAGTTTCAGATCTAGACCTTGCCAAGCTTCAAAGGCCGCAAACGACAGTCTCATTGCCTGTTCTACTTCAATTTCCCCATCCAAAAATGATTTCTGACCATGGCAATAAATACATACCCATGTTCCTATAACATTTGGGGGAGGCACAGAATAAATTTCTGGTTCTGCTTAGGCCTATGACTATACCGGAGTACTCCCTGGTTATTTTTCTTTCTTTTGGACTTTGTGGGAAAAAAATGTCCTGAGGATTAATAGTCCTCTCTCTATACATATCCATATATATGCATGTAGAGTTTATTTTAATAGTGCTTTTGAGAAGTAACAATGTTACATCCTCTATCACGTTTTCTGTGATTTCATGGGGCACCTATTCCTGAATATGTAAATAGGCCTCTACCAAAACCAGATTGTAGGCCAAGTTACAATGCTTGATGTTATTTGGTTTTGAATCCCTCACTGACACAAGACATTTCTCTCTTGGGTTTACCCCAGGGGTAGGAATTGTATCACCCACGGGCAACCCAGTAAGCAGAATAACAAGGCCGTGGTGCCGAACGACCGGGTGACAGTGGTTCTATCCCTCAGCTACCGAGTTATTCACAAAACCTATCTGTAGTTTGTGTTGCCATGTATGCAGCGTTTCAGGGGGACTCGGGGTTAGCAAGAAAAGACCATCTGAACCTACAGAAAGTCCTGAATGTATTTAGCAAGTGTGCTGAAATTAATAGAAACACAATGGCTCTGCACAGCGGGAGCAGACCAGCAGCATATGGCTTTCCTCTTGCCCCTGGCTTCCCTGAGGGGCACACAGCTGCCAGAGACTCACTTCATCTGGGGGAGGTCCTGCAAGCATTAGAAATATAGCTAAGATCTTGCTACACCACAGTCCTTCAGAACATGGGGCATACGGCACAGTCCAGGGAAACTTGGGCTAATAACCTATGTGCTTCTATTAAGTTCTATACCAACTTTAGACTCTACAGGTTCTTCTACAAGCTGTCCAGGAAGCCCCCGTCTTCTTCTGGAATAGAAAGCAGAGTCAGGTTTCTCTTTGTAGTGGAATTTGGGTATCTCCAAAAGCCATTTTCTAACAGAACACCCCTTTAGTATGATTTTACTAGCTGGTTTCAGTATACAGTTGTTCTGAAGGGAACACCAATTTAACTTCTCTGGAGTACATTTAGTTCTTACTATATGCAAAGTTAAGTTCCTACTGAATCCTTAGAGCCAATGAACGAGTTTGAACCCAGGCCTACCAACTTATAAAAGACTCGGTGCTTCATTACCATGCATCAGAGTCATCTGCAATGGTTATCAAATGCAGAGTTTCTGGATGCCTCCCCAGATTTACTACTAAACCTTAATCTCTGGGTATACAACCCGGGAATTGTTATTTTTACAAACTCCCAGTTGACTGGTGCACACTAAAGCCTGGCCATCAGCAGTCTGTATCCTGCTTGCATTTACTCCCTTAGGATTTGAAATTCTTTGTTGTCTTAGAGGGAGAAGCCCACAGGCAAACAGGCTGGCAGCCCCACGGTGACAGCGGCTTCCTTGCCCCCCTCAAAAAAATCTCCACGGCTACTTGGCATCACTAATGCTCTAGTCACTACGCCAGCCTGAGCTCAGCCAGGTTGAGCTCAGAACAATCTGGCTGCCAAAGCCACAGAGTCATGGGAGGAGACTCCCTAAGTGTTCATCTTTAAAAAAGTAGGCCACCCTGTTCCCCTTGCCTTCTATCCTGAGTTTCGTTAAAACACAGACTATTTATATCTGTGGAAACACGCATGTATGCCATCTGTTTCCTTTCGGATATCAAAGTTCTATAATGTTTTCTCACTCAGAAACAAATATTTCACCCTTCCTTATGTTTATTCATCCTCATCTCCCCTTCTGTACCTGCTTTATCTGGTCAGATTCAATGTAGACGTGGACGGATACATGAGCCTCTTGTCATACTTATCTTTTTCCTAATTTAGGCCAAAGGAATCTTGTATTTTAGTATCTTGGGACACCATAGATTCCCCATTTCTTCCAAAACGCACTTCTTTGAAAATGTACAAATAATATCTATTTGTATCTTTACTATTTCTTAAGTTTAATTATTATTTAAACATGAGCTATTGCTTAAGTTTAGTTATTATTTAAACATGAGCTGTTGTATATATGAGACAAGTTAGAATGGACGATTTAACTAAAACAATCTATTTTGTTTGTTTCCATTAATACTATTGTGTTTATATTGGTTTACACATTTGAAAAACATGAGGAATATAGGCTAGTGACATTATTTTGCATGTCATAGCACGAAGCAAGTAAAACAATGTTCTAGCATTGTCAGTGAAAAGAGATGATTGAGTAATTGGGGTAAAGACTAAAAATATTTATATTAGTAATGGTTACTTGGAAATGGGAAGGCCAGATATTATTTACAACAATACATGCAAACGTAAAAGTGATTTAAAACAAATGTCTTCATACACACGCGCGTGCACACACACACACACGCACGTATATGTGTGTGTGTGTGTGTGTGTGTGTGTGCGCGTGTGTATTCCAGAAATATGTTACTTGACCTAATTAAGTTGGGCCCAGGATATGACATTCACTGCTTCTACTGCTTTCATGATTTTTTTGTATTTATTGATCCCGTATCTTCTAAGGAGTATCATGGGGACATAAGAACACATTGCATTAGGATGCATAATTCATTGGGTTAAACAGCATATGTCATTGACTTGGGTTTCCTTCTTCAGGGTGGCTCCTGAAGTACATCAGGATCCAGCTTAGCTAGCAGCAGTCTGAGATCCAGAATTAGCATATTGTTTCTCTGAGAATGCCCTTGAATGCGGCTGAGTCGCTGTCTTGTGCGAGGCCTGAGCAGAACTGCTGAGAGCCAGAGAGGAAACAGATTCCAGGCACCATGTAGGCATCCTGTGTGGCTGTTGCCTAGGTGGTATCTCATGAAAGGGCCTCAGGAAATGTCAGGATCATCGGTGACTGACTGACACAAAGTGCAGGTCCGTGCCACACCTGGGGACTCCACAGCTCACTCGGGCTACAGCACACCTATGCCAAATTCCAGAGCCAGGTAAGCCTCTCACCCTCGATTCTAATAGTCAGAAGTTACTACTGAGAAATAACTGAGAAGTTAACGCCTTTCTCTGCTATTTGAAATTCTTTTTATGCGAAGGCTTAAAAATGTGCATTTTCTGGAAGGTTTTAAGGATGGAAATAAATCCATGGAAGGCTGGGATAAGTAAACTAAAGCTATGGCCAGAGAAAAGGAAAACAAATCAGCCTTCATGTAGACCAACCATGAGAAACTTAGCAGTAAGACTTTTTATTAATCTCACATGCCAGGAGACAGTCACTTACTAAGACAGATAGAATAGAATGTTTCCATTTGGCAAAATGCTTGGAGGTGAAGAAAATTTTAATCAATCAAATGTGACCATTAGTAAAATGAGGAGAAATAAGACACTATAAGCATATCACAATTTCATACGAACTTTCATTTGTCTTTCGAGCAACGGGATAAAATGACTGTCACTGCTTTTAATCACTTGAGAACCAATTCTTTTCAGAAGAATTTTCAGAGTTCTCTCACTTACCGTGGAATATACCTGTGTATGACGCGAACAGAATAGTTGATTTGATTTGTATTAGCCACGAGTCGCTTGAGGAATGTCACTTTTGCTTACAGAAAACAAAAAGGCATGCAGTATATATCCTTTGGCCTCGGGAGCATTTTAAAACAGGAGGTCAAACTCAAGTTGTCCTTGGGCAATTAAGCAGTGGAAATAACAAAACTTCAAACCCTAGACTGTTTCCATGTAACACTGTGGGGTCCATGATTTGGAGAAAATCTTACATTAAAAATTTTTTTTTAAAAAAAGATGGATGATTAGTGTAGAAAGTAATATACAGTTTTCTCTGGTGATACTCCAAAAATGGATTCTCAAGAGCAGATCCTGTCAAGATCTTTTCATGTTGCTAGGAGAATTGTTACCATAGGAACAATGGTACTAGTAAGCACCACTTACCACACAACATGTTACCCGAAAAGTAATTTAATTAAAGTATTTTCAGAATTTTATATTGTGGTCTTTTGCAGCATTTGTGTGTGAACAGTATGTTAGCCCTGTTTGAGGCAAGGATGGGTAAATTTGTCTACTGACAGATTTTATTGGCTTAAATCCTCATTTTGTTACACTGAAGTTGTATCTTTCTTTGGCATCTAAGAAAAAAAAGCTTCATTATTCTCAGCTCAACTGTCACTTTTATTGGGGACACAGAGTTGCAGAAGTGGTGGGTGTTCAATCCTGATGGGCTGCCATCATCAAATAAGAAAACATTGGTACTGCTGCTGATGTAAGTCCTGCTTCACCTGTAACCCAGTCATTTTATCCTGAGTATTATTTTGAAAACACAAAATCAGAACAAGTAGCCATCCTTAGTTTCCTGAAGATATGCTTTTTTTCTCCTATTTTGTTAAAAATCACAAACTCTGTTCAAGTGGAAGAGAGCTCAGTGCAAGTTATATTCCTTGACTTCCACCTTTAAAATAACATTTAATAAGACTACATTACACAGGTACTGAGTAGAGGCCCACAGTTTAATGTTCAAAGAATATGCTAGCTCAGGTTACAGAGCTCTCTAAAACCAAAAGCTTGAAGTCTGAATTCAGGACATAAAATGTTAACATGCTGCCAGAAAACCAATTGGGAGAAGCATTCTCACATCGTGGTTTGAATTTGTGCAATGTTTATGGATTTCTGAAGTACTAAGTAGAAAGTTTTAGAGAGGTATTAAAGGAAGATAAAGCACACTACACTTAACCACAATAGGCTTCTGCTAATGTGACATCTATCACCACTTCTTTGACCTGCCATTTCCTCCTAAATTAGCTCATTTTACTATAGATCAAATTACTTTTCAATTTCTATCAATAAAGAGTGCTATCTATTACAGTAACTGTGCAATATACTGTCAAAACACCAAAGTTATAACCCCTGAATTCCAAAGGCAGACAGGAAAGCAGAGTCAATAATGCCAGTTAATAAGGATTATGTATCCAACAACTTACATAAAATATTGCCTTTACAATTTAGAGAATAGAGACACAGACCATAGGACCCAAGTCTCTTCCTGACATTCCTTAGTGAGACATTCTTTTTCCCACAGTCCAGAAGGGCATGGTTTAATTATCTCCTCAGCCCACCCTGGGATAAGGGAAGGGGGCTTCTGACTGTCTGTGAAAAGATATTTCCAAGAGCACCTAGATCATAGGCATCCATGGCCCAGGTGGCACAATTCCCACTTACAGATGACTTAGTTAGATAGCAGGAGAAAGTGATCTTTTCAACCAGACCCTCTTACCTGGGTCAGTCATGACAACTGCTCGCCCACGGGGAACATCAGAAAACCTCTTCACACCCTGGCTCAATTTGTTTTGAAAATCTTGTCTCCCGAGGAATTAGATGTGGGGTAAGCTTCCAATATACTTTTATTTTTAACTAGCAATAATTCTCCTTAACCTTTCCAGGATGGAAATAGCCCATAACAACCTGTACCACCAAAATAAAAAACCTTCCATCCCACTTAGCGGTAGCCTGAAGGTACTTTCTGTATTTTTATCGTGTCAGTATTCTGCATCATATTCAGCACATGGTCCTCCTAGCAATCAAGAGTGTCAGAATCTAACCTTACCCTGAACTATTTGCTCTCCCTCTAGTCATCATAGAGCAAGAATGTTGGTATTAGCAACTCTCCAAGCCTGGGTCTCCCGATATAGAAACTAAAGAGCATAACCTTACCCCATAGCATTGGAATATTCATAAGTATTAAACTAAATAATACATATAAAGGTGCATAGCATAGTAACTAGAATATACTCTTGAACAGAGGATAGTCTACCATCACATTATCTGCACAACTGGTTAAGAAGGAAATTAGACTAATATATCCCTAATTGTGATCAGTTTTATTTGAGTTTATTTTACATTTCAGTCATCTTCGTAACTACCACCCATGTATCTTTTACTTTGAAATCTAAAATTAGTTCAAATTCCAGATTGGTGTTTTTCATTTTTTTTTTTTTTAGATTGGTGTTTTTCAAACTCGCCCTCAGGAAATGCCCATAGTAATTCAAGAAGTACAATGTAGAAAAAGCATAAAGTCATAGAAACCCGAAAATGTTAAAGCCTAACAAGTCATCAATTTTGTTTGCCTACCCTCAACTCTGGAGGTCATTTTCCAGTCTTTGTTTCTAAGGTCCCAAATGATGACACTGCTTCTATTTATTCCCCTTGAAAACTCTCCATCAACATATATTACTGTCAAAGACCTCTCCTAATAGATCAAATTTTATATTTCTACTCATTCTATTCTGTGACTTTTAGGTATGATCCAGAGTATTCCCAAGCTTTGCAGTTCTGTCTTTCAGACTCCCATATATTGGAGGGAAAACCTACCTTGTTATTTTTTTTTTCATGATTTCCTAAAGATTTTCTCTCACTTTTCTGAGCAAAGAACCAATGCTTACTTACATCTTTTGTAATATAATTTTTACAGTCCCTAGTGCTTCTTAGTATAAGATCTTCCAATTCCTATATTTCATTAGATTGCCTCAAAAGACAATTTCATCTAATTCTTTTCATTGTGTTGGCACCTCATTATCTTACCTATTTTTATAGTTCCCAATCTTAATTATATTCTCTTAGATCCTCACAGATGTGTACAAAAGGACTCCTGAACACAAATGTACACATACACCACACACTGTATCAAATTCCTTTGGAGTAGAAACCATGAGATATAAGTTTATTTGGTGCCTAAAATCACATAGCTAAGAATTTTGTACATAGTAGTTAGTTCATAAATATTATAATGAATTTTTTTTCTCACATAGCAAGTTGAAATAAAAACAATCACTTTCCTAAGGCTGGAAAGTTAAATAGTAAGTTATACTCATTTAGAAAGAAAATATAAAGACTATTTGAGAAAAACTTCTTAAATCAAAAATTATCAGTAAGATAATGAACAAATGAGGTTCAATTAAACTCAACTTTTAGGCTGCTGTATAAAAGCTAGCCACACATTTATAAACAATAAAACAACCAGAATCCCCATGAAATCTCAGAAGTTATTTTAGTCACATCTGAAAAAAATATTTCTGCAAACCAGGCCACAGAGGTTATGCTTTTATTAGTGTTTATTTCTCCATTTCAATTACCCTTTCTTTTAATCATTCTGTTTCCTACCTTCTTATAATCATTTGTCATAATTACCCTTGCAAGTGTCCTGGCACAATGGAATTCAGTGTTGATTTCATATTTCTTTAGCAAAGCTCCCTTGCCAACTTCCAGACTTTTTAGACTTTAGCCCAGAATATTTTAGACTTTTAAATATGCCTAGTTACTAATTACTCCTATTAAATCACTTTGCATGGATATCATCCCTTTTACTACTGATAAGACCTTGTATTTTTTCCTCATTTAATCCATTACAAAAGTAATTATGCAATTTTCTGTTTGTCTAATGTTCTGAGTCTTCCTCTAAATTGTAGGCTCCATGAAGAGAGTTTAGTTCACTACTATATCTCTATCTTAACTCACTCCTCTATGTCTAGTATAGTTCCTCACATTTAGCAGTTAGATAGCAAATAATTACTGAACAAGTGAAGAAATGGATGACAGGATGGATACAATTTTATTCTGGTAAATTTCCACTCCCTTAAGCAGCTGATGAACTTACCTTTGTATATCTTTATTTCTTAGTACTCCTTGTATAGTTATGAATTACCCAGGAACATAATACTAAGTTACCTATGGTTTGTCTATGTATAAAGAAGAGCTAGTGATATTTCCCATGAATTTTGCCCTTAACAAAAAACCGGTTGAAAAGAATCTATTGAATTTCTTGCTGAGTCATTCCTACCATGGGAACTTCATTCTCCTAATGGTGAAGCACACAGGGCAGGGAAATAGAAGCTGGAGTGGGTTAAATTGTGCTTCATAGAGGGAAAAGGGGCTTTGCATTGAGAAAAAATAGACAGACTTTTCCCCATAATAATAATTAAACAACAAATCGATTAAGTCAAGGATCAGTCATTTGGGTTAAACATCATCATATCAGTTGATGTCCAGTGGATGAAACGCTGATATAATTCCTAACATTTTATGTTTCATAGGAGATTTCTGTATTAAATAGGAAAATTCTAGTCATAGTCACTACCTAGTAAACATGCATAATGTTTACTATGTAATTTGATATGTCTTCATTTGTTTTAATGATAGGATCTATACTGTATTTAATAAACTCTGTTCTTTTCTCAATAATTATATCATCAATTTACTAATTATTGGTTTCAGACTTTACAGAACAATCTTCAATCTAAAAAGTTTCAAGACCTTATCTGCTCATTTCCATTCTTACCTCAAAGGCTTTAGATGGTAACAAATTCACTTAGTATTACCTAACATGTACTATGTGCCTAATAATATGGTACCCAGTTTTCTAAATGTATGAAGCTTTGACCCATTTTCATTAAAAATCTGTCTTTCTAACTTAATTTAGAATATAATCTTTTTTTAAAACATACAATTTAGTATATCTTGTTTTGTTATATATACATTTAAAAGATCATACACCTAACTCATCAAAATTACATGTTTATTTTTAACTAATTCATTCAGTGCTTTTAAGCAAAATAATATTGTTCATCCCGAGAACCATTTAGCCATATTGAACCTGAGTTATTTGGGAATTAGTAATAGCTAACAGGTGCATGTGTTCACAGTATGCAAGATGCCATTATCATACCTTGCAGTTTTTATTATTAAATTCACTCCTCTCATAGCAAAAGCCCAATGGAGATTGGCATGATTATCAACAGACCTACTTTGCAGATGAGTGTGGAAAGGCACAAAGGTTTAAGTAACTTCCCCAACATCACAGATTGAATGAATTAAAGTCAAACAGTTGGACTCCAGAGCCCAAGCTTTAAACAATTATGCCATGTAAACTGCCTGTCTTTTTACATATCATAGTTTAGGTCCAATGGAAAAGAAGGAAAAGGAAAATGCAAAAAAAAAAAAAAAAGGCAAAAAAGAAATAACTACAACAAAACAAAAACTACTTCAGATCTCTAAGAGCTTTTAATAATGAAAGAATTTATAACCCAATACATTAACCACACTCCTTGTCCCAAATGTATTCCCACACATAGTCTGCATCTTCGCACACTCAGAACCAACCCTATGCATACATCCATATACACACTTTAAAGCACAAAGCAAGTTACAGGAGAAAGTAAATTAACCTTGTGTAGGAAACAGTTTATTACAAGGAACAGAACCAGTACTTAGGGGTTTAAACCATATACCAGGTCTTTTCCTTATATTCTCTTGTGTGTTCTTCATCCCTTCATAGAAAGTACAACTGAGGCTTAAGGAAGTTCAGTGATTTGCGGAGGATCACAAAGACGATTATGAAAGAACTGGAATTTAAACCAAGTTGAGTCCAAGCCCTTGACACCACCACACCACAGGGCAGAAAAGATGATGTTTTGAGTGGTGTGAAATGCTAATGTACTCAAGTGACTTGTCACAGAACCCAGAAGGAAACACTAAGAACAAAAAACAAACCTGTCTCCACTTTAGCAATTTTGGAAAATAATTAGCTTTAAGATCTGGCTTTGTGGAACGATGTGGTAGAAGAATAATCAGAGCCTGTTGAAATTCATCACAGAAAATTTTCTAGAAGTTTATAGACCTGACATGGGTTTTTGAAGAAATTGTGATAAAAACCTGCAAGGTAAAAATGGTATAAAAACTATATAGCACATATCTACTTAAAAATGCATAAGTCTCTAGAATGTAATTATCATTTATAAAGTTAATCTTTAAAATCATTACCAAAAATTACTATTTAAGCTCCCTAATATTTGTTCCTCTCCTTAGCTAGGAGAGCTAGTATCATACTGATTCTTAACTAGTATCATACTCATCTCTTAGCTAGTATCATACTGATTCTTAACAATTACTTTCTTTAATCTCCAAGCACATAAAAACACAGGCATTTTTCAAATATGCTTTTAGTATCCCCCTGTTTCTGAATTTCCAGATTGCAAATTTAATGAAAGTTAAAGACAAAGAAAGGAGCTAAAATGTGTATTCTTCATGGTTTACACCTGTTTTATTCTAAATTTAAACTCCTTTTTCTTAAATCTTTGAGCACTGAAAGTGGAGAAGGGTTTATTATAATGCTTACTGCAATGACTATAACATGGGTTTAGACAATTTTAAGTAGGCTTTGTGAAATTAACCATGTTAAAAGACCTTAAATTCAAGAGTTGGTCAACTAATAGCTATGTTTCTTAAAATAAGTGTTTCGACACCATACGCTAGTAGCTATAATTTTTAGCTTGAAGAGTCCCATCACAATGATTAATGTCAACTGATATAAGGGAACAGGTAAATCTCAGGAGTTCTGAACATCTCTGAGATTAAAACTCTTAGGAGTGACATTTCGTGTTAAAGTTTGAGTACTTTTTCGTCAGGATGAGAATAAAACTTAAAATATTTCAAGGATGGATAAGGGAATCTTTATTTGGTGAAGTAGCAATGAATTCCAATACTAACATATAATTGGTTTGAAATAGGACCTTTTGGTGCCACATCTGGAGAGTAGAATAATATAAGCTACTACAGGTAGTAATTACTGAAGGTAATTGTAATGCAGCCTGAGTGGTAAACATTAATGGGGAGGAAAAAAAAAAGATTTCTAAGCAAATAAAATCTCAAGCATCAAAAAGACAAAAAGTTTGTGATAAATGGTTCATTTAGGCATGCAGTGCTGTGTGGGCAAAATTGGATTGCAATCATAGCCATTTCAAAAAATGAAAACATTAGGAGAAAAGAAAATTGAGCAGAAATGGCATGGAAATTACAGCCTTTGATCCATTCTGAAGAACCTTTTTTTTTTTTGAAGCATCATCATGAGTGGGCAGCAAACTCTTTCCAATCTCTTGGTAAAACCTTTATGAAAGCCTGGAGACCATGAGATAGAAATAATCAATTCAGGACAGACAATGGAAATATTTTTCAGTGACAATCTTTTTTCCATAAAACTGTGAAAAATTAATTCCACTGTTAAATTGCTATTTGATTTTGCAATAGACACTTTTAATTTAGGGAGAAAGTCCTTCCTGAATCATCCTTGACCTGTCCAACTACAGATCATTTAATAAGCACATGCTTCATGGTAATTAATAAAGAGATGACACCATTTCACATAAGTAAAGAGTATTTTAATGTCCCTGGTGTTATATCATGGGTGCCAGAATCATTATGTGAATAACAATGCACACCTTGGAACATAAGTGGGCCTCACTCTTGGAAAATAGATCTTTGGCTATATAAATGATGCTTTACAATTTCCAAAGACCTGCAGTGCTAGATCTGTATTTGCAAAAACTTAAATTAGTTCCTACAGCTTTGAAACAGTAATGATCATAGACTTGTTCAATCACTATTAAAATGTCTATAATTTGATTCTAGGACACTAAGTATTGAAATTACCCATTGGCTTTCTTTATTAAATACTGGTAATTAGTAATTTCATAAGGTTTTTGACCTATTTTGCTAAATCCAGGTTTTTTAAATTAGCTTTCCAACGATCATTTAAATTAGTTCTTACACATAAAATCATTTTAGGCTATTATCTTTGGGAGAATGTTACATCCTGATGTTAAAAAGGAGAATTATTTGTAAATAAGTATAAGAACATTGCTTTACATTTCAGTAAATAGCAGGTTTAATCTTCTGAGAAGGCTATTTGAATCAGATTTGCAATGCCTGAAGCAAAATCTTGGTTTATTTTCTTATTTTATTTGACTTGACTACATTCTGTTTTCATTAACATTTTCTATTTGACCTTTGGAGTTATAGACCCCTTCTAATCTTAAAAAAAAAAAAAAAGTTATTGTGAAAGAAGAATGTATCTGTTTCTTTTATGTCTTTGAAAATGACTATTGGTTTTATTGTTATTTTAAAATATTACTTATAAGATAGTGGTGAGAAATTTTAAACAAAATGACTGAAATATGGCTTTTTTCTGTCAGTTTTTAATTCAACTATGAGTGAAATAGTTTCTTACTAAGGCTTGTTAGCCACATATAATTTCTATAAGCAAAATGACCCATTTTTATGGCTCTTTTAAGGCTTTCATGATAATTTTTTTTCCAAATTATCTCTGAAGTAGCATAAAATAATTTTCTAAAATAGACTTTCTCTTGAATCACTGCAACACACATTTTTTTAATCCCAAAGAGATGAAAATCCTATGGCAATTATCTTTCAGGTCTGTTTTCCTATTAGACCATAAACGGTGTAAGGACCCATGTCTTCTCTATTGTTCACCACAGGATCTTTAGTGCCTGCCCCCATTTCTGACACTTGATGGCTATTTTAATACATTCTTGTTGAATAAATCAATCAATGAGAGTGAATGAATGGATGAATGCTATGAATAAGTGTTCTGTCATTTAACCCAGACTGGACCATTTTTAACTGAGAACTAAGTCATAAAGGGAAGTCTAGATGACCTTGAGGAGGGAGGGCATGGAAAATAAGATGTAACACATGCAGAGGCACAGAAGTGAGAAAGAGCATAGAGCAGGCAAGATCGAAGGGAAGTAATCTGGAATGGCTAGAACATGCATTGAAGTTGTGAAGTAACAATGCAGAATGTTTGCTGAAATGTTATTTTTTATTTTCATCTTAACACTTTCCTCCCAGTAAGTAAACCATTTCTTGCCCTAGAGGGATTTCCTTTCCAGGGAAGAAAAGAGAAATCGCCAGAAGTCAATAGCACTTATTGTTTATTTTTTGAAGTATATTTTATTGGAATATAGTTAGCATATGGTGTTGTATTGGTTTCAGATGTACAGCGTAATGACTGAACAGTTCTATACATTACTCAGTGTTCACGATAAGTGTAGTCACCATCTGTCACCAAACAATGTTATTACAGTCTTATTACTGTATTCTCTATACTGTACTTTTCATCTCTGTGACTTATTTTATAACTGGAAGTTTGGACCCTTTCGATTCAGATGTGCTACCTAAAAAAGAAAGCTGGGTTGGAGCCACTTTGTTTAAGGGCATCATATATCAAGCTAATAAGTCTGAACTTGACTCTGAAGAGAATCAGCCATCCATGGTTTTCAATCAAAGGAATTAGACATCTGTTTAGAAATTTTATAAACATCACTATAATAGCAATAGTGGATAGTTGGATTGGATAGCAACAAGACTAATGAGAAGTCAACCAGGTATGGGCAATAGTGCCATCAAGAGATGATGAGCTGCACCCAAAATTCTAAGAATAGAAAGGAACTGATGATTTGAGAAACATTTAGGATAAAGAATCATCCTGATTGGATGTCTCCAGGTTTCTGGTTGGCCTGGGAGCAGAAGTGGGGGAAGAGAGCGGAGACACAGAGGGAGATATAATGTTATCATTTGTACAAAAAGAATATGGAGGGTGCGCTGCCAAGAGAAGGGAGAAAATGATTTAGAGCTCAGAACAGAGGAATTGGGGCTCACTGGTGGAGTTGAAGATTGAGGCATATGTATGAGACATAGCCCAGGAAATGTGCGGAGAGCAAAAGGGCTGAGAAGGCACCCTGTGTGCTCAGGGAGAGAAGTGGCTGAGAAAGAGTGAACAGAAAACTAGAAGAACAACAGAGAATGATACCCTGAAAATGAGCAGGAAAATTCTAAGAAGGAGTGAAATGGCTACTCTGTCAGAGACTGTGAAAAACTTTGGAAGATTTGCACCAAGAAAAAAAAAAAAAAACCTTGGCAAAGAAAATGGATTTTTTAAAATATCGTGTATGACATCTTAGAGATACATTATATAATTTGATCAGAAGAAGAGAGACCCTAAGGACTCTACATGGGCTTTAGGATCAAGAAAGCTGAGCGATCTTCATTGTGATGCTGCTTCATGGGGGAAATGTGAACCGTTTATACAGTAGAGGGTAGGGAGGGAAAGCAGAGGAAAAGAGTTTGAAGAGAAAATAAAGAAAAGATAAGGGAATGTTGTCCTCTGGCTGCAAAAAAAGGCAGAAAGGGGCAAAATGCAGACAGACATGGAAGAGAAGGAAGTCAGAATTTTATGAAATCAGAATCATTTCATGTCTTTGTAGAGCAGAAAGAAGTGGCTGAAAAGTACAAAATGTCAAGGAAATTACTGCCTGCTTGCCTCTATTTATCTGGGAGAAAAGAGATGAGAGAGTACTACTCCATTATGTGTGGAATGATCTATTTTCATGTAATCTCATATTATCTAAATATCTATCTATTACATCTCTTCCGTGAGGAATGATATAAAGGAATCTCTATTATATGAGAGAGGAATTGTCTGAAGACAGTGAGGACACGATTTGGAAGACACAGTTTGGAAGTGAGCATAGTAAACATTTGAATAACAGAGTGGGAGGGGGAGCTGATTGGGGATAAGTGGAATGATTACATAGTAATTTCTGCCAAGAGCAAAAAGCTTTCCTTTTGGGTCTAAACTATGGAAGTTAATTTACTGATGGTGGATTATAAAAAGCAGGGAAAAAAATGTAAAAAGGAGAAAGATAAATTTAGACCTAGGAGAAAACTAAGATTTCATCCAGCCATACTACTCTCCTCCATTTATACACAAGGTAACGCAACAGCGGACAGGTCAAGGAAGTTTCCTGGGGCTCAGTGATGGCGCTATATTCCAGACCCTTCCTGCCATACCAGAAGTCTTAACCCCTGCAGCTGCCTCTTGACAAAGGGGCTGCATTCATACCTCGGAAAGATCTATCAGGGAGCTTTTTTTTTTTTGCAAGATCGGCAGAGCACGCAGAGCCTGGCAGCCATGAGCACAAGCTTTTAAATCCATCATTTTCTCTGGATCTCTACTGCCTGTTTAGTTTTCAGGACCTGGAAATGTTTGCAGCTTCGAGCACCCTCGTTATTAAGTATTTAGACACTTAATTTCACAGGTGGACTCTCATGATTGAGTCCTTAAAAGGAGATATACCTCAACACCCACATTCTTGGGGAAGTTTTACTCCTATCATTGTTTTAACAAATGCAGGAATAATTTCATGAACAGCTTACTAAAGCTTCTGGGTGATGGGACATCACCTGCCTTTTGAATACAAGATCTTAGGCCATTATTTTCTCAACAACCATGTTGCCTGAAATTGGCTATTGAGCAACAGCGTCACTTAATTTCTGGCATGAAATGGGTTTCCCAAATTGTGTTACAGGTTGTGTTTTTGCTTTTGCTTTTCATTTTTCCCAGTAATTATAAAATGTTACTTTCTCCACCTCTACCCTTACCAATAAGTATCTAGTGCACCCTATTTTTCAAACCTTTTAAAGGGGAAAAAATATTAAAGTATTTTTTAAAAAGTAAAATATCACATTTTATAAATACAAATTTCCAAAGGATATCTGCTTTCCAGTTTGCACTTCACTTAAATCCAAAAGAAAAACTCGGGATTTTAGAAATACTAAGGAAGCTCCAATAGATCAAAATGTTTCCACGTAAGGGAGAAAGAAGTATTTTGGTGGCTCAATATCATGGGATTGTTAATCATAAAAGAAAAATCTCCTTTGTTTGGTTTTTAATGACTGAAGTAGCATGTAGCTTCCCCCAGGCTTACGACTCTCCTCATTATAAGAGAGTTCGAGACCTGCAAGGTAAAGTACTTTTGGACAGTAAACCACAAACACCTATTCCCAAGTCTGGATCCATGCCTCAATACCACGCATGAATTACAGAGTAGCAAATTCACAGGAAGCCTGACCCGGGGAGGTGGGACGAGGTTCCAGCCCAGGGTCTGAGGATTAACCAATTTACCAGGATTCTCAATTTTTGTCATCTGGAAAATGGAAACTTTAAATCAGACAGTCCTTATAATCCCAACAATTAACAGGATGCCAACCAGCCCAAATTCTCCTGGATTCAATCTTAACCGTAAACCTCCACCTCTGACTACCTTTCCTTAGAAATGATGGGCAGGGGAGGATCCAGGAAACATTCAGAAAAATTCTGTTCCGTTTCACTATCTAAAAGAAAATTGGAGCTCTACCTTTCAATGGTTCATAGACTACCCTAGTGCATGTATGTTCTAGAATGGCTATGATTAAAATTCGGTTGATGAACAATAGGGACACATTAATTTGACTAGAAAGATAAATATAAGCCAGGAAAAGATAATGTGTTTTACATTCAAATTATCCTGCTTTAGGGCAGGTTGATTCAAACTGTGCAGCATTGGTAATCTTTCTTTTACGAAATATTGTTATTTTCAAAGCTTTTACTTCACTGGGTGGACTTCACAGATAAGTTCTATAGCACATGAAAAATCATTCAGCTGTCATCACAGTTTCTTAGGGAATTTGAAAGGTCAGAGGTCTTTACTTAAAATGAGTCACCATGGTGGTGCTATTTTTCTGTGGTCTACCCACGTACTCAATTAGACATCTGAGGTTCAGCAATGAAGTCAAGTTGAATGTTTATCAATTGAACATAAATGAGGTACCATCTATAAATTACATGCTAATAATATTGTCTCTATTTTACAGTAATGGCAAATTATGTTCAAAAGGATTAAAGAACTTATAAAGCCAAGCAGATTTTAATTGGCAAATCTGAGAATTGAGCCCCTGACTTTATAAATTTCAAGTCGGGTGATGCCCTCACTGTATTACATGAACTTTAACTACCTTCTAGTAATTATTAGTATGAAGCTTTCCTGAGACTTATGAGCTTGTGTTAATTCTACCCTGACTCATGGTTAAATTTCTATGATGTTAAGTCAGAGGTAAAATATTCTAAGGGACGTTAAGAAGCCACGAAAGAGCTAAGGTTTGAGAAATTACCAAAACAAAACAAAAAAACAACAACCAACCAAACAAAATACCCTATAATTTTAGATTACTTCAGTGTTACATTGAAATAATAGTTAACACTTCTTGAGTGCTTGCTACACTGTGCTAGGAATTTAACAAATAAAACTACTTAATCCTCAAAACAAGCCTATGGCATAGGTGCAGTTTTTCTCTCTCTTTAACAAATGAGGAATCTGAGAGGTAGAGAAGTGACATATCAGGTCACACAGCTAGTTATACTTTGGAGCTAGGCTGTGAAGGGAAGTCTGACTCCGGAGTCCTTACTCTACACCACTCTGAAGTAACAAGAAGAGGGGGAGAGATCATAACATTCTGTCTAGTGAATTTCGTAGAAAACAGGAGAAATTCTGTAGAGTGAAGCACTGAGAAAATATTCCCTTTGGAGCATGTGATACCAAAATGGTGACCACGCAGTGACAACGGGAAGAGACTTTGAATGCCTTGAGCAAGGGACACTGGATGTATTCATAACTTCACCTGGGGACTTATGAAGACAAATTCAGAAGGAAAAGCATATGGATTTGGGCCCTTGGAATCAACATGACATTCCAGCTTCTGTGCCATACATTGTATGCTGAGAGTGACTTCTACAGAGAAACGTCCCCAAGAGCCAGGAAATTTTCTCTACTCCCAGATAAAACAGCATATAGCCTTGGCACCACAATCCCACTCCCCTGAGCCCTAGGCTCAGGATCTGATGAACAACAACAACAAAAAGATAAATATTTGACTCAATGCTGATTAAAAATTTTAAGTATACTATTATCAAGTTAGTGAAAAAATTAGATTGCTGTACTTGAACTATGTGCTATCTTATTGAAGGACATACTGAAGAACTATATCCATTGCCATGGAGGACCAGACAAATCCAAGAAAGATGGGAATAAAGCCCAATTGCTCATTTTCATACAAAGTGTTATTTTATCAAAAATAAAATAGAATAGGCTGCCAGGCGGGATTACATAGCTTCTATTTCTGAATGTCAGAAACGGTGCCATTCTTTTTTATTAATTAAAAATTCAGACATCTAGATGTAGGAACTCTACTGTTTCATATAAAAATCCATATTCAGCTATAATTACTGTCTCTAAGGCAGTAACAAACCGAATATGGCTGAATTTCCTTATTGCCATTATCTTCTTTTAAAATTCCTTTCTTTTCATCTAGGCATCAAATCAACTGTATATATTTTGTTTAAACCTATGAATAATTTAGTAGTGTCCTAGATTCACAGGGCGATGTCTCTAAATAATACAAATTGTGTTTTAAATGCACTTTATACATCAGGACAGAGCCTATCAGAATTATAATTCCACTACTGCACTCTTTTAAAAAACTAGAAATATCTAGTTTAGCTTTTAAAATGGGTGTTAAGGGGCACCTGGGTGGTTCAGTGGGTTAAAGCCTCTGCCTTCGGCTCAGGTCATGATCCCAAGGGTCCTGGGATTGAGCCCCGCATCGGGCTCTCTGCTCAGCAGGGAGCCTGCTTCCCCCTCTATCTCTCTGCCTGACTCTCTGCCTACTTGTGATCTCTGTCTGTCAAATAAATAAATAAACTCTTAAAAAAAAATAAATAAATGGGTGTTAAAATGGAACAAACTTTTCTCTGGCAAACTTACTGGTGATTCCATTGCAGAAAGAATAAAAACCCTTTTGAGTACTCCACCTTACTAAGTAGAACTTGAGTATTTTTACTACAATTCAATAGGAATTTGATAACAATTACATATTTTGGGTATATGACTTGTTCACCTAATCATCTATTGTTGTATGTGTAGAGATTACTAAATCATAAACTCAGTCTCTAACCAATATTCTAAAGGACCACATATTAAAATTCATTTGAGTCTATAGTTGGTCATTATACACCTACATCAAGTACTATGTGCCATGTATGTTACATATATGACTTCATACTAACCTTGGCTATGATGAGTACTATCATTACTCCTTTTACAAACAATAAAGTCAAGACTCCGTAGGGTCTTACAAAATGATATAGCAGAATTTAAGGCTAATTTAGATAGATCTATTTGACTATAAAACCCATGATCAATGCACGGGGCCATATTGGCCTCGGTTTTTTTTTGTTGTTGTTTTCTTTTCTTTTTTTAAGATTTTATTTATTTATTTGACAGAGAGAGATCACAAGTAGGCAGAGAGGCAGGCAGAGAGAGAGAGAAAGGGAAGCAGGCTCCCTGCTGAGCAGAGAGCCCGATGCAGGACTCAATCCCAGGACCCTGAGATCATGACCTGAGCCGAAGGCAGCGGCTTAACCCACTGAGCCACCCAGGCGCCCTGGCCTCGTTTTTATCAGGGAAGATCACTGAATACTCCTTTCATACACTACTTCATACCTCTTACAAGGTTAATAATATACGTATTTAATGCTTTGAGGTAGACTGCCTTCAAAGGCTATGCTTTCCCCAAGCTACATGAAAAATACGGACCGTTCAGTTTCTTTAACTCATTTGTTCATTTACTTAATACCAAAAAAAGTGAAAATTTAGTACAGTGTTAAGTCCCAATTAGCTATAGTCAGTGGTATCACTCCGAAAATGTCCTCTTTGGCAAACATTACTGCTCTTTGACACAAGCAAATACTTCCAGGTCACCTTACCCATGACCAGGACAGGTGCCAAGCATCCAGACCTCCAGGACCGGCTCAGGCAGAAGAGAAGGACAGACTGACAGAGAGAGGAAGAAAAGGGAGCAGTGTCACAGAACACTGGGGAGAAAAGGAAGATGCGCTCAGTCGTCATTCCTTCTCTGCCATTTCTGTGCCCCACCACACTGAGGACTCTGTCCTTTCCACTGTCAGACAAGCTTGTTCTACAAGACAAAGTGAACGGTTTGCAGTTTATTGCAAGGTAACATTTTAGCTGTGACCTTTAAAAGCACAATATTCTATAGGCATAACTATCATTCACCCTTTGCATCGATGCAGCTGGTTGGAGTTATGACCCAGGTCACGCTCCCTCGGCAATTAAAAACTGCAAAAGATAAACTGACATGAGGTGAGAGAACCGAAATAGCGCCCTCAGACACAAGCTCGATCCCGCCACTATTTTAATACTGCCCGTTCCAAGCAGGAGATGATAAGAAATCCCCCACTTTAAATGAAACCCTCACCACTTTTAACGTTCTCTGTACACACAACCTGCCAAAAATAACTTATCCATTTGAACAAATATGACAAATTTGTGCTTCTCTTTGATGTTTAACAGATGGTACTCCTTATTAAGTGCTTATGGGATATGGGTCCGCATCAGGAGCTAGCCTGGGGCTTGAAGATGCAAAGAAAAGCAGGATATTGTCGCCATCAAGGAAAGGCTTGCTC
Source organism: Martes martes (assembly GCF_963455335.1). NCBI lineage: Eukaryota > Metazoa > Chordata > Mammalia > Carnivora > Mustelidae > Martes > Martes martes. The sequence continues at coordinate 39,323,371 of NC_137895.1, read as the reverse complement.
TGTAATTGATGAGGCAAACAATTATCAGGCATTACACTCAAAACTGTATCTTTATTATGCACCCAGAACTCCCCTAAGTGATTTGAACATATTAACTCACATAATTCTCTCAACAACCTTGTAGGAAGTTGCTATTATTATCCCCATTTTCCTGAAGGAGAAAATGACGTATAGAGAGATTAAGTGACTACTAGTTTATTGAGCCAGTAAATGCTGTAGCTCGACTCAAACTCAGGCATTCTGACTCCAGATTCCACACTTCCAACCACCTTGCTAGGAAATACACAAATAGGAGAGTGAGTCAGAGGATCCAGGAAAGACTTCTGAGAGATCCAGGAAAAATGAAACTCTATGAGATAGGTTGAATTGAGTCATAGAAAAATCTTTAAGGCAAAACATATAGCATATACTGAGGCATGACTGTTTGTTCAAGAAACATTGATAAAGTTTGTGAAAATGACACTTAAAGTATGTAAGAAAAATGAAGAAAGGCAGGGAAATTACATTAGGATCAGATGGGGAAAGGCCTTTTATGTTATGCTAAGGAAGTTTAGGTTTTTATCCTACGAACAATAGACATCAAAGAGTTCCTAGGCAGGTAAGAAGAGGTAAACATTAAGTTGAAGGAGATACAGGCTGCTGGATTCTGACCAAATAATGGAAAAAGTAAAATGAGAAAATAAGATAGGCTTAAGGATTATGCAAACATTTCATATTCAGTATTTTATTTTCTAAGACCTGTTCTGACTGCTCACAAAAAAGTCACAAGGGATCGATGAGACAGAGAAAACAGAAAGTCACAGAGGCTGGGGAAGTAGTCAGAAAACCATTAGCATGTTTCATCAAATCCAAGGCACCATTCCTTTTAAAGTACATGAATTTAAGAAACAAAAATGCTCCCGATTAAACACCATCTATCATAAGATACATTCCAATTTCACAGATGTTTCACAGTACATCCTAGAATCTATGAAATGTGGTATAATAACTCAAGCAACAGATTTAATTACTGGTCCCAGTCACTCCTATGTTTATTGCATTATTTACAGTAAGCAAGATATGGAAGTAACCTACGTGTCTAGCGATAGATGAACAGATAAAGGAGATGTGAGTGTTAACACAACGGAGTGTTACTCAGCCCCCAAAAGAATGAAATCTTATTTGCAACAACACTGATGGACCTAGAAGGTATTATGCTAAGGGAAATTAGTCAGACAGAGAAAGACAAATACCATATGATTTCACTTGTATGTGGAAGTTAATTAGACCAAAAAAAAAAAAAATACAGAAACAGGCTCACACACAGAGAACAAACTGGTGGTTGCTAGAGGGGAGGAGGAGAGAGGGATCGGCAAAATAAGTGAAGGGGATTAAGAGGTACAAACTTCTAGTTATAAAATAAATAAGTCCTGGGGATGAAAATTATAGCACAGAAAATATAGTCAACGATATTGTCCTAACTTTGTACAGTGACAATTGGTAACCCTCCATCATGGCAAGCATTTTTTAATGTATAGAACTGTCAAATCACTATGTTGTACACCAAAAATTAGTGTAGTATTGTATGCCAACTATACTTCAAATTTTAAAAATATTACTCCTCAAGCAAAAGTAGATTTCATTACTGGTTCCAGGCACTGAGTAAATTAGAACATAAACTAATTGAGCAAATACTTCCTGAATGTAGGCATGAAGATATATAATGGAATGTTGAGAATAAATAGCAGTAATGACTGAGGGAAAGAAATGATAACCAATATAAGATATTTAGATAATAGAACTGTTGAGCTGTGTCATTTTACGAAACGCACATGGTAAGGGAGAGGGCTTCAAGGATAACCATTAAATGTCTAAGATGGCTGACAAGGCAATGTCTTTAAGACTAAAAGCCCAGGGGCACCTGGGTGGCTCAGTCCGTTAAGCCTCTGTCTTTGGCTCAGGTCATGATCTCAGGGTCCTGGGATAGAGCCCCATGTCTGGCTCCCTGCTCAATGGGAAGTCTGCTTCTCCCTCTGCTCCTCCTCCTGCTCATTCTTTCTCTCTCTCAAATACATACATCTTTAAAAAAAAAAAAAAAAAAAAAAGACTAAAAGCCCCAAAAGAAGAGCATGTAGGTAGTGACATCATAGGTGTAGCTTGGGACATGCTGAGGTTGAAATAAAGTAGAACTTACGAGTGAGAATGTTCATGGGTGGTTGGACTAAATGCCCAGGCCCTGCTCAGAAAAGAGGAAAGGGCTAGAAATATTAATTTAGGGAGTGTCTAGGTGATGTGGTCAGTAAAACCATGGAAGTGCATGGAGCCACCCACAGCAAGAAGCCTGGCCAAGAGGTGATGTTTGCTTGAGCTAATTGAACCTAATGCTCAGGAGAGAGCATTAGGAATAAATGAAAGGAGATGACTTCAAGACACATGGTGAACATAAAATTTCAGTCTTGATATCAATGGTCCTTAAGGTTGGAAGAAAATTGGTTCCATTAAGTGATTTGGGAAGCTAAGAAGTACTGCCTTTTGGTTGGGGAGGAGAAAAATTTCAGTTCTAGGTATGCTGTGTTGCAAAGTGCTGCCAGGAAATGCAAGTGAAAAAGACCCAAGAGTAGTTTAAACCATATGTAGCTGTTTGTTTTTTTTTTTAAGATTTTATTTATTTATTTGACAGAGACCACAAGTAGGCAGAGAGGCAGAGAGAGAGAGGAAGAAGCAGGCTCCCTGCTGAGCAGAGAGCCCGATGAGGGGCTCAATCCCAGGACCCTGAGATCATGACCTGAGCGGAAGGCAGAGGCTTAACCCACTGAGCCACCCAGGCGCCCCAACCATATGTAGTTTTAAAAGTGCCTGTGTGGGGTGCCTGGGTGGCTCAGTGGGTTAAGCCTCTGCCTTTGGCTCAGGTCATGATCTCAGGGTCCTGGGGGGGGGGGGTGGTCTCTGCTCAGCAGGTAGCCTGCTTCCCCCTCTCTCTCTGCTTGCCTCTCTGCCAACTTGTGATCTCTCTCTCCCTGTCAAATAAATAAAAAATCTAAAAAAAAAAAACAACCTGCATATAGTCTTTATTTCTAGAGATGGTTCAAATCTAGAGATAAAAATTTAAGTCAACTATTCATAGTAAAAGTTGCTGCTGTGGTATAAAGATTTCCAAGAGAAAAAAAAAAAAAAAAGTAGAGTAGAAATAATACAATCATATTCCCTTAAAGTCCATTATATTTAGGTGGAAGAAGTAATGCTATCTTACCCTAAATAATACTGGTTAATAAGAGATTAAACAACTATGATTCATTGAATCTTAATGTGTAAGACAGTTATACCTGACATTTGTAATACTTTTAAATAACTACGTGAGACATAATCAAATATTCATCTTACAAATGAGGAAAATCTGAGGTCTAGTAACTTTCCTAGGATCACACAGCAAGTGGCTGAGTGGGGATTCAAAGTCTTTCAAAGCAAGTCCCTTGCTTAAAAGCCCTCGTGCTTCATAACGTACTCCCAACCTACACAAAGCCCTCTTCCCGTAATTTCATACATTGCTCTTCTTGATAGAGCCCATGAAACAAATCCAAATCCCTGCAAAGGATACACACAAGTAATTTGTTTAAGACACTTGAGCTGTCCCTAATGGTATCTGGTATTTTGACAATGACACCCTTCTTTTGACTATGACGGTTTATTCTTCACTCCTATAAAAGAAAGACTTTCTTAAAACATATGATCCTCTGGGGCACCTGGGTGGCTCAGTCGTTCAGGCATCCGACTCTGGGTTTAGGCTCAGGTCATAGTCTCAGGGTGATGGCTTTGCGTTCTGTGGGAGTCCACTTGGATATTCTCTCTCTGCTCCTCACCAACCCCTCCAATCTCAAATAAATAAGTAAATCTTAATAAAGAAAAAAACATGTGGATATCCACTTTTGTTTTTCCCAGTTTTGATTGAAACATAGAAACAAAGAAATGTTTCCTTACCATAAGAAAACAACAGTGTAATATAATGATGAGAACAAAAGACATCTGAATTCAGTACTGAGGGTAATAGAAATGGTGAGTACTCTGGCAAAATGGGGAGTATAGCCCGATTCAAAAAGGTGACAGTCTGTGTGCCTGGGTAGCTCAGTCTGTTAACCATCTGCCTTGGGCTCCTGCCATAATCCAAAAGTCCTGTAATAGAGCCCTCTGTCAGGCCCCTCGTTCAACTAGGAATTTGCTTCTCCCTCTGCCCCTCCCCCTACTAGTGTGTGCTCACTCGTGCTCTTTCTCTCTCTCTCTCTCTCGCCAAAATAAAAAAATAAAGTCTTTAAAAAAAGAAAAAAAAGATGACAACCCTTCAAAGTCCAGCATTGCCAAATCTTCAGATTTTGTAAGGGAAGGGGAAAATTTTTAAAATGCAAGGTTTCATCTAACATTGTAACAGAACTCATTATTTTAAACTATTCAGACTAAAGGAAACCTGCCTCTGAGTAAAATGAATACAAAATGGTACCAATTTATGACTACGCTATGTTTCCATATGACAACGTTTTAACACTGAGGACATCACCCTGCCTTGTGTTCTCTAAGTTTAATATTCCCAGGTCCCTCCAGTAATCGTGTTGCTAGAGGTATCCAACTTTACTCTCCTTTGAACACTGTTCCTCTTAAAATATGACAAGAGCTAAACAATCATGCAGCTTCTCTGGGACTGTTTCTGTCTTTGCGCTGAACAGTGTATGCTCGTGCTATCTAGTGTTACATGAGCTTTTAGAGGACATTTACATCATTTCATTTGTGCCTAAAGGAGTTTTAGTCCATAAATACCCTTACTTTTTCAATATTAGCTTCCAAGACTGAGCTTCACTCATCCAATACTTGTAGAGTTGTGACTATTTTATTTTAAAATCCAAGATAAGATTTCATATTTTCCTTAGTAAATTTTATTTATCTGGGCCCATTATTTGAAATTTTGGGTGGAGTTTCCAATCGTCTATCTCTTTCTGATGCTCCAAGTATAAAACCCTGCAGCTCACCCCAGGGGCTATACTTGGACTCAAATCTTGTCCACCAACATGTACACCATTTCGAGAAAGATCCAAAGCAGAATTAATCCATAACTGGAATATTACATTATTTCATAAGTATCCCCCACATACAATTTCCTACAAATCACCACAATTTTACTTACATTTGCCTCAACTACCCCAATGCACTGAGACATACGACACTCACTGGCATACCCGCTTACACATAGGGTTAAAATTTCAGTGAGCTCAGCTGTTTGACTTCCGCCATTATCCAAAATTCTAGCTTATAAATTATCTCCTATATTTGTCTTGATTAAAAAAAAAATTCCTTGCTGGTAACTGAAAATACACATTTGATAATAAATTAAAGAACATGCTCGTGTTTTTCCTCTGCCTGAAAAATGACACATCGATGAATAGCAATTGATCTGACTCACTGGGGCCATGCATTCCACATGGTTTCCTTTCAGTGAACAATACAGGCTAGAGGAGCAATGATAGCTCATGCTTCCTAAGGCTTCTCCATATAAGCCAAGCACTGGACCGTGCATTTTATCTAAGTCATCCCCCATGTTCCTTAACACCAATGCTTAAAGCACTTACAAATCCTTAACAGCCAAGTCACCAAGACATAAAGAATTTGCATAGCCTTTCACGGTCAGTAATGGTCTGGGTCTACCTGCTGGCTAGTTCTGTCTGCACTGAAAACCCCGCTCGTAGTCATGGTTCTCATTCCTTGGCAGGTCATCTGGACTTTCCTCTTTTGATTTAGTCAAATAAATCACCAACTGGAAGATGACACCCACAATCCCATAACAAGCCCAAGTTCTGTGAAAGACCAAGCCTTATTTGGCAGGGGTGTACCAAGCCCTCCAGTGGGAATGCCCTGGCAATCTACTCCTAGGCCTCTACTTTTTAACCATTTTAAGGCCAAGGGAGAACTGTTTCAAACATTTTAAAGTCCTTTTCTTAACCATCTGTTAGTTATCTGATGTACTGTCCAGCACATACCTTCATTTCTTCAAACTAAGCTATTGGTAAAATAGTGAATGAGAGAGAAAGCTGGGCTGTTATCTCCGGGGTGTGATTTTCTGCTTTTTTTCCACCATGACACAGAAGATTGACAGTACACCCACCAGTACCACATTCACAATCCCCACTGCACTCACTCAATTTTGCAACTTCTTTTCCACAAAAAAAAAAGAGAGAGAGAGAGAGAGAGAGATCCACACGTGCGTGCGCGCGCGCGCACACACACACACACACACACACACACACACAGAAAAGGGAATAAGCCTGATGTTATCCCAGGGACACCATCACATCAGATATATTTTTTTAAAGTAAATAAGGAAATGCTGGTACTTTAGGATCAGTGATGAATTAGTGGTGTAACTAGAGAGCACTGTGAAGATCCCCTAGATTTGGAAGCGTTCAGGGAGAAGCTAGTGTGTCCTTTCCTTTTTTTGGTCATTGGTTTTGTTTTGTTCTGTGGTATCCTTCTATTGTTCCACCAACTATGAATTCATTTAAACAAAACCGTCCTTTTGGTCCTCTTTTTCCCACTTGTTTTACAAAAACGTCACAGTCAGATGTGTAAAAAAAATGCCTCGTGCCCTTAAAATGCATGTATGAATAAATACTCACAAATCAGTCATTTACCTCAGGGTTAGCCATCACAGACTAGACGAGAATAACGGGGAGGAACCGTGTTTGTTTGCCGGCCTTGGCGCATGCTCAGTGAAACACACAGTAAAGAGAAAACCTCGGTAATGCCGTTTTTCAGAGGTTTCAAGCCCTGTTGAGCCCCTCGTTTTGTCTTTGGAAATTCAAAGTTTAGCCATTTTTTAATATGTCCAACTATTATCTTCTCACGAGAAGGGGCAAGCAGCAACCGACACTGTTCGCTTTGCAAAGTACATGGATTTGATTTAAATTTAGATTTTAAGTGGATCAAGAAACGGTCAGTTTTTACAATGTAATAAATGAGAAATGGCAGATGCACAAAGGGAAATGGTGATTAGAATACTGGCAGATACCTACATTTAAGTTGATGGAAATTTACTCTTTTACTTACTAAGAATTTCAAAGTAAAAGATAAGCATCTATAGAAGTAAGCAGTAAGCTTTTGGCTATCATTGGCCTTTTGTAAAAGAGTTGGGCATACATTTTGATAAAACGTAAATAGTGAGTAGGAATCTTGTATCTGAATCCTTATGGAAGTGGGAGAAAAGCAGTAACAGTGTTTTTTTTTTTTAATCATCCCCAAAATTTTGCTTAACAATGTCTCATTTCTGTTTAAAAATAAATCTTCCTTAGACAAATACCTGAGCTAATTCAAAGAAGTTTTTTCTGGGGGACATTTTTGCTATATTTATCTCTAGAAGCAATTTTTAACTTTGATATGTCATTTATGGTTGAAAATTATAATTGAACAGTTAGAAAAAATGTTAATTATATAGTCTACATCATATTTAAATAGGACATTTATTACATATTTGTAGCTAGCTCGAGAAAATTCTTCACAAATAAAAACTTTTTTTTTTTTTTTTTGGTGGGCTGGGCACCATCCCAACTTGGTTTTAGAACAGTGTTGGAAAGGTTTTGTTCACTGAACTTACTCTGCAATTTCTACTGTTCTATATTCTTTAAGGGAAAAATGATTGATTTTATATGATAGTTGTGCTGTGAAGACTCTTCTATTAAAATGTACTTCACTGAGAATTTATTCTTTCAGCAGACGCCTAAGAAATTTATCTTGATTGCAGTGGAAGATGGCAATTTGGAACAATTATTTATCCTTATAATAACTCAAGAGCTTTTATCATCAAGCATTTGCTATTTGAAGACCTGACTCCCATTCCTAAATAAGTGAATATTAATCTGCTTGCTTTTAATTCTTGTAACAACAATCTTTTGCTAGCATATTCTATGGTTAATGAGTACATATTAAATGGAAACTGAATTATTGACCTTCTCCATTGTTTATAAAGATATATATTAAACATACACAATAGGATGAGTACTGAAGCACATTTTCTTTTAAGCATTTTTATTACTGGCAACTTTCTCTAGCCACTTCAGGTTAAAGTCTAATTACTTACTAAAAATTCACCCACTGAATTAATCAAGTCTTCCTTACCTTTTCTCATTTTTACTGCCTGATTTCTTAAATATAAACATAATATTATTTACAAGGAATCATTATCCTGGCGCCTAGGTGGCTTAGTTGGTTAAGCATCTGCCTTCAGCTCAGGTCCTGATCCCAGGGTCCTGGGATTGGACCCCTCATCAGGCTCTCTGCTCAGCAGAAAGCCTGCTTCTGCCTCTCCCACTCCCCCTGCTTGTGTTCCCTCCCTCGCTGTCTCTCTCTGTCAAATAAATAAATCTTTTTTTAAAAAGGGAGTCATTATCCTTTCTTTTCAGATGGAAATGGCAAACTGAAGATAAAAATCAAAATTGGATATTATGCCAGATTCATCCAATGGGGGTTCCAGGATTTGATTATACAAAACATGGGCCAGTTCCTACAGAAAAAAAATTACTTTGTTTATGTCATCTGGAACTTAAGTACCATAAGACCTGCCTTTGCAGAACACCACCTTGATACAATTTTTCAGAGAACAATTTAGAATTTTCAAACATATACCAGTTGTCAGAGTCTGTTAAAAAAAATACTATTGGTAATTTTTAAATTCAATTCTTCCATAATAATTCTAATAGAATACATCAATAATGAACATAAAAGTTTAATGCAATGAGTAGAATAGAATTCAATAACTGATCTTAATAGTGGTCACTTCCTAGTCTATGCAGGGAGGAACAAGTTCTGTATTGATGTATGCACTACAGAGACTACCCAGAAGACAAAGATGATGTTCTAAAGAAGCATATTTTAGGGATGAAAAAAATAAGGTATTGAATAGCCATGTAGGTCATATCTTTAGACCAAAATTTCATTTAATTTTATTTTTTGTGATGCTCTGGGAATGCTTCAGTAGCATTCCAAAGAGTCCTAAATCCTGGGTGATAACACATTTTCCTTCCAGTTTTAGAAACGCAATGCACATTAAAATAGGTCTAAAAATGCCTACCTTCCTGGGTCTTGTGGGGATCAAATGAGCTCAAGTACATGAAAGCACTACAGATGCTCTACAAATGATAGTTGGATTCCAGGGTAAGGCTTTTTAGAGACCGCTCTGACACTGTAGAAGGACACTTGGACTCAGTATTGGAAAACCTTAGATTTACTATCTGAGTTCTCTTAAATCACTTAAATTTAATTCCTGTGAGTTTCACTTTTTTTTTTTAAGATAACTTATTTATTTATTTGAGAGAAAGATAGAAAACAAGCAGGGGGAGGAACGGGGCAGGGCCCGGGAGAGGAGTAGAGGGAGAAGGAGAAGTAGACTCTGGCGTTGAGCAGGGACCCTGATGTGGGTCTTGATCCCAGGACTCCGAGATCATGACCTGAGCCTAATGCAGACACTTAACTGACTGAGTCACCCAGGTGCCCCAAGTTTCATTTTTCTATATCTGAAACAAGTATAGTTTCTACTACTGTTTTGTAAACCACCTCAAATACAACGAGATCTATAAAGAAGAGCTTTATGAGCAGAGAAGCACAACATGGTGTTATTAGAGTATTCATTAAATATAATGAGCTTTAAAGAAGAGCATTTCCTTTACAGAAAGAATGTATTTTTAATTTCTTGTAACTGTATTAATAATTTATTTTTATTTTGTTTTTTATTTCCCTAAATAAAAACAATTGTTTAATTCAAATATCTATTTAGAAAGGTTAGGCATTTGAAGTGAGTTCTTCATTGAGTCCTTATCAAATAACCATTTCACTGTCTCAGTGAAGTAGGCAGAGAAATGGCTTATAAGGTTTTTATAGTATAAGGAAGCATAAAATGAATGTCAAATGCCTTTTTTAAGGATGTTTTATTAAAAATTATGGATCCCATTACATAGACACTGGTCTTTATTGTTATCAAAAAATAATATTCAAAGATTAAAATGTCACGGGCCGGGGCACCTGGGTGGCTCAGTGGGTTAAGCCTCTGCCTTCAGCTCAGGTCATGATCCCAGGGTCCTGGGATCGAGCCCCACATTGGGATCTCTGCTCAGCGGGGAGCTTGCTTCCCTCTCTCTCTGCCTGCCTCTCTGCCTACTTGTGATCTCTCTCTCTCTCTGTCAAATAAATAAATTAATTAAAAATCTTTTAAAAAAAATTCAGCATTATAATGAACAAATGTGACTAAAACTAGAGCAGGCAAATGCGTGGAGCTCAAAATGTAAGTGATAATATTCAGTAAGTAGAGAAGCTTCATTTTTAATAAACCCACCAAATGATATTTTGATTTGGCAAAGATAGGACATCCTGCACTAAATTTAATTACCCTTTCTCCTTCTCACAGAATACTGTGAGTTTTTATCAGTGAATCATTAATATTTATAAAGACGTCTTTTTCACATTTTAATTTCACATTTTAAATGTTTTCAGTATAGTCACTAGGAAGGCAAAGGACAGTATTTGTTATGATTAGAAAACAACACACATTTTCCTTAATTCTCTTTAATTGAAAGAAATAGAGTTTGTCCTCAGAAATACTTGAGCTTGGGTATATTGTGTTATTTGAGAATAACCAGGGTGTGATTCTTGAGGTCATAGCTATTGTTTATTGACCATGTCTAAGATGAGAAACTAATTATCTGCAGGTTTACCTTAATAAGCAAATACCGTTTTCTAGCATGGCTAGACCTCAACAGTAATAAGCAGTCACATTTCTCAACAACTTTTTCATATCCTTTTGGGTCATGAGTTTCCTCATCTTTCAAGTTTTCAATGTTCTTTTCAGGGCATCTTGAATACTTGAGCAGCAATTTTCCCTGTTTGAAGCAATCGCCAGTTGAATGCTTTTGTGAATGGGAAATTAAATGGATTTTCAACAATGTAGATACTTTTAAATGAGTCCCAATGAAATTATGGATAAATCAAGGGACAGCAGGAAGTCCGTGATTTTTCTGCATTCACAAATGTCTTTCTAAAAAATGCCATCCTTCAAACTCTACAGCCATTAACTCATTAATGCCAGTCTGTCTCTCATTCTTTTAAGTAATTCTTATTCTTTTTAAAATGGCTCTAAAAGCTCACACAGAGAAAGTAGAGTATACAGCAATACTTACTAAGCTGTATAAAGAACGGTAAAGATATTACCAGTCACTGGAGGACTCCTACAAAATATTTACATCCTTGACTTCTTAAAGTCGAAAGTACAAATAGTATGAAAAGAAAAGTCTTAAAATCTAAGGAGAATAAAAGAAATTTATGAGGGAAAAAATTATATACAATCTTATTTAGCTACCTGGTTATTATCATCACATGAATCTGTGAGCAGAATGACTTAGAGATTTCCCAGATATAAGCAAACAGAGTTTAAAAACCTTTAAGATAGAAGATATAATCAGTGAAGGCTCAAAAATGGTAGAAATTAACCTGCAAAAACTGCAAGTATATTTGACCTAATGGTGGTGGTGAGATGAAGCAGCTAACTGCCTTTGAAAGGAGACTTCTGGAATTCACCATAGATGCTTCTGAGAAGGAGTGTGGCATGAAGAGATCCGTATTTAAGGAAGAGGATTCTTGCTGCTACTAAATTACCATAGAAGAGGAAGGATCATTGGACCTCCTGTATTAGTCATGTTGACAAATTTAAATTAGATTTTTCAAGGTAATTCCCACTATTTTCATATATTCCCTCCAGAATTCAATTATTCGTTCAATTAAGGGTTAATCTGACAAAACCATTGCATGCTTTTCCAGAAGAATAGTAAGTTAGCAGAGTGATCAGAAACACAGGCTCTGAAGCTACACCTTCTGGGTGGGGACCCTGCTCACACTCCTTGCCAGCTGTGTGACTTGGATAAACTACTTAGTCTCTCCTAACTTCAGTCTCCTCATCTGTAAGACGGGGATAATTTAATGTCTCCCTCCTTATTTTAAAGAGAGGATGAAGTGACAGAGTATTGAAATAGTACTTAAATAATATTAAATATTATAAAGACAATACATGCTAATAAAGATTTCTAAATGTAAAGAGATCAGTTATTTTTAAGGCATCTTTATTGAATCATCATGCAAACCTCTACCTCTCTTCTTGATTTTCACAATAGAGAAAAAAAAACCTGTCAAAACTGAAAAACTAAAAATTAATTTAAAAATGTGCCTCAGTAATTTCTAACTAGAGTTGTAGACATTTTAAAAAATTTTACATTTTAATTCACTGGACTTTTACAATGATTTCTTATAAAATGGTTGTAAATGCTTTGAACTAAATGCTTAATTTCACAGATTTTAAATTATTTTCAGACATAAGGTATATACACTGAGTAATCTAACTTTGGGTATATTAGGACTTCATTTTTAAGTGCTTTTAAAGTATAAAACATCTATTGAGAATAACATGATAAAATCATTGTGAAAAATGATGAAGACCATTATCTGAGTGACGATGTTAGCTTTGATGTCTACTTAAAAGCAGGCCTTCGTAATTGGGAAAGGTTAGATCTTTTTTTGTGGGTTTTTTTTTTTGTTATTATTGTTGTTTTTGTTGTTCTGCTTTCTTCTTAGACTTAGAATTCTAGAGACTAGGATTAGTTATACATGGACAATCTGATAATGATAACATTGCTAGTGCTCTGAACTAAATTTGACCTATAAAACATCATTCCTACCAGTCAGGACGTATCAATTTCTAGTGACTCATAGTTCTTCATTTTCAATCAGTTTTGATTCTGGAACTCCCATGATCTACTCTGCCCTTCCTTCAGTTATAATTGTTACAGAGTAAGACATTTTCTCTAAAGCCTAAGGCAGAAGTATCTTCCCTTGAAAATACTATGATCATTTGTCAACAATACGATCTCAAATTTTAGATGCCTTTTTCACACAGGAATCATAGTTCAATGAATATGTGCCAAGATTCTACTACATAATGCAGATTAGTGAGAGTTCTTGCCCTCGAAAAAGGAGTTTTGCATCTAATAAGGAAGATTCCCAACGAATAAAATGATGTGGCCTAAAAGGCATACAAAGTCTTGGAATTTAGGGGACTGATTAATAGCATCCCTACTTTTTCCTCCCAAGTCCAAAACCATAGGAGAGGTAGACTGAGGAATTAAGCTGCTACAGATAAAAATCGCTTTGGGGAGTATATTAATTGCATTATGAGTCTTAAACATGCCACCTCAATGCCGTTCTTTGAATTGATCTTAATATTCAAATCTGCAGCGCTCCCCGAAGGTGCAAGTGTGTACCCCCTCTGTAAGTTCACTGCATATCCAACAGCATGACTCCTCTCTGTGGGCAAGCAGATGCGTAGTGAGAACGTCAGATGTCCTAGGCCAAGCGTGCTCAATTTCTTCTCCCAAAGTCATCAGTCCAGCCAGCCACTCCTCCCCTGAGCAGGATGGAGAAAGTGAGCCAACAAGATGCAAGTGTCTCTCCCTTAATTTTCCTTTGGGAAGTATAGTGGAAATTCCCCCTTCAGGGGATGGGACTATGCAAAGTTAAAGTAAGTGTTCTTGTTCCAATGGAGACAACATGCATGGAATTTAAAGGATGAAGAGTCCAGATGGTGGGAGGGTCAGGAAATAATTCAGAGAGGATAGGCTTAAAAGAAGAACATAAATTAAGCTTGATGAAAGAACAGGGTTACCAATGAAGAGCCTGATACAAAGTCCAAAAGAAAAAGCTAGAAGAATTCCCAAGCATCATAGAGGACCCAGGTGACACTCAAGTGAGTTTTCAATGATTTGAGTCCTTTATCAATATTTAGAAGGCAAGGAATAGCCAGTCATTATAAAGGGTTTAAGATTAGCAAGCACATGTACGTGGTATATGTTTCAGTGGATGTGACATTCTGTGGAAATAGTACATATTAAAATAGACATGGTAGGCTTCAGGCTCATTTGCTGGACAAACAAAACCAGTATCTGTGTCACAGAGTAGAGAGGCAGAGAATGAGAAAATGAACAAATTTACAGGGAAAAGATGAAAACGGCAGGCCACAGTAAAAGAAATAATTTTGGAAAGTGTAATACAGAAAATGGGGCAATGCCCAGAGATGAAACCTAAACTATAATTAGAAATGGAAATTTAAAAAATAATAATAATAAAGGAATTTGGAGAGCCAAGATGCAGAAGCTCATCAGTGGATTGAAATCACTCAAGGATGTTAACAGAATTCAGTACAAGCTGGTAGAGGAAGATGGACGCCCATCCCAGAAGCTGCTTGTGACACTGATGAGGAATTAAATAAACTTAAGTACAGAAAATCTAAGTGATAAGGGTTTGTGGTTAATCGTGTAGAAGTAGTAATATGCCCCGTAATGTGCCCAGCTATTCTCCTGGCCTTATACGAAAAGAGGCTTGGAGTCATCAGGGAAAAATGAGGTTTCGGTTAATAAAAGGGAGAGTTTAGGAGAAAGATTTGAGCATTTATTCCAAGGTGTGATAAAATGCAGGCAGTCGATAACATGCTCGGCACAATGCATGGAGAAGGGAAAGGACCAGAGTGTAAGTGATCTGGGGAAGAAAAGCAGTCCAAGTAAGGAAAGGGGGTGCAAAACATGAATAACAACGATTAAGAAACAATAGTTGGAGAGACCAGCTCCAGGAAACAGGAGGTGGCATAATTTAATCATTTTCAGTCCTTTGGAATGGTATTGTCAAGTCACTTTGGAATGCTGAAAAACTATATTCCTTCAACGTCTTTATAATTAGGAACAGAAATTGATGTGCCCCTACTGGGTCTTGCTGCTAACGATGCGAGTTTTTAGAGACAAATAGGTGGTCTTGCCCACACCATCTAATGTAGTCATGGCGCCATCCAGTGGTTAGGTTGATTACTTTTACAGCTACTGCCCATCAGTCTTCAAGAATATATTTTATATTATAGTGCATATCCATCTAAGTTTCATCAAGTTTCCATGAAAAGCATGTTATGGTATTCTCAGAAATCACATAGGAGGGATTTGATTTGCTATCCACTTCTAAACTAATGGAGTTATATCCAGCTTGTCCTCTATATGTGTTATGCTCTGGGAAACATGATTTAGCCTGTCTTCTATCGAAATTAATGCAATAAGGAACCATGAAATAATGGGCCTTACACTGTATTCAATTTTAGTCCTAATGGAAACACAATGGAAAATAACATCTGCGACATAGGCCTGGTTGATCATGGGAAAGTAATGGATATTTTCTGCCGTGATTTTATTGGTGCTCTGGGTTTTATCCCTCATCATACGCTCATCAGGAGAGTAATAATGTAATACATACTTTGACTTGACTTGCCTTTCGTCTCAGTTTGTCTGTAAGGTCACATGGGTAAATTTAGCTGGGAGACTTCAATTTGGCGGCTGACAAAGGAGGATAAATCAAGATGCTACTAGAAGGAACCCTTCTTAAAATTTTTATAAAAGCACAGCTTTTAAATTTATGGCACACATCTTTAAAAATATATTTAACAGTAAATTTTAGTAACATCACATTTGGGACATTCAAACCTTTGGCAATGAAATCCTTCATTGGCACCGAAATCCATTATTTCAATCTCCATGGCAAATTAGCTTTATGAGGTAGCTACTTTAATTATTTTCCTATGAATCAAAGGCTCGAGTAGAGACAATTTAATAATCTTTATCACTGCTTATATATGGAAGTACTAAACAGTTTGATCATGGAGAACTTGTAAGGCCTTTTGGTTTATCCCTTTACTGGCAGGCACAAACATGTCTAGCCACCCTAGAAAAATATACATTAATAACTATGTTTGTTTCTAAACATCTAGAGAGAGAGACTCATTACCATTGCCTATGTCAAACTGATGCAGTATTTAAAATCATTTCAATTTAAAAGTGATGGGAGCCACTGATCATTCTCATACTATTTGTCTTCAGACTTCTTAAATTCAGTTCAGAAAACACAGAATGGATTTGGGGAAGAAGGTGATGTTAGATGTAAACAATGGCCCTGACTGCCGATTTTCAAGGGTGTGGGAGCTAGAGATCTAATGCTGTCTAGAGCGTGTGGCAAAACTGATGATGATGATGATGATGATGATGATCCCAATGGAGATGTTTTATTGTTCATGAGTTACTACATTTGACCTTAACTCATGCAGTTAAGTACCTCATACTGTTTATCAATATTAAATAAATACAGCCTAATTTTTTACCTCAACTCCAATGCAATCACATAATAATACATTTGGGGGTTGTTTTGTTCTTGCTGTTGAGTTTTTATAGTTTTGAGTTTTTATAGTTTTTGAACTTTACATTTGGAAAAACTGTAAACTTACAAGAAAAGTTGAAGGAATAATGTGTTGAACATACCCATACCCTTTGGTTATACCCAATGGCAATGTTTTGCCACATTTGTTTTGTCTATATAACTATATACTTTTATTTTTTTGGCTAAACCATATGGAAGTAAATCCTAGGCACCTTACCCCTAAGTACTTCAGTAAGTATCTTAGGAATAAAAACAAGAATACTCTTCTGCATACCACAGCATCATTTTCAGGTATCCCAAAATTGAACATTGGTGTAATAATATTATCAAATTAATGTCTAAATATAAATATCCCCACATCTCCAAAAAATGTCCTGGACAGCTCCATTGTAAAGGTACACTTATGGGTGCCTGGGTGGCTCAGTGGGCTGAGCCTCTGCCTTTGGCTCAGGTCATGGTCTCGGGGTCCCAGGATCGAGCCTTGCATCGGGCTCTCTGTTCGGTGGGGAACCTGCTTCCTCTTCTCTCTCTCTCTGCCTGCCTCTCTGCCTACTTGTGATCTCTCTGTCAAATAAATAAAATCTTAAACAAACAAACAAAAAAAAGGTATACTTCTACCTTTATAACTAATATCCTGTCCCCCTTTAACACAATAGTTTTTGCATCTATGGATTTTTGCCTGAATCACTATTTTATTGACTATTGCAAAAAAAAAAAAAAGGTGATTTTCTACTTTTATTATTACTTCTACATTTTGAGATAGCTCTCTACTGTGAGGAAGGAGATTTTAGTCCTTTTATTTAATAGTATTACCCTGGGTTCATGGTTTCTTTTTTTTTTTTTTAATTTAACTTTTTTATAACCCATTACCATCATTTTTCTTTTTCATGCTCTCATTGTCCTAAATTTTGCCAGCAGGAGCCCCTGAAAGCCCAAGTCTTGTGTCTTTTTGATACATTCCAAGCAATGCAAATTTGGAGCATGTCTTTGCTTTCTTACGCAAGAAGGTATAGGTCTACCTTGTTCCTTCCTTACCCCAGATTTAGAAATAAGAAGTCCTGGGGCACCTGGGTGGCTCAGTCAGTTGAAAGTCCGACTTTTGATTTCAGTTTAGGTCCTGATCTCAGGGTTGTGTGATCAAGCCCCACACAGGGATCCACACCTGGGCATGGAGCCTGCTTAAGATTCTCTCTCTCCCTCTCCCTCAGCACCTTCCTCCCTCTTTAAAAAAGAAATAAAAGGGGGAACGGGGGGAAAAAAAGAAACAAGAAGTCCTTTTTTTTCCCTAAGAGTAATGGTCCTTAGAAACCAAAATATGTTTATTTTTACTAGATATCATTTTCTAGAATCCTTTTAGTGAACAGGGCTAGATTTTAAAAATATATATATTCAAACTTTACTTCTGAATCAAATCCCAACACTACAGGCTTCTTCCTCACCTTTCTCCATCCATCTCATAGGCATATTTCACATCTTCCACTTTGCTGACATTGCTATTTAACAATACCAGTTTAGGGGCACCTGGGTGGCTCAGTGAGTTAAGCCTCTGTCTTCAGGTCAGGTCATAATCTCAGGGTCCTGGGATCGAGCCCCGCATCGGGCTCTCTGCTCAGCAGGAATCTTCTTCCCCCTCTCTCTGCCTGCCTCTACCTCTCTGCCTACCTGTGATCTCTCTCTCTGTGTCAAATAAATAAGTAAAATCTTAAAAAAAAAAAAAACAAAAAACAATATCAGTTTACTAAGCATTTGCTCTATCATACAACACACAAAACAGAGTTTCAGAATTACTGCACCATTAACAGTGCTGACAATACTGCCATGTCAAGTTCAGTATTTCTAGCTTTTCTTTTAAGGCCTTAGACTACGTACCTCTATGGTGTTTCACTTAACATGTATCCTGAAACTCACTCCATATCAGTTTAGAGAGATACCTTATTCCTTTTCTTATGGGTTTATAGTACCTCATTTTAAGTATATATCAAGATTTATTCAACCAACCTATAATTTAGCACTCAGGTTTTTCTTTTTTCAGTATTATGCCACAATGATTATATTTTTATAAATCATTTTGTATTTTTAAATGTGTATCTTTATGAGAAATTCCTAGACGTGGGACGGCAGAGGCAGGGATTACCAAAAATGTATACCATTTTTCAAATATTGTCAAATTCCCCTCCACAGACATTATGCCATTTTGGACTTCCCCCATTGTACTTGTCACAAGAACCAAATCATTATTTGTCTCTGAAGATATTAAAATATTAACTGTTTAAATATTAAACAATAAAAGTTTTTTAGAACAAATGTAAAGATAAGAATTTCTTATACACCCACTTCCTGATTCCAAACTCAAATTCAAATTATATAGATGATAGATACTACTACAGAAACAAAGCCAGACTAGAATCTTAAACAAATCTGGATAAGCAGTATTTTGAAACTATAGTATTTATGATTTTCTCGTGGACTAATGAAAAACACAAAATAAAACAAAGTAATTCGTACATTGCAAATTTAGAATAGGAAGAAATCTCAGAGATTTATCAGTGAAGTACTGACAATATAAAAAAGACTGAATGCGTATCACATTATATCTTGCAATATGGCGCTGTTTCTTAGAATACGCTGCTCTCTACTCAAAATACAATTTCCTTTTTCCCTAGGGCTCTCTTTAGTCTCCACATTAACCCTATACCTGTCTAAATTTCTACTAGTTCTATTTAAATAGGTCCTAACATCCCATAGTCTTGTTCCTCAGTTGCTGTTCTTAAGCCACTGAGTGTGGAAGACCAACTCATGTGACTGGAACCACTTAAGACTCCCCTCATGTGAAACCAATGGCCTTTCACTGTCACCCAGCAGTACCTCCTTCACCAGGACCCAGAGTCTGAAAAATCTTCCCTCAATACCTTCTCTCTCAGCTGATGATCTTGGTTTTTACTTCACGTGAAGACCAAAAATATTTCAATTGGACTTCCAACCAATTCTCTCCTCCCTTTCCTACAACATCTTTATTTTTAACTTTTTGTTTCTCTTCTTCCAGGCTAACTGTCCACTTCCCCAACCTCCTAACACTCCCCTGCCCCAACCCCCCAAATACACACCCCTTTCTTCCTGTGGACTTGTGCTCCATAAATCGTCTCCTTTTTAGTTTACAAGTTTTTCTAGCAATTTCTCTTTGTCTACACACATGCTTAGGTCTCTCACATTCTAAAGACAGCTTCTTTCACCTTACTACCTTGAATTATTGCTTTGCCTTGTCCTTTCAACTACAAAATTCTGAATGTGACTGCATTAAAATAATAGCCTCTGTTTTCTCTCTTGTTGAGCCCTTGTAATCTGGCTTCCATTTCATTAAAGTTGTCCTCTTAAAACTTTCTAATCACCTCCTAATTCCGATATTCTCTTACTGGTCTCCATCCTCCGTAATCTCACTGTGAGTTTTGCCCGTACTTATGGTCTCCTTTCAGTGATTTTCAGGACACTTGGCTATCACAGGTTTCCTCCTGAACGTTCCTTCTCTCTCGCTCTCTAGTAAGTCCCAACTCCTAGAATCAGGTATTTCCTTAAAGTTCTTTCATAATCTCTAGTTGGGCAGTTTACCAGATGAAGAAGTTGGAGGACCATACTTGAGGCTCTGTCTCCTAGAGTGTGAAAATGGCATAATGAATCCTGGGGAAGCCCACTGCATAAAGTCCAAGGATAAATAGGGATACAGATAGGTTCTGCTTATTGGTTAACAAATAATAGATTGATAACAGATATAGGTAGGTTCAGATTATATGCCATGTAGTTCTAGGACTTTATTTTTGGGTTATCGTGTATCAGAATATTTACAAGCCGCTAAGTCTTCTACCAATACATCTCAAAGCAACAGATTTTAGATATCTGAAAGCGGAGGTCCAGACTATAATTAAAAACATAAATGTTAACTCTTCCTTTAACATTTCTTCTAAAAAGATTTTCTTTTAATCTAATAGCCAAAGAAAACTACATCATATTACTACATTAAAGCTGCTCTTGGTTATGGCATTAATAATTGTCTATTACATGTGTTAGAAATAAACTCTATTTTTTTTCTTTTTAAAGGCCTAACAACTGGGAACATTTAATATTTTCTACAATAATAATATTGTTACAGCTTCTATTAACATAGAAGGTCAATTTCTGGTGTAACCTGGTCTGTACAGCAATCATTCAGAATAAAAACCAAACGTTATTATCCTTTAGTCAGGAATTCAGGGATTAATTATCACACATCCATTGCCTGGGTTATAGCACCCATTTATTGTGCAATAACTGTATGCAAGGCACTATTCTGGGGGTTAAGGATTCAAGCCAGACCAAACCTTTGCCCCTGGAGCATACACATTTGAATGAGACTGGCTTTGGTTTAAGGCATAGGTAGCTTATACCTTCTCTGTCTGCCGTGAGTGGTGCTGGACAGGTTACACCAGCTTTTACTGAACGCACTAAGCTGGACAGATAAGATACTTGTCTTCTACAAAGAGACTCTATTCCTCTTGGCCAGTGGTTCAAAACCAAGGCGATCTTGCCTTTGGGAATTTGGGGTGATATGTGGCAACATCTTTGGTTGCCACAACTGCCGTATTCCTCACATCCCGAAGTGCTGCCCAGCATCTTACAATGCACGTGACAGCCTCCTGAACAAAGAATCAGCCAGTCCAAAATGTCAGCACTGCTGAGGCAGAGAAACCCTGCCACAGGCAAAAGGGCCCAGGGTTCTCTCTTAGAGGAGGAACATAAACCACATTCTCCCACAGCCTCTCCTACCACTGACCATATAGAGCTCCCTTCAAGTTCATTCCTCTCATCTTCTTTGTTCCTTGGGTAAATAAGTAATGTTCAGTGGAGAGCTCTGCCTTCTATTTGTTTTCTGGGCTGTTCTCAAGGGTCAATCAATGCTTACAAAAGTTTTCAAGCAAGCACTAAGGTAGTAGGTTCCGTGCCTGCTGGGTGTAATTATAGGAAACAACTTCATTTTTTTTTTTTTAAATCTCATAACAAGAAACACAAGTGCAATCCACAAATTACAACTCCTTTCCAGTGTGTCTGTGCCCTCAGCAGCTCACAGCAGGGCCAAATCGCAGCCTCTGCCAGCCACCATTTCTCTAGCCACCTTCCTAAAATATCAGAAGCAGCAAACCTCCCAGGGAGAGGCAGCGTTCTGCAGTTGTGCCTCCATGGATCAGTACTTTTCCCATACAGGGGTTATGTTGCTATAAAATAGCCAGTAAATATTTTTATTTAAACCATGAATACATACAAGGAGGAAGTGAGACTGTTGCTCATTATCCATATTACATATCATATGGTAGGAAACTTACGGGAGTCTCGGTTGTTAGTCCAAAATTCACTTTTATTTTCCCTTTCATATAAATGTCGTGTAAACTTTTTTAGGTTATAATTCTACTTCTATAATTGTATGAAGGGTTCTAACCTGTCACTTAACAACATTTAAGCTCCAGACGAATTTATACCTCACCACTACGTAACATGCGACAACTCGCTTAACCTTTCGAGACTTGGATTTAGTAATGCACTAAGTAAACAGGCTGAGCTAGTATCTGGCATGAGAATCCTGGGTTTTAAGTCAGCCTCACCAGTTTCTTCGAATATTACCATCAGCAAGTCCCCCCAATTTTAAAAAGATTACAGTGAGATGAGATTAAGTTGAGTATTAAAGATTTTTGACCTTGCAACTGTCACTGCCTAACGGTTACTTTGAATGTGTCTTCTAGCTCTACAGACACAACTCAATATTTAATATTCAAACTGTATTTAAGAGAGGTTATTCCATATTCAGGATGTCTAAATTGGCCAAAATCAAATAGGTTTTTAAATTCTGTTTCAGCTTTATCCCTAGTAAAATAATTTAACTCTGTATCTAGGCACAGAAACACAGGAGTGAAAAACGTAATTTGCTCCCTGCAGATTCCAAACATTCTCTTTCCTAACACGTACACTCTGTTTTAGATTCACGAGGAAAGAATTAATAAATTAGAAACTGAATACTTCTCTTTGGACAAGTAATGGTTGAAATTTTTTTCCTGAAAATTCTCTCTCAGAATTACTATTCTTGGGGCACCTGGGTGGCTCAGTGGGTTAAGCCTCTGCCTTCGGCTCAGGTCATGATCTCAGGGTCCTGGGATCGAGCCCTGCATGGGGCTTTCTGCTCAGCAGGGAGCCTGCTTCTTCTGCTCTCTCTGCTGCTTCTCTGCCTACTGTGATCTCTGTCTGTCAAATAAATAAATAAAATCTTTACTATTCTTTCCTGATATAAAACTTCACAGGCTCTGCTCTTACAGAGAAAGAACATCTTCACTAGGAAACAGAAATGTCACCTAGCGTCAAGAATAGAGGGAGAGCCAGGTCCTCTCCACTATGAACTGCCATTTTGGTCAGTAGCTACTGATCCTCCAAGAGCACTAGTAACACTCAGGAGTACACCCCAGACATCATTTCCTATCTTTTGTACATTTCTAATTAACTCTGCTCTCAAGAACTTAATCACCAATGTTGATGAAGAGTCACCTATCTGAACGACAACTAGATCCTGAGGGACTGTCGTAATAAAAATCAAATGCCACTTTATTTACTCTTCACCTAACCACTTGCATTTTTATTTATCCAGAACATTTCCCTAGGCAATCCTGCTCAGTATGGTAGAATCCATCAGGCATGCTTGAGGTTGGAAGCATGCTGGAGAGATTCTAGTGTGACAGTTCACAAAAAACATCCCACTTTTCCAAAATCCCTTCTGTGCTAGATTTCTTAAGAGCACCCAGGTCATAAATGGTCACAACACTCCATCTTCTTACACAGGTTTACACTATAGAAGGAATGGTCCAATTCTTTGAGAAGCTGACACCTTCATTGGAGATAAATGACAAATATATGTAAAAAAAGAGAGAGAGAGTGTGTGTCACCCATTCAAAAAGTAAAGGAGCTATATACAAGAAGTATGGATTAAAGATGTCTAACAATAGTATTTTTTTAAAAAACTGATTAGAAAATATCCATGAATATGTACAGTTTTACCTAACCAAGTAACTTACCATCATCAGATAAAAATAGGTATTTTATAGCAAAAGTTAACTATCCATGCCTTTTTTATAAGGGATATCTTATATTTCCATTAATTTCCATTAGAAAATGTGAGACATGTTCTTATTTTTAACGATTTCAAAATGTTTGGTCGACAGAATCTAAGGGCAATCCTACAGCATGTCAGCAATTGATGTGTTTAATCTTCTGATCTTTTCGTCCTCAAAGAGAGTTCATGTTGCTGTTACAGTTTTCTTTTTAATATCATTTTTCTTTATTCAACAAACTCCTCCATATCCTTTTTCCTGAAACTATAGGACTTTTTGGAGGTTCAAAAATCCCCTCATATTCACATTTTCTGAAACTTTACTATTTCGTCACCTAAAATTTTCTAGAATCCCGTGGATTTTACACAAGAGTGAAATACTTGTAACTCACATGGCAGTTTTTCAGTTTCTTTATCAGTTCTGCACATTCTAACTTTGTCGATTCGTACACAATACCTATGGTTCATTTGCATTTTACTTATGTTTGTTGTACATCAGCCATCACTTGGCAAAAAATAACCTTGCAGAATAGTAGAGAGAATGTAGGAGACTTTGGTTCTAAGTTCTATACAGTTTGGCATCTTCTTTCCTCAGATGTAGAATGGGAATACTCGAAATGTATTCCTATTCCTATAACTCCTTTACTAGGATAGAGTTTTTATTCATGTTCCTTTAATTTCTTACTCCCCTCGGGTCTAGAAAAGAAATGAAACTTTCAGAATTCTTTAAGAAAAAGGAAATAATTGTATTCCTGATG
This sequence comes from Martes martes, assembly GCF_963455335.1. Taxonomy (NCBI): domain Eukaryota; kingdom Metazoa; phylum Chordata; class Mammalia; order Carnivora; family Mustelidae; genus Martes; species Martes martes. The sequence continues at coordinate 39,299,212 of NC_137895.1, read as the reverse complement.
TCCATTTTAGTTAGCAAAAACATCTCTGAGGGGCTGATTCCTCAAAGATTTAATGTCCAATAAGTACTAAAGCCGGAAATGGACTCCCCGCCCCCTCATTTCCCACAGCGCATACTAGCTGTGAGATACACTTCCTCCTGCCAGATTTCTCCTGAAAATGTAATTTGTCATCTTCTAAGTAGTAGACAATTAAGGCCCGAGATTCATTTTCATTGCAAATGAATAATTAGTGAATGTCAATTTCATATTTTCTCAATCCATGCAGAAGACAAAAAAAAAATAGTCATGTTAAAATACTTAATGGGCCCTTTAGCTGTGATGACACACCAATTCTTGGAGATGATGAACATAAATATTATTATTATTTTCCTCCTTAAAAGATCATCTAATCTGGTCTCATTTAAAAGTTTATTTAACATTTGTCTTCTCTATATATAACTTTAGGAGTGTTTTTGCTAATTAGATATACAAGAAAATATATAGTCATCTCTTTCAAACATTATTTTATTTACACTTGGCTTTCGCTTTTTTATTGTTTCTCTTTTCTTCTACACCCCCTCACAGCACAAGGTATCTCAAGCTCCAAGCGGCTGCCATCTGGTTATTTTACATAACTCTCTAAGCCCATTCAAGTGGCAATACACCAGTGTTGAATAGAATATATATATATATGTGTGTGTTGGTTGGAGCCCAAGAACTGCACCCAAAATAACTTTTTAAAAGTCATTGAGCATCACAGTGGGAATAACAGGGAGGTCATAGCTGCAGCTGCTTGGGGAGGGATGGAAGAGCCAGCTCTCCCATCACCATGCAGCAGGTACAGTTAAGAAAGCAATACTCTTAGCACCCCTACCTTCTCCAATAGTTTTTATGCCTGCCTAGCACTCGCATCTCTACAGCTGACAAGCACCTGGGATTCAATCCCTGCTGGACAGCAGAAATTCACATTAATTTTGGTAATTTCCCTATTGTAACAGTGAGAAGCTTCTCCTGCCCCCGCCCCAGGTCGGGTGAGCAGCTTTAATATTTCATTGCATATTCATGTATCACCCTGCGTTATTTTTAGTTTCTAATGGAGAGAGCAGACGGGGCTTCATGAAAGATTAGTAAGAGCCCTACAAATAGCTTTCTCACTGTCCTAGTAGATTTTTTTTTTTCCTTAAGAGGGCAGACAAGAATTCCCTTCAAAGAAGACACAATTGGCAGTGAACACAAAAGAAACTTCCCAAGTCCACAAAGAATTTTCGTGATATGTGAGACTATCTTATTCTGATCCCCCCACCCCAAGAAGCCTATGCAATGACTCTGTTCCTCTACTGAAGGCATCAGCTAATCTTCCCATTTTGTCTCTTTCCCCCAATTCTTCTCGTTTGTATTATTTAAAGAATTTGTCACGTTTCATTATTTCCACTTTTCTTTCAGTGAGATGGGAAAGAAATGGATCTTTAAAAAAAAAAAGTTCCCACATATACAACAACAGTTTACTCTTGTGAATTGCAAATAATGCATTCACTCCATATTGATATCTTGTAACCTTTGTACTTACTGGGCTATTTTTTTAAAGCATTTTCTATTCCACTTCCCTTACTCATCCAGAGATTTTTATAAGAATGTATAGCATGCAATATAGTGAAAAGCCCTAAGTACCAGAAAATATTTTTAGAATGGAGACATTCTACAAATGACAGATTTTTTTTCCATTTTAAGCCTTATGAAAAATGGATTTGAAACTTATAAAAAATGTATCTGGAACATCTGAGTGTAAGGTTTTTGATTGGATTTTAGAATTCAGATCTATGATTCAAAAGCAGTTTCTTCTTTTCTCAAAGTGGCCATGCCAAATTGATTTTTAAGGAGAAAGAAAGGGTGTAATTTGGATTTTGAACCCTTTTCTAAGAACTTGTATTGTTTTTACTTGCGTTGACACCCTTCATCCCTATTGCATCCTTATGGAGGAGGAAAGTATGTCTTATAGCAACTCTTTTACAAGGACTGACCTTAGGCAAAGCTATAAATAAGGCTTCACATTCCTTTGTCCTGTTTCACCTTTTTCATTCCACATTTCCTGTTACAAACCCACTGCGGTTTTCTAGCCAACATTCTATTTTTTTCTATCTTGAAGGGCTCTTATTATCTTACAGCAGCACTCAAAGAATTTGCTTTTCTCCCCACCCTCCATAAAGAATAAAGAGAGGAAATAATCAACATAAATGAATGAATCCGTAATAGTGGAGTGTCAAGTAAAAATCCAGTGAGTGTGAGATAGATGTCGAGGAGAGAAAAGTGGAAATTTTTCAAGTCTATGAAAATGCAAGGAGAAGTAGGGAGAATTCTGTTTCATTATTCTTCTGAAAAGCCAAAAATCACTCACTCTACTTTAAAAACCTTGATCCTTGGGGCGCCTGCATGGCTCAGTCATTAAGCATCTGCCTTTGGTTCAGGTCATGATCCCAGGGTCCTGAGATGGAGATCCGCTTGGGCTCCCTGCTCAGTGGGAAGCTTGCTTCACCTTCTCCCATTCCCCCTGCTTATGTTCCCTCTTTCACTATGTCTCTCTCTGTCAAATAAATCCTTTTAAAAATAAATTAAATAAATAAATAAATAAATAAATAAAAACCTTGATCCTCATCAGCAGTGTGAATGAACATTTTTTTCCACACTGCTGATAAAGCAAATGCAAATTAATATTAACAAGATATCATTTTTACCCATCACATTTGTAAAGTTAAAATTAAATAACAATAATACCTGATATTATCCAGTGTTGAAAAGAGTGTGAAATTAGTACCATGTATATTCTTCATGGGAGCATAACGTGGTATAGCCACTTTGGGAGCAAAATAATTCTGTCAACATCTGCCTTAGAAATTTCACTTTCTCTATCCCTTATGAATAATAAACTTCAAAGGAACAATGAAAAAAATTCAGAATTCAACCATGATTAAAACAGCACTCTTTGTAGGAATAATAAAATAGATGATCTAAAAAAATAAAACAAAAACAAAAACAAAAAGCTTTGATCCTCAAACTCTGAAAGTTTTTCCTTCTCTCTTCTGTGACGGTTTCATCCACTTCCACTAATTTTAATACAGCTAATGGAGTAAACAAACAAACAAAGAAAAAATCCACTTGAATAAAAGAGATGTGTACATTGAAAATCAAAAACCAAACTCTGCTCTGATTTGCCAGAACTAGCTCTCTGACTTTGGGAAGCAACCGGTCCTTTCTGAATGTTGTTTTCCACCTCCAAAATTAGAAAGCTCAAGCATATTTTCTAAATAACTCCACAGCAGTCTTCATTTAAATCTGTAATTCTACTAGCTGTGTGGTCTTACACATGCTATGTCATCCACCTCTACTTCTACATCTACAAAATAGAGATCATTGCACTACCTACCATGAAAGGAATTACATCAAATTTTTGGAAGTGCTTAGTTAGCTTCAAATAATATTTAGCTATTATTTAATTGTAAGGGCTATGTTCAAGTTATTACAGATATATTAAACAGTTGGTGTAACTGAAAAATGTGAACAATTTTAAGAATTTCTTTAACAGCTATGTTTATCAAGTGTTTATTATGTGTCAAGCATTAAGTCCTTCATTTGTAATCTCAATTAAGCCCCTCAATAACATAATGTAGAAGATAGAATTATCCTTGGTTTACCCTTGAGAAAACGGAAGCTTAGATAAGCACACAGACACAAATGAAAAAGTAGTAGAGGGGGTGGTAAGCAGTTCTTCCCTAGAGGCCACGCTTTTAATCACTGTGCCACACTGGTTTCCATTCTAGAGTTTTCTGCCTTCAGTCTAGATGATTAATACCCAAATAAATGCAGAAATAAGAGCCTAATAAAAATCCACCTCTCCATCTCTTGCATCATTTTTATGATCCCTATGTGCTTTACATCAATTCTTTACCAAACCTGCCAGTGAACTTTGGAGCATGGTTAAGTATGCATTTTTTGACTATGCACACCCATCAAATTAAAAAGGGTTTTCAAAATACATGTTACCAAGCCCCCTTCCTTTCCTTTGGATGTGACATATGAAGGATAAGAGTTCTCCAGAAGATCAGGGACTTGTCTACATTCACCTAAAAGAAGATAAGATTAATGTTGAAAGGTCTGTAAGTCCCCAACAGAGGAGACTACATCAAAACACACACACCCTTTCATTTCGAGTGGAAGCAGCCAGAGTTATCATGCCACTCTTTTCCACAGATGGTGCAAGTCATGACAGCTGAAACTGACACATTTCAATCCCCAGGTTCTCAGGGTGCAACACTCCACTGCACTGAGAAAATTCTGTGTTTCGTTCTCCAGATTAATTCTCCTCTTTCAGAGAAATGACTTTCAAATATTTTAGATGATATGCCCTCCACTTGGAAAGTGGTTTATATTCATTCATTCACAGCCATCATTCTGGAACATCATGGATTGATTCTAAAAACCACACTTTTCATTAATTCTGTTTGCAAGGCTAATTTTTACAACAATTGATCATTTACTCCCAGTGGCTCCTTTTTTCCAGGACTTTGTGTCCCACAAACATTCTTCTGATGCAGTAGTCTATTACATGTTTCTAACTACAGAGATGCGTCTATGCCCCTAATAATGAGAGCAGATACTTACAAAACCAAAAGGTTCATGTTCCTTGTGCTAATTATGCACAGAAAGATTTACCTTTCACTTACCAGTGAGAATTAGAATGTGAGTCTTGGAGCAGAGAGGATCATGAGCTTAGATGCTTCTATAACACATATATTACTGGCACCTAATTTGCACTGAATATATGCAAACTCTTTGCTCCATTTCTCAAGTATCCTATTATTGTTTACACTTGCAGCTGTTATTAATGCTAAATTCAAAGTAATCGCAGGGTGTCTCCACATAAGTCACTACCGTCTTACCATAGACAATGACAAAAATAAGGAATGACTTGATGGTAGGTAAGAATATAGATATTACTGATCTTTAAGTATACATTTTTAAGAGATTTTTTTCCCTTGTTAAATTTTACTTATCAAGGGACGCCTGGGTGGCTCAGTTGGTTAAGCTGCTGCCTTCGGCTCAGGTCATGATCCCAGGGTCCTGGGATCGAGTCCCACGTCGGGCTCCTTGCTCGGCAGGGAGCCTGCTTCTCTCGCTGCCTCTGCCTGCCTCTCTGCCTGCTTGTGTATACTCTCTCTCTGGCAAATAAATAAATAAAATCTTTAAAAAAAAATTTTTACTTATCAAGAATACGTGCAAGAAATCTAACTATTTTGCTGTTCAATGGCTCACACATGAAATAATCTTCCAAAGTGGTAAATTCTAGTACATCAGGAACCTGTGGAATAAAGAAGAGATAATTCCTTGCAATGATGATTCCTATGAATTGAGTATTTGTAATTACAATATGACATCTGATATTGTAGTTGCTATGCAATTAACATTTTTCCCTACTTCTACCTCCTGATACACATAGACATGAGGATGTATGGGCTTCACTGCGCCAGGATGGTTAGGTAGAGATATCTGTTGAGATTTTAAGAAGAATTTTAGAACATTTTCCAAACTCCAAGAATGATCTATAAGTCATCTATTTTTTGTTGTCAACAAACTTGAACTGGGCATTACTACAACCCAGGAACTTCACACATACATAAGATCTCCTCAACTAGTGAGGTAGTTCCTAATCTAATATAGAAGATGGGACATATACTTGAATGACCACAACTTCAGACATAAAAGGATGACTGCCATAAGCAAAGTAGAGTGTGTACTACCATAAGTATGAAGTACATATATATGTGTATGTATCTACACACATATATAACAATAGCTATACAGAAGAAAATTTAAAAAGAAGTTTATTAAAAAAACTCTTTTAAAAGGTAACATTAGGGTTAGACCTGAGGGTAAAAAGACATTTTCACTCCAGATCCTATGACTTGTTCTTCTCTTTAGAGGTATATCACTAGCCTTATTCTTGTGCTAAATAAACAAGAGAAGGGTGATTGATACGCCGACAAAATAAGAAATGAAGGTGGGTGTGTACACAAGAAAGGAAGTGATAGAAGGCCAGAAAATATCTAAAGTATGTAGCAAGGACTTTGAGTGAGAAGGAAGAAGACTGCGTGTTCATGGAAAAGAGAGTCTGAAAGATGAGAACCAAGACCTTATTCCCAATGAGTTAAAAATAAAAGAGTGGGGAAGTGGGAAAGTCACTGCTTTAACACTTCCTTGGAGGCACCCACCAGCTAGCACCATCAAGGCCATCTAGTTTATTTGGTGCCTGAGCTGACATAACTAGCATCAGAGGAGAACCTGTCTACAGATCTCATGTATAGAACATTCAGGTTTCACGTGCTCATTCAAGAAACGGCTATGAGGGTGAAATAAGTCCTTCATTTGTCCATGGTCCAGAAGCTTACTAATGTGAACAGAAAAGGATGCAAAGGAAAAGGAAAAAAAAAACCGTTTTGATGGTGGCAAATATAACCTTTATCCCACAGCCCAGGCTGAGTAATCCTGCTTGTAGGTGAAGTATTTTGTGAAATCATTCTGGGTTGCTCAAGGGACCAGCCTGTTGACTGTTTCTCCACCATTCCTGGAAGGACAAAGTGACTGTCCCAAACATCACCCCAGGGTGGAAGAACTGATTAATATGAATGCATTTATCATCTATGCAATTATTAAGACACATTAATCTCTGATACAAAGTTAACATGTTTTTCCTTCCTCCCTATCTAATAATCTGATATCACTGTCTATGCTTTTCACAAATATTTCTCTAGGATCAGGTGATTCCTTTCAAAACTGTGGCTGTTCAAACTGGCAAATCATACCCAAACTAAGATCAGTTCTACTCAAGTGACCCTATGCTCTGCTCCACACAACACCATGGTAGACTGTCCTACGGATCTCTAACGATTTCTTAATAGCCTGAAAGACTCCGTGTAACTTTCCAGCAAACTTCGGGAGAAACCCATAGCATAACAAAATACATCCAAGAAACGATTTTTTAAGCATCCTTTTTAAACCAAGGATTATTCTACACCTAAGGGGATGCAACAATGCCACTACCAGACTCTCAAGAAATACACAATATAAGAAAAGTATGTGTAAGCAATAAATAATATCCTAGGCAGTATGACATAAAGGATACATAGTACTAGGAAAATAAATTAGTAAATTAAATCTGACTGGGCTGGCTCAGAGGAGAAGGAAACGGTTGACTTGGAACTTGAAGCATTAAAAAGATGAGGGTAGTCAAGAATTTTGTGGAGGCAGAGTCTGGAGAAGAAAGTATGTCAGAACTGGGGGAAATTGGGCTCCTATCAGGATGGTGAATTACTGAAGAGAGTAGAAATTCAGTGGTGTTTCATACCAAGAATTTACTTCAAATTCTCTTTAAAGTGTTATACCTTAAAGAATTTACTTTAAATTACTTACTTTCATATTTTCACTTACTATAAAGATCCATCAAGACATCATGACCAAAAATATATCATTTTGTGTAGTAACTAAAAACTAGATGACACTAACTTTAAGTATCTTTCTTAGTCATTTCTTCAAATTTCAGAACACTTTTGCTTTTTGTATCCATTTTGTTTTTGTTGTATTTTTCACTACTTAAGTATTTTTAAATCCCAGTATGCTCTGATAAATAATTACCAAGGAGCGTATTAGAATTATAGAGGCTCAGATTAGTTTAAAAACTGGAATTTGAAAATGTAATTGGCTATAAAATCCATAGACTCTTATTATGGTAATAATCAAACTTCTGTTGAATCCTGAATTTCAAGTCCCTGCTAAGCACTGAAACTTGTTTAAATTCATTTGGAACAGCAGTGTTTTATGCGGGGTGAGCATCTGAAGCATAAATTATCTATAGTCTAAAAAACCCTTGAAAACAAGCCTACCATAAAAATCAGTAGGCTAATTTTTCCTGTCCCAGTAAATCTGGCACAACATTGAAAGAGACCACTATTCTTAGTATGAGATCTAGATGAAAGAATCACGCTGAGTTAGAAGCCATGTCATATGAAATAATTTAATTGTGTGGTTTTTTTTTTCCTCAGGTGGGTATGGTTGCTCTTGCTTGTGTTTAATTATAAAACTACTCCAGTGGTTCTCAAAGATAAACATGCATCAGAATCACCTGGAGGGCTTGTTACACTAGACTGCAGAATTCTACCCTCAGTAGATCTGGAGAGGGAGTCTTGAAAATTTTCATTTCATCTTCTGCTGCTGTCCCAGGGACCTCACTTTGAAAATGACTGTGTGTGTACAGACACACACACACACACACACACAAAGTAACTACGTTTTTAAATTCTTAGTTATGAGAATTTTTTTAAATGATAACTGTATGTGTGCACATCATTCAACCCAACTACATTCTTTAATCTATCAGCCCTTTCTTAGTTATTTGGTAGTATGTATAATCACCTCCATGCAAAATTTCTGTTTCGATGTGCAAAGCTGGCAAAAAACCAATTCCCACCTGCAGGGAATGCCTTAATGCTGAGGCCAAATTGGCCAATAAAATCCTTCGTGCTTGGATTTAGTGCCAGGAGGCTAGATATAAAGTTGGCATTTCAATAAAGCTACTTTGATAAACTTTAATAACACCAATTCTGTTAACCTTGGAGCCCTGATTAGAACCATAAATGAGGAAATCCCTATTGTTAACTAAGCCCATTTTGCATATTTATTGCTATCCCTTTTAAATTGTAAGAACATGTCAGACTGTACAATGAAATCTGTTCTCTACTTGCTAGGTCTTTGATTTTGCTTTTTCCTCTTGTTATATCAGATGTGGATGGCTGATGTACCCTCGGTTGCAACATTTTTACATATGTAGAACATATGAAAACCTTTGAAAAAGTGTTTGCGGTCTCCTTTTCTTAACTTTCTAACTGTTCCCTATCCTTGTCTACAAACCGCTTTCAAAATTTTCAACTTCTCACTCCACCAAAACGAAAACAACACCTATAGTTATTTAAATATTTATTTTAAAAAGAAACGCCATATAATTGATTGTGTTAAGTTGTGCAGTCAGGCTCCCAGATGTTTAGTTAAAAGTTATCCTTGCATGTCGGATAACTCAAAGAGAGAGAACCATGGAAGAGAAAATGCAGCATGAGTAAGCTGGGGTTGAAGAATGAGAATACAGAAATTTAGAAAAACACAGAAACTATGCGGCATCCAAGAAAGTGGTCCTATGGTCATCATCAGCCCTTGGGATTCATTATGGGGAGGGAAGAGGATGCTCAAAGTTGGATAAGAAAAGGCTGGCAGCAAGGATTTGGGTGTAGCGGATCAAAACCTGCCCAGCTCACATTTTCATCACACTATCGATTCTCAGGTAGTTCAATTTGGGAGGAGCTGGGATAGAAAACACACAAACATAAATATCAGATTTTCTACTTTTTCCTTTTATAGGGTTATGTAAAGTTAGAGAAGGCAAGGTTAAACCACATATTTCTGTTTAACTGCCTTATCTATGGATTTCTTATAGAGAAGTGCCTTTCAGCAACACGAATACTTTAAAACTGCTGACATGTTTATATTCGAAGACTATAAATTCTATTCATCCATTCATTCAGCAGGTACTTACTCAGCAACTTCTATGTGCCAGGTGTTAGGTAAAGGAAATACAGTTGTGAACACATATGCCTGGTCCAGCCTGGTGGCTAAGGCATACCAAGAAACAATTCATTGCCCTATGTGTTGACGATGGAGACAGGTACCTGGAACCGTGAAGGGATCAGGGGCCACTAGTCTTAATTATAATGTCTGGGTGCTCCTGCCAAACTTAAAGAACCCTAAATGAGAATTTAAATTATATGTGGGGCAGGGAGACAATCAGTCTGACCTCTATTTATTTTCCTTTAGCAACAACTACAGAGAGGAAATGTGTCCCTCTAACCTGTGGGAAGGCTATTTTTCCCTTCCAGAGGTGGGGGCGGGGGAGATTTAGATCAGAACTAATTGTTCTGTGATTAATATTTTCCCTCCCGTTGCTCCGTACAGCCAGGATGACATGCATTGTACACACCACAGGAGGTAAGAGAGTCAATCAATTAGGGGAACAATTAGTTCCAGTTTCTATAATTTATTGGAGGTTGTAGATGAAATTGCCTGAAAATATTAAGAACAGGAAGGATCAGTGATAAAACCTAAAGAAATAAATTTATATTCAAGTTTTTGAGGCAGATGCTTAGTTGACACTGCTCTTCTGCAGATCCGTGACGTTAATGCAGTAATAATTATAGTTTGGCAGCAATTAATAAATAGACTGTCAAAACCAGTCAAGTTGTGTTCATGGTTTTGGAAAGCTGCTGATTTTAGCTTTGACATGATTTGGCTGAAGTGTTCTTGAAAAGCTCAAAATTGTTAATTAGAGGATGCAGTTCTGTAACTCCCCTTCTACGGGTCTAAGGTTTGAGATTGTTGGAAACAAACGTTCAGTTGCAACCTGGTGTCTTCTTTGGGGTCCATGTTTAGCTGATAACTTGTATTTAGAAAAACGTAATGTGTAGAAATATTCTAAGATTCAGGAGGCTGATAAACCTACAACCAAGAATACATGAAGCCAACTTGAAGAGATAGAATTTGATGGAATCCTCAGGCCCCATGGAATTCTAGACTGTTTTTGTTGCACTATCGTCATGTAAAAATCAGGGTAGGGATAGAAATCATAGTGGACTAATAGCCTAGTTCTAAGTGAACTCAAAGTCCTAGCTCATGCAGAATATTCAGGAAGTCTACACCTGCCGAGAGACTAAGACTTCCACTGCTCCAGGGAATAAGCAAGCAGAAAGAAAGGAAGAAAATGGTCAAGAAGATTTCATTTAAGCAGTGAAAAAAGCAAGATGGCCAAGAACATGAATATAAATTCTATTTCTTTAATATTTATTTATTTTGAGAGAGAGTGTGTGTGTACGCACATACTCTGTGTGCAGAGAGAGGGCCAAAAAGAGAGGGAGAGACAGAATCCTTAAGCAGCCTCCCCACTGTGAACGGAGCCTACAACGGGACTCCATCCCAGGACCCTGAGATCATGACCTGAGCCAAATCAAGAGCCCGATGCTCAACCGACTGAACCACCCAGGCGCCCTTAATTCTCTTTCTTTCAAAGCAAGAGATAAAAAGAAATTTAAAGCCATAATTTTACCAAGTTTTAAGCTTGGAGATTAGTCTATCCTGACTTAATAATTATCAAAGATACCACAGCCCAGAATGTGAATCCCTGATCAGTTTCACACATCTGCTAGTTTGCCCAGACGTCAGCAAAGGAAGAAATAAAATGCTGATGTTAGTTAACGTGTGTGTGCATAATATTTAAAACCCAAACACATTCTGAGAGTGATGCTCTAGAATTACTCCAATGCAATCCCTTAGAGAAAAGTTATATTTTTTAAAAGGTAGCACTGTACTTTGATGTATAATTTCCTGCCTAAAAAACAGATACAAATAAAACAGCCAAGAAATAAGGCAAACAAACACCACCACCACCACCCCAAAGAAGGTAAAAACAACAGAAAATTCTAAACTTCTAGACCAAAGAAAGAAAGAATTCATCTCTTTCCACACCTTTAAGTAAAAATCTTGTAGAAATTTTTTATAAAATTCCACTTTGTAATTTAATTCTAGGACTTAACCATGAGGAAAAGCAAATTGATATTCTCAGCTCCTTGTCTGTGGTGTTTAGTACTTATATCAACTTTTGTGCTCTAATTAATTTTACTAATCCCTTTAGTTAATGAATAAGTAAATCAAGACCAGGGGGGAAATCCATCAATTTTAAGACCAGTGGTAGAAAATTGTTAATTCAGAAGTGACCCACAGCTACCAAAGTGTTCTCGTCAGCATTACTTTGCTATCCCATTAATATTTTATTTTCTGTTTTATTGCTCTTCATAGAGCGCAATGTTTCACAGTTATTTTATTTCCAAGCCGTCTAAAAGGCATTGATCTGGCAGTAGCCAAATATTTGAATATAAATTGATTTTATGCAATACACAGAAAACAAGTATTTTATTGATATAAATGGTTTCTTTATTTGTAGAATTACACTAAAAATTATTTTGAAGCAGCATGATCCCTCTCTGGACCATATTAGAATTTCATGCCTAAATCAAGTTGAACATTAATTTTATAGGAGTTTCCTGTCTTATGCAATAGCACAAATGTCTATGGTGAGAAGTGTCAAGGGAGTAGAGAGGTAGATAAAAGCTTCAAGAAAGAAGATATAAGTGTGAAAGATGACAGAACGGCCACATGGGGAGAACCTGTTACCGCTTTTCGCTTTTTTAGGTCTATTCATAAAGACAATCCTTAAAGATTTAAGTCTCTTTATTTTCAAAATGGTTGTTAATAGCCCAAGACTCAGTCTAAATTACATATGCAGCACAGTCCATGTACAAACATCATGGAGACCGGCCACTGTGAGAAAGGGGGAAGGCTCCATGAGTTTTGGGAACTGCAAACCTTGTACACAGACAGTCTGAAATCAGCCGGCATTCCGATATCAAGTCCCAGGCATCCCTCACTGAGAAAGTCTTTCTAGTCACTAACCAGCCTGGCCAAGAGAGGAGTCTCAAATACAGCAGAGACTCCCACTGTGTGTGCTGCCTCAGTGCTTCGACCCCTCCTCAGTGCCGCGCCATTCCTCCCTCATCTGGAACGCCATGTTCTCCCTCAGGACTGTGTTCAGTCTTTGATGATGGACTTCTATAAAGGGCTGTCTTCATCAGCTGATTTCTGAGACTTTTCTTCTCTCCAACACCCTCTGCAAAATGCTGGCTTGCTTCCTCACTTGTTATCATGAATAACAGCAGGATTTTGCATGATCCCCTTTTTTCAGCACTGAATGCTCTGTATCCGTTTTCTCCCTACCAGCTGCCTTCTGGCTCTTCACTTGTCAGCATTTTGTGATAGAAAAGATTCAGGAACAATGCTTGCCCAATATTGTGTAGGTTTTATATTCTCTCTGGGTTGGAAGCAGGCCTCCATATTTTACCATTGAAATGCTCTATCAACTCCCCAATTACTGATTCTCCCTCAAATTGAACTTAATGTGTTCTAACATGCAAAACTTGGAATTGCATTCCATTAGGTATGCTGTTATTATTTTCATCTTTGCAACTTTAAACTTTCTTTTTATTTAAATTCAAGTTAGTTAACATATAGCGTATTACTAGTTTGAGGGATAGAGTTCAGTGATTCATCAGTCATATTACATCCTGTGTCCTCCTTAATGTCCATCACCCAGTTACCCCCTCCCCCCACCCCGCTCCCCTCCAGCAACCCTGTTTGTTTCCCTACAGTTAAGAGTCTCTATGGTTTCCCTCCGTCTCTGTTTTTATCTCATTTTTCCTTCCCTTCCCCTATGTTCTTCTGTTTTTCTTTTTTCTTAAATTCCACATATGAACGAAATCATATATTTTTCTCTGACTGAGGCTTTAAACTTTCTAGTAAAGCTACATTTGGCCTGTTCTTTCTACTTGTAGCCTGGAAAATTCTCTGATATTAACCTGCCATTCTAAAAATCTCATATATTTCAGTCTGACTTTAATAATTTTGCTCCATTTATTTTAGTGATGCTTTGCTAGCGTCCCTACTGCTTTTTTGTCATCATTGTTGTTTTTAAGGCACAAAGCTTTCACACATCTTTTGTTTCCAGAGATTTTTTTTTCCCATTGATTTTGTCTTTGATTACAAAAGCCCTCAAGTGATTTCTATGAACGAAATATTCAGTAAACAAGCAGAATTTTATTAAATCCTATCTCCTATTTTTATTCTATATTTCACCTTCTGTGATACAGAGTGACTCTAGGATGATTAAAATCAACACTCATATTTTATTCATGCCATCAGTACACTTTTATCTTAGCAAAAGTGTTAGTTTATATGTAATATAATATCCAGTTATGAATTTGTAACAGTGTGCCCTCACTCTGAAATGTCTGCTTAGCCAGGTGGATATTTTTTGAGATTCTACATGTTGACATTAACCATTTTAAGGAAAAGCAGTGGTATATTAACAGCACAGAATCAAAACAAAAACAAAACAACAACAAAAAAAGCCACTTGACTAAATACAAACCTATTTTCTCCCAACAAAATCACCGTAGTTTATAACCAGACTGATGAAACAAACTTGAGATTCTAATCATCAGTGATCTTGACCTACACAATAGGGAATGTTGCAAATCTGGCCTTATCTGTTGTTCTATAGTGAGCTAGAAATGATTTCTACTTCACACTAATAAGTCATGATAATATGGCATTTTGAGATTAAAAGTCATCTAACACCTTTCAATGTTCACATTCGGGACAAGTACTTAAGATCACTTTTCAGTTTTCTTTTAGTGTGTCATAATATGTTTTGATCAGTCAGTGTGGAAAAAGGGCCCCAAAACATGAGAGGATTGCCTATAGAATGGCTTTATTTTGAAGAAATTATAGTGTCTATAATTACTGAATATAAAATGAAAAGGCAATTTAGCTCCATATATTGCTATCAGGAATCCAGCATGCCTGCTTATGATGTAAATGAGGAAGTACTTACAGATCATGCTTCTCAATGCAAACCATTACACGGAACTCTTTGACTGAAGCTCTGAGATGCAAACTGTGGTATATTCATCAGTCTTATTACTGAGCCACTCAGATGGAAATGGTTAAATCCAACTATTGGCCAAAATGAAAGTTTACAGAAATTGACAGACAATGATTTTTATCAAAGTCATTTTTTTCACAATGATGCTTAAATGTGAGAAGGTGACTTGATAGTATTTGTTAAGTAATCTGTTCTTCAGCTCACTTTTTTCTTAAAGATCTGATTTATTTGACAGAGAGAGATCAGAAGAAGACAGAGCAGCAGGCAGAGAGAGAGGGGGAAGCAGGCTCCCCCCGAGCAGAGAGCCCGATGCAGGGCTCGATCCTAGGACCCTGAGATCATGACCTGAGCCAAAGGCAGAGGCTTAACCCACTGAGCTACCCAGGTGCCCCTCACTTTCTTAAAGTGGTATGATCTGGGTTTGCCAAGAGGAAAGAAAAGACATGAAACTGTTCATAGATACAGGTCTAACTCTATCAAACCTTGACTTGATGATGAGATGGAAAATAAGCTATTGCTTATTAAGAGCCAAAAGCAAAGGAGGAGAAGCAGCAGCAGCAAAAGAAGAGGAACCCACTGGGAAACACTTGGAGACCATGCTACATAATGAACATAATAGGCTATCTCCCTTTCAAATATTCTTTCCAAGCCTCGGACTCCCCTGATTTACTTCTTAGTTGCTCTCAAGTGGATCAAGATACAGTTGTTCACTGTCTCCTCTCTCACACATTGATTAATGATGGGTGCATTAGAGAAGGTAGAACATTTAGTCTGAATGTGCAAAATTAGAATCTTACCTAAACCTTTCAAATCTTCAAAATTAGATGAAACCAATCACAAAAACCAATTTTCTTGTATTTCAAATCAACTTAATTCAGTTTCATCTATCAAGCACCATAGGATGTAGGGCAATGATCTTTATCTTAATTCATAGGATGTGGGGAAGATACGGCCCTTTTCTAAATAGAAGAAAATGTAACGAGTGCCTCTTAGACTTATTAATAACCAAAAACTAGGGATCAAAGGCACACACCGGTAAAGGGTATTAACAAGAAGTCAAGTTGGCAAAGTATAGTTTAAAAAAAAAAAACAGCCTATAAAAAAGTAAATTTTATTTGTGTTATTGTGGGAAATTAGATTATAAAGTATTTGTAGATACTAACTTTTGGCTGCAATCAACAGCAAGCCCAACACGAAATGCATTAAAGGATAAGGAAAATGTATTATCTCCCATTGCAAGAAGTTGCAAGATATGATGCTTAGAGCCGTAGTTAATACGGCAGCTCAACAACATCATGAGCGTCAGGGTCACAGTCAACACCCAGCAGCAGCATCTGTAAAGCATCAGGCTTCTTTGCTAGATTCTCTCATGATCACAACATGACCGCAAGCTCTTCTGAGTCCCACACACAAACCCAGACGCCACTGGCAGAAGAGAGACCGGTTTCTGTGTATCCATTTTTCAGAGTTAGAAAAAACTTCCTCAGAAGTCACCCAACAGATTTCCTCTCCATCACAACAGGCCCGAACTGGATCACCTGTCCTTCCTTGCCTAAGCCAACCATAGACAAAAACAATGAGATGACCATGAATGATACATATACAGAGAGAGAGATGCAAATGAAGTTTATCCATGAGTGAAGGATAAGGAAATAGTTGCCTAAAAAAAATAGGGCTTATCTTAAATCAGAAAGAGTGAATAGCTATTAGGTAAGCAGTTGACATGTGACTTTATAATTATTTTGTAAATTGTGGGTATTATCCATTGAGGTCTCATGCCCCCAAATTAATTAGTTGGCACACAATAGAAGATAGCACTTAGGAAGAAGAATAACCAAATCACCACTTTCTATATTTCATATCTGATATACATACACACCTACAGATCTATATCTAGCATATAAACTAAGTCTTCAGACCCCACTGCATTCATATATGTTAAATCTCAATAGTTTTCTGTCTGGTATCGTCTCTCAGTAGCCTCCTATAATTACTTCTACTACAATATATAACACATTGGATTCTAACCATCTGTATGCATTTCCAAGCATACAGATGGTGAATGAACTACTTGAAATTTATCCAAAGCACCTAGTATCATGTCAGACACATTGTAGGCACCCAATTTATTCATTCACTCAACATCTCTCCATTCATTTATTAGTGAGGCAGAATTCCACAGATCCTGGAGCTAGCCTGTTTCACTCTAAATCTTTGCTCCAACACTTACTAGCTGTGCAACATTTGGCATGTTTTCATCTATAATGAAGAGATAATTATATTGCCTGACTCACAGGGTTTATTGTATGAACATTAAATGAGCTTATATGCTTAAAGCTCTTATAAAAATGTCTGGCTTATCGTATGGGCTTAGAAAGGGTTACTATTTTTATTTATTAATACACTATTTCTAACTGTAGACTGTAGAATTTTTCATCATCTTTGCCACAATCTGAACTGTGCCTGGATCGATTTTAAGCTTTGCTTCACTGTGTGACAAAACAATGACAGTTTGAACACAGTTTGATAAAAGAGGGCTTTGAGTTGCAAGCTTAGATTTTCTCTCAAGTGCCTGCCGCTCAGAAACAGCAAGAGCTCAGAGCTGAGTTTCAGCAAAGCGATGGAGAATGGGATTCCAAATTATCTATCTGCAGCTTCTATAGAAAACATTTTGAGAGCCAACTGGCTTGATCCAGCTAAGCTGCTTCTCTTCAATCACTGCCAAAAGCATCTAGTTTCATCTTACTATGCAGAAGTTAAAGAGAGGTCACTTCAATTAATACCGTACACAATGAGCATTGTCACTGAAAACTATGTTAAATTGATCCATGCAAGATCAATTTCATCGCTAGGTTTTCATGTCTACCTTTTCTAGCAAAGAATTTTAAAAGAGATTTTGACCCTTACCATACAATTTTTAAAACGCTGTGAAATACATTTGAAATCTTTGCAATGCACTTGGAAGTCTATTTTGTTAGCTTTTCTTGATTATGACTCTGCCATTCTTTTTTTCCCCCCTTTTTTTCTTTTTTTCATTTATTCATTTGACAGAGAGGGTACAAGGAAGGGGAGCAGGGAGTGGGAGAAGCAGGCTTCCCGCTGAGCAGGGAGCCTGATGCAAGGTTCTATCCCAGGGTCCTGGGATCATGACAGAATCTGAAGGCAGATGTTTAACTGACTGAGCCACGAAGGTGCCCCAACTCTGCCATTCTTAATAAAATCTTAGGAGAACCTTTCAAGCCATCAAAGTTCTCCATTAACTGGTGCTTTTAAAATAAAAGGCAGCTTTTAAAACTTTTAAAAAATAAATTATTTTATTAGTAGAGAAATGGGTACACAATAAATTAGAAAAACAATCTTTAGTTTGTGAGTTCACTAAATGCTTTTTAAAACTGCTCTCATATCCCAATTTTCAAGATTTATTTCCCTATTGTAGGTGGGAGGTGGGAGGTTTTCTTTTCTTTTTAAGAACCCTAGATTTTCTGTATCATTTTATAGTAATTTAGTACTTGGGCTTTGAATTGGATGTGATTTACTTGTTTCCATTCTCTTATTCTCTGTATTATGGGTCTGAAGGGGGAAATATTGTAGTACTAAATATAGTTCCCATTTGGTTCATGGATTTATTTTTATTTTAGCTAGTTCTTCTGAAATTTATATTGCTTTCAATTGCTAAACATAATTGTGGTGACTGATCTTCTGGGATTGAGAAACTCTTAAAAACTTTATCAAGTTCATCGTTTTATAACACACTATTTGTAAACAATGCTAATGCTTTCTCTTCTGTAGGAAATCTATATTTTATGTATTGTAAGAAACCATTAATTACAAGAAGCACCATTATTTTATACATGAAAAAAATGTACAAATTCAACTATGTCAAAATGGTTTATCACTGTACTTACTGAAAAATCATTCACTTTGATTTTATTTTGTGTCACTTTTATACATACAAATGAGGAAATTGAAAGCAAAATAGGTTGCTTAAGTTCTAAAATTTCTAAACCTGTTCTCAATTCAGAGTTAATGGTGCCCATCTCTTTTTACACACCATTTACCTTTGTGCTACCATCAGTGTCAGATAAAGCTTTTCTTTAAATATTGCTCCACTAATGCTTCCAAAATCTTTCCAGACACTTGACTCTCATTCTGCCGGTTTAACTGTGTAGGCTTCCAGTGGAAAGCTTTCAGACCACAAACGGTATGCAGATTCCTTCCTCAAATGGCCTTTCAAGGATTTGTTGACTGGAACATCGATGGCAGTAATAAGCAGATTGAGAAGGCCCTGGGCCTGGCCAGATAGTAAGATGCCACAGACAGAAGGCAAATCCCCATTTCTGAGGTGCAAAAATGTGGAAAAGTGCATTTAATTGAATGTTCCAAATCCTCAATTCTCAGTTGGCCTCCACGGCCTTTGTCTAGGCCTACAGATGAACACATATCATCAGTTCTACCATTCTTCACACGCATTTAGTTATGAATGCAGGGAGACTTGGTCACAGAATCACCACCGCCGGCTTATCAATTTAAAGATCCCAAAAAACTACCTAGTGAACCTGAAGGGTAGGTTTTACTTCTCATTATGCTTTCTCGGCTACCCCAATTACTATCGATATTCGTTTTATAGTGTACTACGAGCAGGGCTCAAGGAAGCAAGGAAACGGAAGGAACGGCATTGTGCTGTGGTCCCAGGGCTTGGAAGCCTGTCTTTACCACTTAATTCTGTGACAAGGAGCGTGTTTCCTCTCTCTGCCTCAGTTTCTTCTGAGTACTTCATAGCGTCAGTCCCTGTGGGAGAGAATCTTAAAATAGTGTCATTGGCCTCAAGCCCACCTCTAAGTGAGCTGCCTTGAGTCAGACACTCATCCTTCCTGAAATCCACTGTGACTCTGTTGCAAGGGGTGGCCATGCAATCTACCCAGACTCTCGCCCATTATCAGAGCCTGTGAGCAGGACAATTTCCCTGGAAAGGAGCTACAAGTGGGTAAGCACTAGGCTTCACATCTCGAGTACGACTCTCACCCACTATCTGTGGGATCCAGGGTTAGACCACCAGTCTCTCTCCAGAGAAAACAAAGTTTAAAATAGAAAATAATGATTTTGAACAAGTTGGGCCAACCTGGAAATAAACCTTGATAGTGATGACGGTTTTTGACATAGGATATTATTTTTTTAAACACTCAAAACTAGAGTGAGATGAGAGGATAACTGAATTCTTATACCCAGTATCCTCCTGCCTTTAAGGAAGATGGATCTTGAGGAACTGCTTTTGCTTGTCTCCGGGAGACAAGAATGGAAGGAGATGAACGCTGAAAAATCTTAAAAACTAGATTGTATTTTAAAAGGTAAGAAATAAATCATGGAACACTACATCAAAAACTAATGGTGTACTGTATGGTGACTAACATAACAGAACAATTTAAAAATCAAAAACAAATAAACAAATAAAGATAAAAATATAAAAATTAAAAAATAAAAGATAAGAAATAGTTCACATTAAAAATATGAAAAGTGGAACTTTGATAAGTTCACATTTTCCAACCTCTAGTACGAATAGCTAGCCATTTAAAAAGCCTGATCTCTGGTTTTTAATACAAATGTTTGCCTTTTAAGCTATTCTACTGTTTGAAGCACCTCACATCACATCTATCCTTTGGATCCAAATTCCCTAATTCCTGGTTCTACTTGTTACTTCTTATTCTTGCTTTTCCATCTGTCTCCTGGCAATCCGAGGCATGTTTCCAGTTGTTTCGCTATGTCAGGAAGGTAACTGTGAGTTGCAATTTACCACTATTGGCATCAAGAGATACGATCACGGGCTTATTGAGTTTCTGTAATGGCGGGAAAGAGAGCCGGGAGAAACTCATGGGCTCAGCAGACACTCAACATACATCGAACGCCCAGTACCTGATAAATGAAACCTATAGTAAGTACTGTTCTCCCCTTTGAAGGGAAAAAAGTAAGAAAAGCAAAGATAAGGAGAGCAGAGGATTTTGATCCAAGAGAAGAAGAGAGAGAAAAAATAGAGAAAGAAGGAGAACCAAGATGGCTGTAGGTGGCCGAGACAGTTTACAAGAAGGCAGAGAAAAGACCTACAGCCCTTTGTATAGAGCCAGGAACTAGAGATTGTGGTGTTGATTTCTTGGGTGGATACTTACTCCAAACGCATTAGGTCATATACATTAAATGTGTACAGCTCTCTCTGTAGTCAGTCCCACCTCAACCTCAATAAACAGGCAAGTAAATGAACAAGTAGATTCCTAGGAAATGCAGCCAGTGAACGTTCACTATTTCCTTCCCGCTCATGCTCTTCCACAGATACCTTCGGTGTAAACATCTACATGCCTTTCTGGTGTTTGTAGTGTGGTATTTTAAGGTTGGGGTGGGATGCAGCTTCTATTCTCAAAGTACAGCTAAGCAGACCCACTTACAGTCAAGGTGCAAAGTGTTTACGACAGATACTGCCTGAGAACCACACTCTTCAGCAAAATTCGCTCTGTGCCTCTTAGGAGGCTTTTGTGACTAAATGGGTAAAACCTGGAGGTAACTAGATCTATTTCAGAAAAAAAGAAGAAAAAGATCCAAGAGCATGTACTTTTTATGGTTTCTGAAGGTAGGTGGCCTGTTGTGCTCCAGCTGCTTCAAGGTTGGAAAACCACCTTTCATCTCTCACCCTTTTACTGGGACTATCGCCAGAGTCAGCTGTCATTGCCATAAGAGGAACCATAGAATCCCCAGGTTTTCTCTTCCTTCAAGAGACAGTATTTATTCAAACTAGAGACAGTATATACCTTAATCCTGACATTCAAATGTCTGCAAACTTGTGGAGGATTTTGATAATGCTGCTAGACTTCACTTAGTGCCTATGGATCCCTGGGCTTGGAAAAATTTAAATGAAATGATTAGTGGTTTGGGCTTTTTTATCCCCAAAAAAATCTTCCATAGTGGATGCCACAGGTTGGATTCCCTGGGAAGCTGCTCTGAGTCCAATGTAGCTTACTGGGGGAATGCTTTCCTGGTGAGGGAGTAGAGAAAGCCGGTTTGGACAGAGGGAGTTGCTAAAGTGAGGTGCCTTGTCAGAGGCTTTAACTGATCCTATAGGCCCTTCAGAGATCACACTGAGGCAGGGGCCAGGCCCTTACACCCGTATCCACCAGTCATTGGATGTAGGTTGTCCGTGGGGAAGTGGGTTTAACCTTGGGCATGGCAGTTCCCTCCCAGACAAGGGCAATTATTTAGGCGAGAACACTCAGCTCTGAGCTATCCTTAGGCAGCACTCTCTGAAACCACGGGCCCCTTTCTGAAAGGAAGGAGAGATGCACATGGCATCCTCTTATGGTCTCTACTTACACCTACAGAAGGCAAATTCTAACGGGATAAAATCACTAACATTCTGCCCTCCATCTCAAAAATATGTTCTAACATACTCCATGATATCCGCTGGACTCTTTATATAATTACTTCAATAGTTACTTTCAGTTCAGGACATTTCTGCATTAGAATACTTTTTTAAGTAATATTTTCAGTGTCTATTTGACCTTTGACCTTTTCCTCTGGTTTACCCCCCCCTTTTTTTTTCCCCTGAGAGGTGGGGGCAGGTGAGGAGGGAAGAAGGAGACATAATCTCAAGCAGGCTCTATGTCCAGTGTGGAGCCCAATGCAGGGCTCGATCTCACAACCCTGAGATTATGACCTGAACCAAAATCAAGAGTCGGATGCTTAACTGACGGAGCCACCCAGGCGCCCCCCTCCTGTTTACTTTTCAATTTTGCATGCTGTCATTATAAAATACAATACTTAAGTAGAAATGAAAATGCTACTTTCTCCTGAAAGCATTACATTTATGCAGAATGACAGACTAGCTCACTATATAATCTGAGAAATCTATATCAATTTATGGACCTAGAGACAGACATAATTAAAGTCCTACTAGAAGAATATAAGGGACAAAGGGAAGTTGTCATGGCAACCAAAAATCCTGATTTTCCTCATTTTATACCACAAAAGTATTAACCTCTATGATACCTTAATATTTTTTCTACTTTAACTGGTGGCCATTTTGTACACTGTATTTGCTAAACGTGTAACTAAATCATTACTTCCTACAATTTAGCTTTTTACACTATATTTTGAAGTATGTTTTTGAAAATCTGGCACTAGGAAATTAAACTCTTTCTGCAAGATCATTTTTCTTAAGAGCAAACAGTGTTAAAGGTTTTTTCTTTGTATAATTTAAAATATGTAAACATACAGGAGAAAAGTGAATATTCTACCACAAGTTTAACATTTTAAATGTTTCTTTCCAACCTCTTTTATACAGGAGTTTTTATTTAGAAAAATTGGACATACTTTATTTAATGTTTCATACTTCGTTTTTTTCATCTAACACTCTAATGTATTCCTAGGTTTGCAAATATTTACTGTTAAGATAATTTTAATAATTTCATTTAATGGATTACCATTATTTAAAATGTCTGTTTCTGCTCCTCTGACAAATAAATTACAATAAACATCTGTAAACTGTTTATACACTTCAGATTAATTCTTTATTGTGAATTCCTAGAAAAAAGAATGAGCTTTTCTATAGCTTTTTACATGTTCTATTACTTTGGCCGCCATAAAGTATTTTCTACTCTATGGTCTTTCCCACTGCTCACTTTTCTGAACCCTTCCCTTCATATCTACATTTAGCTGCATTTACAAATGAATATATATTAGTTCCTTGTTAATTTAACTTTCAGGCTTTGGCTATTTGTAAAATTGTACAATTAAACACATTTTATCTGTCAGGAAGATGTATATTTCTTTGAGAATTGCTTGCTCATTTCATTAGTACTAAACTTTCTTCTACAGGGGAATTTTTCTACTCAGTATTATTTCTCTTGACATACCTCAAGAGGCCAAATTCCACTTTAACCAATTCAATGACTACACCTCTAAAATTAAGCAATCTGTTTCCTGTTGGCAAGAAGACTTGTGTTTTCCATTTACTGGTAAATCAATTCAAAAGAAAATCGTATCTTTCCAATACTGATTTAATTGTTTAATAATACACCAGTATTATTATGAGAGAAGACTGGTAGAAAGAACCTTGAATTAGGCTAATTCTTTGTTGGACAAATCACTTAACCTCTCTGCAACCCAGTTTATCCTGTAAAATAAGACTAAGTTGCCTTTCAAGGTTGTGATGAGAACTGAGAGTATTATGCCAAGGACAGTATTTTGGCACACAGTGGGTTAATAAGTGGCATCTTTAGTTTTCATTAGCCCCATTAATTTTTATTATATCTTCCCAAGTCCTTTCTATAGTGGTTTTCCAAACTGTGGATCTCAACCATTAGAGGATGGTGAGACCAGTGTATACAATTTGGGGGTACAACTAGAATTTTTAGTGAAAAAAGTTAAGTATATCAGAATAGTTTCATACATAATGAAGACAAGCATTTTTTTCTATCAAGTTTTTGTTCCATTTAGAATGTCTAGGTGGTGAGAGCCTGTATGCTGGCACACCATGTAAAATGTAGTTCTTATTATGGGTTATATTCAAAAACTCCTTCGAAAACCACAATTTTATTGGATACTTGTCTCACAATGTGTGGGTCCCTAACACTATAGCAGCTAAGACATCCAAGTTCAAATCCCAACTCTACTAATTACTACTGTCTGACTTTGAACCAAATCATAACCTCTGTAGACCTTAGTCTCCTCACCATTAAATGGGTGATAATTATACCTCTCATGGGAGTGTCATGGGAACTCTATGTTTTCATTTATCTAAACCAATTAGCGGGTATCAATAACTTTTGGCTGTTATTTTATCAAGACTTGGGTAGACTATAAATTTTTTCTGAATAAGCAAACAATGTTATATAAAAGAATATAAGGTTATCGCATTAGGCAGAACCAAAAAATTAGATAGTTTTTCCATCTACAAAATGATGGAAAATAAGAAATCAGCATCTTATTCCCACAAATACAAATTCAAGGGCCATGTCACTGTTCTTAGTTTTGCTATTTACAAACAGCATCATCTCTCAAAATATGAAGGACAAAGAAGATAATATTAAGTAAACAATTAGTCTTTCTTTGTCAGTGTATTAGATCTTTAATTGCCCATTATATTTTTGTCTTTAATGAAAGACTTTAATTTCACAGTGGTATACATTAAGTAAAAGGAGCACTGTCTCTAGAATCTTTCCTTGATTTAAAAATATCAGAAGTGATACAGATAATACTATTATGGACTAGTAAGAGCTAAAAGTTTATAGCTTTTATCTGTTTTGATAAAACACTTGTAAAGCATACCTTCTACTAAAGAGGATTGTTTTTGGAAATTACAGAAACATTTGTTGCCTTTTTAAAAAAATGTACTGAGTAAACTTCAAGTCCATCTTCTAGACGTTGAGGCTTCTAAATAGCCTTTCAGATCATTCAACTTGTATGTCGAAATTTTTTGTATTCCATTATAAGCTGAGGGAACATGAAAATGTTTAACAACCTGAGTGGCAAAGCATCCAACCATCCCAGGGCACAAAGGCTAGAAACAATTGTGTAGCCATTTTGAGGTAGTAGTTGATAGGTCCAGATAACCAGCAACAGGGTCCCACTTCCAGAACAGGACCAAAATTGAGTGGAAACATAATTAGACAACATACTTTTAATTTAATGATGGCACTGTCGTATATAGGTATTTGTATTTAATGCAATACTTTCTTTTAAATCCTACAGTAAACCATGATCCCTCAAATATCCTCAACCAACCTGTGGAGATAAGTAATAAGGCATATCATATCTAGTGATTCTCACAGCAGAGGACCAAATTCAGTTTTTGAATACATACATACTAATACTTCATACATATGGATGTGTTTGTGTACGTATGTGTATATAATTTTAGCCCTGTTGACGCGCAAGAAATATAGAAGTTACGGTATGATCAGTATCGAAGCTTCTCCTAAGTTATGCAAACAGAACTCCAGTTTTTTGCAGGCAGACAGATCCTAAGCTAAACAGAATCCAAAAAGTCATGAAAACCTTTTATAAAGTGACCTTGAGTTGGAGAAATACAATTTTCCACAACCTGGAAAATTATGGGTTGCCAAGTATTCCTAAGGAGGAGAGGCGGGAGGATTGAATCAATTGAGCGACCCATAGAATGCTAAATTCATTGCATAGATTATCTCATTGCATGCTCAAAAACTTCATGTCTTTGGTATGATCGCTCTCACTTTACAAATGAAGAAACTAAAGAACAAAGAAGATTTAAGCCCACATCTGTCTGATTCTCCCCTTTCAGGTTTTATTAGTAGCTACTAGCAGAAAATTAAAAGTTTTAAAAGGAAACTATATTATAAAGTGAAAATTGATTATATGTGTGTATTATTAGCTTCAGCCCTCATCTCCTTTCAAGAGATCCAGAAATCTTTGGATTTTGATTCAGATTCTAATAATAATTCCACACATCTGAGATTATTCTGCTTTCAAGTGTACTTCCACTAAATATTTTAAGTATGCATAATTAACTCACAAAAAACTTTAATTCTATAAAAATCCTTTGTCTGTTTGCTGGTTATCTCCATTTCTTTGCAAATCAAAAGAGCTTCATAGGTCCATCAACTTTCCTGCTGAGACCGTGAAGTTTCTTTTGCCCAGACATGTTTGTATTTATCTATTTCTGCCCCAAATCCTGTTCCCTTTCTTACAAGCACTGCCTGAAATCTTAAGTCATACAGTATAATTAATTATGAAAGTCCAGAGTATGTTTAGGTTGGAGAATAGGACTTCAAGCCTACCTCTTCAGATTTTACCTTCTTTACATTTATAGAACACTTCACAGGTACTGAGAAAAATCTAGGCAGGGCAGGTTGCTTCTACATATTTCGGAAGGCAGATAAATGAAGAGGTCAAATGCCTTGTCAGAATCCATTTAGCTATGAAGAGGACTAGAACTGAGGTCTTCTGCATTCAAGGGCTTAGATTTTTTTCATTGGTCACCTTAAGGATTAATTGGGGTTTTTTTTTCTTAAACACTTTGGAGGTAAACAAACACTTAAAATCAGAATAATTCAATAATATAATCAAGTTGAATAAACTGAAATGATTTGACAGACAAGGTATGCTTCATCATCAGTTGCTTGATGTATATAGTTAATCTTGCCACATTTACAGTGGCTCCCAACATTTTCCCAGCAAGGCAAGTGAACTATTGGTCACAGTATTGTCAACAGTAAATGTCAAAAAAAAAAAAAAAAAGACTGCGAGGGAAATGTACCATCAATAAACGAAATTCAAGAACTAACTTCTCTTTGACACTCATGACATCTTACAGTATCAATGTCATAACAGCGTGGCTTACAACCATCTAAAAAGTCACTAATATTTTGAATGCATGCTATCGTTCATCAAAATTTTCAATATAAATATTTTATCTTTCTTTCCTCTTACAAGATACAAACGTTGAGAGCACAGAGCCTGTATGTTCTCAGCAACTTCTTCATCATCCACAGTCCTGTAACATACGGATTAGAAGTCACATCTGCACAGTAAATACTTGGCAGAATAAACAGCTAATAGATTTGAGAGCTCCCACGTTATTGTTAGGAGAGGGTTTTCAGGACGTGCGCCTGGTCTTACCTTCTGGAAAAGACTCTCCATGGCGGTTCCATAAATACTTTATGAACCAACATAAAGTAATATGCTAATGCTGGACTAGTTACCCAGGGAACAGGTGCACCCCCTGATGTGTCTCATCTCTGGTGTACCTTTGATGTAGGATCAGTTAAGCCACTCTGAATTGTTCTTTTATTTATTTATTTATTTTGCTTCCCTCCCCTCTTAGATTCACCTGCACCTAAAATGGTGAGCGAGAGTCATCATGAGGCGCTGGCCGCCCCGCCAGTCACTACTGTTGCAACCGTTCTCCCCCATAATGCCACAGAGCCAGCCAGTCCTGGGGAAGGAAAGGAAGATGCCTTTTCCAAGCTGAAGGAGAAGTTTATGAATGAGCTGCATAAAATTCCATGTGAGTACTACTACATATGGTCGGCTGGTAGGGTCAAAAGAAATGCGTGAAAATGGCCTTACCCACTAGGGGAGAAAAGGCAGAATTTCTCTTGACATACTATAAACATACATTTGATTTTTTAAATTATTGGCATGGTAGCATTCCAATAAGAAGATGGAATATTGGAAATGGAATTTTTTAAATCTTTAAGTACACTTGATACCTCAAAGCCCTGTTTATTAAAAAAATTGTATCTTGTGTTTAATGCAGGTAGGTATTTTTTTTCAATGGCTGTTTTTCTCTAGAATATTCATGTTAATGGATTGTGCCGTATGTTTTAAATTTATATTTATGAAATTATTCCATTGTAAAAATTATTCCTAAGCAATAGCTAAAATGTACCTTCCTGATATCACAAGCATGGTTTCCTTTCATTTATTAATATTTCAAAGTTTCTGCACAGTTTTTCTTTGTCCTCCTCAGGAAAACAACCACCTGTACCTAAGTACATGTGTATGAGGGCAGCTCTAGTTCTACCAGCGGCGTTTAAATCTGAAACCATAGGTTGGTCTGTTTATTCAGATTTGAACACTTCTGATGAACTAGAGAGTTTTTCAGATGCAGGAAAAATACGTTTTGGGCCTCACAAGGCTTATATTCTAGTGAAAAAAGTAACAAATCAGTAAAGATGCAAATATATACAGTAAGTCATGCAGTAAGAAATGATATAAGAGAAACTAAAGACAATGAAGTCAGAGAGAAAGACAAACCGTAAGAGACTCCGAATCATAGCAAACAAACTGAGGGTTGCTGGGGGGGGAGGGGGGTTGGTGTAGAGGTGGGTGGGGTCAATGCGTGATGGACATTAAGGAGGGCACATGATGTAATGAGCATCGGGTGTTATAGAAATCTGATGAATCACAGACCTCTACCTCTGTAACTAATAATCTACTATATGTTAATTAATTGAAGTTAAATAAAAATAATTTTTAAAGAAAAACTAAAGAGGAGTAAGTGGAATATAGAAGGGCATAGAGGGAAAAACATTATTTTTTAGGATGATCAGGGCTGGTTTCTTTTGTAAGGAACCCTGAAGGGAATGGAGGAGGAAGTTTTAAATTCCAAAATTTTAATTTTAATTTTAATTTTAATTTTAATTTTAATTCTGGGAATTCCAGACAAAGCCCCTTCAGCAAAAATCTGTTTGGAACAGCAAGGAGCCCAGGGAGCTTTAGTAGAATGAATGAGGTGAAGGATGGCAGAAGGTGAATTCGGACTTGTAACATAGGCCCCATCATGTGAGGCCGTGGGCATTAGTCTAAGAACTTGGATTTTACTATGAGTGAAACAAAATTGCTTTGTAGAGTTTTGAGCAAGGGTGTCCCATGATCTGACTCAGGTTTTTTTTTAACGATCACTCTAGCAACCGTGTTGAAAATGGGCTCTAGAAAGTCAAGGGCAGAAGATAAAGCAGAATGTTGCAGTCATCCAGATGAGAGATTTATCAATTTATAAGAAAATTATTCTGTAAGGACATTGAGAAAGCAAGAGAAAAAAATATATACAGAATCAATTTCTTGTCTGTTAGTGACTAATAATTTGTTGATCGGTTTACTTTTAACAAATTCAAGTTCATCTGAGAGACACTCAGTATAGTGGCCAGTAATTATCATTCTCAGCAGGAAGATCCATAATCTAGAGGAGGTAGAGATGGACCAATAGATGGAGCCCTAGGATGGGAAATCCAAGTTCTCTTTCCTGCTCTGCTACAGGGTTGATGGAGGATCCCGGTGCTACTGACAAAACTTTGAGATTGTAATTACAAGGCACAAACCAAAATGCATATGTCATGCGGGCAAACTCTCACTTGAATATTTTATCAGCATGATTGCTTTATGAGAAATGAGCTAGCAGAGAAAGAAGTGAAGAACATCAAATAAAATGCATATTCTGCTTGATCTGCAAAACCACCTCCTCTAGAAGAATAAACCCCATGAGAGACATGGCACTGGTACTAACTATGGGACTGAATGTTCTGCATGCCTCCACATAACTCATTCTCTCTTCTCCTTTAGGCTTTGTGCAAATGTCATTCTCTTAGTTAAGGACTTCCCCAACCGTGCTGCTTAAAATGATAACTCATTCATCCCACCCCAGCTTTGCCGGAAGTTCCCGTCCTCACCCTTGCTCTATTTCTCACCGTATAATTTTGCATCGCACTGCAGATGGTGTTCCTTATTGTTTTTAAATTGCTCTGGATCCCTCCGAAATAATGTAAGCTCTCTGAGAACAAGGACTTGGGTCTGTTCTTTGCACAGTTATATCCCAGGTAGTGCCTGGCACATATGAGGCCTCCATGTCTACTTCCTGAATGAATGCATGACTGAATGTCTATTTAACTTACATCCTGAACCACCCTCTTGAACTTTGAGGCCTGAAGATGCTGAAAAATTAAAGCATATTAAGAATCTTTAATTTTTAACATTAAGAATCATTTCAGAGCTTGACTGTGTCATTCACACTGAAAAAAGCAAATTGTTTCCATCCTTGCAGTGATACCTCCATGTTTTACCCTTTCCCACTTAGAGACAGCCATCATATGCATTATATTTCCTCCAGTTTAGCAGCAAGAAAACAGCCAGCTGGGAAATAAAAACTAGGAAATGCTCCCTTAGTTCCTTTCTTTCCTTGGCTAATTTCATTTCTTCCCAAGGCACTGTTCCATTCCCTTGTCCCATTCTTCCATAGTGGCCCTGAGACCAAGTGTCTCATCTATTCCTCCATGGAGGTTTGCTTTTGATCAGCAACCTAAAGTAATAGAATGTCAGAGGATCTGGGCAACACCTATAAAAATACCATATTTCTTGATCTCTCCTTGACTTAATAGAATGAAACAAGTGCACTAACCAAATCTTAAAACAGTACACTAAATTAGAGTTAGAAAAACTTACCATAAACACAGCCATATAGTTTTATTAAAAATGAGTAATGGCGTATTTTACTCTTTCGTTTTAATCCACCACAATTTTTACTGTCTGTGTAATTGAAATTTCTAATGGGATTTATGCGCCAGGAGCAACACTAAGCACAAATAAAACACATCCTGCGAATCAAATTCCTTTAGGAGCCTATGTTATATAAAGGTTATCACTTTTGACTTGGCATAATACAGTGTGACGCTAATGACAGGTAACAAATTAGAATATTAATTGATTTCAGTCTCTGAACTAAATCTTGGCTATCTGGCAGATGTGGGTTTTTTTTGCAAAATTGATAGCAAACAGCTTTAGTCTGTCACTTGAAATTCCCACTTGTGAGAAGAGAGGTGTCACAATGGCAAGGAGTAGGCATGTCATTAGTTGGGTAATCTGCACGGTCCAGCAAGGAACATATTCAAACCAAATTGCCTGATGATATCATCCGTAACACCATGGGGCTTAAAAAAGGGAAGAAAAGGAAATGGTAAATGCTGAGCATTTTTATCTTTCAATTCATTCAGCACACCGTTATCTAAATGAAGCAGACAAGGTTTTTCCGAACGTTTCTTTATTTTGCAACTTTGATTTTAATATGACTAGGGCCATAGTTGGTTTGTAAAGCGTGAACTCATGTCATCCAAAGAGCTGTGATTAAGGTTTTGATATTCATGAGCTTCTTCAAGTAGAGTATCCCTTTCCTTGAGCACAGCAGAAAACCAAAGAGCCAGAACCTGTCTCTTAGTCCGGAGTAAGAGTGGACTAAGGGTAATTGTATAATTCATGCAGGAATGCCATTCGATAGTTTAACAGAGGGATTAAAAACACAAGCTCTGGATGCAGACTACATGGGTTCAAATCTAAGCTCTACCGTGTACCAGCTCTGTTCAACTTTCTGTGTATCAGTTTCTTCCTGTATAAAATAGGGACAAAGATGGTATCTCCACCACAGGGTTGTTGGGTAAAGGGAGCAGGGCATTTAAAGGGCTTCACAGAGTATCTGGCACAGAGTAAGCATTCTACAAATATTAGTTAGTATTAAACTCAAGCTGTCACTTTAACAAATCTATTTCCAATTTAGAAAAGCCATCTACGCAGGTCAGACAGAAACCTGAATTATGAAAATACCAAAAACTATGCAGCCTACTATATGCACATTGAATTCTCTAAACCCATTCCAATGATGTCTGATCTAGCAAAGGTGAATTCCCTCATGGTGTTTCCTTCCCCCATTATCACCTCCAATTTTCCTTTTTCTTTTTTAAATAACTTCTATAATTTCACTTTCTTGCTCCTTCATTCCTTTTGGCCCATGCACATGCTCAAGGTTCTCCTATCTGAAAGTGCCTAGCAAAAATTCAACACACAGTAAGTGCTCAGGAAATGTTCCATTTTCTTCTTTCCTGCACTAAACTTTTCTTCTCCTTACTTTACCCCTCTGTCAAGCTACCTTTATATCTTCTTCCTTCATATCTACACCAAAATTTATTGAAAAACATAACCTTGACCCAGATATCTCTTTCTTCAACTCCCATGAACAACTCAACTCCTTCCATTCTAATTTCCATTCTGCATGCGCCATTGACGTTGTTTTCACTGGAATCACCAGCTACTTCTTGATGTTATGAAGGTTATGATCCACCTTCACTCAGTCACATATTTCTGTATTATTATCGCTATTAGCCACCATCATCTGAAACTCTTGATTTCCAGGACTCTGCTTTTTCTCCTCTTCCTTTTCTGTCCATCCCTACACTCTTTCATTGGCCGGTCCTCCTCTTTCATTGTCTTTTCTCCCCTTAAGAGGCAGAGGATCCAGGATTACATTTTTAACCCTGGTCCATTTTTTTGTTAGTTCGTTTGTTTTTCCAACATGTTCTCTCTGGGTGATCTCATTCACCTGGTCTTTCAAATAAGAACTCTCACTATCGATCTTGTCTCCCTGATCTAGTTCACCTTCACTCCTGTTCCTGCAACTCATTTCAGTACTGTTAACTGTGCTCATGAAAAACCTCTCCAACCCAGCCAACATTCACATTCCAGTGTTTTCTCTAATGCTCTTCTCTCTTCCTGGACTCCCTTCCGCCATTAACACAGACACATTTTTTATCCTCCAAGAACCAGTTCAGATGTTATCACTTGGAATTGAAGTTTCCTCATTTCCCAAGGCGAATTACTTGAGTCTTCCTCCTTCCAAAGCCCTTCATGAAAATCTTTACCTTGGTTATTCGGTTTTGTCTGGGGCCTCTATTCCTCATGAAAATGTAAATTCCTCAGAGACAAGAACCATTCCTTCCACATACTTATATTTACCATACTTTGAAAGTGCCTGACCCCATGCCAGAAACTGTATAGATAGTTTCCCGTTGCAAACACTATTATACCAAACATTATACCTAATGCTCTTTGTGCCATGCTTGGAGAAACTGATCTAGGCAGTCATGGTTTTCACACCATTTTAGCCAAGGATCCCTTTGTTTGAATGAAATATTATAGAAGCCTCAATTTCTAATGTCAATAAAGCAAATCTAGCTGCTGTGGTGAGTTCAAAGTGTCTTCCTTACCCACCGCCCCCCAAGATTCTCTCCCATGGGCAGCAACAAAGACCCCTGGCTGAGGGGAACTCTGAAAGCCATGACTTGGAAAACTAACAGGGAAAGCCGTGTCAGCCTTCCCAGCAACACCAGTGAAACTCAACACCCAGTAGTGATAGATAGGTGGTTAAATATGGCATAAGCCTATCGGTGATGCAAAATGCAGTCCAATCAGTCATCTTCCCTCATCTGACTGCCAAACGGATAGAAGGTCATTGCTGCGGGTCCTGTCACTGCTTTCTGTTAATGTCATGAATGTAACGTTAATGTCAGAAGACCATTTCAAGATCAAATGAAGAGAATCCTTAGGAACAGACAGGAATCCGTGGCATGTGAATAGCAGTAATTACTGTAGTGATCGCCAGCTTGGCGACCCTCATTTTACACATGAGAAAGCTCAGGCTCAGTCAGGTAAGTGATTTGTTCAAAGCAGCTACACATGGAGCAAGCTGTAGGTACGGGAGCGTCAGGAAAAATCTCGAAATTTATAAATTTGCACAAACAGACTATCACCAAGGCTGCAAATCAACTCCACCATTCCTTATCACCACTAAGACTAAAACTATTAGGGTCTCGTGTGCCTATACGAGATGTTTGCCTTTTGATAGGTTTTAAAGGACTGAATATTTGGAACACAAATTTAATACTAATTCAGAGTTTCTCATTGGATTTAAAGTAGATACTTGTTCACTTCATGCTTCTGCATTTCTTTTCTTGCACTCAGTGCCAAGTTAATAACTCACTACTACGTAAGGACTAACCTTAGATTTTGTTTCATCGTATCAATGAACTCTGTGTATGACTCAGCTTCTGTGATCATCTGTTGACTCAGTTCTTCCTCAGGCTTCAGAAAAACAGTGGCCAAAATATTAAGTGTTATTATTCATTGTTAGCTTCTAGTCAATTGAAATAGCTCTACGAAAAAAAGTTACAATACTGACGAGTGTTATTTTCAGAGCAAAGTAAGTCCTTTGTAATACTGAGTGACTTCATCAATGCAACGCTAAAGGAATTGATTTGGGACAAGGACACTTAGAGATAAAAGGGTTGCAATTCATCACAGCACAATGTAGTAATTTGTGCTTATAGTCAAACATTTTTCATGAAATCTTAATTTATTTCATCATCTTTTTAAGTCTAATTCTGGTTCAAAACATAGAAAATACCTGCGTGTATATGTGAATAGAGACAGAGAAATATTTAAGAGCTACCATTAGTAAAAACGTAATCATTTAGTGTGAAGTCTGTTTGGTTTTTAGTAGAGTTGGCATTGTCTCTGGCTAGATATTCTGATACTCATTGGGCCGTTTTAGTGTGCTTAAAAATGGGGAAGAGGGGACACCTGGGTGGCTTAGTGGGTTAAAGCCTCTGCCTTCAGCTCAGGTCATGATCCCAGGGTCCTGGGGTGGAGCCCGCATCAGGCTCTCTGCTCAGCGGGAAGCCCGCTTTCCTTCCTCGCTCTCTGCCTGCTTCTCTGCCTACTTGTGATCTCTGTCTGTCAAATAAATAAATAAAAATCTTTAAAAAAAAAAATGGGGAAGAGGAATGGCAACTGGCATTTAAAGATCATGGGCTTAGGAGCCTACAAATCTTGTAATGTGTGAGACAGTTTCACACAATGAAAAATATTCCCACATTCCACACGATTTTCAAAATTTCCGTAAGACATGCATTTAGAAGAAAACTGTTTATAATTGTCTAAACTATTTGACATAAAAACATGGCTATACTGTATTTCTGCATGGTTCTAATATAAACTGAACATTCTAGCTTTTAGTGTAATGTTCACCCAAACTCTGACTTCATTTTCCTCCTAATTTTTAAAAATCTTGATTGTCTTCTCTAACTCCAAAATCCCTTCTTGCAGGTGCAAGCACTTGATTATTTCATTGTCTTCTAGTGTCGTTACACCTGAAGATTTTTATACTGAAATGTAAATTATTTCATTTACACTGTTTTATTTTCCCTTTTTATTATACTTACCACATTTTCTTGATTTGTAAAAATTATATACATAGACATGTTGTATTATTTATACTTGGAGAGTAAAAGGAATATTATAAACTATTTGTTGTAAATTGGGACATTGTGTGTAATATGGATTTTTAAAGAACAAGTCTGCAAAATGATTCTATCAACAGCCTATTTTTGATGTGGAAACATTAAAAGAATATGCTACTGATATTTCAGGAAAGTTGTTTAAATGTGTCCTTGAACTGTGTTTCCCTCTTGGAAGCCTATTATGCAGAAAATTCCCCCAAGAAGTTCATGTCTTTCAACTGAACTAGTGTTGAGGGATTTTACAAATTTCCAAAGCACTGGTAACACAGAGTAACGGTGAGCACATAAAGCCACCAAGTGAATTAAGATCTCAGTTAAGTTTCTCAACCTCATTTAGCTATATTCCATTAGCATTTCAAAAACATTAAGTAAATACACCTAAGGACAAAGAAGGGGAGTGGATATTTTGGCCACACATTAAAAATAGCTCAGGAATTACCTTGCTGAAATGCTTTACAAATATATGTTAAAATAGCTTTAAATGTCTACCCCTTGCCACATAGCATTTGCATGTCAAAATACAGGTTGCATTTTCACAAGAGGAAGCCTGATTGCAAATGCAAATCTATTAAGAAAACAGCAGAGAAAGAGAAGCTGGGAGACCATGGCTTTCTCCTTTACTCTGAATGACTCCGTAGATCTTTTATGGCATGATGGACAGGTTTGTGCCAGTTTCTATTAAATCGGACAAAGAATTTAGAAGCAGAAACCAGCAGGAAAATATATGATGTACTATTATATTTTTAACACTTGACTTTATTTTTTTGTTCTGATTTTCATGGAGGAGAAAACTATAATAAAGGATTTAAACTTGGTATCTTCAGATCCCACATGCCTCCCCAGCCTGCCTTTTAAGTGAATTTAGAGAAGTTTGAAATAAAAATTAAGATGCTATTTGTCCATTTAAAGCTTTCCCCACCAAACACTTTGAATGAAACTGCTGTCCTGACAGAATTTCAAATCCACTTAAACCTTTTTTTTCTTTTTCGAGCTCTTTGTACACACAGAAGTTAAAAAGAAAAGCTGGGTGAGGGGTGTGTCAGTGGTAGACTATAAATAATAGAAATATAGTTGCCTTAGTATATATAGAATTTACTGAAAGTAATGTGGACCTGTCCATTGAAACTTAGAAAAGATCCAGGATCTCTGTGTAGTAAACCTTAACTGACGGAGTTATATTGCTCATTGCCTTGAAAGTAAATTTTATAATAATTTCCTTTTCAGAAGGATTTGGATCCAATTCTATAAAATCAGTAAACCATTACGGTGATTAGAAACATTGTTATAACCCTGTAAATATTACTCCCTAATTTCTTTAGTACACTCCGGAACCCCTCTAGTGTTAATACCTGGTCCAGGATACTACGCAAATCACTCAGAGACTCTGACCCAGTGTTAGTAACTAATCCAAGTTGGGACAGCATTGCTTGCTGTGATTCAAGGCCAGAGTATAAGTTCTGGAGTTAGTCTGTCTGGGTTCAAAATTGTGGTTCTGCATTACTACTATATGACCTTGGGCAAATCATTTTACCTTTAAGTAAAATAAGGATAATAATGATTCTCCTCTAGCTCCAAAGATCCTAGATATTCATATTCTCAAGTAAAGGACTTCCACTCATACATACAGAAGGAAGATGTGGCTGCCGGCTGCAGGGAGTTGCGGGGATGGGTGAAATTGGGAGGCAGGGAGTCAAAAGGTACAAACTTCCAGTTATAAGATAAGTAAGTCCTAGAGCTACAACACAGAGCAGTGACTATAGTCAATACTGTATTGTATACTCATGAGTTGCTAAGAAAGTAGACCTTAAAAGCTTTCATCACAAGGAAAACAATTTTAACTATGTTACAATTGTAACTATGTAACTATATAACTATGTGTAGGGACAGATATTAACCAGACTTCATGATGGTCATCATTTTGCTACACAAATACCAAGTCATTATATCATACACCTGATACTAATGTTCTATGTCAATTATACCTCCATTTAGAAAAGAAGAAAGAAGGATGGGAGGGAGGGACTTCCAAAGGGATCTTACTGGAAAGGAGCAACAGCCATCATCAGAGGCAAAATGGACCATTACCCTGGATTAAGGATAGGTTACCTGCAATAGCCTTTTGTTTTGCCCTCAGCCACACGGCACTACACACTCACCTTTTCTCTTCCACCCTCTCTTTTTATTTTTCTCTTTTGTTCCTCAATCTTTCTTTAACTTTGTCATTTCCTGTTTTGTTTTCTATCCCTTTTGCCTGGGCTGAATAAAAACGTTCCCTGTTGGCCTGGAGGCAGCCCAGTCCCATTCAGTGCTAAGATACAAGCAGCTGCCATGTTGGTCCTCAGGGTAAATGGTTCTCTCCAGAAGCATTTTTATTCAAGTGGAGATCTGGGTTTTAGCTTCGTCTTTTAGTTTTAAAGATAATATGTTGTATTGGCATGCCCAAGAAACAGGACAGACTCTTTTCTTACGACTATTGCTCCACAACACAACCCAGTTCCTTGGCAACACAACCCAGTTTCTTGGGCTTTTGTGAAGAGTTGAAAGACAACTTCAAGTGTTGTGTTTCAGCACCTTTTCCAGAAATGGTTACTTTTGTAAGGTTTGCTTGGGTAAATTTCTGTCTCACCTTATCAGCTACACAAAACACTGCAGTTTAGTTTCTCAGCTACTCTTGGTGCCAACAATGCCACAAGAATGAAGATATTTTGAAGTGGTGCCTCGAAATGGCCTTGTCCACCATCTTCTGCCCACACTAACTAGAACAGTGCCCTGTCACCTCCCCTTTCAACAGCTGTTGGCATCCATCTACCTTTCAACTCCATATTTGCTACTGGGACTCTAATGCAATTTACCTGGCTGCCTTCCAGGCCTAATCAGTAGAGATCTGTTTTCGCTGTTTTACAGTAAGTCGGCTTCAGCTCTCACAGTGTCAATCTGTTTTTTCTACAGTGGTTGTGTTATTAACATCTTGCCAGTGATACAGGAGAGTTCCAATTGCTCTGTATCCTGGAAGTTTCTACCCTTTCGCCAGTATGTCCCCACTTTGTCTATCTGGCAAGGGTTTTCTTAAAAGGACACCCAAACACATTAACTATAAAGAAAAAGGTAGTAAAATCAACTTCTTCCAAAATAAAGATTTTTTGCTTTCTGAAATGTACCATTAGTAAAAAGGCAAGTCACAAACTGGAGACAATATCCATAATAAATATATTTAATAAAGAAGATGCTTCCAAAATATGTTTGGAAAAGAAAAAACCTCTTACAAACCAATACAAAAATGAGCAAAAGATTTGAACACAAATAATGAAAGAAGATACATCTGACTGATAAATTCATGTAAAGATGTTCAACATTTTTAGTCATTAGGGAAATGGAAATTAAAACAACAATGAATTCCATTTTTGAAGTGCGAAATCCATACATCTGTAGATGCTATTTGCAATTGAAATTACATATATCAAACTAAACTCACTTTTGCCCTCCAAAAAACAGATACATAAATATATATATTCTTCTATCTTGAAACTCAGAACTCGAACATCACCTTTGACATTTGCCACATTTTCCCCATTGTTCAACTTTTTATCAAGTCCTATTAACTCATTCTCTGTCCCCTCTTTCCTTCCCATGCCCACTGCCACTGCTCTATTTGGGTCCTTATCCATATCATAGTCCTTGGAGTCTCCTATGAGTTCATTCCACAATTTTCCACTCTTCTGCCAATCTGATCACATATAAGCTTTTGAGATGCTTCTTCCAAAATGCCTGCTCTGAACACCCAAGTCTCTTACTCAGGTACCTTATCCCCTTTGCTGACTTTTGAACTCCCTCACTGTCATCCAAGACCCTCTCTGTAGTACAGCCCCAACCTACCTTCCTAGCCTTCTTTCAGCTTCTCTTAATTGAATTAGTCACTGTTCCACACTTACAACCCTACATTCTCTGCCCTTATGCCTTGGTCCATGGTGTTCCCACATTTGAAATGCCATTACTCCCATCTCTGCATATCCAAGCCTCCATATCCTAAAGAATGAAGGCTCAATCCTTTACAGGAATGCTGTAAACACTAAATAATACTAAACACCCGTATTATTCCTTTAATATGCTTATCTTCTACCATGTAATATAGTATTATGCTCATATCTTATATTCCTTCCTGGACTTTAAGTTCATTGAAGATAGCCTCCTAGTCCCACCCATTCTTTCCTTCTCTAGACTAGATACGACATGCCCTACAGAGAGCAGGCCATCAACTAATGCAGACGGCATGGACGAATGGCTGGTGGTCACATACCACACAGTTTAAGTTACCATTCTTATAATCTAATCAGAGAGAAAAGATAGGCATGGAAATGGTAATGATGTAAGA
This sequence comes from Martes martes, assembly GCF_963455335.1. Taxonomy (NCBI): domain Eukaryota; kingdom Metazoa; phylum Chordata; class Mammalia; order Carnivora; family Mustelidae; genus Martes; species Martes martes. Next base: position 39,259,593 of record NC_137895.1, on the reverse strand, counting down.
CGTGACGCATGCTGCAACCTCAGGGACGTTGTAGAGTCGTCATCAAAAACAAGACTGGAAAAGTCATTTGGAATTCATTTGGAGAGGGCCATCAATATCAGGCTAAGGAGTTTAGACTTTATTTAATAGTTAAGGGGGATCCAGGAACGATTCAAGATATTTAAACAAGGAAGTAACACAATTACAGTTTCGTTTAAGCAACATCAATCTGGCGGCAGCATGTGGGTAGGATAGATTGCAAGGGGAGGGCTGGAAGGAGGGAAGAGGCAGAAAGGAAGTAATTGAAGGAACACTGCAGATAAAGAAAGCCTTAGCTGCTGTGAAAATAAAGGCACAGATTTGCTAGGCACTGCAAGTGAATGTGAGGGTGTCCAGGCAAAGAAAGTAAGGAATAGTTCCAGAGAAGCTGGGTACTCTGGGAGGGTCACACCCTTTAGGGAACAGGAATGCCAAAGGTGGGGGGGGGGGGATCAGCATTGGAAATGGAAATGGTCTGGGTGTTGACCGCACAGAAATTTAGGTTGTGAAAGTGGGTAATGGCTGTTATTAAGAAAGTCTCATAGGGTGGAAAAGAGAAAGTGAAAAAATGATTAAAATATAAAATTCATGGCTGAGTAGGGAAACCAATGAAGAAATAAAAGTGCGTAAAGTAGAAATACAGTGTCAGAGAAGTGAAGGAAAAAGTTTCTGAGAAACAGTAGCCAATTGGATTAAAAACTTACTAAACCTACTCCTTGAAGTTTGGGAGAAACAAAATGACTAAAGCATGCAGTCTGCCCTGGTGTTATTTTCAGTCCAGAGAGGGACTAGGAGCAGATAGCACTATCATCATCGCCACCAGAAATCGCTGAGTAATTAGTACAGACCCCTCATCAATATATTACAGTTTGACCAATTATTCCTCAGAACAACCCTACTGGGTATATAGTTATGATCCCAATTTTATGAGAGGATAAAGAATCTCAAAGATGTTAAGCAAAACATACTTTAGCCCAGGGCATAATGAAGTAGTACAGGTAAGCCAGACACAAAGGAGGGAGAAAGATTATGGGAATAAAAGAGAAGGAGTTAAAAAAAAAGAAGTGGCCTTTCAATTGTGCCTTAAACCAGAGGAGGTGATTTGCATAACCAAGAAAGTGACAGAAAGGCATTCCATACTGAACCACAGGAGTTGTTCAATACCAGTTGTGAGTACCATCACAGTTTTATGGTTAGCAGTTTAGTTGGTATAATTGGGTTATAGGATACACTGAATGATGAGATTGGAAGAGAAAGCATGCGACCCCACTTAATGCTTTCCTCTGTAAACCATAAGGCTTTATGAGATACATCAGAATTTACTCTGTAAACCTTAAGACTTCATGAGATTTCAGGAACAGAGTTTTTTTTTTGTTTTTTGTTTTGTTTTGTTTTGTTTTTGAGCATGAGAAAGAAAAATTTGAGATTTAAGCAACCAGACATGGCAAAAGCCACATATAGATCATGGAAGATTATGCCTGAGAAATGGCCAGTGGATTTAGACCTTTTTGTTGACCTTGGAAAGCCTTGTTTCATTAGGGAGACAGAATCAGAAACCAGCTTGCAGGGTGTGAGGTGACGAGCTAAGAAGCAAGAAAGTGAAGTGAGAAAGTGAAAGCAATGAGTGTGATCTCTTCTCTCCTGCAAGGACAAACAGAATGATAGCCCATGCACTTGACAGAACAAAGATTAATTGGGTAAGTGTTAAGACAGTGACTAGAATGAAGAGAAAACAAAATACACTGTCATTACCATAGGCAGAGCTAACTCTTTCCTGGCTTCTTTTAAAACACCACCATGTACCTACACCCCTAGTATTATCACTAATCCCTCATAGTTTTTGTAACAGAAGTTACTTGGGAACCTGTAGATGATAGTCCAGGGACAGCTAGAATGTTAGACACTATAATACACTCAAACAACTAATGTACTTTGGGGCTCCCGGGTGATGCAGTCAGTTAAGCATCTGACTCCTGGTTTTGGCTCAGGTCATGATCTCAAGAGTCCGGAGACAGAGTCCCTTCCTCCCCCACCCCCATAAGGTTCCCTGCTGAGTGTAGAGGTTGCTGGAGACTCTCTCCCTTTCTCCCTCTGCCACTCAGTCTCTTTCTCTCCCTCTCTCTCTCAAATAAATAAATACCTTTTTTAAAAATGACTAGTGAACTTTGACTATAAAATGCTTCTGAGACCGTATGCCAATATATTTGGACTATTTTTCCTGCTTCCTTGATCAGAGGCTCTCTTGGACTTCCCTTCCCATAGGGTCTCATACTTATGGCACTTGCCAATTTTATTCTTTTGTTAGAGCTGTTTGTCTCATTCCTCCAGATTAGTCTAAATTCTTTGGGGGGCAGAGATGGACATTCTCATATATACAGTTCCTATAGAGTAGACAGTAAATAATTACTTACTAAATTTGAGACTATGCTTTACTATTATAAATATATACCAAAAAAAAAAAAAAAAAAAAGGTTTGTAGGGAGAAATGTTAGTTTTCCAATGTTGCATAAAAGGTTACAACATAATACAACATAGTAACTTAAAATAATACACATTTATTTCCCAATTTATGTGGATCAGGAATCCAGGCATAGTTTTACCGGGACATTTGCTCAGGGTCTCATAAGACTGCAGTCAACAAGTCAGTTAGAGGACTTAGGACCCTCTTCCAAAGTTCTTCAGATTTTGAGGAGAAATTCAGTTCCTAGCCATCGTAGGATTGAGACCCTCACTTCCTGGAGGTGCCCTTTTCAAAGGCAAGTTTATAGCATGTTTGTTTCCTGAAAGTTAGCAGAACATCTCTCTCTCATCTCAGAAAGGATTCAGGTCCCTCTTGAAGGGGGTTCACCTGATTAAGTCTGATCCACCCAGAATGATCTTCCTTTTGATTCAAAATTAACTGATCTAGAACCTTAAATACATCCCTACACCTTGGTCATACAAGGTAACCTAATATGTTGCAGGTCTCACCCACACGCAAGGAGAAGATTACAAAAGGTAGTGTATACCAGCAGCGGGGAGGGGAGGGGAGGGAGAGGTCTTGGGAACCATCTCAGTATTCTACTTACCAAAGATCTGGAAAGGCAAAGAACAAAACAATCTTTACTTCATGAGAAGTCACTGGAGATTTTCTTTTCCCTAACGTCAGTTGGTACTATGTACATTTAGACAGATAGATAGATCGATAGATTTATTTATTTATTTTTATAAAATTAAGTGGATTTGACCTGGAAAGCATCACACTTATTCTCATTCTGTTCTTCATTTTGGTGGCATTTCATTCTAACCACTAACATAGTCTATTTCTGCAGCGTTCACAGTAGCAAGGTTACAATGGTGAGATGTTACGGTGCAGGTTCTTTGGTATCTGAGCAATGTGACAGAGTGTGAAAGCTGAAAGAGTTTGCTATTCATACCTCCCTGTCTAGCAAATCCTTCAAAGGTTCTGTTTTGGTAATGGTAACTAGCTCATTTCAACAGGTTTCAGAGTATCTATGAAAACACCACTGGATCCCGAGTTGGAGAGGCTGTTCCAATTCTAAACTTTTGCTTTAAGAAATTGACTAAATACGGTTTCTGTTTTTAGTATGAACCCAGATGTAGGAGTTGAAATTATGAGCTACTGTGAGCTACTATGAACTATACTCAATATGATTATTAGAAAGTGTAAGTTTGACATATTCATGTTTTAAAAATAATTATGTGTTATAAGCTTCTGACACTCTCCTTTAGAAGAAATACACATATGAACAAAAATATGGAGAATATTCTTTTAAAAAAAAAAAGGAAGAATTTTTCTGTATCAGTAAAGCCCTCCGAAAGGCTTAAGGTTTAGATTCTTAGCATATCTCACATTCCAAAAGCTGTTTCAAACACACCGCAGATGAAACTCTCTGCATTTCTGAAACTGACATCTTTCTGGGTAAAATGAGTTTTCAAAAATACTCAGAATCTTATTATAAAAAGATTTATTATTTTTAAAATCCCAGTAATGAAAACTGTTTTAGCCATGAACTACTGAGAAGAAAAACTCCTGTTTACTGATTGTGAAAACCAGTTTAGTCCTAAACCACAACAATGTTGGCTAAACAGTTGAGGTTTATACACTGATACCCAGTGGCCATCTCAATTACATGCATCACATTTCCACAAGGAGTTTGGTTTCTTCCTAGCACTGATTATAAAAGAATGGTAAGAAAATTCTATGAGAAAAGACTTCAGAAAAAATTCTTTGTTTAATGAGGACTTTTTCCACATTGACAACTTTTTTAGTATTTTTTTAAAGAAGAGAAGAAAATAAGTAGAAAATAAAGGGTGTTGGTAGAAAAAAATACATATCCAGATTAAGAAATTAGAAATATATTTTTCAGTGCAGAAGTATATAGTAGTATTGTGGACTGAACTATATGCCACAAAAAGATATTTTCAAGTCCTAACTCCAAATACCCATGAATGTGACTTTTTTGGAAAGATCTTTACAGATCTAATCAAGTTAAGATGATACGCTGGAGTAGAGTAGCTCTTAACCATCTGTGACTCATGGCCTTAAAAGAAGAGACACGGAGACAGAGACACACAGGGAAAAAGCCAGGTGGCAATGAAAGCAGAGACTGGAATGATGTTGTCTACAAGGCAAGAAACAACCAAGACTGCCCTCACACCAGAAACTAAAAGAAAGATACAGAACAGATTCTTTCCCACAACCTTAAGAGAGAGCCTGGCCCTGCCAACACCTTGATTTTGGAACAACTTCTTGCCAGAGAAGAGTAACTGCCTATTATTTTAAGCCACCCAGTCTATGATAATTGGTTTCAGTAGCTCTAGGACATTAATGCAATGGCCAAGTTACATGAGAATTGATGTAGGAAAGACGTTAGGGTTCCAAGCCAATGACCAAGAAAGAATTCTTGAGACACATTAGGTGCAAAAAGGGTGGTTTAATTAAAGCACGGGGACAGACCCATGGGCAGAAAGAGCTGCACCGGGATCATGAGGTGTGGCCCATTATACACTTTCAAGTTGGGAAGAGGTTAGAGACAGTATATGTCTCTAAGTAAATTTGGAAGCAAGGTCTCCAGGACCTCGAGGGGGTTACCTATTGTTGGGAAATGGTCATTTCTTACCATCTCATAAAACCTGAGTCATGAGACCCTTCAGATGTATATCAGTGGGCCATATGCTTGGGGGATGATTGCCAACATGGATCTTGAGGGGGTAGAGGTAAAGGAAGTTTTTTATATGTTAAAGTAGACTTATAGGATCCTGGGGGTCAGGCTAAGATTCCCTTTTGCCCTTAGCAAAGTATTAACATCGAGGCATTTGCATTCCTAGAGGAAAGTCACTCTGCCTGTTTCCAGGATTTGTCAATAGGCTGTAGGTATTAAGGAAATGTAACAATTTCTCTTCTGCCTTTGTTTCCCACATCAAGAATCACCTGGGTTTCTGTGAATGACAGATCATTTTCCATCTCTGCCTACATCATTCCCAATCACCTCTCTTCCAGGAAAGAGTGTCACTTGACAAGAAGAAAGGTCCTAAGAAGCTAAGGAAGCCAGACTTCATCCACTTCATCTTCCTTCAGGCCATTTAGGTGTCCTTTCAATCAGGTGTAGAAGTTAAGACTTTGACCAGATGCACTTTTGCCCAGAGGGACTTCGCCCAGTGCTGAGCTTACTGGATGCTGCTTTATGCCCTGCGGCTGCAGAGAATACTGTAATACAGACTGTATGCAAGGTAGCTTTATGCACTATCCTGATAGCTACCACTTACTGAGTACATACCCAGGAACCCACAGGTGCCGTACATTACCTAACTTACTCCTTACGACAAACCTAGGAGGTTGATCCTAATATTACTCCCAGTTTTATGGATGATGAACTGAAGGTTAAGGAGAGTTCGTCACCAAGGCCATTCAACTACTAAGCAGCAGCAGAGGATTCCGGCTGAAGCCCGGGGGTCCCAAACCCATCTAGGCTCTCAACTCTCTTACAAGATGCCCTCTCCTCCCAAAACATTCATAGTAAGACTGTGTGTTGTATTTAATACTTATCTTGTATACAACGGTGCTATAGACTGAATGTTAGTGTTTGCTCGCAAGTCCTATGCTGAAACCTAATCCCAAGGGGATAGTATTTGGAGGCGGGGCCTTTGGAAGGTGATTAAGTCCAGAAGGTAGAGCCCTCATGAATGAGATTAGTGCCCTGATAGAAGAGGCCCCAGAGGGGCCCCATGCCCTTTTTTGCCATGTGAGGACATGGCAAAAAGACAGCCATCTTTGAACCAGGAAGTAGGTTCTCACTGAACACCACGTCTACCAGTGTCTTCCTGTTGCCTCCAGAACTATGAAAACATACTTCTCTTGTTTTAAGTCCCCCAGTCTGTGTCATTTTTGTTATAACAACCTAAATGGACTAAGACAGGACATTTGACACTTTTCTCCTCGAATTGTCTCTCCAGAATTTGAAGAGAACAATTTTCCCATTTCTCCATTTCTCCATGACGTGTTTTTCTCTAGTGTGTTAAAGAGAATTTCTTAAATTACTCAAGTATCACCACATGCTTTCTCACATGTCAGTATCAAGCAAAACATCAGGCAGAGGGCATTTTTTTCACATTGATACAACTTTGTTGGTAAATTAAGATAAGAATACTTGTTAGATCCTTCTTCTGTTTCTATTTAAAATATTCTAAAATGAAATCAATGCAACAGGAATGAATTTGAGACCCTTACCCAGGAGCAAGGATGCTAAAATTATAGATGTACTACAGAAAATTTCATCCCTTTTCCCGGTTTCTAAACTCCAGGATCACAAGCAGGAGGTCTCAAGTTAATCACTCTGGAGTGGCATAAGTTGTTGCTTTTAATGGTTGACTTTAAAAGAAATGTTAATTCTCCAAAGTCTACATGCTAAATGTACGAAGTATCTTTAACTCAAAAATGCAAAGCAAAGTTCATGGGGCCGTCAAGAGGGTAGGAGGATGCCAACACTGCAAATTCAGTTAGCATGGAGAAGGAATAAGGGAGGAAAGGAGAAAAGAATGTGGTAGGGGAAGTAAAATCATACTTCATAAAGTTTAGGAACCTAATATAAATATTATTGCATAAAAGCATAATGCTTTATACTCTAATATAATGTAAAATAATCAGTTATCCACTTACCCCAGTTTCAAAATGGATACATACCACATTTTTAAATGTGTTGGAACAACTGATTAATTCATATTAATTAATTATATTCTGGGCACTTTAAAGTACTGCTGGGGAGGATTTCAAACGGCTCTTTTCCAGGCCTACAATTAACATGTCTCTGTGAACACCTTCATCACTATCACTGACTTTGCACATTGCTACAACCTCATTATTTTTACAGTTTGCTAAAGCTTTTTCTGTTCGGTAACCTTGCTCTTCAAGAACCTTCCACGTGATTTCCTTCAAGGGTTTTCGATCTTTCTTCTCTCCTCATAGAACCTTCCTTTTCTATACACCTCTGCAGAAAACACCAACATTTGGTCATAAAACTAAAGAGATCTCTACTATATTAACCTATTAGCCTTTCTGCCCTATGTTTTAACACATTTCAATTTCATACTTGTTGAGCTCGTAAAACTGGCCACCTAATTTTACTTTTGAAGAGCTTTTTTTTTTTTTTTTTTTTGTAAACTGAGGTCTTGCTCTTTAGTTTCTTATGTGGTAAAAATGGCAAGAACATTCTTAAAGTTATTCTAAAACTTAGTCGATGAAGTAGGCAGCAGTCTTAGCAAATAAATGCAATTTCTAGAAATTGTTTCTATGGAGTGACAGCTATTATGACTGCAAAATCCAGTCTGAGCAATGAGGTTTTGTTGTTGTTGTTGCTACCAATGACTCTGAAATTGTTTTATCTTTGAATAGAAACCATGCTTTTAAAAGTATCATCTTCCTCTTTACTTCAAAACTCAAATATAAACAAATTTAACCTTGTTTTGACTTTTTAGGCAGAACCTTATATTTTTGTACAGAATTTTATAAGAGGTGACATTTACGGGAAGAAAAATCTAACTGCAAAGATTGTGGCAAAAAGAAGGAAAAAATGAAAATAATTTTTCAATTTTGTTAATTCTTTCCAATATTAAGACAAGCTTTTATGAGGAACAACTCTGGAGAAAACCTCAAACTCGAATCTAATAGCACCAAAAATGTGGTTTTACAGAAATTATTTATTTGTTTATTTACTTTAAAGATTTTATTTATTTATTTGGCAGAGAGAAACACAGCAAGAGAGGGAACACAGCAGGGAGAGTGGGAGAGAGAGAGAAGCAGGCTCCCCACTGAGCAGAGAGCCCAATGCGGGGCTCAATCCCAGGACTCTGGGATCAGGACCTGAGACAAAGGCAGATGCTTAACGACTGAGCCACCCAGGTGCCCCTACAGAAATTATTTAAAACAGATTCTAGAGATCAAGAGATGTATTACTTGTCAATTCCAAAAGATGAAGGTCCTTTCGAGGGTATTGGGTACAATAGATGTTTTAGGACACTGTGATTGTTTTAAGCATGAAAATCAGCAGTGAAATGAAAATGAAAAGATTAAAAATTTAAACCTAGAGAAAGCTGAGCAAATGGAGGAACAATGGTAACTAGAAAGTTCAGAGCACATATTTCATGAAAAGAAATGGAGCTAAAAGTGTTCAAGTGAGTAGAGCTCAATTACCGATGACCTTGAATACCAGGTCTCACTGGCGACCACTGAAGTATTTTGAGCAGGGAAATAACCTGAGCAGAGCTTAAAACAATTACTCAGGGTGTGTATTTCAGAATGGACTGGGGAAGGGAGAGGCTGGAAAAAGGGAATCACTAAGGAAATGATCCAAATAATCGAGGCAAGAGATACTAAGTGCCTGACTTGAATAGTAGAAATAGATATTCAAAGACAGAAATCTAAGTAAAGGATATTGTTCCCTTTTCCAATCTGGTAGTTATTTTCGCCCCCATCCTTTTGTTCACACCGTGTGTCATTCCCCCATCAGCTCTGCAGGGGAGGGTTCTGCACGGCCTTCATAAGGCCATCCTGATTCTTCTATTCTTGCTCTGAATTTCTCCATTTCTTTTCTACCTTTGCCTCTGAAGCAATTATCATTAATTCTATCTTGTATCATAACCATTTACATTCACCTCTTATCTTGGCTATTGTTAGTTCCCAGAAGATTGAGATGATGCCTTTCCTTCACCCTTAAACAGCCTACTGGCTAGAACAAGATTTCAGTATAAAGGTGACAGAGTATTCATTTGCTCAGAGTGCTACACGGATAAAGTGACAGAACTTGAAATGTATGGGAAGTCAAATAAAAGCAAGAGTTTCAAAGGAGGAGGGACTTTTTTTTTTAACTTAAAAATGTTAAATCTGTCTCTGACTCCAAGTGTCATAAGAGGGAAGAGAAAGTGAAGATAATTGAATTTAGTGATTATCTTATCATCTATGACCTTCCAATGTACAGTTTTTATAGAGAAGACATTAGGACACCAGGGAGGGTGCCCCAGAGTCAAGGGCTATCAGGCATCTTCATATCGTTCATGATTTCTGTTTACTAGCGCTTTTGGTTCACGGCTATTGAAAAGATACTGAGGGGCACCTGGGTGGCTCAGTGGGTTAAAGCCTCTGCCTTCGGCTCAGGTCATGATCCCAGGGTCCTGGGATCGAGCCCCACATCGGGCTCTCTGCTCAGCAGGGAGCCTGCTTCCTCCTCTCTCTCTGCCTGCTTCTCTGCCTACTTGTGATCTCCGTCTGTCAAATAAAAAAAAATAAATAAATAAATAAAATCTTTAAAAAAAAAAAAAAGAAAAGATACTGAAGTTGCAAACTAGCAACTTACGAAGTGTAATTTATGAGGTAGGAATGATTTTCACATAGTTAGACTTTACAACATTGTTTTTAAACATTTTTACATTGAACTAACATAATACTACTGGGAGATATAAGCTATAATGAAAAGTAGAGCAAGCAAAATCAATGATTCACAGCTCTTTGCTGTGAGAGAAACAATTTATGAGGCACTATTAAAGACACTAGGGTTATTAACATCTCACTAGCAATTGGAGAAAATAACAACATATACTCCCTTCACACTTGGTAGATTGTTTTGCTACCACCTACACATTGGCAACTGATCACTCAATATTTAATGAGTGCCTGTTGTGTGCCAAATGACCTTCTAGAATACACAGCAATGACAGTTGGGAGGGGGGTAGTTACAATACAATAGATGCTTCCAACACACAAACCTAGATACTCAAAAGCCTCACAGTTACACAAAAGAAAAAAACAAAACACATTCAAGAGTTGGAGAACACTTCTAGAGCAGGGAATCACAAAAAGCATAGGAAACTACAGTAAAAACTATGAATTTTCTCTAAAGGAGCACACAGAGTAGTAAGAGCCATCTTGGAGGCTGAGAATATTCCCCATGAGAAAGTACATCTTGAATTGGGTTTTTTGAAAAATCAAGGTCAATGAAGAACTGGTTAAAAAAGTTAATCAGGCTGGTTAAGTCAAGTTTTTAAAATTCACTGTGGCAGAACGAAGCTCATTTGGCCTGGTTAGTATCACAGGCCACTTTAACTCCACCCAGAATGCCTCATATTGTGGCAAGTACAGTTGTCACATCAAGGTTGGTGCAAGACTAATGACATTTCTGAGAAAATAGTCGAAGTTGAGTTCTCCACTGATGGAGAATTAAGAACATCGTTTCTGTACCCAAAAGGTAGGATTAACTCTAAGTGCAAGGAGATGAAAGGTACACAAGAGTAGGTTGCTTTAAAGAGAAATATGTTAGGGGCGCCTGGGTGGCTCAGTGGTTTAAAGCCTCTGCCTTTGGCTTGGGTCATGGTCCCAGGGTCCTGGGATCGAGCCCCATATCAGGCTCTCTGCTCTGCAGGGAGTCTGCTTCCTCCTCTCTCTCTCTCTCTCTCTGCCTGCCTCTCTACCTACTTGTGATCTCTGTCTGTCAAATAAGTGGATAAAATCTTTAAAAAAAAGAGAGAGAGAGAGAAATATGTTATAAAAAAACAAGGACTCCACAGAGGGAATGGTTGGATCAGGCAGGTGGTGGAGAACCTCCATTGTACCTGACATCCTTAAAAGAGGGAAAGGAAAAACTGGGAAAAGAAAAATTATTTGAATAATAGTATGAAAGTCAAAGACTTCTCTTGCTTCTTCCCTTAGAAATCATCCTGACAATTCAGCTATAGAAATACCAAAGGCATAGACAAGCATGGTGTTTGGAAAATGATGAAGTCTCAAGTCTCACAATGCCATAAAGAGGAATTTGGCAGTAAATAGGATGTAAATATGCAGCAAAGAAGACAGAGAAGGCAAAATTAGCCAAAAAATAAAAGTAGAAGAATAATGAAACAATATGCTTAACAAAATGCAAATACTGAAAGGCAGCTCAGCTGGGCTGAGCTCAAAGGGGCAGACAAAACAGGTTTGATGCAGGCTCCGATATGCCGAGAAACACCACTGGGCAAAAGCTGAAGTCAACTGGAGACTCCAAGGAGGTTGCTGATAGATCGATTCTAACACACAAACAATTACATAAAAAATCCAAGAACCAAGAAAGAATTCATGAACTCAATTAATTTTCTGGTTTTAGGGATAGGACATCCTTGACAGAATAAACTAATTTTATGTTTCTGTGTATATTCTATTTTCCACCTCTCAAGCATGTTACCTAGAGCTATGTGGCTTTTCCAGGCACAGTGGTTCCAGGGCAACCACTGTGTGACATATTCCTGCTTTTCCTCACATGTTCCCACAAGTCTTCTATCCCAAGAGTTCAAAGGGTAAATGGTGAGAAGACAAGGCCATCCAGAGGAGACAGATCCTGGGGGACATACACAATATAATGAGGGAGGTGCTGCTGAATCAAATGACTGGAGAGAGATCACAGGTAAATTTTTCTTAGGCAAACGGCCAGCAAAACATTGAGCAGAGATAAGTAATGAGTACCTCCAGGGAGGAGGTGAAAACTAACATCTGATAATTTGAAGGTATCTAGGCAGGTTATGTGGCAATTAATAGCAGCAGCCCAACCATAGAGATGATCTCACTACTTTGGACAGATCAGCAACAACAAAAAGATGAAGTCTTCAATCGTGGAAAAACTGGAATTTGAGACTTTTCATCCCAACAGCAGTTTAAAAGAATAAAGCCACTTTATAGAAAATGGACTAGAATGTAAAAAATGATGATTTTGAAGCCCACATACTGGTAGTGTATCTCCAAATCAAAACAAGGCTCATAGAAAGTTAGAACTTCTTAAAGCTACCAGACAAGAGACAGGTTACAGCCTGAACCTTTTAATAGTAATAATAATTACCATTAATTAACAATACCAGTAATTATTAAGTACTTTACCTGAATCTTACAATCCTCATATAAACCTATAATATAGGTATTATCTTTATTTCTATCATAAAGACAAAGTCAAACTTATACAGCTAGTATGTAACCAGGAAACTACAAAATTCTTAAGTGTGTTAAAAAAAGATACCACTGTAAAGGCTAAAGGAAGATTCAGGCCAAGAGCTGAGCTTGTAACAACACTCCTTCTAGAAGTCCTAGGAAGGAAAAGTCTGCTGCTGAGTATGTCTGCCTTCTAGGATAAACTACTCCTGGTATGATAGAATTCTTTGTTCCTACTCTCATAAATGTTTTGTTAATAAATAAAATTGCAGTATGTAAATATATCCCTATTACTACTCCCATCAAGGGCTTCTCCAAAATATTCACTGAAATTGAAGCATCGTCAAATACATCAACTCCCTTGAGCCATTTAAAATATTTGAAATTGGAGAGTAGTTCTCCTGCACAACTGTGGTCTATCTCTGCAGATGGTTTTATGGCTGCTATATAGTCAGCCTCTAATAAATTATGAGTGAAACATTCAAGTCAGCAACTTAGGGTAATAGAGTTTTGGTCATTCCGTTCTAATGGCCCAGAGCTGGAAGAGTCTTCACACAGTAAAATGGTGATACATTCATCAATATTCTTCTGGTGAAATCCAACTCTCGCTTATTTAAGTGATAAGTGAATTCACTGGTTCTCAGAACTAACAAAAACCCACCTCCCCTGGCTTCTACATATCTGTGTCTTAAAGCTCCAGTTATATCATTAGCATTTGGTTTTTCTCTTTTCAACCTTTAGCTTTGATTTCTTCAATTTTCACTTTCCTCTTAGGCAGGCCATCTTTATATGGTGGCTTCTGGCAGCTCAAGGCTAACGTTCAACCAGTGTAGCAACATCAGCCTAACATGACTTTTTCATTCATTCAACAAATATATGTTGAGTGTCTACTTTGTACCAGCATTGCTCTAAATGCAGAGATAGATCATGAAGATGGGAAAATTTCTGCCCTTCTATTGCCTTTTCTAGATATAGCATTTGTCACAATGGTCCAAGTCTGAGTACTATTATACAGGCTTGAATAATGTGCCCACCGATGGACCAGTCATTATGCTCTGGGGGATGGAATGTTGTCATTCACCAGACTGAGACTCACACCTGTGCTTTGAGAAGACAAGATTAGCAACACTCAAATCATCTTGATTAAGAATGAGGAAGTAGTAGTTTCCCCAAAGAGGAATTTTACCAAATAACAACTGTGAACCTGGGGGAAGAATTTTTAAATTAAAACTCCAAAATCCAAAATCCAAATTCAGGAAGTCTCCTCTATAAATGATGAGAAGAACTTGATCAGACAAGAGAAAATTAAAATCGGAGTCAAAATAAATTTGAGAATCCCTAAGTCTAGATGTACTCTCATTTAGTCAATGAGTGCCAGTAGGAAAATAATCTTCCAATAAAGAATAAGCTAGATCTAGTCATGCTTCTATGAATAATAACTATCTGCAGTCATTATCTGAATATAAGATTTATTTATGTGCAGAATTTGAATGTCCTCCAAGTGAGTAGTTCTGGGCTATGGGTACCTTCCTTCTTTCCATGGACGATGAAAGGTATGTTCAATCTTGTTTCACTCCAGGTTAGTAGAGCTCATGCTATTAGTGACTGAGGCCTCAGGCTTGAAAATTTATAAAATTTACTTTGCTCATCTGTGTCATGGAAGAAAAACTGCCCCCTCTGCTTTGGGAAGATTGATTCTAAATTTGTCTGTCTAATGTGCTGATGCCAGCTCACAAGGTAGTAACTGACACTAATCAAGCTTTATCTTAATCTTTTGTGACAGGGTCGTGGAAGTTGCACATGTTTATTTTTTCTTAACATAGTAGAAAACTAGATGATGGATCATAGATATGGGGATGGGGTGGGTGTACAAGTGTATTCGAAAAGAAAAACTATTAGAGACTTATGACATGGAAGTTAAGAATACAGATTATGCTAAATTGCCTAAGTTAACATCATGACTCCAACATTAACCTACTAAGGATTCCAAGCAAGAAACTTCTGAGACAATTCTTCATCAGAAAAGGAGAATAATAGTACTCACATTATAAGATTTTTATACACATTAAATACAATAACATTTGTCAAGACACAGAACAATGGCTGATATGCAGCTAATATCCAAACATTTTAATCACCATCCTTACACTAAGGACGCCTTTGGTGCACTTCACAGGATTCTCAACTTAAGCTGATACAGTCATCATCAGCTCTGTTTAGCGGGTATTTTTCATTATTCTTCTCTAGGGGCATATGGCATAACTGTACCCTCCGTAGGTGTTACTGCGTGGCCAGTTCTGGGAGGTTAGTCGTGACTAGAAATGGTATGTGTCACTACTGGGCTAGAGCACTTAATGGCAGATAAGAGACTATCCAGAGCTCACTCTTCCTTCTGGAACTGAATCCAGCAATTTTGGAGACATATCTGCTCCATCAATCCAGATCTTTGAGTAACAACAAAACCAGAACCCTGCTGACCCACCAAGATCTCCAACCTGAATGAGAAATAAGCCTCTGTCAGTTTTAAGTTCCTGAGACTTTGGGCTGTTTGTTGCTGCTGCAGAGCCTAACTTATCCTGGCTGATACAGGCAACTTAGCCAATAAAGCATTTAATGGCTTCAAATAAAATTGAATCTTGGCACAGGCAGACCCAGAGCTAGTTTACAGCTCAAGTCAGTAACTTTAAGTAACTCTGAAGCCAGCAACTGAGCTTCCTTTGGCCACCTCTGCATGACTAAAGGAGAGCTAGGACAGCTCCAAACATCAGATACAGAGCAGTCCAATCGGGTAGTGCAATGGTGGGGGAAAAAGGCAAAAGAAATCTTTCTCCCCTTCAGTACTATCGTTTTATCAGGGAGAAAAATAGTATTTTCCTGTCATCTTCTATGGTTTCCCTTTATAGAGTATTGGTAGTCATGGCTTTTATGCCCAAGCTCAGACCAATCAGTGACAAAAAGAAAAGAATTACAAAACTGACTTAATCCAATAATCATTCATCCAAATTCTGGAAAAAGGGCCCACTATTCTTGAGTATACTAAGAGCTGTGCAATACCTGAACAAAAGCACTGTTCTCTTAGGAAAGAGTCAGGAAGAATGGTGGTCTTTCTTAGCAACCAAGTAGTTAATGGTCGTTCACAAGAGTCATGGCCATCTACAGGACTTCTTTTCGTCTTTAAAATGAGATTCCCACTGTACTTATCGTATGTACAGTTGCTCCAGGAGAGGATTTTAAGGCTACTGAGAAGACAGTGGGGTGTACTGCAAAATCTCTCTGCTTGCATATTACAGTGGATAATGTGGATTTCCAAACAGATTTGCTCAGCCACATTTTTAGACACCTCATGATTTAGGGTATTCAGAACTATGTTAATAGAGAGAATGTTACATGAATTAATTACCTAGATTATGATGATCCCAACGTTAATCTGTTCTTGAATCAAAACATATGCTTAGAATAAAAAAAAAGAATTGTATCTTACTTTGTTCTAAGGTAAGAGATAGAGGAAGAGAAGAGTTTGCCAGAGAATGATGATGATCTACTCTGCAGCCCCCTTATGGCTTTGAAAAATGACACAGTTTGCTGTTTGAAAGCACGGTTTCCAATTAAAGGCTAAAAACAAATGGCTGCCATGTCTTTCCCTAACAGGCAGACGACAAGAAAATCAGCAAAACAAATTCCACCTTCTGGCACACATTTCACTTACTAATATTTGCAATTCCAATTTTTATTAGCACAGGTGTATCTAATCGCCTCTGAATATTAGAATGCAAACCTATTCAGTGTTGAGAATAGGAGCCCAAAAAGGAATCTCAGGCTTTGTTGGTCTGCAAAATCCCATAGTTACAGACTGATTTTAATATATCCAGGATTTAGTGGAGGAGAAAAAAAAAACAAAAAAACAAAAAAACTTTGCTATTGTGCTTGCTTGCTTTAGAAAGGCATTTAAATTATCAAACCATTACCTTCTCAAGTACAATGATTTCTGAGTTATTTGTGCTAAAATTGTAAGAATTTTACTGAATATCAATTGATCAAAGATCAAAATATCAATTGATCAAAGTGACAAAAATGTGTATTTTCCTCATGCTATAGTTCCAAGATCTTTAAAAGGGGTTGGGCTGGGGCTCCTGGATGGTGCAGTCAGTTAAGTGTCTGACTCCTGGTTTTGGCTCAGGCCTGATGTCAGGATCATGGGATTGAGCCCCATGTCAGGCTCCACGACACTCAGGGCAGAGTTTGCATGAGACTCTCTCTCCCTCTGTCCCTCCCCCCTTCAACTCCCTTATTCCAGCTTGCACGCTCTCTCTCTCTCTCTCCCTCTCTCATAAATAAATAAATAAATAAATAAATCTTTAAAAGGCATTAAGTTGGGGTGCCTGAGTGGCTTAGTCAGGTACGCAGCTGCCTTTGGCTCAGGTCATGATCTCAGGGTCCTGGGATGTAGTCCCACATTGGGCTCCCTGCTCAATAGAGAGACTGTCTGTCTCCCGGGTTGTGCTCTCACTCTTTGTCAAATAAATAAATAAAATCTTAGAAATAAATAAGTAAAAGAGGTTGGGTCAATAAACCTAAACCATTTTTTTTGACCAAGAGACCTACACTACTATTAAGAGTATGTGATTTTTCAAAAGTTTACTAACAGTAGGAATCCTTCCGCAAAGTTAATGCTAATTACTCTCCCTAATGTGGAAGTAAAATATTGCCCACTCAAATGTATTAATCCATGTTTCTCATTTATCCTGTACTTTAATCGTATTCTGAGCAGTAATACTACAAAAACTTTGTACAAAATATGAGGATACTATATTTTCCCTGTTTATATCCATGAAATACCATTAGACTAACTATAAGAAATCTCAAAGCTTGCGACTGTAAACTAGTACCCTCATTGGAGACCATTTTACTCACAAAAATAGCTTCTGGCAACTGGCTAGGAGAAGCCCTGGGTGGCCATGGCCAAGATAAACGACCTTGAAGATTTAGAGCAATAGAGACAATTTGGTTAAATCTTGCCTCAACAGATATTTAGCAACATGTATCAAGACTAAATTTTACCTAAAGCTAAAGGAAATGCACTGAAGATGAAAATAACTTACTTTCAAACTTGCAGACAAAAACATTAATTGAGATGTGGAAAAATAGCCAATCCCTATCCTTTTAAAAGTGTCAAGCAGCATATTTGATTCCTGGAAGTTTGCTTTTGATGATTAGCAATCATGCACTGAGGTTAAATGACGTATTTGTTTCACGGCTACTACTAACTAAATCTATCATCCTGCCAGTGGCTAATGCAATGAGGTCACACTTTGGGTGCAGAACAGACAGACACTAGGAATTTATCATCATCATCCCTCTGGAACTATACTGTTAAGTGAACCAAGAAGGAAGGAAGGAAAAGTATCTGACTATTAACCTCAAATACTTTTAGAAATGGATATTTGTATCCATATCCCTCTCATACATTGAGTTATGGCCTTGGAAATGAAAATCCGTCACTGCACATAGTGGGTTAAAAAAGCAGGAAACAAGCTAACTCAAATGTTTTCAGACGTGTCACATAGTATCCACATCTTTTCTTCTGATGCTTAGCATTTTATTTCCCTAAGGGCAAAACTCCTAAAAGGAGAAAAAGATCAACTTCTTAGATGAAACAAATTAACCAGTTAATGTGAAAAGAGATTATTTTATGTTGCTATAAAAATAAACAAGATAGCTCATTCTCAGCAGACGACCAACTTCAAGTACACCTTTATTTTACGAATCCCTACGGATTGCACATTTAAGAACACCAACGTATAATGATTCTGATTTATTTGGTTTCAAAATGATTGTGACAGTGGTAGAAGGCAGAGTTTTAGGTTTGTTTTTCTGACTTAGCACCCCTCATTTCAAACAGTCCCAAGGAAATGAGAATACCAACCACACAAGGCACAGAGGCAGAAGACTGCCTGAAAGTGTCACTGGCATAAACCGTAATGGTCCTTCCTAAGGATACAGAGTGTGACTGCGGCACTACATAGAAGATGCCTAGCGCGGACTTCAGGGCACGTGGGAGGTCTCTGGGCAACCTGGAAGACAAATCCTGTCCTGTGCACTTACTACACTGCTGTGGTTTTGAAGTTAGGCTATTTTGACTCTAACCCATGAAATGCAAAGAACTACTGAGACTTTTGCTATGATGTGTGCTGCAGTTCTCTTAGGAATGAAAAGTCTAAGAAAAAAAAAAGTTAAATCGAAAAAGTTCCTAAGAAGACTACTTATGTAAAAGCATGAAGAAATAAGCAGGAATAAAATAACATTTGATTTCATGCAGAGATTACCTCTTGGGAAGAGAGAACAGAATGCAATCAGAGGTGGTGAGAGGTGGCTCAGCAGTACCTATCATCTTTTAGTTCTTCAGCTTAGTGTGGGAGTAAATGGACATCGTGCTTTTTTTTCCTTTTTGCTTAGTTTTAATAACAATCTTTGAAAGACTTCATCAAGTCCATGTAGCGAAATGTGAAAATTAATAATAAAAAAGCTGAATACGAAATTGCATGTGCCGTGAAGGCAATTCTAAACATACGTGTAACAGATGAGGACAAGAAGGGAAAATGTAAAGAAGTGACTAATTGTTCATAGTGATAAAAGTATGGGACATTTGGACAGAAGTTCATCAGAGGTGATTTGAAGGTTTGGTAATGGAGAAAAGGAAAATATAACCTGAGAAGAACTGAAACTTCTCTCACATAAAAAGAAGGAAATATTCAGTATAAACCAATTTAAATATTCAGTATACCGCTGACCCTTAAACAACATAGGGCTTAAGGGCAACCCCTACTCCCACACAGATGGAAATCTATAGCTTTTGACTCGCCAGAAATCTAACCACCAACAGCTTTCTGTTAAGCCTTACCGGTAACATCAACAGTCAATTAACATATTTTGTACATGTCTTATTTACTATATTCTTACAATCAAGTAAGCTAAGGAAAAGAAAATGGTAAGGAAATCAGAAGGAAAACACATTTGCAGTAGTATAAAAAAAAAAATCCACATGTAAATGGACCCACACGGTTCAAACCAGTGCCATTCATGGGTCAACCCTATAACCAGTCTGAACCTGAGCTTTCTCTTCCTCTTCTCTGTACTCACCAAATCATTTTCCATTTTTCCAATTAAAGAAAAACGTTTCATTTGGTATGCACATTTAGACTTAATATTCATCGTACTATAAGAAAATGTAATTCAGAGCTCTAAATTTAAAACAAGGTGAAAGCACATTCATGGTTTTTAAATATGACAAATAATAACAGATATTATATTGAATTTCCCATTTATTGTTTATTGGGAATTTGATACAGCCTAACACCTGTAGGCTTAGAGCTTAAATTAGGCATGTAAAATAAAACAATGATTAAAGACATTTCTCACTTCCCTAGTCACTATGCCATTAAAAACCTCAGCTGTTTCTAAAGGTACTTGATTAGGTAGAGACATACAAGGCAAAGGGCAAATACAGCTGAGGAAGATTCACAAATACCTTTTTTTCCTACAGACGTTCATAGCCAGAGAGAACAAAAATTTGCTGAATCTCATTTGCAAGATTTTCCTTTGTTTTAATTTCACTGCTCCTTATTTCCCATGGCCTTAGATAAATTCAAATACAGGACTGTTTTGTTAAAACTCAGAGTAGAACCTCTAATTTATTTACTGTTGTTCAGGTGCATTTACTTCATTTTGATCCGTTTCAGCCAAGCTTTCTTGGTTGCTTCGAAATTGCAAAGTACTCAGCGTTCTTCTCGTGATTTGTTGAAGTAAATAATCAGAGAAAAAGGCTATTTCCTTAAACTTCAAAGTGGACTTTAAAGAGTTTGCTGTTGTGCTTTGGCTCTAATACTGCAGGCAGTCAAGTTACAGAAATATTCTGTCTGAGAAGACACTTTCATCGCTGGCATACTTCACATACACCCCCCCCCCCAAAATGCCTTCAGAAACTGATACAAGATGTTTCCTCAGAGAACCACAAATACCATAAAAGTTCCATTTTTCTGTAATGCTACTTTAATAAGGAATTCAGATTTATGAAATCAAAGTTACTGGAATAACCAGAATTTTCAAATCTATCCTAATACCCACCAAGTGACAGCAACTTCCCATGCTTCATTAACTCTGGGCCAGTTAAAATGAACTGTAAAATAACATTCTGTTCTGTTCTGGTAATCCCATCTTTCTGAACTAAAACTCTATCTTGTGCCTAGGATGATGCCAAGCAGTGAGGATCTTAGCTTTCCCAGACCTGAACCTTCTCACATGACTGAGTTCTTGCCGCTCCTAAATCTCATTTTGTTTCTCTGCACCCACAGTCCTCCTTCAATGATCAAATCTCTTCAGAAGTTGAAATTCAGAACACTTCCATTTCTATCTGCATGTTAGAATACTTCCCTAAGAAAAAAATTAATAATCTGTTTGTACAAAAAAGTATCATTGTATTCCCATAGACCTCTCAAGCCATTCTGTTAAAGACAAAGAGGGATAATTTTATTACATTAAGATATCTGACCATTAAACAAAAAAAAAAAAAAAAAATATATGACCATACTATGAGACCAAAGATAAAGAGTTATCTGGAACCCCATTGCAAACTGCTAGGCATGGCTCAGAAGTCACCTCACTATTGGGACCTGAGACATCTCTGGCAGTCCCTCCAGTCCAACCTGACCCCACTTGTCATTGTTCTCTGGGGTTATAAAGGCCAGGGTGCTCAATATTCTCACATTGCTATGCAGGGTCCTCCAACAGTATGAGTACACTTTAAAACCACTGACTTAAAACCCAGTAAAGACACTATAAGTGATAGCCAGGCACAAAAAAAAAAAAAAAAAATACTGCCTGCTAACCTTCATTGCCTCATAGACTTAACCATCTATGCTCTTTTAAAAATTTGCTGCTATTTTTAAAATTCTTTCAATATACATTAGTTCTTTAAGTCAAGAGACTTCTACTTCTCTGCCTCCAATATTTTCAATCTCTCTGCTATACTCTATTTCCTCTCACTTTTCCTTCTCAGAAAATAGAGAACCTGTTCTCAATTCTCATGTAAGCCTAAGATTTGAGTACCTTCTTTATTTTATACAGAATTAACTCCAAATTGTCTCTATTCCTTTCAAGCTATAGAAGTTACACTGGATCAATTTTCTTTTAATTTTTAGAGAGGCAAATAGAACAAGGTCTTTAGAGGGAACTCAGCAGGTTTTATAGCTTTATTCTCTGGGTCTCATCATTTTAAATATGTTTCCAAAAAATCCTTTCATCTTGCCATTTGGGACAACATGGATGGATCTAGAGGGATTATGGTAGGCAAAGTAAGTGAGACAGAAAACAAATACCAAATGATTTCACTTAAATGCAGAACCCGAAAAACAAAGGGACAAACCAAACAAACAGACTCATAGATAAGGGAAACCAATTGCCAGTTACCAGAAGGCAGCTAGGTTGGGTGGGGAAGGGGATTAAGAAGTACAAACTTCCAGGTAAATCATGAGGACATAATGTACAGCACAGGAAATACGATAAATAGTACTGTAACATCTTTCTATGACAGATGGTAACTAGACTTATCATGGGGTAGTTTTGTAAGAGACAAAAATATTGAAATCTGTGACATATACCTGGAACTAATAGGATATTGTATGTCAATTAAATTTTAATAAAAATACTTTTAGAATAAAAAATGTTAGATTTTAGAATGTAATTTTATATATATTACTTACTATTTAAAATGGGAAAAAGAATTGGCATTTTTTAAACCCCATCTATGTGCCAAGTATTCAAATGTATCATCTCATATAATTCTCACGATTAGTATTGTGGTATTATCCCCACTTTTCATGTAGAAGAAGAAGACAAAGACTTAACTGAATTTTAAACTCAGAGTTGAGGGGCACGTGGATGGTGCAGTCAGTTAAACATCTGCCTTCCCCTCGGGGCATGATCCCAGGGTCCCGGGATGGAGCCCTGCATCCAGCTCCCTACTCAGCAGAGTGTCTGCTTCTCCCTCTCCCTCTGCCCCCCACTCCCACCTGGTGCGCTCTCTTGCACTCTTTCAAATAAATAAGATCTTTAAAAAATAAAATAAAATAAACTCAGTTGACGCCTAACCTCTAGTACCTTCTAGTATACCACGATGAGTTGAATAGGTAACATTATAACTGATTTTCTAGGATTTTACTTTTTGTTATTTAATTCCACATTTATTAAAATTCACCCAAACATTTTTAACTTAAAGACTCCATGAGGTCAATTAGTCCAAATCTATTCTGATCTACAAAAGTGAAACCTTTGTGTGTTGCTTTGTAACAGAATAATCATGTTTAAACCATCCGAGAAACTTCTTTTCCATTACTGTATATTGATTATGATTCTCATCAGTTGTGTTAAAAAGACTTTCTCTCTTTATACCTTGCTTTTTTTCCCCCCAAGGGACCTATTTTTTTTTTTAATAGCGTAGTTGGACTTTTTTTTTTTTTAAGATTTTTATTTATTTATTGAGAGAGAGGCAGTGAGAGAGAGCATGAGCGAGGAGAAGGTCAGAGGGAGAAGCAGACTCTCCGTGGAGCTGGGAGCCCGATGTGGAACTCGAGCCCGGGACTCCGGGATCATGACCTGAGCCGAAGGCAGTCGTCTAACCAATTGAGCCACCCAGGCATCCCGCATAGTTGGACTTTTGCCTAGAAAATTACAAAATCACTTAAACAAAATTTATCTCATCTTTCTGAAGAAGAAGAAACTTCTCCTACCTAACTCCAACCTCATGACTCTTCTCTGATATTTTTCCAGCCGTAGGTGTTAGCATCTGCTGTTGGAGAATCTGGTTTTGATTGGTAGGGACTGGGGTGAGGACTGGAGCCAAGATCACATTTTACATTGACTATTATATAATCATAGCACATGTCCAACTCCACAGATTACTGATACTTTCTGAAAGAATGTACATCTTCAAGTTCATCTTCATCATTTTCGCATTTGTATTTCTGAGACCGTACCTGAAATTCTCATGCACACAACCCTCAAATAAGGCAGATGACACCCTTCTCATAATGTAGGCACATGGAGACGTCAGCCGCTTCCTCCTCTGCCACCTTTTGAAAACTGCAGCCGAGACTGGGCTCGAGCTCTTCTGGAAATGTACTGCATTTCTCATCCTATTTACCGCCTCTCCTCCCCATGTCACCGTTTAGAGGGCTGCTCAGGGACAATCAGAAAAAATGCCAAGGAACAAAATAGCTCCAAAGAGCTTCCCCAGACTCTGTGCTCTCTAGTCTCCCTCTCTTTACGCCCCCACATGTCAAATACGCACAGAGCAGCCCACAGAGGAGGTA
Organism: Martes martes; assembly: GCF_963455335.1. Classification (NCBI taxonomy): domain Eukaryota; kingdom Metazoa; phylum Chordata; class Mammalia; order Carnivora; family Mustelidae; genus Martes; species Martes martes. The sequence continues at coordinate 39,235,773 of NC_137895.1, read as the reverse complement.
AATGGAAAAGAGAAAACCAAGGCATGAGGCAGCACCTTGTGCTTCGAGAAGGACCAGGAGTGAAGGCTGGAACACAGTATTCAGGGAGGGAGCTGAGCCAGGTTAGCACGAACACACACTTACTTACTGCCCCTTCCACAATGCCCATAGACCGCATCCTGAAGCTTCATGCCATTGGTCTCAAATGTATGGCAGAGTTCAAAAATCCCTGATTTAAAAAAAAAAAAATGATTTAGAGCAATCAGCTGCCACTTAAAAGTCAACATCCTATACTTCCGATGTCTGCTGTAAGCTTTTCAATAGGAGATAACGTTCTCCATTTTCTTCGTTGTTTTTTTTCCTGAACATCCTTCTTCTGATGATCTATTTTATGTTAAGTGTTCTGCTATTTTTTTTCCTTTCTGTCCATCAATAATTTAAAGTAAATATTCTTTTCAGAAAGAAGAGTGTGACCCTCAGATTACATCAGCCCACTAAATTCTCTTTTTTAATTCTTTAACTTAAAAGCATTACGATGAACTTCAAACATAAAATTTTACATTGCCTGAAAGGCATTTGCCTGAATATGTTATGTAACGTATCCACTATCGTTTTTCCAAGAATCTTAAGAGGCCACTAGCATAGTAAGATTATTATATTTCTTCCAGGCAGTATCTGGATCTAGTCATTCTCTGTGGATATAAACACTGTAATATTTGCACAGGGACCTGATTCTTGACTTTGATGGTTACATGTAAGTAAAATACTGAAGAAAAACAAAAACCCACAGCTATTGCTTCCAGTAAGTTTCATAGTTTCTAATCTTTAAAGGAAATTCTCTATCTCACTACTTTACTAAATCACACTATTATGTAATGTATAGCTATAGGCTCCTAACCCATTTTCTTGAAAATTATGGGCAGAAACAACTCAAAATTAATAAGTAAGACATATTAAATGAACACAGCATTGGAAGGGTTTAAATAGAAAAGGACCAAAATTGTGATCCTGGGTAAATCTAAATCTTATCATCACTGACTGATTTGAAACAGGAAGAATCAGAGTTTGGATTAATAGAAAGAGCTTGATGGTACAAAGGGTTGAGTTTGAGATTGGACCATGATTTTTTCTGAAGATCTCTGGACAGTCACGTTATTTCCGGTACCTTAAATTTTCCATTTATGAAGGAAGATCAGAGTACTTAAGTGAAATAATGAATTCAATGTTGTAAATTATTCAGTGGAACATATTACAAAGTTGGTTCTTAATAAAACATTATAGTTTTAAAATGTAAATAATTATTGAATAAAAAACACTGAATTTAAGGTAGCTTTTTATGTCACTTAAAATAGTTGGCCAATTTTGAAGGAAAAAAAAAAAGCAGCATCCAAGAGCATATTGTTGTTAATGCTTAAGCCCCACAGAATTGAGTGTAATCAAGCAAAACCTACCATTTTGCCATCAGAAAGAGTAAAATTCTTGCCACCAATATATTTATTACTGCTGTGTTAAAACATTTACCTCAGGTAGCGTTAGCTGGGCTAATTATTTAAAATACAAAGCAGTGCATATTATGTTTATTTCCATTAGTACAAAATTTAATATTATTCCAATGCAGCTCACATTATTTGAATAAAAATCAGTTGTTCAGGCACTGTGATTTTAAAGAACTGTGATTTATTCTCCCCCAAAGTTTGATTTACTTATTCTATTATTTACCCATGAATAGCTTGAACACTGCCAAAATGCTTTGTCTCTCAGTTTTTTGACAGCCATCTTTATTTTAGTATGTTACCCTAACATTCTGCTGTTTTATTAGCACAGAGCATGTCGAGTATGCTGGGAGTTTCAGTATACATATAATTTGTATTTCATCTTTTATCTATGTAATTTTTAGAGTTTTCTTAGTCAGGTTTTAAGCACTTTCAGAACACGAAATTTATTAAGACTTGCTGGCAAATAAAAATAACCGACATGTAAAACATGTAAAACATGTTACCCATCACACAGAGTACTTTGCCTGTTACAAATCTACGTGTCACAAATTACTTAGAGTTTATATCAGATTTCCCTCTCTCCACCCACCTCTCATATTATAGATGTTGAATCTGAGGTTCAGAAAAGTTTAAATAACTTGGTTCAAATTTATTTGGCAATTTGAGTGGCAGAACTTGGGAGTCAAGATTCCTGATCCCCCTGATGTGGCCCACTGATGTTACGAATATCATCAGATTTTTTGACAAATGATTTTCGCTGATTTGCCATAAACAATAAAATATTATTGCAGTTTGAAGAAGCCTGATAGTCCTATACAAATATATTTGCCAAACCAAACTCTTCTGAGCAGTAATATAATTAGTGAATATTTGCTCAATATTCAGTGTGGACACAAAAGAGTGCCAAAATATATGGAAAGAGCATGAAAACTTAAGACCTAAGCCTGATCCCTACTCTAATGAGAATCACGTTACGGAAGCTACATTTCACATCCTCAGTGTTCTCATCTATAGAATGGAGATTCCGGTAACCACCACCTTAGCTTCTCTGCAGTTGGGTCTTTTAGAGTCAAATGGGCTGAGGTAATGTGAAAGGGGCTCATGAAGTGAAAGAACTATATAAACGAGAAATTAGATTAGGGAATACAGCAAGTGCTGCCCATAAAAAAGGAAAAGCCATATCAGCATTATTAATACAATTCTTTAAGAGCATCTTTCTCGGGTATAGACAACATAAAAATAAGGAAAAGTAACAGGAATAAAATGAATTTTATTGCTTTTTCCATAATCTTCTAGAAGAAAAAAATAAGGAATAGTTCCACATATTTTCTAAATGATCCAGAAAATTTATCAGGATTTGATCTGTAGTATTTTTTAAAACGTATACCCTTTAGTTTTAAAAGGAGTCCAATAGAGCCACATTCCCTCCATGTTTAAACAATATTGGAAGAAGGCTTTCTTGGTCTCTAATTATGCTTTTTTTCTTGAGTAAGCATTTGTTTATGACTTCCCACATTCCCAACCCAACTATAATTCATGGAAGATCCAAGGAGAGGAAGGTCACAGTATCCCTCCTCAGGTAATGCCTCCATGTTGAAGAGGCAAATTACAAAGCTACTAGAAAACAAGGATCAATATATGATCATACCAGTGAAAAAGCATAAATAAATGTGGGTGAGAGACAATATAAGAGCTCATGTGTGGTATTACTCAGGCAGACATGTGGAGGAAGTCTACCAGGAGTCTTTTAAGGGAGGAAATCACTAAGTTTGACAAGGAAAAGAGAATCAAGAAAATTGTACTTTCTCAGTGGAGATCTGGGCGAATTTACAAAAATAAGCATGATTCACACAGGGTCCTGAGGTCATATGCTCACGGTTGCACTGCTTGAAGTACAAACTCTAAACAAAGGGAGATAAGATTTAAAAAGGGGTAAGATTTAAAAGATTATATATATATATATATATATATATATATATATATATATATATATATCTTCAAAAGCAAGAAAGAAAAATAAATCAAGAACCATGGGAACTGTAGAAAAATAAAGATGAAAGTTCAAATCCAAGAACCACAAAACAAAAAGAAGAAATGATGCTACAAATTGCCAGGGAGAAAAATACACTGAGAGAAAGAGAGAAAACAGCGATTGGAGAGGCAAATTAAAAAGTTCAATCTGTAGCAGCAGGAATCCATTGGATAATCAAGGAAAAATGTCCTGTGAATAGCTAGACAAGCAAGGGGCTTTGTTTTCACTGTTGTCTACCTGTCACTTTGTATAGTAATGAAATTAATGAGCCTGACTCTTCCTTTTCATGACTGGAAAGACTCAAACATCCCGCTCTTCTTCGCTCACGCATAGCAACCACACAGTTCCTGTCAGTACAGTCAAATTGCTCCAAGTTACAGGGAACTCTAAAAATCTTGTCACTTGCCCCTAGAATAATAAATAGGAAGTACAGGTGGAAAAATCCTTCCAAAATAGGAGGCAATAAGGTTAGGTGGCATTGTTCTTTCTTTATTTCTTCTAACTGCTGGACTAAAGTTGTACACTAGCCCCAAGAAGCAGGGAATCTATCTGCCCGTTCAGCTGATGTTCTTTTACCATAATTGGATTTAATCATAATATGAAATTGCTTAAAAAAGAAGCAAGTAGAGACTCAAATATTGAAATATCCAAAAGTTGCCAACAGGTACCCTATTCAAGCCTTGGAATCGATTTTTTTTTCTTGGGCCTCTCTGCCAAAGACAGAAAACAGATTAAAGACAATGTTAACTAGATTCAAAGTGTCCAAAGAAAACCAAATACCAACTAAAACAGAATCCAAAAGATTTTGAAAACTTTTAGTACAAAAGAAGATAGTTAGCTTCCACTAGGGGAAGAAAATACCTGAGACATACTCCTTTTTGGTTTTGAACTTGGAAATCGGAACTCAAGAGAGACATGCTACAAATGTGATAGGATAAATGGATTTCCCTTTAACCACGAAATTGTGTTGTCCACAGCATGATTGAAAACTGTTACAAACTTCCAAAGGCTTCCGAACTGATTAGCCCATGAATCGTCTTCGCCTCTGCCAACCTACCTGGCATCCCTTCCTGTTTACCAATGCACTTCTCCCTGGAGCCTGCAGACAGCAAGCTCCCAGGGCTGACTGGGACTTTATCTAAATCCCCTGGAAGTCATGCTGGGGCTTATCTCTCTGCCTGAAGACCCAACATCATTTTCCCATGTCAAATTTCAGACATTCCAATATTGTGAAGATATGGATGACTTTGCCTTATCACTGAAAGCAGACTATTATTAGAGACATTTTATAAAATTAATTATTTGATTAATACCTGTGCAGATAAAATGGCTTTCAGTCAACAAACTTTCGTTATCAAGACTCATCATTACATTCAATAAGAAACATCAATAACATCAATAACCTTACTAAGTTATTCAGCAGCGACGGTGTTCTGTCCCCGTACCTACCAAAAATCACATAAACAGATAGAGGCTCTAGAAAAAATTTCTCAATGTATAGGTTTTGATTTCATGCTTTTCAAAGCAACATATTTTACTGAAGGTTTTTTAAATGTACTACCAGTTTTTTAAGTGATTTTGTGCTTTTTAAAGCAGTATATTTTACAGAAGTTTTAAAATGTATTAACAGTTTTTTAATGTATTAATAGTTTTTTTTTTAAAGACAGGCAGATTTCCCATGTTATTAAGTTTTAAGGTTTTTAAAAATAATTCTAAATAAGTGTTCATTTGATAAGTAAGACTGCTGTGACCACATAATGGAATCAGAGTCAAGCCAAAGACCCTATTTAATTTGGCATTTATTGTTCACAATTTGCTTCATGTATATTAATCATACCTGCCCAGCTGGACTATAAGCTATTTAATTACTGTAGACTTGTTCGTTATTCCTTCAAGGTCTTGAGCATTAATGTGTTCAATAGACACTCAGATGAGTGAATGAATGAATGAACGAATGAGCCTCTCTCTTACATTACTGTTTACACAATCCATCTGCCTTAATGAGTAGCTAACTCTACTCAATGGCTTGGATCACTTTTACAACCTATTTACACAGACATATCTTCCAGTTTGCTTTCTGTCAGGAGCACATATTGAAAAAGCTAAACAGAACTATATAAGAGAAGGATGTGTTAAGAGGGTAATTCTGAAGGCTATTTAGGGAAGGCTACATGTGTTTACTGTAAGGAATTGTCTTCTCACTTACTGTGACAAAAAAAAAAAAAAAAGTCTCATGTAGTCTCTTTCCTAAGTGTCTTGCTGAGAGCTTTGTTTAAGAAAGGTAGTCACTGAAGTCTAAGAAGTTAGAGTAAAAGGAATCTAAAAACCAAAGGAAAGAGGAGAAGGAAGGATTAAGGAAGAAAAGGAAGGAGAGAGACAAGATAGACAAGAGGGGAAGGAGTCAGAAAGGAAGGAAGGGAAAAAAAGAACTGGAGTCCCCAAAAGGCTATTTTCACTGTGCAGCACGCAAAGTCTTGGAGCTTTCCTCAAGACTCACCTCCTATTTGGAGCTTTCATTGAACTCTAGGACCCACGACCTTACCCATCCCTAACCTGCCACCTACTCAGAGCCCACCTACTCTGCTGAATTTTATGTTTAACTCTGCACTATCTCCCTCTAGTTTTTTCCTAGAAGGTAATCTTTGCAAGCTCCTGCCTTTTTTGTCCCCCCACCATCTCCAGCACAGTATGAGCACATCGCAGAATGCCAAAGAAACAAATAAATGCCAATGATCCAATGAAGGATTAGGGGTTTTTTTGTTTTAAATTCCCTCATCTTGGTCAATTTTACCCTGATGCTTCTGGAAAAGGGTTTTTAATTTGTAATCCAACGGTCTTTGAGAGTAGGAACTGTAATCTCTATCAGGGTACCACACACTCCCGGTTGTACAGAAATTTAAATATACAGCACTCACCCTGTGCTCGAACACATATTTATTTTCCCATGAAGACACTATAGATTTCGTTACATTTTAAACTAGGCATATAATTCAACAGAGGCTTCGAACTCTATCATCAAGACTCAGGAAAAAGTTTGTTTAATACTGAGGAGCAAAGAATGCATGGTCTTTGAAGCGGTTTCCATCTATAATGAGAAACTCTTCATTCTGACCTTTGGCTGGCTGGTTTATTCTTAAACCATATTCTGTAGGACTTCATACAGTGTTTCAAATCTCACATTTAATGTGCTGTCTCCAGAGGTGGTTCATGAGAATATTAATCCACATATTTCCAGTGATTTATTCCTGTTTGCATTCTGCAATTTAGAAAACGCCTTAAAATGCAAGGCTTATTTGGCTTTTTGCCAATCCTTGAAAAATTTTCCTTGTGTGTTTAAAATTAGCCATCAACAGTCTAAAAGTAAAGCTTTGAGATAGATTCTTTTTTCTTAGCATTTAACAGTAAAATTATTTTCACACTCTATTCTGCGCTCTTGCATCAATGCCTGATGATCTAGGGAGACCGATTGTTTGGGGTAAACCTGGAAGTTGGCAAAAAGCTGCAGTGAACCTAAGATTGAAGAAATCTGTAAGTTCTTCATAAGATGAATGATACAGACGTTAGTGCAGCGATGAGGCACTCAGGACAAAACAGAGATACAGCAAAGGTAGAAAAGGCTGGGAGTCACTGCCGAAGTTTCATAGTGGCCATAGCAACGGTATTACCTAGATCATCCTGAGGCCCTTGGCTGAAATACCTAAGACTGAAGTAAATGCATGAGCTTCTATTTCTCAGAGAGGAAAGTGCAGCCCATCTAGTGAAAGAGATACGGATTTTTAGGTTGTTTCTTAATATGATGAATGGGAATGGAACCTTCTAGATAATGCAGAGCTGCCCTTGAAAGTGAAATCGAGCAGTGAGTTTTGCCCTAGATTCTATCTAAAACCCAATGAGTAAATCCACCAGAAGGTTGCCAGCTTAGGTAAACACTAGAGCTGGCTAAATGGGGATGTAGCAGGAGAGTCAGAGCTGAGGAAATGCTACCGAGTAGCAGACTGAAGGAGACATACCTGAGACAGTGCTGTACCTCAGAGACCATCCCTCTCTACTTGTACTTGGGCCCAAGATCATGGCGGTGTGGGCCTTTCAAGGCACCTAACATTTACTGAGCACTAAGCCGGCGGGGGACTGAGTCAGGCATTTTAGAGATGAAAAAACAAACAAGCAAACAAAAAAAGTCTATTTGGAAGTGAGAACTTAGAATCAGGAAAATAGACGGGGCTCCTCTTGGCTATCGGGCACTTTGTGTAAATTTTATAAAGCTTCTGTCCCGACCAGTTCATTCTGTAGGACTCATCTGTGTGATGAGCAGACTTCGGATTGGGGGGCATAAATGGGACACCCTGGGCTGCTCCTCAATAATAGTAAGATTTTCCCTTTCATAAAAGTACTGTCCTCAATACCCTTGTTCTCAGAGACAACTGGCTCCATTAAAGAAAAGGACATTTGGAGTGTCTGCTTTTTCAAAAAAGAAAGTTTATGAGGGCCTCTTAAATGAATAACTTTTACAAATTTGCTTAGTGCCAAAGCCCCCTTGAAGAAAAAGAAATGATGTTTTTCAATCTGAGAATAACATTTTTATTGTAAAAAGAATATTTACTAATCACTTTCATCAATAAATGTCCCCCTTTGAGCACCAAATCTGTACACAAGAGCACATGAAGCCATGGAGATTCTATCTGAAAACACCCTATTATCCTCTAAGTACGGAGTTTGGCAAATTTAAGAAATTTACTTCTGAAAGAGTAAATAAGACCTGGTTTTTAACATATAGGAAATAAATAGTAAGCTTCATGATTATACAAACTAAGCTTGGCCCTCTATTACAGCTCTGTAAAAAATGCCAGGCAAATAGATGTTCAATAAATATGTGTTTAATTAAATACTTAATTTTTTAAACTGCTTAACTTATCCCCACTCCTCATGAAGGAATGGCCCCTCCTGATAAGGGGAAACAGTTGGTTGGTTTCCCCTCCCCCCAACATAAGACCTGCTAATGCGAATTTACTTCTAAATGGTTCTAAAATATCTTTTTGTGTTTTCATCAAATACCAGTACTTCATTTCATGAATCATCTACAAAGAGCTGAGTTTTAAGAAGTGAATTTCATGTGTAGAAAGGAGTTATATTAAAGTGCTTTTGATATATTTATACAGATTTGGATTTTTCAAATAATACATCTTTTTATACTAGCCTCAATGACCCAATGTAGTCTACCACATAGTCCATATTTCTCACTGGGTGGGAGGGGAAATTTTAGCAAATGTATGTAGTATTTTTATTTAAAAACCTGTTAATGCAGACACTTTTGCTGAGCCTTGAGAAATAATGTTTAAACGGACTGAAGAAGAAGAATAGCATTTCGAGAAAGAAAGAATATGTTTGAGGAAGACCAGACCTGGGGATAGACCTGAGCAAAGAGCAACGAGTGATTCAGTGACATGGGAGGAAACCTGAAGCCCACACCTTACAAGCAGAAATAGATATAAAGGAAGCATAAAACATATGGAACAAGAAATGGCATGACTCGATCCTCAGTCAGGCTTGGGAGAAAATTTTCCATGTGGTTCCAAGGTACAACAAGCAGGCAATCACTGAAGCACTAAGAGGAACCACAGAGCTGGTTTGGTGAACAGGTTTGAGATGACGGATTCATAGAAAACATTCTGTAGGTAGGGGGAGATACAGTCCCAGCGTGTAGAAGAGGGGACAGAATGGATAACTGATGTCAAAGTTTAAGGCAGAGGAAAGAAGCCGTTCAACAGTGAGTGAATGTGAAAACGAACAAGTGACTGAGAACTTTGAATAAAAACTTCATTTAAAGATTTGGGAATTGCGGGGGGGGCGCCTGGGTGGCTCAGTGGGTTAAGCCTCTGCCTTCGGCTCTGGTCATGATCTCAGGGTCCTGGGATCGAGCCCCACATCGGGCTCTCTGCTGGGCGGGGAGCCTGATTCCTCCTCTCTCTCTGCCTGCCTCTCTGTCTACTTGTGATCTCTCTCTCTCTGTCAAATAAATAAACAAAATCTTTAAAAAAAAAAAAAGATTTGGGAATGGGAAAGGAAAGAGGGAAAATGTCAGACCCACTGAAGACGATGCTGGTAAGGGTAGTAGAAACAGCAACAGAAGGAAATTTCAAAAAGGAATATATGATCAAGATGTTCTCATACTACAGACAGGAAAATCATTGGTTATTTTTGAGGAAGTCTTGGGTACAATGCTAGTGTCATGAGAACAGTTGCAGAAGAGATAGGTCAAGGCAGTGAACAAGATCATAAAACATAAGGAAATAGCCCACACTAATATTCCAATTGTAGAATCATCTATATGCAGCATATCACAAACCTCCAGATGTCTGCTTTCTAGCTCTTGAGTTTTCTATCGCTGCCATGATGAATTACCACAAATGTAGAACTACACAAATTTCTTATTTTCTCATTCTGGAGGTCAGAAGTCCAAAAGAGGTTTCACTAAGCTAAATTCAAATTGTCAGAAGAGCTGATTCCTTTTTTTAATCCCCAACTTTGAGATATAATTAATAACTTGTCTAAATTTAAGATGTACAGTGTAATGATTTGATACATGCATTAATTATGAAATAATTACCACAATTGGGCTAGTTAACACAGCCTTCACTCACATGATGGTGTGTACAGTAAGAACTTTCAAGGTCTACTTTCCTAGCAAGTTTCAACTATACAATACAGTATTGTTAACTCTAGTCACCATGCTGTACATTAGATCCCCAGAACTGTTACCTTTAACCAACCTCTTTCCATTGATCCTACTCCCCAGCCTCCGGTAACCACCATTTTATTTCTCATTTCCATGAGTTCTCCACTTTTATAGGTTTCGCATTTAAATGTGATCATATAGGACTTGTGTGTATGACTTTTTTAGACTTTTTTCACTTAACATAATGCCCACAAGATTCATCCTTGTTGTCACAAATGGCAGGATTTCCTTCTTTTTTGTGGCTGAATAATATTCCAATTGTGTGTATATACTACATTTTCTTTATCCCTTGAACCATTCATAGACACTTAGGTTGTTTCTTTATCTTGACTTTTATGAATAATACTGCAGTGAACATAGGGGTGAATATACCACTGCAAATAGTAATTTTTTTTGTTGTTGTTTCCCTGGGGTATATACCCAGAATGAGATTGCTGGATTATATGGTAGTTCTATTTTTAACTTTTTGAAGACCCTCCATACTCTTTTCCATAATGGCTATACAAACTGATGCCTTCACAAAACTGTAGGGGAGAATCCATTTCCTTGCCTTTTCCAGCTTCTAAACACAGTTACATTCCTTGGCTCATGGTTCTTTCCTCCATGTTCAAAATCAGCAGCACAGAATCTTCAAATCTCTAATTCTGAAACTCCTGCCTGTGTTTTTCACTTTTAAGGACTCTAGTAATTGCATAGTTCTATCTGGATGTAACCCAGGACAACCTCCCCATTCTCAAGATCCTAAATCACATTTGCCAAGTCCTTTTTGCCATGTAAGGTAACATATTCATGGGTCCCAGGGGACAGCATGTGAACATTCAGAGGAATCCAAATTCTGCCTACCACAAAGTCTTAAGTTAAAACATTAGAAGCTAGTTAGAATTGACTTTGATTAATTTTTATGCATCAGTTTACCTTTGGGTTAAACAATGTGAGATTAATTTATTAACTGGAAAATGAAAATAACATTTTTAATGGAAAGCTTTTACACTAATCTATTATTTTCTGCTGAAAGGTCTTTAAGTTAAATGTTAAAATTCTTGTTATTAAAATTTCCATTTAGTGATAGTTGGGTGGCAATAACAATAAGCTAATAGTTTTCTGCCAATAGCAATATTTTGATGAGCCCATTTTTTATTGAAGCCATACTTTATATTACGGAAATCACTTAGCAGCATCTTCTGCTGTTATTTATTTTTACTGTTTTTTTAAAATATAAAATGTTTTATTAAAAAGCCTTCAAAGCAAAAGATTTTTTCCTTTATATACACTTAAAATATGTATATTTTTAAACTAATAATATAAAGCCATATTTGAATTTCTCAAACTATTGGATCTATAGTTTTTCCTCCGTATAAAGTTTTTCCTGTGTAAAATTGAAGGGATAATGAACAAAACTGCTATAAGTATTAAATGAGATAATGTATGTACAACTGTAGCAGGTGCTAGCCCATATTAAGTAGGTCTTCCACCAATTTTTAGCCTAATAGAAAATATATGAGATTTTTTCACTCATATTGAAACACTTCTATAAATAAGAATGAGTAGTTCTATAGGTGGTGTTTCTTTCCAAACTTATCAAATTCTAAGTATTTGATCTCCACAGAATGTAAGATGAGAATTCAATTCAAATAACTCAATTAAAAATGGTAGTTTGTATTCCAAATATCTATTCAGTTAGACTTCGACGGTAGAGGTACACAAAAGGATAATCTTAAGATTTTTTAATTCTATCTGAAGATGCCAGTAGATTGTGAGGAAAATTCTTTGAGTTTCGTATATTCAATAGAGAATAGTTGAAGTTAGAAATTAAGCTACTCAGGAGATCAAACCTAGAATATGGTAGCACTTTAAGAAATAAAAATCACCACATTTTCTCAGTGGCTATAATTTACCTTCAAGTTGCACTGTTTAAGATTTCCTCCTGTAATCCTATGCCCCTATGTCTTTAACTCCTTGTGATTAATGTTCCTGTGCTTTCGCTGTCTATTTCCTTTTTGTGAAGTTGTCAAATGACCTCTGTCTTGTCCTGTGTAATTTAGGAGACTTTTATGTAGCTCTCTGAGAGACTGTCACACAAGTCCGACTGGAAGAGTAATTTACGAGGTTCAAAATGAAGGGTCATTATTAATATCGTCTGACCTGCAATGAATACATAGACTCTCTCGTTCATGCATGGCAGGGTTTCAGCTAGATCACAAGAGGTAGAAAGTTTTAAATGAGGTGTTATGAATGATATCATTGGTTACATAAATTTAATCTACATTTTTAAAATATGATCGTTTAATAAGATTAGGAAACCTAAGAAAACACGGTGTTTGGTGTGGGCTTATTTATTACTTTCTGGTATTTCTTTGGCTAAAAACACAATTTCAGAAGTTGTGCTTTTATAGATCTTAAGGCTTACACTTATTAGCCAATCGTAAGTTAGAATAGGCATAATAAGTGTTCGACACTATAAAGCTAAACACAGAGGGACAGCAAAGAGTGGGTTTTCTCGTTTTGAGGAGACGTTTAATGCTTCTACTTTATCAAAATATTCCTGCCTTGTGTTCAGCAATCCTTGGTACTAATGTTTACGCAGGTAGAAGAAAATAGTACTTTTTCTTACCATTTCAGTGTCCAGTGTCTCTTCTTAATTACAGCAGGCAAATCTAATTATTTCTGATCAGTCTTAACAGTTGAACAATTGCTTTCTGGCCAAAGTGAAATCTTAAATATTTCCATTAGAGCTTTTTTATAATATATGCACATGGAATAGGATATACCAAATAAGATAATAACTTTTAGTAGATGGACAACTGTAGCAGAAAAAATGTTTTTATTTATTTATATATTCTTTATTGTTTTAAACAGAGACTATAAATCTGAAGCCTCTCATCAAAAAAAAATCACCCTACCTCACAATTGCCCCTAGCATATCAACTGAACTTCTGTTTTTTTTTTTAATATGTATGTATTATTGTGCCTGTTTTATGTCCTCCCAGATACTTTAAGTGTTCCACGTTACCCATAATACTTAGCGGTATTCCTTGGAAATAAATAGCTAACATCAAGTTTCCGCTATGTGCTGGATGCCATTCTAAGCTTTTTAGTATATTAACTCCCTTAATTTAAAGGAAATGAAAGAGGTACCACTATTATCTTCACCTTATAGAGGAGGAAACTAATTCAGAACAGTTAAGCAATCTAGCTAGAGTCACACAGCCTGAAAGTGGCCAAGCCCAAACCAAAGCCTCGTTTCAGGGCCACTGAACATAACCCCTGCCCTGCCCCTGCAGACCTTGAGCAGATAAATGTCCTACTTTTGGGGGCAGGGGGGATTATTATTTTTTTAATTAACATATGATGTATTATTTGTTTCAGGGGTACAGGTCTGTGATTCATCAGTCTTCCCCAATGTCCATCATCCAGCCACCTCATCCCTCCCACCATCCTCCCCTCCAGCAACTCTGTTTGTTTCCTGAGATTAAGAGTCTCTTATGGTTTGTCTCCCTCTCTGGTTTCATCTTGTTTCATTTTTCCCTCCCTTCCCCTATGATCCTCTGTCTTGTTTCTCAAATTCCTCATAGCAGTGAAATCATATAATAATTATCTTTCTCTGATGGACTTATTTCCCTTAGCATAATACCCTCTAGTTCCATCCATATCATTGCAAATGGTACAATTTCAATTTTTTGATGGCTGCATAACATTCCAGTATATATATGTATGTACCACATACATATATATATGTATTCACCTCTTGATGGACATCTAGGCTCTTTCCATAGTTTGACTATTGTGGACAGTAAATGTCCTACTTTTAGAGCTGGTGACTTTCAGAGCACCAAGTACTTCTTCCTCACCTTTATTACCATTATGATATTTGTTTTCTCTGGTTATTCAATTGATGCCTGCCTTATTCAGTTGATGCCTGTCCCTCCCATTATACCCAGAACATATTAATAGAGCCTCTAGTATTTAATAGATGAGTAATAGCAGCTAGTATTTATTAAGCTTTTACCATGTGCCAGGAAATGCATCTTATTTTAATCTTCAAGAAATCTATGATACCAATCAGTTTACCTCCAACTTTGGAGATAAGGATACTGAGGTGGAGGGAGGTTAGAGGACTTGCCCAGGGTCATAGAGCTAATAAATGGTAGAGTCAGGATTTCAACTCCAAGGCCAAACTCCAGAGTTGTGCTCTGGATGAAGGAAGGAATGGATGAATGGACATATAGCTTGGAGAAAAGCATATTTGACTTATGTGCAGGGGTGAAGTGGAAACAGAAACCACCATCCGGGCAGAGGAGACATGGGTGCTATGACACAGAACAGGGTGCCTGGAATGCTCAATAAATATGAATTAACCAGTGAGTGCCTTTGTAGCCCTTAGGTTAAAAGACTCTGCACACGCAATGTTTGTTACTAATGCCTTCTATTTTTTTCTCTTTCAGTGCCACCATGGGCCTTAATCGCCATAGCCATAGTTGCTGTCCTTTTAGTCCTGACCTGCTGCTTTTGTATCTGTAAGAAATGTTTGTTCAAAAAGAAAAACAAGAAGAAGGGAAAAGAGAAGGGAGGGAAGAATGCCATTAACATGAAAGATGTGAAAGACTTAGGGAAGACCATGAAAGATCAGGTAATGTCTTCATTCCATATTACTTCTTTGATGATTTTATTAAATATTAATAAATGGCTTTTTATTTTATACCAGATAAGTATAGAAGTAAACAACTTATGTGACAGATGTCACTGTTGTCAAAAATGCTTTGCGATCCTTTCCGTCATTAGTCAACATCCCAAAGTGCAATGAAAACATTTGGTAGGGTTTTCCAGACTCCTAAGCATCTGACCCAGAAAAGGGCATCCATAACTGGTAGGGCCATCTTGACATGCCCAACAGACTGGAATGATGCCTGAGTATTTGGATTACATCTGCTCAGGCACTCTTAACCGCATTTAGAGTTAGAGAAACAAAATGTAGAGTATCTGAAAGCTTTCCCTTTTGGGCATGGTACCTTTCTCACATTACCACTATTCATAATCACTGTTAAATCACCCATACTTGTGGCCCTTTGTGACAGTAGATGAAAATTACCATTTCTATAGATCTAGCCTCCTCAATAACGAGCACTCAGGAAGAGTGACTTAAACAGTGAGTTAGAAGAGAGAATTACAGGTTAGTCCTCAAGAACAGTGCATAATTTTAAGGCAAAATTCTTGTTTTGGTAGTTAGGGACAGTGAAACCACAACACAGGTTATGGAACCCATCCAGCTGGGTTATGTTCCAGAGCCTCAGGAAGCAATTTGGTTGTTCTTTACATCATTGTTTATTTTAATTAAATTAACTGGATGATTTGGTTCAGAATAAAGTTTATTATTAATAGTTATTATTAAATGCCTCCATTATTTTTTGAATCATTTTCATAGTGGAAAATGTTAAATGTTACATTTAATAATGTAAATGTAGAGCTTTTTCATAGAAAGAACACTTTCAATTTGTTTCTATTTATTTCAAGTAATTCAAGTGTTATTTATTCTCAAATAGCAACACATATTAACAATTTTTTGGTAAATTCTTCTAATAGTATTAATCACTATTACTGGAACTCTTAAATAGGTAAATCTCCGTGAGAACAGTTTAGTCAAGGAGGGCATTTTTAGCACATTTACGTAGTTTCCTAGTTAACTACCCACTCAGGGCACCGACCCCACTCCCTGGCTTGATATTTAAACACTTTTTCTCTAAGATACTGTAATGTCTAATGACAAAGATTTTACAAAGGCTCTTCTGCCCTCACTCAACTTTCATTTGGTTTCAGAGACATAGGATGTAGGGCGTGCCTGCACTCATGCTCAGAGACTTGTCCTGAGCTCAGAACAACAAGGTTTACATTCTTCTGAGTCTCTAATCACAGCCACAGAAGGGTGTGTGCCCACATTCCATCACGGATGACTAATAAGGCCTTTTCTCTTCAGTTAATTTGTTACATTAAAAACTATAAATAGTAGTAGAAAAAATGTCTTGCTTTACTTCAACATTTTCAATAACAAGCAGAACTTGACAGATTTCTTTCAACAGTTCATTGGGAGATTAGGTGTAGGAACAATGTGCTAGATGGACAGGGACTGAATAATTTGCATGTGAATTTCAGATACATCTGTGCAACCATTTGAAAATACAGCCTTATCATTTTTGTGCCCATAATATAATGTGAATGTGATTTTCCCATATCTAAGAATTAACAGTTAAAAGCACTAAATAATGTTAAATTATAACTACAGCATTTTTTTTTCTAGCATAAGATATTTGTTTTCTTGTGGAATTTGTTCGTATGATGTAAGACTGTGATTTATAGTATAGTAGTGGTATTTATTACCCCCCATAATAACCTGGATAAATGACCAAGATCTCAAAATACTACATACAGAGAACTGATTGTGGTTAATTTTTCAGTGATCATCTATTCCTTTGGATGTGAGGAGAAGAGAAAAATGAGTCAAATAAGGAAATACTAGTAGGAACTCAGTGATAGTTTATAGTGAGTGATCTATTACAACAAACTATTTAGGATCTCAACCACTCACAAAGATCTCATCATTTTAAGATTACTTGTCTATGTAGGATTTTATAGATCTTAGTTTATGAACAATTAAGTATAAAAAATAAAATATAATTTGGACAAGCAAAAATAAGCCTCATCAGTAAACAGTTACATAGTAGCTTACACTACTTTTAAGGCATGTAGTAGTAGCTAAAGATGGGTTCTATTGTTTCATGAAGAGGAAGGATGAAGAAACAAAATAGCTTGTACAGTTTTAAGATGTGCATCTCATGGGGACCATTCAATCATCCAACCTTAAAACAGCATAAGTTTTGAAATTCAGTAACATTCCTAAATGATTACATTTTCAGAATATTTTAACAGTATATTGATGTGAGCATGAGGAAAACAAACACAGTCTATGCCTCTCATTTACAAACACAACAAAAAAAAATGTTCAATTAAAAAAAAAAAAACAGATGTGAGAGGCATTTTAGACATGATTTCTTAAGATACATAGGCTCTAGGGCAGCCAGTAGGTTTCCACCATTTCAGTCTATTTAAGAATGGACAGAAATTCAAATTCCAATGATCATGGCTACCTGTCTCTATATTAAAATTTTATAACAAAGAGTTTTAAAATTCCATAATGACAACAAACTAACTAGTAACAGTGTATTCATACAAGGTAAGATCTATATAAAAAGGTTTTTGTTTTCGTTTTTAATTCCTGAAAGCTTGAGAACGCTGAAAACACAGAGGGACAGTATCAATTTGCAAAGCCCTAGGTCTGGAAAGGTCATTTCTCCATGGTTTTCACTAATATGTGTGGATATTTTAATTTTCATTTCTTCCTTCTATGTCCTCCTTATCTGTGTTATGTCTCATGACTGTTCTGGACCGCCCCTTGCGGTAGGTTTCCTCTGCTCTTTAGAAACCCTCGTCAACGCTCGGATACATTTAGTGGCCTGGCAGCTGGGGCTCCACAGCTCAGGGTGTACCATTCTGACACACATCAAGAGGCTGAACTAAATTGATTTTTTTTTTTTAAAGATAAAGGGTTCTCATTTTAAACATTACTAACTGATTAAATAGAACAGTATTAGAAAGCTCAAGTTTTTAGTTGATGGACACAGAAAGAAAATTCAGCCCCTGTGCTACCTTTAGTAAGTGTGCCTTATCCAATCCAAATCTGAACAATTTCACTTAGAACTTCCCCTTCAGATGGTTATAAATTATCACCTTTTGAGTTTTGAAGGAAGCCAGAAGTATGGATACTACATCTTTGAAATTTAAAACAAGATCTGATGTTCCCAGCACATAGCTTTCACTCCCACAGTTTAGCAAACCATCAAAACTGCTGGGCTTACAAGCTTTTTCCTCTGTTTTTTGTTGAGGGGTGTGGGGTAGGTAGAGGGATACTGCTCTTGAGATGTTATAATAGCTACTGATTTAATAGGTCTAAATTTAATGTGATGGCACAGAAGACATCCTGCTTAAGCTCAGCCTTCAGGACAAGAATAGACTTAATCACTTCGGTGATGAACAGTGGCACTGAGAAATTATCAAAAATTTAGCCCTATTTCATACAGAATAATTACAGAGATGGTCCTGCACCTTTTATTAGGACAAAAACCGCTTAGGAAGAAGGAGATTTAATATCTCAGCTATTTCAAATTGCACTGGGCTGAAACATGATACATAAATTGTCAGTTCTGAAAGAGACTTTTGAAAAAGTGTTTTAATCCATGAATTTTTTTGTAATTATGACAGAGTAACATACAGAGTTTTCAGACAGAATTATGTACTAAATAGCTTGCTATTATTTTTAAAAACTTAAAATCTTACAGGGAGGCAATTTACCTAGGCTGTAATTTTCTAAGCACATCTATGAGAGTGTTAAAGACTAACAGACAGCTAAGGTTTTGAAAGGGCAAGGTGATTTCACTGCCTCAGCTCCTCTAATTAAACTCAGTCGTCTTTTCTGGTCACTTTACTAGCATGTTCCCTGTAATGACCTATCCCTCCACGCAAGTTAAAAGATTAAATTTTTAAGTAATTAAATTGTTTCCTGCCTTTGGTTATCAAGAAACCAACATTTTACTCTTCAGGAAAACATTTCAGTATAAATTTTCCTACATAGATGTAATGATGGTAATTTTTGATTTTCCGAACTCACTGTAGGCTCCTGATTATTTTCAAGAAGCACAGAAAGGGAGGCACCTCCAACTACAGCTCAACTCTGTTTATATGCTCTTCCTACCCAAATGAGTTCTATTGATATAATGCCACCAAGTCTCAGTTTTTTGGGGGGATCAAACTGGAGTTAGCGGAGTAGAGCCTAACTGGGAAATCTTGTCAATTTCAGTACCATTTTGAAGCAACGGAGAGAGTCTATGTATAAATGAACGAGTGAACAGTAAAGCTTTCTCTAACCAAACAAGAAAGACCACATAATCTGGAAGATGAGAAGAGGCTGGATGAGGGTGCTGTAATCTGACAACTCTTGCCTCTCTGAAATCTGGTTATACTTCAGCATTTGAGTTCTATAAGAATTTTCAGATTTAACTTTCTGACAAGAGTTAAAATTCTTTTATCACAGATATAAGGCAGTCTACCACACTGCCTTATCTTTACTTCTGTGGGATTCTATAGTCACACACACACACACACACACACATGTGTGTGTGTGTGCACGCATGCGCAAAAAGCAATAAAAATGCCATAACCAAAAACCACGGAAGACAATTTGTAATATATAACAGGAAAGTTGAGACCACTAAAATACAAAGAGTCTCTAGAAATCAATAAGATCCAAACACAGTGAAAGAAAACTTAACAAAGGATATATACCAGCAGTTCCCAGACAAATAAATAAAATTGGTTATTATAAAGATTTTCAAATTTTTCCACCTCACTAGCAGTCAGGGAAATGTAATCTTATCATTTTTAATTCTGAATAGCTACACACAGTTTTTAAAATTATTTTTCCTAATTCTCTAGAGCATTAAGAATGTATATCCCTAGAAACAAACCTTACCTAATATTTATAATCTTTATAACTAATTTTTTTTCAGCCAAGTTTTTGTACTTCATGGGAAAATACATTATCTATTTTCATTTTCAAAAAAGAGGAGCACTGAATATATTTTATGAAATAATGAGCTTTCTAGTATTTCATTTCATATTACACTTAAGTTTTAGATCATAAAGAACATTCAGTTGGCCCAAACTGAGTTGAGAGTTCAGAACCAAGATTTTTGTTCATTGATACAAAATAAATCTTAATGCTGATTTCAGTTTGACAAAATTGCAAACGTAACTGCTTTTATTTTTTTGATCTCAAATAGACCCATAAATCAATTTAATTCAGCCTAGCTTTCTGTGGAGCTGCTATAAAAATAAAATGGTAAACTTCAACTGGAAGTGGGGTAGATTTTCCTCTGAACATGCATTTGCTGGTGGCATGTTTTTTCCACTTTTTCCATAACCATTATAAATGTCTATGTGAAACACAGGAAGTTAAAATTCTTTGAGAATCACTTACTCAGCTATCTTTCTCATAGGAAACAAAGCAAGAAAAGGCCACGCATTTCATCTAAGTTCTCCACTGCATGTAACGATGATGTTTTACACGATGCTGAGCTTAGATCTCTTTAAACTACATGAATGTGAAACCTGGCCTGGTTAATAGCATGTTTATCATACTTCTGAAAGAAGCAGTCTTACCAAAGCCAAACATGAATCCAAGTTGACATTTTCTCTGCACCAACTTGACATTTTTCGCTTGCCACATTCTGAGGGGCTTTTCCATCGCTTCCATATTGCTTGCTGACTGGGGAAGAAAATTCCGTGCACAAGTGGAATTTTAAAAATGTATAAGCAGCAAATGTGAATGTGTGTCAGACAAATGGATTTCCAGCATCTTAGTGCTTGCTTCTAACAGCTTGGAAGTATAACCACAGGCCCAGGTTGATACGGGTTTCAATGAATTCACCTGAATTCACATATAATTCATTTCCCTGCTCCTAGGCTCTAAAGGACGATGATGCCGAAACTGGATTGACTGATGGGGAAGAAAAAGAAGAACCCAAAGAAGAGGAGAAACTGGGAAAACTTCAATATTCACTGGATTATGATTTCCAGAATAACCAGGTCTGACGGGGGTGGGAAATGACTTCTAATTCCATGACGTTTTCTGAAATTACCAAGTAGAAATTGAAGCAAGATACTTCTTAAAACATTCCGTTTGCTCAGAGGGGAAAATGCAATTATCAAAGCTATTGATGAAATCATTTCGGAGTGCAGGCAGTCCCCTACTTGCTAATTTAACTTCTGATAATTAGAATTCACGGTATTCAACCGATTACATCTACTTATGGCACTTACAGCAGGCAGGCAGAATACAAATGAACTTGCAAGGAGCAGTCCGATTCTGACAGCTCCCACCAGCCCATCAGCCTGAGCTACGGCAATCTCCCTTGGAATTCACCGAACTCGATCTTGTTGAGGTGAACCACCATTCAACGAAAGCTTTAAAACAAAACCTGTTTGATAAGGAATCAAAGATGAAAAACTAGCTGCCTCCCATGAATTTTAAAGGCAGGAATGCCTTATCATGATACTAGGTAAAATTCCTAGCACCGAGGGGAGGAGAAAGACCAGCAACTTGATTTCTAGTGCCTGTGACGGCTGCCCAAAAACTGTTAAGGAACTCAAGGCAGTAACAAAACACTCCTGCATTCAATTTCTCAAAAAGCTTTGATGTGCCACCTGGATGGATGATAATATTACTACCTTTTATTAACTGCATTATACAGGTAGCTCAAAGGAAAATGTTTAAAATCTCTACATTTAAAAAAATTATAATCATAATTAAAAAAAAAAAACACCTTCTAGGACACGTGAAATTGACCATGTCCCTTTACCTTCTGATTTGTCAAATGAAAAAGCTAGGTAAGAATTAGTGGAGGGGCACCTGAGTAGCTCATTCATTTGAGTGTCTGACTCTCGATTTTGGCTCAGATCATGATCTCAGAGTCCTGGGATCTGCCAACATTAGGTTCAGTGCTCCAAGGTGGGAGTCTGCTTGAGGATTCTCTCTCTTCTGCCTCTTGGGCCCTTCCCCCACCCACATTCATGACACGGGTTTGTGCGTACACTTGCGCACGCTTGTGCACACTCTCTCCAATAGATAAAATCTTTAAATAAATTAAAAAAAAAAAAAGAATTAGTGGAATCAGCTGAATAAGAGATGGGGCTCTTAAGAGTCTTTAGGACAATGTCCTTGTCTGACAAAGTGAATTTAACTATTTTGTTTCACCTTTTTGGATGAGGAAAAAGTGATACATGTTAATACATTTACTTTTAATACAGCTTGTGTTAATTATTTCATTGATGTTGAAATAACGATGTTGATGAGAAATGAAGAATACCTAAAACACCGATACTCAGCTCTGACAACCAAAGTCCAAAGTCAGTAACACTGTGAGAGTTCTATGTAGTTGCAAGAATTCTGGGTGTTATTTAGAAATCAACAATTTAAATAATGTCTTCACTTTTTGAATTTCCAGAGGGTTCCTCATGAAGAATGTACTGATAAGCTCTATCATACTAAAAAAAAAAATTATTTGATCAGCTTCATTTCAGCCCTGGCTAGTTATTTTATAATACATTCTAGGAAGCTGCGTTTGGGTTACAGATACAAGTTTATAGGTATGGATTTATACACATTTATAAATATACCATTTATAGTTAATTAAATACGGCATTTGAGATCACTTCTATCCCAGCTACCAAAATTTGACAATCAGGAGTTGG
The DNA here is from genome assembly GCF_963455335.1 of Martes martes. Taxonomy (NCBI): domain Eukaryota; kingdom Metazoa; phylum Chordata; class Mammalia; order Carnivora; family Mustelidae; genus Martes; species Martes martes. The sequence continues at coordinate 39,213,179 of NC_137895.1, read as the reverse complement.
TCAAGAGCAAAACTTCCTAATAGTTACATATCCTGATGCAGATGAGGGTTAACATTATTAACATGTAACATTTTTTCCAGAAACTTAACATGACTTTATATATGTATCCAGTTTTTTTTTTTTTTTTTACTATTTTATTCTACTTTCATATTATCCAGTAGAAATCTAGTGGTTAGTCATAATTTTGAAACTTCTAAGTTAGCTGGAGTACTTTTAGTATCATTTTATAAAGCATCTTTAAGAAAATAGCACTGATTTTTTTTTACTCAAATATACTAAGTGCTTTTGCTGTTCCCCTTCTAGCAAACACCAAATTTTTAAGAAGGTATTTCATTCTGAAGATCTAGAAGATTCTAGCTGATGAAATATTTTTTAGTTCGTATGCATTGATCTTTCCAAGTGTTCTCGGCTAATCTAATTTATGAACTGATTCTTCTGAATCATGAAAAGATAAAGCCTGAGGAATTTTATACATTAAGCTGTAATCAAATATACATGTTTTGCTTACAGAAACTGAATGTCAACCCTAAAGTGCTCTAAATAAGAAGCTGTCATGGCATAGGGAAAGCTCAAGCAGAAGAGGGGGGAGAGGGTTAGAAGCAATGACACACCTTATCAACAAAATATCCAAAAATCTTTAAAATATAAGTTATCTAGGTTTAAGGAGTTTACGTCATAGCACTAGTGCATTCTCTGCCCAAAAGCACATTCATTTCAAAAAGTGAGAAGGAGAAAATAGAATCTTGCTTATTCACATTGCTATCTAAAGGCAAATGCCAAATACCAACTTGGCAAATCAACAAACTGTTTACTTTACTAATCAGGTCTTTATAATCTGATATCTATTTTAGCTATTCTTGGACCATCTGTATTTTGTATACCTGCAATCCAGAGCTCTTACTGACACTCACTAATATACTGAGCATTAAAATGGAAACATCAGTCATTCAGAGCATTGGTCCTGGTTAAAAACTGAACTAGCCAAAGTGCTCTTTTTACAAACATGATGGGTCAGTTTTATAGAAAATGAATGTGACTTTTTTTTTTTTTTAAAGGAAGTGAATAGCATTTCTACTCTATCTGGCTAAAAAGGCACAGACTCAAATGTTTCAGCCTGATGTGAAAAGCTGTAATGTAACCACATTTACTGACATGTATATATCTTGTATAACCTTGATTAAGCGTCTACTTTCGTTTCCCATGTGAATCTAAACCAGTCTGTTGATACAAAACGTCTGATGACAGAACATCTGGAAGAGTCCACTCACACGTTTTATTTTCTTCCCCAAAACAGTAACAATGCCAGCCTACACTCACAGTCTTAAAACAGGAATGTATCACTGAGAAAACAGACATGGAAAAATCTCAGTATTTGAAAAAAAAAAAACAAAAACAAAATCAGAAACGTAGTCACTTAGCATTACAAACCGTACCTGTAATTTTACATTCATTTATGTGAAGCGGAAATTATACTTCTTTGACTCCATGTCCCAGATTTAATTTCAGAATAAATAATAATTTTACTGTAAGTTAAAATAAGAAATAGGCAGCATATAAATAAAGGTCAAATGTGACAGAAACTTGCTCATCTTATTTTTATCTCAAAATGCTACCCAATTTCTAAGAAATTCCTATTTTGCTGGTCTGAAGCTTTGAGCGCAGAATAAAAATTTCCTACTTTATAATCACAGACTTGTTATTGTTTAACAATTTATTTCCACTTACAAATCATGCCCTGGAAAGGAAAATAATGCACGAGGGCTTTTAGCAACTGAAAAGTTATTTGATTGCAGCCCTTTTGCAAATATAAATTCCATATTTAACTGTAATCAGCAACCTTTTAAAAGCCTCTTTTGGGCTTAAAACCAGGCTTCCCAGAGCCTGTATCTGTCATAATTGGGTTTCTGAAGTCTATACGGCTTGTTTCATTTGCCTTCTGTGTTTAGATTGATAAGAGAAATAGTTTATTAAAAGCAAAGAGGAAGAGAAAGCGAGAGATCATAATATGCAACATCGCAAACAAGTCAATCTTGTCCAAAATGTCCACCAATGCTTGTGTTTGCTCTATTCGGTCTCTCATTTCAGCTGCTGGTAGGGATTATCCAAGCTGCTGAGCTGCCTGCCTTAGACATGGGGGGCACATCTGATCCCTATGTCAAAGTGTTTCTGCTGCCCGATAAAAAGAAGAAATTTGAGACAAAAGTCCACCGAAAGACCCTTAATCCTGTCTTCAATGAGCAATTCACTTTCAAGGTATTTCTTTCTTTCTTTCTTTCTTTTTTGTACCTACTAATGACTTCTTCTCTGTGGTTTTCAAGACCAATCACATCCTGACACATACATAGACGTGCACATGGCCCCTTGTTCAGAGGCTCACAGATGAGTCTATTCAGAATATTTAAAATTCTTAACTTCAGTCCGGTGAGGATTCTATATTGCATTTAGATATGGTCAGAGTAGGATTTGGCTCAGCCATTTCAGAACAGAATGTAGCCTGGGAGATAACGAGGCTGTCATTCACGTCTTAAAAGGGAGGTCGACTATGGGTAAGCCAATAGACTTGCACACATCCCCCTCTCTAAAATAGAGCCCAAGCAAGAATGAAATCATTCTTTCTCTAAGTCTCAAAGCTCCTGAAAATAAATCACTATCACAGAACCGAGTAAACTGTGTTCCACTGTTTAAATGGTAGCAATTGGCTTTACTCTCATCGTGAAATTCTACGTATACACAGCCAATCTGAGCACACCAAAACCATTCTTAACTATCAATAAAAAGAATAGGAATCCCTTGTTTTTCAGCATTTCTAGCCTTTTTTCCCCTCAACGGTCATCTCTTCCCTAATGGTCTTCATCTTGTTGAGACACCTCAGTTGACAAACAATAACCAAGGGAGATTCTGGCCGAATGATAATGACTGGACAGGGAAACGTGCTCGGTGAGCCTCGGGCATCTCTGCATATACACAGTCCCATAGCTCTTGCCTCAAAGTCATGCACAAAAACAGCGCTTTCATGGCTCTCTTTAATATGTGGGGGAAAAAATTTAAATGCATTACTTAAAATAATACATTTCTGAAAAATGAAAGGTCTGTGAATATGCCAGCAGGCGGATTCAGAACCCCCCATCCATCAGCCAGCCTTCGCGACAGCATGTGCCTCATGTTGGCAAATACTGCGTAGGAAATAAATGGATGAAACCGAGGGCATGAGTCATTTTCTCAAGCCCTGTTTCCAATTTCGCAAAAGAGCAGTGTCTTTCTCTTCACTCTGAAATTTGAAGTTTTAAGACAAAAAAAGAGTCTCCAATGTCTTGTCAGTAACCTTCTCTTAAAAAACTAAACTTTTCTATGCCCAGAGAGTTTGTTTAGAGTCACAATAAAAACATTCTGAAACTTCTCAGCTTATGAAGAACTAATCGCTATGGCCAATCCACCACAAAACAAAATGAAAATAAAATAAAATACTGCAAATGGTAATCACAGTCATACTATTTGACTATATTTTAATCTTAATTTAGGTCAGGAGTTTCTAACAACGATTTAGGAAGCAGATTCTTAAATTATTTGAAATACCAGGGGGGCTGTTTTGAGTTACCCGTATGTTAATTTTAAAAATGTGTTCCTAAAATTTGATGAGGCATGTTTAATTATTAAAAATTTTAAATTGTCTATAAAATTTTGTCAGGTTCCATTTTATTTCAGGAATGTTAATCAAACCATAAAATTGATCCAAAGTGTAATATATTTTGATACACTTAAGAACCATGATGCTGTTTCAAGAATGGTTAATTTCGCCAGTAGATGTTATAGATTATGCATCCTAAAACGCCAATGGACAAGTTGTTCGAATAGAAGCACAACAGTTTTAAGAGGATAGGCTTTAAAACTGAGTTCAAATCCGCTTGACATGAACTTGACATCCCCAACCTAAATGCTGCTTCTTTTCCTCCAAACTCCCAGCTAAAGGAACTACTAATCATGCAAGTAACAAATACAGAAGGCCTACTATGTCAGCACTGTGCTAAATGCCTCACATGTATTCATTCACTCAGCCTCAAACAGCCCTGTGAAGTGGGCCCTATTATCATCACTATTTGGTAAATGAAAAGTGTGAAGTTGGTTCACTTGCCCCAGGCCCTTCAGCTGGAAAATGGGAAAACCTAGGCGCTGGCCTGCCTAACCCCAAGTCCAGGTTTTTTCAACTAATGTTATTTCAAAAGAATCACACACACACACACACACACACACACAAAAGTCCAGAGTGATTTTTGAAATAAGATGAAATTTCTGGAGGTTATCCCTATTCTAAAATTCATCTCTTCCTTTGAAATTCAGCTATTGGAAAGGGTTTATTTTTTTCTCCCAAAATGAAAAATGTATTGTTCCTCTTTTTTAATCAAAGTATTTTAATCAGATTCCAAATAGATGACAAGTGACAAAAAAAAAAAACTCCTGAAAAACTGTAAATTCTTAAACATATGTGGTCAAATATGCTTCCTTTCCCTTCCCTTAATATACAGAATTCATGGAGAAATGTTTGATGGAGCAAAGACAATCATTTACACTAATAAATGAAAATTGATCAAAACTTCAATACAAGTCTAAACAATTTCTTAATTAAGCATTTCTACCCAGTTACTGAAGTGTAGCTTACTTAGATGGCACTACTCTCCCTGAATATTAAAAATGTCACTAATAAAATCCCAACCCATAGCATCTGTCCCAGATTCATCTGAGCAGCTGGAGAATTCATCAGTTCTTGGCCTTTTGCCACGACTCATCCTAAAAAGTGTCATACCTAAGAATGAACTTCAAGATCTATATTATAATGCATCTCTGATATTCAAAACATCCATTTTCTAGTCAGTTCCCGTCAATCAGTAAATTATTTTAGGGAGTAGGTAAGGCAACTTGTGAATTTCATTTCAATCCTTTCTGACTTCTAGCAGATCTTTTCATAAATCACTGCTCCATTCAATTGTGCCATCCAAATGGCTTGAAAGAGTTAATAGATTTTTTGAAACAAGTTTTCCACCTCAAGTAAGTATACCCTGACAAGATAACTGATAACAATAACAAAATGTTCTACAAGTAAAACTTACACAGTCAAGTGCAATTAGCTTGGTTTATTCTTTCATCAAATTCCCACCTGATCATTCTAATCATTCAAAAGATGAATATTTAAGTGCCTACTGTGTGCCAACACTATTAAATCTTAAGGTGGTTATAGTATGACTAATAGGAAGACTCGTTATCAATACTACAATAGCTTCTAGAACTTTAGGATAAAGTGATGACTATGGTTGAGTCCCAATTGTCTCCCAATTTAGCTGGAAGTAGTTATTCAAACAAATTAATTTTTTAAAAAGTACAATTATCCCACTTTTATTTATCCAACTAGGTATTCAAATTAAACACTATGAACAAGTCACCCATTTTCAGCATTTTTGTGACCAGATTTTTATCCTCCTCTCTTTTTATTTAGGTGCCCTACTCAGAATTGGGTGGCAAGACCCTGGTGATGGCCGTGTATGACTTTGACCGTTTCTCTAAGCATGACATCATTGGGGAATTTAAAGTCCCTATGAACACAGTGGATTTCGGTCACGTAACTGAGGAATGGCGTGATCTGCAGAGTGCCGAGAAGGAAGAGGTAAGGAAAACATTAGCATTTCTAATACGACAAGCTGTACTCGCCAGTTGCTCCCCACATAATAACCTATTGAAAGAACCCCTTGCACACGATGATGTGGGCCTCCAGCTGCTGACAGCTGGCAAAATAGGGTTAAGGGATTGATTGCATAACCTCATTAAAAAGTACACAGGTCTTCTGGGTCTTATTTGAAAGAAAAGAGAAAGATTTGCGTGCTGTGTCTATAGATAATTCCCTGGACACACACACACGCCCACTATCTGCTTCCAAAAAGCTTCCAAAATGCCAGACACGCACACATCTTCTTCTTTAAAAGGACAGTGAAAAATCATCTTATTCTTTGTATTTTTCCACAATCGTTTTGTGTTTTCTACATAGGTTATGTAGCTATTAAACAGAAATCAAATAGCACTTTCCCCCGATTATGTCTGCGTATCACAGACCGTTCATTGTTTCTCCACAGATATCGGAGTATGATGGGTGGAACATCAAATATAATTCACAAAGGCTGATATTAAATCCATTTTTTAAGTGACTCACATTTTTATAGTACTCTTCACATTGTTTTTTCCCCAGTTTTAACAGTTCAGCCCAGAGTTTTTCTGTGATTTAAAAAGGGAAGTTCAATATCCTTAGTGCATTTAAACTACATAATAATCAATTCTATTTGATTATGCTATGCCTGCCTAGCGTTTTTCTGTGCAAATGTTTCAACAGGCCAATATCAGAAAGGCAAACAACTCTAACTTCTCTGAATTCCTAAAGCAACTCCTTTTCCAGCCATTTCTGGGGTCCTGACCATCCCTTGGGTGACTATAAGCCCAAGGGAATGTCAACAGCCTCCTTCATTCAGGATTTCTAGGATTGTGTCAAGTGTGATCACTTTGGGGCCACCAGGGAGATGAAAGAGAGGCCCAAGCCCTCAGAGAAATTCAGCCAAGCCCATTACCTGGGAGTCCTCTCAACCTGAGATTTTCTATGACCGATGTGACTCAGTGAGGTTTTAGAGCAGGTTTGTTGATTGCTGTACTGCAATCGAATCTTATTAGTGCTCTAAAATTATTATGTGGTTGTAAAAAAGGAATAAAAGGTATTTGAGCTGAGCTCTGCTTTCCTTTTGGAAAGAAAGATATATAACTTAACCAAGTATGTTAGTCAGAATTAGATTCGTGGATATTGAAATCAATTTAGCCCCACTGTGGATATTATTCAAAAACCATGCAAGGATAATATTGAGTTTTTAAATTTTGTTATTTTTATAAGTAGTTCTTCTCTTTGAGTGCACTAGTATCAATATTAAATCCAACATGTTTGAAAACAATCACTTGATCATAATGTTTCTAATTATTGAGCAAAGTAATGAGCTGTTTCATTGAATTTTTATACTTTGTTGAAATGTTTTACTTTATAAATTCCTTGCAGTTGGGGTGCACAGTGGGACTATAACAAATACTTATTAACGGAAAGGTTTTTTATTAGCTGACTGGTTAGTGGTTAGCCTGTTGGGTATCAGAATATGACCCACTCATCCTTCACAATAGTTACCTGTCCAGAGTTCATACTGCTCACCTTCACCGGATAACTATCAAGTGGTATGGTATTCCAAGATCATACTTACCTGGGTTTCTGAAAAGGTGACAAATATTTTTGCCTGAGTTAAGAAAATGTTTAAGAAAAAAATTAAAGAAAATGTAAACCATCTAGCAGTTCTCCTCTTTCGAAAATTCTTTGAATATGAACAGAGTTTTAGACTTGGCAATAGGCCAACAGGCTTGGCTCTAGACTCTAGCAGAGTAGATAGACTAACCAAAAAGAATCACATTTTTCTTTTCACCCCCTTACTTGCTCTCTTCTTTCTCTCTCTTCTATTTCCTTCTTTCTTCTTCCATGTCTTCTCTCCCTATCTATGACTTTTGTAGTCCAACTCATTCAAAAATATTATGTGGATATTTACTATATAGTACTACATCTCTAGAACTGTGTAAGTACTAAACAAAGTGAAATGGGTAGCCCCTGCTCCCGCTTTCATGGTATATAGTGTCGTCTCCTTTTCCTTCCTCATGCCAATCTTTGTATTACTCATTGTCAGGGACCCTGGTTTTAGGAAAAAGTCCTGTCTGAAAATCAAACACTCGGGTTTCAATTCTGACAAGTCCATTTACCAGATCAGAGAACTTGGACACACCACTTAAGCTCTCTAAAATTCTGTCTGTTGATCTAGAAAGTGTTTTACCCTTATCTACCCCTTGTCTTACAGATTAAGTAGGACAGAGTATTAAGTGCCTAGCAGAGAGCCTGGTATGCAGTAAGTGGGCAACTAGCAAGAGATCTCCCATTCTTTCTTCTTGGCCAATCTTTTCTGTGTTCTTTTACTTTGTTTTTACCTCCCTATTCATTCTGGCCTTTCCCCTCTATCCAAATCTACTTCTCTCTTCTCTTTCTCACCACCATTCTACTTACTGAATGTCTCTGCAAGTTTTTAATGGGAAATAATTCTACAACTGCATTTTTAAACGCTTGAGCCTTTCCTCTTTGATATCTACTTGGGAATAGCAATTTTTAGTTTGACTATTTCCTTTTATCATGATATAGAAAGCCTCATAAAACAGATGTCTAGCTTATGAAATATCTCCAGATGACTACAACCAGGTGTAAACTTTCTCATAATAAATGAAGTAAGATTCCAATCACATTTTTGTACCTGAATAATTACTTATTCTCACTGATATGTGCTCTATTTATTTCATGCTACTGTCCATTAACTGCAGAAAATTATAGTTGTATGACTAAATTGTAGTCCAGATTTACTTTGGTTCTCACAATTTTAAAGATATTGTTTGTCTGTTTTACATGAACAATTCTGTTCATGATTTTCATTTTCCTTTTATCTAACAGTGTTAAGTGTTGTTTTTAATATCAAAAGTGAAAGGTATTTATGAAAGTGAGGGGAAAGGGAATTCAAGAAACAGCTTTGGAATCTAGAAACTGAGCCACTCATCACAGTAGTCTGGTTCAGGTTGGCACCTGGATTTAAACAAGTTAAATTCAACCCGCTGAGATCCAACCCTGTGATTTTGGCTTTATTGCCAGAAAGTTAAAAATCATAAAAGTCATAAGATAGTGAAGCAATTATGTAAGTTAAAATTTGTTATTTTAGTGATCAGCTAAATGTGCAAGCAGTTTAGGGGAGAAAAAGGGGAAGTAGCCTTATCTGGAAGTTACCAAGCACATGTTGAAAATGTAAAGGTGTGTGAAAGAGATATGCTATGCCAGGAAGAGTCCTAACAAGCACAGGGCTCCCACTGTTAGATTCTAGCCACTAGGGAAAGCATCTCTGGTCAGGTTTCCATTCTGACTTGGTAAGTTTCTCTGACACAGTCAAAGCCTCCTTACTGGTTTAAGTTCTCCCCTTCCACCTTCTAACAGATGAAGATGGAATTTGACTTTACAGACCACTAGACCTTTTTCTTACTTTTGTTTCTTTAAAACAGAAATGTACATCCTCTGAGTGGAGAGACAATAACATAAGGCTTTTCTTTTTTCCCTTTTTTTAGTATAGGGCCTCAAAAATCATCCTTTTACAAAAGGCTTTTTAATCACCCATTTGCAAAAGGTTTCTACTATTATAACCTAAGGCTACGTTTTTGAGATTTTCTTTTTAATCATTCAAAAAATATTGATGCCGCCCACAGGTCAAACCTGAACCCAGCCCTCATACTTTTACAATAGTCCATTAAAGTGATACATCTGCTTAATTACTTCAAATGTTACAATCAATGGCTATAATCCATTTTTCTTTTCTTCTTAAATTTTATTTATGATTTTAGAAATTGTCTCAGTTCTGCACCCCACCATCAGGTATCTTTAAAGCACTTAGGGTTTTGGGGGGGTTTTTTTGCATTTTATCCCTAATTTTTATGTATTTTTAGTATTTTGTCCCTAATTTATATATTTTAACCTCCACTACTACCTCTTATCTCTAAAGACAACATAAGAAATAGATACTGCCAGAAAACTGAGACTTTTTTTCTTTTTACTTTCAAACAAGTAATTTTTTTCCTCCATTAGAGAATAAGTCTATCACCTCTGCTTTGTGTAGAATTCATTAAAGAGTGGTTTTTAAATGAGATTCTGTAATCCAGTGCAAATGGAAAAAAAATTGATTGCTGAATTAAAGCTAGTTGGAACATAATTTAATTAGTACCCAAGCAGAAGGGAAGAGAAACTACTTTATTGCCTTAATAGAAAATCAATTTTGCAACAAAATTTCACATTTTTAAGCCTAATTAGAAAAACATTTACTTCACAGAAAAGCATTTGGAAAATACATATTCAGTCAAATGGCAAAAACTGTTCTGCCTCCAATGGTCAATTACTTGATGTTTCTTTGGAATGAGTTAAAGTCATTATTCCTTATGACATCTCTTATGGCCAAAGATCATAAAAGAACTGATGTTATTTCTAAGTGTACTTAGTAGTCAGATGGTAACTCATACCCTCTGAGAATCTCTGCACAGCAAATCAATGCCATGAATGGAAATCCTCCCAAAGGTTAATTGGTGAAATTTAAACATGGATGCCAATAAGAACCTTCCTTGTCATTTACAATCCATCACATTAAAGAAATCCACCAAAGACACCTATTTTGATCCATAACATTACAGAAAATTATATTGATTTGTATTTTTTTTACTTGTTCATTGTCTTTCTTCCCCCCCGCCCAGCCCCAAGACTATACGCTCCATCCCAGCTGTGGCCATACCTATTGTTCTCTGCTACGAAACCAAGTTTGATATCAGAGGCAAGCACATAGTAGGTGTGCAAAAATATTTTTGATTGACGGAATGGGGGAAGGTGTTTATTATACTGTGAGATATTTCAGAACTCCGATTTTAAAGTCCCTATCAGTAACAGTAATTCTGTTCTTATTTTATAAATGAAGTCCAGGATCTTCTGAAAGCCCATCAACAAAATACACTAGCATTAAACAATGAAAAGGGTTTACTAGCTTTTGGGGTATTTTGGTCTTTCTTTTTTTCAGGATTTTATTTATTTATTTGAGAGAAAGAAAGAGAGAGCACATATGAGCAGGGAGAGGGGCAGAGACACAGAATCTCAGTGGACTTTGTCCAAGTGGGGCTCTACCTCATGATCCATGAGATCATGACCTGAGCCAAAACCAAGAGTCAGATGCTCAACTGACTGAGCCACCCAGGCACCCCATTCTGTTTCTTTTAAAAGAGAGGCAGTGTAGATGCTTAGCAAAATCACTGTTGTTACTGCTTTTGTTGATGGTCATTAAGATGATGATGGTTGTTAAGGCTTATTCAGTATGTTGTTCTCTGCCGCATTCTTGTCACCCTGTCTTCATGATGCACAGAAAGACTTGTGGTTTAGCTTAGTTTAACTTTATCTGAAAAGTTAAGACTTAGTGAAAGCTATGATGTCAGTCTCTGCTTGCAACATGGAAATTTACCCAGGAAGAAGTGGAGAAGAATCAACTCCAAGGAGACTTCAAAGAATACGAACAAATATCTAAGTTTATCATAGAGTATTAATCGCTACTCAGATTTATAACATAATAGATATGATATAGTGGTACTGAGTTGTCTTATAATAAGACCATGATATAATTTAGTGCATTTAGTATATATATGTTCATTTTATGGGATTTGGAATACAATAATTCCATTTCAACTATTACAGAAGTAGAGTTGCCTTTGATTTTTTAGCATGTTTTTGGCCATAGCTATGGTTTACTTGATTTTGAGTCTTCAGTTAGAATTACAATCTCCAATTATAACTGTATTGCTATGCATAACAAGCATTGTCTGCTCCATGATGTGGTTTCTAAGAACATCATAGGAAAAAGAAAATAACTTGAAATATCCCTCTAGTGTGTAGTAGCACTTGATTGCCTTTCTAGTTAAGAAGACTTTTCATGCACAAATGGACGAGACCAATCCTCACTTCACTGAGTTTCTAAATGAAAATTTAATATCGTTTTATTTTTCATTGTGAATTCTCTAGAAAAGTAATCTAAATTTAGACTTTAAAGAATTAAATTGGGGGAGAGCGACTCTGGGTATTTTCAAAATACCTTTGATGACCTTGCATTGTCATACTTTAACCTGCTGCACTGCCCTCCCCTTCACAACTCTCACCACCCAGAGGCCTGTATTCCCAGCTCTGCTCTCATTTCCAAAACTCACCTTTATTAAAACTTACTTTAACTTCTCCACCTAAGCTATAAACACAAATAATAAAAGCTACCTTTCACTGAGTCTACTATACGCCAACAAAAATAGTTCTCACAACACTCTTCAAAACTGGCATTATTGTATCTATTTACAAAATGAAGGGATAAGACCTGAAGCCCAGGAAAGTCTGAGTAATTTGTCCAAGTTCATAGAACTGATGGCAGAGCTAAAATTCAAACACAGGTCTAAAGCCCACACTTTTTCTATTTAACCATATCATCTTCATTAGGCAGTCTTTCCCAGTCTTTTCAGCCCCCAAAATATAGCTGTAAACTCAATTTAAATACAATAACAAAAAACCAACGGATGGGAACTAGTTTTTCTCAGCTTTGACTTATTTTTTTCAGAATTTTAACATTTGGTCTGCTTTGACAACTTACACATTGTTAAAACTTACATATATATATATTTTTCCCTCTCCAATATTATAATATATTGCAAATATATGTAACATAGCAACAACAAAAAAAAACCAGCTCTGGCATTTTGTTTCTTCTTAATATTTCAAATACTCAGCATGAACTCCTGCCCAAGATACAAAGCCTGCAAATGCCAAAGTACTCATTAATACAAACATGTTATTATTTACTCATGAGTGCTGATGAACTTAATGAAGGCAGAGAGATTTCTCTTTGCATTTAAAAAAAAATAGAATATAAATTCCTATCCATTCATCTAAAATACAGTATCTATGCAATTAGTATAAAAATATATTATAAAGTATATGAAGTATATAAAACAAAAAATTTTGTTTTTTTATAAAACAAAAGTATATAAAACAAAAAATTCCCACTCACATATGGGAAGTGACAATAATAGTAACAAAACTTTATAAGGTAAAATAATAAAAGCTTCGGGAACAGCAGAGTAAGAAGTATAAATTCAAATGTACCATATGTTTTAAGCAACAAGAAAAGGCATGGACAGGGAGGCGCCACTGAAGACTGAAAAAAAGTGAACCAGCCGTTAAAATGGAGAATTGGAATAGGCAGAAAGAAATGGAGAATGCCCTCCAGAAGTGAAAAAAGGTCAGCAAGAGCAGATTTACAGAGCTGAGACTGCCAACACCAGGCCCAGCAAAGAGTGAAGTGCGCGCTTGAACAGATACCCTGCAACTGGATAAACGAGAGTGAACGATGCAGTGTGCTGACAGCGTGTTTCTTAAACGTCAGACAGACGAATCTAGACTCAGGTCATTAAGTGAACCTTGTTCTTCCCAAGGACAAGACTTGGACTAGGAAAGCCAGACCCACATCTGTGCCAAACACTCTACTAACTGCTTCTCTCACATTATTTCATGTAATTCTTGGGGCAGTCCTGTGGGGTAACTCTTCTTCTCCCTGTTCCACATATTTGAAAATATAATTTGGGTGCCTGGGTGGCTCAGAGGATTAAGCCTCTGCCTTCAGCTCGGGTCATGGTCTCAGGGTCCTGGGATCGAGTCCCGCATCGGGCTCTCTGCTCAGCAGGGAGCCTGCTTCCCCCACTCTCTCTGCCTGCCTCTCTGCCTACTTGTGATCATCTTTCTCTCTCTGTGTCAAATAAATAAATAAAATCTTTTAAAAAAAAGAAAACATAATTTGCCCAGTGCCACCCAGAAAACAAACAACAGAGCACAGGTTTAGACGCAGGTCTGCCTGAATCACAAGCCCACTTTCTCTCTACTCTGCCATATAGCCACTCAGCCGACGAAAGCTCAGGGAGTACATGGATGCGGTCTCACACACCTTATCTCCAGAGCCTATCACTGCACCTGGAACACCCACAGTGCTTAAATATTTCCAAGTGAACTGAACAAATTAGAATGAGATGAGAATTTTATCAAACATACATCCTGAGTTATACCACCTTCAGGGAAGTCATCTTTGAAAGATGCCCAGTTGTCCCATACTGCTTATATGGTACCCCAAAATCTTTTGAATTCTATCTTCTCCCTCCAGGAGTCTCTCTCAGTGTACAGTATATTCTTTTCTCAATAGTGGCTTCTTTTTGTCTTCCCAAGGTACGTTTTATTGAAATGGCCGTAAACTCTTTAGTGTTCTGTAGGAATGGATAATCAAATGGAGAAAAGCAATTTTAGTTACTGTGGTAAAAGAAGAGGATGGATGTTCTTGTAAGCTTTGTATTCTGACTCTGGCCAAAATGTTGCGAGTATTAGCATCATTGGGGGGTCTCTCACATGCGTCACTATGGGAAAAATTATTAGGAGATACAGGTTCTGACACATATAATATGAAGGAATCCAATTGTTTTAATAGCAACTGATGTAAGGGTTAGGTTTTCTTTTAACTCAAACAATATAAGGGTTTTCAGTTGAATTTTGAGTAAAGAAGAGTAGAGTAGTTTAGAAGCACAGATTTTTGAATATAGATTGGTAGAGCACCAGTGAAGAGTGGGAGTTGAAAGGGGAACAAACAGAAAACAAAAGAATGGGGAAAATGACATAGGTAAGAACAGTCTTGCCTGTATCAGGTTTATTATTGAAATAGTGAAGAGGTTCTTGAGTGGGAAGCAACATGATCAATACAGGAGAATGTCTTACTCTGTCGTGTCCTCCATCTTCCCCACATTTGGATCCTTTACAATGTAATCCTTTCTGGGGAGTTCATCATATGTTTTGCAACTTTTTTTTATTATCTTGTTTGTGAATTCTTCAAATTAAATGTTTTTACCTTCTGTCTCACTCCTACCTCACTCTGAGCAGGCCAAATGTTTGTGTTGTGAAATCCGTAATCCATTACAATCTGTTACTCTGTAAGTAGATGAAATGTCAGCAGTTGAGTTGTACTGTGAGTACTACAGAAAAAAGGAGAACGAGAACTCGCTGAGAAACACCAGCTTAAATAACTAAAAGATCAAAAAGAAGGAGCATCCACACCCACACTTGCTTGTTTTAAACAAGGCTAAAAGTTTTTTATGAATTTTATGAACAAGAGTCTCCAAATTGCTTTGAGTTACTTTAATTCATTTATTTTTATTTATTCAGCATGTATGTATTAAGTCCCTTTTATTAGCCAGAGACGATGCCAGTTTTCAGAAATACAACGGTAAAGAAGACCCACTAAGCTTAGACAGTTATACTTTTATGGTGACATGGCACTGTAGAGGAGATTGAAGCTCTGGCCTTGGACTCAGCCTATGTGGACCCAACCATGACTCCACTTAAGTATCAGTGTTGCTTAACCCTTCCTTAAAATGGGTTATTACCCACCTGCATAAGCTGATACACTCTAAATGAGATCATTCACATGAAGTACTTAGAACAATTCTTGGCACCTAATAAACTCTGAGTAAATGTTATTCTTATTGTTGGAAACACAGACCAGTCCCCTTCTTTCCTTGTCAGCAAACAAACAAACAAACAAGCTCATGGGGTCTGAGCTTAGACCCCATGTCTGAGAGACTGTGAAGTATGAAAAGAGGTCCTAAATGACAATGGGGCGGGGGGGAGGTAATTCACCTCCTAAGTGTATACCCAAGAAAAATGGAGGCACATGTACACACACACACACACACACACACACCACCAAAACAAACAAAAACAAAAAATTGTATGAGAATGTTCACAGCAGTGTTTTTTAACAGCCAAAAATCAGAAGGAGCTCAAACTTCTTTCAGCTGGTAAATAATTCAACATGCTATATGCATATAACAGAATATTATTCAGCCACACACACAAAGAGCAATGCAGCACTGATACAGGCTACAATACAGATGAAACAGAAGAGCCAAATCCACAGACAGAAAGCAGACTGACAGGGGCCGAAGGCTGGGAGTTGGAGGGTGGGAGGGGAGGAATGAAGAATGACCGCTAATGGGTATGGGTTTCTTTGTGGGGTAATGAAATTAGAGAGTGGTGATGGTTACACAATTCTGCAGATACCAACATCCACTGAATTAGACAATTTAAGAGGGTGAACTTTATGTTAGGTGAATTTTATCTCAGGAAAGCAGTTTTTTCAGAAGTGTTTCAAGCACTGAAACCCTAAATAAGGAAGCCTGATGTTTGAGGTTGATCCACAGCCCCATTTGAAATAGCACTCGGATACACTGTTGGTTCTTTCCTGATATGGTTTGAAAAGTTTAGAGAGGTTTCCTCAAAATATTCTGGTTTCCCTTTGAACCATAACATTTGTCTCCAAGATCATGCTCCTCACCACATGGCTCTTGATATAAGGTCAACACTAACATCCTTGGGTTGGAAAGAATGCAGACCTATGCGCAGGCCACGTGGTTAGCCAGGGAGAACCCAGGATACAGACACCAGTGTTTGATTCCAAAGCCATTGTCTGCTGGTCTATACCCCACGGGGTAGGAAGTGTTAGTCTTAATTCTCCTGACATATAAACATTGTTTGAAATATGAAGACTAATCCTTTTACAGTCTGTCTGTACACCAGAGCTTCTCAGATTCCCCGCAGTCATTTAGTCACTCTTTTCTGGGCCCTTTCTCGCAACATTATGCATTTTTTGAGGTAGAAACTGATACATAATACATGATACATAATAAACACACTCCTATGAAATGTACATTTCAGCGTGTCTTCACAGTTTTGTCCACCAGTATAATCACCACTGCAGGCAAGCTGCAGAATGTTTCTTACCCCCGAAAAAGTCCCACGTCCCCAGCGCCTAGAGGTAATTCGTTCTGCTTTTTCTCACCATGGCTTAGTTTGCCTGTTTTGAACTACATATAAATGGAATCCTACGGTTCTGGGTCCACATTCTTTTGGTCCAGATGTTTCTGGGATCCTTCATACAGCTGCATGCTACAGTTCTCTCCTTATAACTTAGTGTTCTAGTGCATGAAGAGACCACAATTTACCCATTTTTGTGTTGATGGACTTTGGGGTTGTTTCCAGTTTTGAATTATGATGAACAGAGCTGCTGTCAATGTACTTGCCCACCTTTCTGTGGACACATGCTTTCATTTCACCCAGCACTGCTAGTTCATACAGAGGAGTATGTATTGTGCTTTCTTAAGCTAAAGTGACCAGCACGCCGGGTAACAGTCCATGTAGGAATGTACTGGGATATTTACTATCTGGGATTCAATAGTATCTTCTCACTTTAAGGAGCCTCCTTGATGATGCTCAGCTCACTTTCATCCTTGACCTTGACAGTGTATTATCTATGCTATGCCACGCACTTGGCACCTCATTACATGCAACCCTGTTCTGCAAGTGTAACTGCTTAGCCACATAACGCTCATACATGGAAAGATGCCTGGTTTGCCTGTTTTGTTAACTATGCAGGTGGAGTATGAGCTCCTTCCAAGGGAAGTATTTCATACTTTGGCACATCGTAAGAGTGAGCGCCCAAGAAAAAGCATGGAATGTGTCAAGTGAGGATGTAATTCTGCTTCCAAATCCCATCAACTTTCTAAGCTTCATTTCTTTCTATGAAAAATGTAAAATAGAGTATGTAATTTTACATTTGAAAACTGTTTTTTTTTAATAGTGTGTACTAAATAGTTATGCAACCACTAAAACAACCTAATTTTGGGATATTTCCATCGCCCCAAAAAGAAACTTCATGCCCATTTGCAATCACTCCCATTCCTACCCCTCATCCAGAGGCCGCTGTTAATCTATTCCCTGTCTCTATGCATTTGCCTATTCTAGACTTTGCCTATCAATGTAATCCTGTAATATGTGGCCTTAAAAAGTCTAATGTTGGGACGCCTGGGTGGCTTAGTCAGATAAGCATCTGATTTTGGCTCAGGTCATGATCTCAGGGTTGTGGGATCAAGCCCCACCTGAGGCTATGTGCTGGGCATGGAGTCGCCTTAAGATTCTCTCTTTCCCTCCCCCTCTATTCCTCCCTGCCCCAAATCCCCTGCCCACACTTGCCTTGTGCTCTTTCTCTCGCTCTCAAAAAAAAAAAAAAAAAAAGGAAAGAAAAAGAAAAGTTTAATGCCAAATAAATTCCTAAAGTAAATGGATACACTGAGTAATGAATCACTTTGTTTTATGGGGCAAAATCTATCCTTTGCAGTTCTGTTTAACAATTACGGGACTTTTTTCCCTCTTACTGTGGGGCCAGTGACAGTCTCAGTATCGCTGGGCCATTCCTGTCCCCCCCCCTTTCCAGATTTCAAGTGCCTTCAGGCAAAGTGGAATGGCACCTAAGTTTTTGGGAAAGCTGATGGAAGAATTCTCGGTGGGTCCACTTCAAACAGAACAATCCTGGCACTTGTTGTCTCCTGCTCCCTTATCTCCTCTCTTCCCTGTTCTTTATCTCTTCACAAGAGGAACTCCGGGGACAAAGAAACCATTTAGTTTACTTTTTTGTTCCACTTTTAATGTCCCTCAAGTCACTAATAATGTGCGATTATTGTCTCCTGAGATGGCCAGGAATGTACGGCAGAGTGCTCACTGGAGTGTCTTTCTGCTGGGCTCCAGGAGCAGGCAAATTCTGGCGTGGAAAACAGGAGAGCCTGGGCTACCAGGTGAACCCAAACCCCAGCAAATCCAGCCGTGAGCAAACCATCCGCATATGCATTTTAAAATGCTTAGAGGGCGGTGTTCTTAGAAGTGATGCCTTTCATCCTAGAATGAGCCTTGCTTTCAACATCCTTTCTGAAAGTAACTTCAAAAATCAGTATTTTTTTTTCATGTGGAACATAGTTTATGCTCAAGGACAATTTTCTGGACTTCAGGGAACACCAGAGCATAGGGATGAGCATTTCAGAGTAAAGCACAAGGCCCCTCAGACAATTTTTTTTTTTTTTTTTTTAAATACTTAGAGAATGAGAAGACTTGGCTATAAGTTTCAGACACTTTGGCATGTGGTGAGAGGTTGTGTTTACCAAAAGTTAATGAACTACTCTTCAGTTCAAGATGTTATTTCTACATAAATAAATCAATATTCTGACAATGTACTCCCCTGAAGTTTCACTTTCTGCTAGTGTTCAAGGAGAGAAGAGGGAGGCAATGTCTTTCTGGAACCAGCATGTCAGGAATAGTCTGTTCTTAATTGTATCTCAGGGTCAAAAAATAAAAATAAAGTTGAGATTAGAATTTAAAATAGGTCAAGTCTGGAGTTCTATGTTTTGATTTTAGAACACATTTTTCAACAGCTTAAGTCATAAAGAGGGAATGCAGACAGTCTTTGAAATACTTGCCTAATATAAAATCAACATCAATGTTTAACTTAGATTCTGAGGAGAGATGTACGCTCTGTTTGAGGTCACTGACTTTCCAAGCACTATCATACTGCTATTTTGTTTATATTGAGGCCATGTTTGAAAATTACACGAAGGCTCTAGAACCTGCGTGTCACGGTAGACTTGCCTAATTTTAAGGGGCAAAAAGTCATTCATGTTTCTCTTTGGTACACTATTTGCAAAGCTCTATTACCCAGAAAAATCAGGTAGGACAACACTTACCATATTTAAATTCCCATCTCCAGTGTTTATATGAGCCAGGCACTGTGCTAAATATGGTAGCTCATTTACTCCTCACCACAACACTATGAGTAGGTATTTTTATTATCCCAAATTTATAGACAAAGAAGCCAAAACAGAGAAGTTAAAAATCACACCAGGTCCTATAGCTAATGGGATAACTGAAACCAGACTTTTGTCTGACTGCAAAAACATCCTTTATGCTAGATAGCCTCTGAGAAAGAGGTTATAGGGCCTGTGATAGGGATATTTTAATCTATGAACACACAAACACACTGCATATGCCCTACAGTTTGTCTCCCTTCCAGCTCCCAGGCCACTACCATGCTCTGTGAGGGAGGCTACGATGCCTGCCTCAGTTCGACACCTCTCCTTATTCTGAGATGCTCCCAAACTTTCTGGGTCAGTCTGTCTGTGGCAGAGAGACCTGGGAAAGACCCAACAGAAAATCCCCAGGTTTCTGCTCCCAAGTCTCCCCATCCCATCCTCTGGTTTGTTCCATTCTGTTATGCTGCAAGTTCCTGGAAATAGGAAATCATTGCTTCCCTGTCTTTCACTGCCTTTCCTTATAGCAAGTATGAGAATGAACAGGGAGCTAGATGGCCTACATTGTAATCATGCATAAAACACTAAAGATTAAGGAAACATTTTAATGTTCTCCAAACAATGTTTAATTAGATTCAATTGAATGTAAGAAACTTTTTTTTCCAAAACAAGATACTTAATATGCTTGAAGTTCTCTAAGCCCCTGTGATTCATAAAGCAATAGGAGAAGCTCCTTACTAACACCCTATGGGGAAAATCAGATACCAAGATCTGCAGAATTATACAATTTTTGGTCATTGCTAAAATCATTTTCAAAGAGCAAGCTGCCAAAGATGGATGATTTCCCCTATAAAATAATACAATTTGAAATGTGGGACTGACTACCCTCCTAGATTTCCATTTCAAAACTCTAACTCTTATGAGAAAAAGGGAAAGGAGGACAGAAAAAGCATGAGCTACATCTTACAAAACCAGATGATTAGTAAATGTATGCCATCCCATACCCAATTTTTTCTTTCCTCAAATCCAAATATTTCCTATTTTGAAGATGACATTGTAGCATTCCCACCTGGAGATTTTCATGCCATCTTTATAGGAGTTACTTTAAAGAGTTTCACATACAACTTAGCCAAAGTTTTAAACACTTTTTATGTCAGGTCTGAATTTTAGTGGGGTAACTAGCCTGTATGAAATGAGCAGTCGCTGGTGCCATTTTCAATCACGACTTCCAAAGCTCCGTATCAGTTGCTGCCTGTGCAGGAAACCAGATCTAGCACCATCTGTATCAGGTGATTTCTGGACACCTTGATTCTCACTACCACCACCACAGCCCCAAGCCCCCAAACCCAGCCACTTCCCCCTGCTAGCTTGTACTCCCTCTTCAGAAATTCTCTAATTTGCTAATGAGCATTCCAATTGCTCATCACTTTGCTTGGGAGGAAAAATAACTTACAAATTCAATTTAAATGCGAAGCAAGTAAGTACATTAGCTCAGTGAAATCCCACACACTATGTGATAGTTAGCCACATTTGCAAATGAAGAAACTGAGGCTCACAGGGGCTAAAACACTTGTCCAAAAATCACATAACAAAGAAGCAGTGACCAGACATTAAAATCAATGGTTTGATTTGCTCCAAAAAGTCCACATTAATTCTTATTTCTTCTACTTTTAATTTCTTTAAGAGCAAGAAGTTCACATCAAATTCCTAGCACTGGGAGTTAGGGATGATTAGAGGAATGTATAAGGGACGCTGGTAATGAACTCACAGGCAGCAACACATGCCTCTGGTGGCCTTTTCTGTTTTAAAAAAATGGAATGAGGGGCGCCTGGGTGGCTCAGTCAGCTAAGCACCCAACCCTTGATTTTGGCTCAGATCATGAGATCGAGTCCCACGTGGAGCTCATGCTCAGCTTGGAGTCTGCTGGAGATTCTCCCTTTGTTCCTCCCACTACTTGTTCTTGCTCCCACTCATGCAAGCTCTCTCTAAAATAAATAAATATCTTTTAAAAAGTGGATTAAAAAGAAGCAATCAGTATCAGAATGGTGCCTCTTTAAACTACATGCAAGTCTGAGTTCCTGTTCGTCCACTCCAGGTGTGGTAAAGTAAAAGGAAATTCTTTATCTCAGTCACTGTTAGTCCAAATACAACAGGAATAAACCTGAAAATAGAAAAGAGCTGATACGTAGCTAAATTTTTTAACAAGGCTGATCTAGGGCAGAGCTGCTATTTGGGGCATTTGGCTTGAGCCTGAGAGAAGTACTCACACCAGGATGTGTTCTACAAGTCACCAAGGATGAGTTCATGGCAAGACCCAGTACACAGTCTCAAGAAACAAGCCTCCTTTCAGATCCTCATGTTCCACATCTAATGAATTCAGTGCCTTGGGCTAGAACTTAAGTAACTGGAAGCAAAAAGCAGCCTGTCACTGTAATTTCTACAGGAAGACAATGCTTGGGACACAGAGTGATCTCCGAGTGGAGCACAGAGCCACTTGCCCAGCCGTTAGTTATACTGCCACGGAGCCAAGTGGAAAGCAGAGGCGGGAGCAGATGGGGGAAGAGTGCAGAGTACTGTCTGTCTGCAGCCCAGGTGCTGACCGGCTGTCTCGCACCATCCTGTCCAGCCCTGCCAACATTCTCTAAGAAAAGGCTTCAGGCTGCAGCCTTTCTGGATAAAATCATATGCACCTGACTTCAGAACTGAGCACGGAAATCATATCCTCAGTGCAAGCTCTGGCAAACCTAAACCAAGACTGTGTAAATGTTAAGCTCCACTCTCTCAAAGAGTTTAAGACCTAAGTTATTCAAACACATTCTGAGACTGTGACAGGGAAGGACTAATCTATCCCCAAACAGAAACTGCTACTGACATCTTCTATGCCTCATCCTTCCGATTAAGAAGCTCTGAGATTCCTTTCTTACTTAAAAGGCTGCATCCGTTTGGATGATCTTTCATGTCCCATATATTTTGACTTGTCTTAATTTACATTTGTCCCCTGAAATGTAGATCATTAAGCCAGTAAGGAGTTTAAGATAATTGATCTCTTTCTTTCTGAGTGTCATGGTGACTATTATGAATGTTAACTCACATTTGCATGATTTTTTCATATGTGCTAGGGCCTGTGGGAACTCAGCCCTGTGCTTCTGAACCAAATTCTGCCCTCCTTCACGTCTTGGGACTTTGGCCTCGATGGTAGTCACTGATCGGATTTGGGCTCTCATAAAAGGACCAGAATCTCTTTCTCAGAGTGAGGGAACTGAGTAATTCGTATCCATTTCAAATATCCACTTGAGCCAGCTTAGAATGACCTTCTGAAACCAGTGAAAGAAGGGCATTCAGATGACACATGGAAACCCAGAAGGACCCTATCTACAGTGTTCAGTGTTGAAACAGATATCTGAAAGAGCCTAGATCTCTGGAGGGTTTTTAAAAATAAGAATTGGGACATGGGTTTGTAGTTCTGCTCGCAGTAAGGGAACAGACAAGGTGATCTCTCGTGGGATCTAGCAGTCTGGTGATTCATCAAAGAGGGTGTTTAAAAAGCAAAGGCATGAGAGAAACAGAGCTATGGCATCAATCTAAATCATGGCTTACATGGACTTTTTTTTTTTTTTTTTTTAATTTCCTATCTCTCCCTGCGTTTTCGTAAGCCCTATCCCAGTAGGACATACTCTCTACGATCACTTTGACAAACAACGGTTTTGGTACTTGGGTTTTTAGTCTCTTTCAAAGTTATCAATTTCTGACAATGAAAAATGGCCAGATACTGATTCCAAAGCTCTGGACCACAGTGATAGATTTGGGGAGCTGATTTAGCAAACTGGGTTTCCATACATCAGCCCCTGGCTTGCTTTCTTGGGCCCATGCCCATGGACAGCACAGTCTCCACAGAAGGTTAGACAAATGCAATAAAAACAGGAGTCATGTCGTGTTGACTTTCCTACCAGGTACCTTGTGAGGAAAGGTACCAGGTAAAAATATTTTTTTTTCTTTATGTTTAATGAGGGTTACTTGCAGGAAAAAAAAAAAATCTGTCCAGAGATGGGAGATTTCACATAGTAAAGAGTTCTTGCAGACAGAAGCACTAACAAGCTGAGCCTCTGGCCATCGTATCTAAACTAGGTAGATATTCATATTCGTGGATGCCGTCCTATGCTAACTTATTTCAACATGGCAAAACGCCCTCAGCCTTCAACAGTAAGAAAATGGCTACGTATAAACTACCACTTAGTGGAATAGTAGATAGCCATTAGACATAATTACATGGAAAAAATGCTTTTGTATGTTAGGCAGAAAAAGCAAAAGATCAAATTTATATATATGCCTTAGTTGTGGGTCTTTTTAATATTTGCATATGGACAGAGGTAATTTGGGGGTCTCTGTAAGTGAGAGTATGGTCTTAGGATGCCAAAGGTATTTTTGTTCTCCTTTTTAACATACATATATAAGTATAAATACACACATGCAACACACTTGACATAATAAATGATTACATTTCATAATTCAATCTAGTACATTCTGATTTCAGAACAGTTTTCAAGTGCTCTACCATGAGTTGTAAGAAAATGGGGATCAACTCACCTAAGCCCTCCTCCATTCCCTTTTCTGCTCCAAATACCTCCAAATACCTTGATACCAGCTGCAATATAAACACATGAATGGGCTTCCATGTTAGCTTATGTTCAGCTAATGATTTCCTTTCCCTTGTCCCAAATTAGCTTGTCCCAGATATTTTCCTATAAATTATTCCAAGAAAGCATTCAGTATTTGCCCCTATGAAATCATTAGCAAACAGGAAGATCAAAAACAGACCAACATTTAAAAATATGACCCAGAGGACCCCCGTAGTACTGCAGAGCCCAAACCCCACGGAAGCATCACTTATGCCCTACACACACACATAAAGTAGGAAATCTGGAAAGGGCTAAGAAAAGCTGTATGGCTGAAATAAAATCTTGGCCAGCAAAGAGAAGTTTCTATGGTGATTTTTGCTATGCCCCACAAAGGAATGGGGCAAAATAACAAGATGAAGGCTTATACCTTGGGTCACAGCAGCAGCAAATATATTGTTAAAAGGCTTTCAAGGCCTTTGAGATACCATCACAAAATCCTATTGACCTAAAAGACTTCCCTGAAGTGTGGATTTTAAAAAACCTGCATTTAAAATGCCGGCTAAGTTCTAGGATAAGTAGCCATCAAATCTGTCCTCCCTTCTCCTGGCCACAACAGTTTGGTTTTTCCCTAGAACATCTGAACCTCCCTTAAGTATTAGGGGGAGCCAAGGATTGGGTGAACCCAAATTATTCATGCATTTCTGGAAGATTTTAGCCTATTTCTGGTAGCTAAGGACATTGGGCTTCTGGGCTGTCCTACCAGAAGCTCACAGAGGGAGGCATCCCAGGATTTACTGCGTCACTTTGTAAAACACAGTTTCAAAGTGTAACACGGAACACCTTCTTGGTGGGGAAAAGCTGTGTGGTGGCTAAAAAGAAAAACTGTCATCCCATTCTGGGTGGATGTAGTAAAACAGACCATCAGATACTGAACAGGAAAAATACTGTTATGCACCTAATTTCATACCAAAAAACAGAACTGATCTTTGAGCTTGTTATTACCTTTTCCATACCAACTTCAGGTCTCTTTGTAAATGCCAGCTTTGAGTAATTGAAAAATGTCTATAAAGTCATTTCCAAGAAACCTAGAGTTTATGAAAAGCAGAGAAAATATGGTCCATTTCATGTAAGGCTTATGGTTTCCATTTTTCTTTATGACTTAGTGTGGCTGCAGAAGGCTCCTATAGGAAGAAGGGTCTTTGTACTCAGGTAGACCTGGGTTCCAAGTGCCTCTCCCATTTGTGAACTGTGCCAACAGAAGTCAGCTAGCCTCTTAAGCTTTTAATTTTATTATGCATCAGATGGAGAATACAAAACCTTATCACAATGTCAATTATACCTCAATTTAAAAAAAAAAAAAAACCTCATCACAGGCCATGGTAATAAGATGCAGGAACATGAGAACACCCACAACTAGTAAGCATGAAATGAATACTAGCTCCCTTTTCTTCTTTTCCTTCATTTACAGTCTTGGGCAATTATAATTTACACAATAACTATTTGTGTTAAATTGCCTACTACCTCTTTAAAATACAAAGATGCTACTTACTGATAAAGGGGAAAAAAATACGTAAAGCTTTAATCATGTGTCATGAAACATTTCCTGAGAGTGCAGTCCAACAAAATGGGACAGAGTTCTTCTTGCCATTCACGGAGAGTTAATTTTAGCATAATTATTAAAAAACTCAACTACTTGGGCTTTTTACAAGGTTGATCACATTACATTTCCTCTGCACGCCCTACGTTGGGCTATTCAGTCTGAGAGGCCTGTGACAAGCTATAGTTAATAAGTTTTCCATGGTGTCAAAAGTAATAATATTAACACGTCGTTGTGAGTTAAATTAATTTTGTTTTGTGCACGGGCCTGCATAAACATGAATGACATTTTGAAATATGATCAGGCAGGAACTGAGGAAGAGCCAAGTGGCAAAGCAGAATGAGACATGCTCACCAGAGCAGGGCAGCTGGCTGCATGCATCTGGGGACCCGGGAAGAGAGGTGCACAATATTATTATAGCAAACTATGGCGGGGAGGGGTGGTTGCTTTAGTTCATTTCGTCCCTTTAAAAAAAAAAAAAAAATCCTGAAGAGAGATTTTGTCTTTAGAGAAACTAGAGAGATGTTTGACATCCTGGCTCTATTTAGAAATGAAAGAGCATCTCTTGGCTAATCTCTGATTTCAAGTATCTTCAACACAGATTTTTTTTCTTTGCCTGCAAGAGGCAGCTGATTGGTAATAGCTTTTAAATGGATGACCGTCAAGTGGCTTTTTCAAATCCTAATGGTTGTGTTTATTTCAGAGACTTCTTCAGATCCCCCCCCTCCCAAAACCCTGCCAATGGCACCAATAAATATGCCATCTGTACACAGTCAGGAGATGCTGCTGAACCTAGAAAGAAAATATGTTACAATGACTCAGGGATCGGATGACCGAAGTGGCTGGTATAATAGCTTGTCTTTTCCATTTGAGCTGTAGTATTTCAAGTGTTGCAACCACAAATCCAATTATGAGGAAAATGAAGATTTCCCTATAAAATGGTTATTATAGGTAGGTGTTTTATAATCATTTGTACATTACACAGAGCTATTATATGTTACCTAGAATGTTCTATGGACACAACTCCAAGCTTGACAATTTAGGCTATATCCTATTATAATAAACCTCTACATTTCTTTCATGTATCTGCCAGCACTTGTTTTTTTCTGTCTGTTCAGAAGTACGATTGATATACCACCCAATTTTTAAACTTTTATTTAAGTTTAAAAAAAAAGTTCCTTTTTTTTTTTTTTTTTTTTAAGAGAGAGTGTGTGGGGTGAGGTAGAGAGGGAAAGAGAGAATCTTAAGCAGGCTTCATGCCCAGGTCAGAGCCCCATGCTGGGCTTGATCTGAAATCATGACGTGAGTCAAAATCAAGATCAGACACTTAACCAACTAAGCCACCCAGGCGCCTCTCTAAGTTTCTCTACTAAAATTAAGAGCACTCTATTCTGGGCTGTCCATATTGTTTGATATCCACAGCCATCCCACATAATAGGGAAGTATCGCTACCACCACTTTACAAAGGGATAGTGAAGGGACTCCCCAAAAGTCACAGGACTATTAAGTTACTGAGTTTGTATGTTAGCTCAGGTCAGTCTGACTCCAAAGCCGAGGCTCCAGGTGGCACATTCCACAAAGACCCTTGCCTTGTTTCTTCCCAGCCATCAGTCCATTATGTGTACTAATTGCCTAAATAAGTAACTACAGGTTTTATACCTTCTACCTTTAATCTCAAATGGAATCACATCAGCAAAGGAAATGCCTCCTTTGTGGAGGACTTTTTTTCATTAACCTGATGATGTAATTCAGCAAACACACATCTAAAGATCATTCCATGTTGAAGCAAGGTGTTATAGAGATGAATTAGACCTTGTTTCTCCCCTCAAGGAGTTCATAGGTAATGAGAAAGGGACATTGCTGTCTGGAAGAGAAAGTTCAGAGGGACACTGTGAAAGTAAATTGGAAGTGGTTTATAAAGGATGACTAGGAATTCAAGTTGAGAATAAGGTCTTTCAAGCAGAGGATGCTGGCTGAGCTTTTGGAATATTTCAAGAACAAGATGCCTCGATCTGGCTAGGATCTAGTACGTGCGAGCAGGAAAATAATGGGGGGGATAGGGATGAGCCAAAAAAATAAGTAAGGGTAATATTTTAGGGCCTTGAATGTGGGAGGTAACATTTTAGTTTCACAGTTGGGAGTCAGGAGGATATTAAAGCTGCCAGGCGCTGGATCAGTTGTGTGGTTCAGAAAGCTAATTCTTCAGCAATACAAAGATTAACTGAGGTCTCTGGCCTCCATTTAGGAAATTGTTGCAGAGTATATAACACTATATGGCAGTGAAGAAAACTCTAATCTGAAAATGTTTTAAGAAATGTATTTACAAGCACACCTGGGTGGCTCAGTCAGTTAAGCGGCCGACTTTTGATTTTGACTCAGGTCATGATCTCAAGGTCATAGGATCAAGCTCTGCATCAGGCCCTATGCTCAGCCCAGAGTCAGCTTGTCTCTCTCCCTCTGCTCCTACCGCTGCTCATGCTCCCTCTCAAATAAATAGATAAATAAAATATTTTTAAAATGTTCTTACAGAGCTTTGTTATCAGACAGGTAGGGGCAGAGAACCATTGAAAATGATTCTAAATCTAGCTTGGTTGACTAAGAAGTGAAGAAACAGAGCAATAAATGAAGTATTTTAAGGAAAAACAGTAAGTTCTATTTTGGACACATTGATTAAAACTGCTGATTTCAATTTAAGATATGTACACTTTCCCTGCCCCCAATAACTTGCTTAATTTAAATGCTTTATGGATAGTATGTAAGATCTCCAAAACAGTACCATACCCATAATCAACTAACATGCTTCATTTTATTTTCTACTGTTCCTTACCAGTCTATTTGTGAGCAATTCAGAAGAATACTAAAGTCAAAAGCCATATATTTAAAAAAAAAAAAAATCTCCATAGGAAAAAATGTCCTGAAGAACAGGAAATGGCCTTCATTCTTGTGGTCTAAGCTGGTATATTTACAGGCTTCCTCAGGAGTTTCTTGATTGCCATTTCAACTCTTCTCAGCTAAGCAGCCAGGGGTAATAAACCACTGCAACCCCCTGCTCCTTTCTGTGCTGATCCAAGCTCAGGACCGCTGAAAAGTCAGGTGGGAGGCAAAATCCAACCCACATTTGACCCAATAGTAGGATTCAGTGGACTTTGACTTTGAAAGACCCACTGTGTGAGAAGATCCTGTGTCTTCCTGCAGAAGGAGAACCTAGGGAAGGATCCAAGTGTGGTACCATACAAATCTCTGCATAGACTTCTTTTCAGGCCCCCTTCCTGACTGTCCATGTGCTCTTCTATGTATCCAAGAACAATCTAATAAGAGACCTGATGAGAGTGGTGTGTCTATATAAACATTCACATGGCATCGTCCTTCCATCTATTAATGCAACAAAAATAAGAGTATCTGTTATGTGCCAGGCACTACACCAGGCACTAGCCAAGTAGTCATCCCAAAAAGATGGATCAAATATCACTTTTAAAAATCCTTAATTATTTATGGATAGAAATGCTACTGAGGAGAATAAAATAACTAGCGGGGATTATGCATTTACCATGTTCTAGACACTGCTCTATACACTTAACCTATCTCATCTCATTGAATCCTCTCAACAACTAGCTGAGATCAGCACCATCATTTCCCCCATTTTATACAGTCAGAAACAGAAGCTCACGGAGAAGGAACCATCTGCCTAGGTCACTAGCTCATTTGTGGCAATCTAGGGTTTCTTTCTTTTTTTAACTTTTTTAAAAAAAAATATTTATTTATTTGACAGACAGATAACAAGTAGGCAGAGAGGCAGGCAGAGAGAGAGGAGGAAGCAGGCTCCCCACTGAGCAGAGAGCCCGATGCGGGGCTCGATCCCAGGACCCTGGGATCATGACCTGAGCCGAAGGCAGAGGCTTTAACCCACTGAGGCACCCAGGCGCCCCTCATCTAGGGTTTCAAATCTAGGTCTATGTGATTCAAGACTTCAACTCTAACCTCCACTACATGCAGCCCAGTAGGTGCTTCAATCACACAATCCATTGACCTTTGGCCACAGGAGAACCAAGATTGTCCTTATCATTTGTTTAGAGAAAGGGCCTTGCTTTTGTGTTTTTCTAATTCGCTACTGAAAATAATCCCTTTCTTGCATTTACCCCTCTTTTGCAGCAAGCCTATCCTTTCCTTTTTTTCTTCTTTGACCTCACTAAATCCTGATGAGGAGGGGCAATACATTTTATTACCCCTTCTGACTCAAGGCCGTGTAATACATCTCCTTTTAGTCAGTGTATTTAGCTCTGGCAGCCTCAGTAATGTGAAGGGAAATAGGGGAGCTTGTGTTTGGACATGCTTCTGCTCCTCTGAGGAACATTTTCATCTCAATAGTCTGCAGATAGCTGTGCAAGACCTTGAGACTATAGTCTGCTGATTCCTGTGCGTTCTGGAAGATATGAAAGCAGTTACAAATTGCTTAACAGATGATGCATAATATTGGAGATGAAGAATCTGGCTGTGAACACTTACACCAGGGAAATCCTGCATGTGATTTTTTTTTTCCTGTATAACACCTTATGCTAAGGGTTTCTAACTGGCATAGAGTTGAATACCACTGAATAATGATCCACTATAAAAGGAAAACCGAAATTTCAGAAGTTTCATCACACAGAAGGACGAACATGGACTTTGGTGCTTAAGAGACCTGTGTTCTGAGTTCTAAAAGCCATGTTCCCTTAGGAAAGTTAGTTACTTCACATGGTTGAACTGCAATTGGTTCACTCACCAGAGAGAATGCTACCCTGTATTTCGTGGCATGGGAAGATCTGAAATCCATAAATGAGGACTTGTAATTAAAAATAACATATATTGAGCACTTACTGTCAGGTTCTATTGTAGGCACTGCACATATAGTAAGTCCTTAATTCTCACAATAGTCCTTTGAATTAGAGTTTGTTTTTTTTTTTAATTATCATTTATATTTTACTGGTGAGGATACAAAGTTCCACAGAAGTTAAGAATATTCCCCGATCATACAGCTAGTAAGTGAGAAGCCAAGATTTGAACTCAGCAGTCTAATTGCAGTCATAACCACAGCAGTAACTCTCTCCAAAAGTTTTGTGACCCTAACACCTTATAGGAATACAGACTTAGGTTCCAGTCCATTCTCCTTTCTTGATATACCTTAATTTTAAGAATAGGAAACTTTCTCAAAGACCCCAGGAAAAACTGCCCCAATTTATTTCTGTAACCTGTCCAATTTTAAGTTTTACCCCCACACAATTGAAGTTTTTTTTTAAGTTTCTAATTTTAATTCAGATTAATTAACATACAAGGTTACATTAGTTTCCAGTGTACAATATAGGGATTCAACACTTCTGTACATCACCCAGCGCTCATCATGACAAGTGCCCTCCTTACTCCCCATCACCTATTTCACTCATCCCCCACACCCCCACACACACCCTCTGTTTATTGGTTTATCTCCCTCTCTCCTTTTCCCCCTTTGCTCTTTTGTTTTGTTCCTTAAATTCCACATATGAGTGAAATCATATGGTATTTGTCTTTTTCTGACTGACTTATTTTGCTTAACATTATATTCTCTAGCTCCAATGCATGTTGTTGCAAATAGCCAGATTTTATTTTTTAATGACTGAATAATATTCCATTGTATATATATATATCACACATCTTTATCCATTGATCAATCGATGGACACTTGGAGAAGTATTCTTAATTTATAATAGAAACACCTTCCTTCAGAAAGTTTTGCCACCTAACTCTGTACCATTCTCACCTACAAGCAACATCAATGGTTCATTTCTCTACCTTTAATTCATTCTGGATAAATTTCAAATTAACTGTTTTGTATTACTATACATTCTCTACTTGTTTGTTTTTCTCCATAAGCTTAAAACTACAAGATTCTTCTATTGTAACTTCTCACAAAAGTAGTCATATGTCTCTATGGTTCACCATCTCCAGCCAAATGCTTTCCAATATTCAAGGACTCAGACTACCTAAAAAAAAAAAAAAAATGCATTATCTGCAAAGGGCCTTTAAATATAATTAACAGTGTTATGTTAACTTCAGGTGTACAATATAATGATTCAACAATTCTATACATTTCAGTGCTCATCACAATAAATATACTCTTAATCCCCTGATCTATTTTACCCATCCCCCAACCCATTTTTCCTCTGGCAACCAGTAATTTGTTCACTGTGTTTCAGTATCTTTGTCTTTTTCTTTATTCATTTGTTTCTAAAATTCCACATCTGAGTGACACATCATGTGACACAAGAGACACAAATATCACATCATGGTATTTGTCTCTGATTGACTTATCTCACTTAGCATTATCCTCTCTATGTCCATCCATATTGCAAATGGCAAGATGCCATTCTTTTTTTATGGCTGAGTAATAGTAAATCACAGAGACACACCCCACATCTTTATCCGTTCATCTATGGATGGGCATTTGGCTTGCCTCTGTGTCTTGTCTATTGTAAATACCGCTGCAATTACATAGGGATGCATATATCTTTTCGAATTAGTGTTTTCATTTTCTTGGGGTAAATACCCAGCAGTGGAATTACTAGATCATATTGTAATTCTATTTTTTTGTTGTTATTTATCGTTTTCCACAGTAGCTGCACCAATTTGCATCTCCACCAATTTGCATTTGCGTACAAAAATGTCTTTTTCTCCACATCTTAATCAACACTTGTTATTCAGGTAACAGTTTTATACTGTTCCTTTCAGTTTCAAGTTCAAAATGCTATCCCTTGTATTTCACATATTCTTTCTCCTAATTGAAAGATTTGGGGGAGTCTTGTGATACTTGCGTGATTTCTTTCTTTTTTTTTTTTTTATTTTTTTTTTGCCAAGAATTAATTTTCATTTCAAAGCAATGGAAATAAGGATTACCTCAGGCTCTTAATTTGTCCCTTTGCAGAATTTATTGAACAATGGTTATTATTTTTCTGAGGTAGATTTCATGGAAATCTACAAAGTATTTAAAGGTACAGTGTTGGTAGACATGATTTTACATGATTTCACATTTGAAAAAGTACTTTTTAAAAAATTAGCATTGATTTCCCTTAATAAGCTATCATATAATAATAGATAAAAACACAGATAAAACAAAATCTTAATAAAATGATAAAAGCCATCTGGTGAAATTGATCAGAAATATGTGGGTCAAGTCTTTTGTTTATGTTTCCTAGAAACGTATGAAGATCTCTTTCACAAAAATATGTTCAAAAGATGAAAGCCAGAATGCCATTGCAAATAAGGAGGAAAATCATCATAGTTTAAAATGCCTGGAGTTAACAATTGCATAACATAGGTCTTAAATTCCTTTAGTAATCATTGCTCACAAAATTCTGCGATGTACTTTTCATAACTAAAAAAATCTGACATCTCAGCAGGGTTGCTCCAACCTTCAGTCTGAATACATGCAAAATGAAGCAAGTAAGATGTACTTATGTGTTTGTCTGACGAGAGTAGCTGCCATTCAAATTCATATCATACTCTCTTGTAGATAAAGTATATTTTGCACTGTGTGATTTAGTGACATCCAAGAGACCACTGAATTCTCTAATGATGTTCTGATTTTCTTAACAATGAACACCAATGAACTTTCCCCTAGACAAACCAGATGGAAACGAAATTGTTTCTGCAAAATGAACAATTTGTGAAATCTTTGCAAATTGAATTCCAAATATACTTAGAGATGATCTTGACTTCCTCTGTAACAACATGCAATGCATTTAAGGCCTACATGAGAAATACACTAATTAGCTGTGCAACCTTTAAGCAGAGGTGAATGAGAACAGAAGATCACCATTGAAGAGATAGAAGTCAAAAACTCTGGAGGGGGGGAGGGGAGTAATATGCAGATGAGACAGCTTCACTAAGAAACTACAACATTAAGAAAGATGTCATCAGGGGTGTTCATTTATTGCCTCTGAGTTGTTCACGTTAATCTGTTTTCTGAAGGAAGTCACTGAAGTTAAGTACACTTCACATTGCTTCAAGTCAGTTAGATATAGTCAAGATGAAGAAGTTCAAATTCGTAGTCTATTTGTCTATATACACTGTTCCACAGAATCTCATCTGTATCCAAAAACTGAAGGGACTATGCATGAGAAAGATTTTTTCTATTACCCACAATCTAATGACAGTTTTCACAGTGACCTTAAGAAACTACCAAGTAGGGGCACCTGGGTGGCACAGTTGGTTAAGCGACTGCCTTCGGCCCAGGTCATGATCCCAGGGTCCTGGAATCGAGCCCCGCATCAGGCTCCCTGCTCAGCGGGGAGTCTGCTTCTCCCTCTCCTTCTGCTTGCTGCTCTGCATACTTGTACTCTCTATCTCTCTGTCAAATAATTAAATAAAATCTTAAAAAAAAAAAAAAAGATAGGGGCACCTGGGTGGCTCAGTGGGTTAAGCCGCTGCCTTCGGCTCAGGTCATGATCTCAGGGTCCTGGGATCCAGCCCCGCATTGGGCTCTCTGCTCAGCGGGGAGCCTGCTTCCTCCTCTCTCTCTGCCTGCCTCTCTGCCTGTTTGTGCTCTCTGTCTCTCTCTCTGTCAAATAAATAAATAAAATCTTTAAAAAAAAAAAAACAAAACAAAACAAAACAAAAAAGAAAAGGAAAAAGAAAGAAACTACCCAGTAGGTACAACATGTTTGTAAGCACAAAAACTTCATCTTGAGTAAAGGGTTTCTTACAATTCCCATGGCATTCCATCTATAGAGGGTTATCACTCCCCTGGAGAGGACCAAAATGGCCATAGTCATAATTGACTTTTATACCTACTTAGAAACTCAAATATTCCACCTCAGCTATTACGTCTTCGAGAAACAGAGGATTCTTCTGTATCTTTACGAGATCCAGCTCCTCGATGTCTAAAAAAAGTCAATAATGAAGCAAAGAAGTAGGGGAAACTTTCAAAATGTTATTTTACTGTTATTAAACTAGCAAGAAAAATAACGTTAATACCTTCATTTCATGAAGCTCTTTTATATCTTTAATCTCATTTTATTCTCACCATTCAAAGGTAATTATGTTATTATATATAAATCTAGTTACAATTTCTCTTCAAACATCAAACTAGAGAAATTCCTGATGTTACTCATGTACCATTTTTTAAAGCCTACGCAGTCCTCCCAAATTACAATTGTTTTCTCTTTGCCTTTTCTATATTTTTGCCTGCCAAGTTATTTTCCCAAGGATCTTTATCCATTGTCTTCGGCATACCTACTCTCCTAGAAAGCTTGACCCCCCAAAATCGTACATCCATTTTTTGCTTCTAATAAGAAATCCAAATGATTCTTAACTCAAGAAAATTTATCAGCCCGGTGCTAGACATAACCTCCTCCTCCCTACCCTACCCCCAATCACTAGGGTATATAACAGCCTTTTTATTTTTCCCCCTCTCAGTCTTGACCAACTAATTTCAAACTTTTCCTACCATAGCACAAAAACTAAGAATTGCTATTTTTCTCTGTCCTATGCCCTTCCTACAGTAAGATAAACTCTCTTGATCTGAGCTTTTATACTGACCTTTAGCCATATGGCAGACAAAACTGACTAAAACACCGGACTTATTTAACGAAAGAGGCAGATAAGTAAACAGACATGTAGAGTGTGATATTACAAGTGCTATACTGAGAGTCTGGAAATTGTCATGGAAGCACAAAGATGGGAGAAAGACCAAACTCTTACTCAGGGAAGGACTCATAAAGACTAACAGTTGAGAAATAAGTAGGAATCCAGTAGAAAAACAAAGGGAGAGACTTTATACAAGGCAAAGGAAGCAGCATGTTCAAAGACAGCGTGCACAGTAGAACCTGGGGCGATGAAGAACATTCAAGTATAGTTCTTGTTCTATTTCTTGCAAATCCCAATGAAATTAATTTCAGGTAATAATGTCTCTGCTGTATAGTGTGTATCTCCTTTAATACTGCTTTGTACAATACTTTCATAATTTTTCCTTTTTATGGCCATGGACTTTATTTTCTACTTTTGCATTATCTGCATAGATGCCCTTTTTATTTTCAAACACGTTCTCAAATGAGACCATCATTTCCACAAGTCTTTCTAAAGGGCAGTTGTGTTTCACTTGGATTCTTGCATTTCTGCCATCTTCATTCTCCTTCCTCTTAAAGACTCTGAGAGCCAGGCACATCCTTAAAGCTCGTCTTTTCCAGCTTTTGTCTTTCCTATTACACATTCACACCCAAGTCTAACCCATGCGTTCCCTTTCCAAGAATCCATTCCTCTGCTCTAGGTGCTGTTCTTCCCCCCATTAAGGAGAATCAACCTCCCTCCCAACCCCATAACCAATCCCTTCTGGAGTGTTAACTTCCCTCTTGCTTTATTGCAAAATTAATATATTCCTTTCAGTCAATAATAGTTTTCTACATCTCCCCGAAAAGTACCCAATAGCAACTTTTAGGGGCCACCTACCCAGGAACACATGCCCTTCTTGCTAAACTCCTCATGCTACCTTATTCTTATCTACAACTTTTTATCTTCAGATTATTTTTTTCTCATAGGAGTTGTTGACACGAATGTAAAGAACTTCTCTTGCTCTTCCAACCACCACCAGAATGCATCTCTGTTCTGGATTAAAAGCAAATTAGAAGCTAGGTGCCCGTGTTCTTCTCAATGGCATTCTGTTTCACACTTTCCTATGTCCCTATCCTAATGCCAAATCTCCCTGCTGCTGTTAATGGAACTTCAAAATATCATAGAAATTTTTTTTTTGCACCAATGAGATTGCTGTAACCTATATCTCTTGTTTCAATTCTGAAGAGAACTAACAGTCTTAGCTTTACGTTGCTCAGGGAAATCACCTCAGTGCTTTGTGCATTTCTTTCTGACACAGTCTACAGACTATATCCATCTTCTCTGTCATCTAAAGTTCAAATCAAATTCTTTATTTCTGTGGATTTGAATTGCTGCAAATACGTCTCCTGGGTTCTTGCCAGTTGAACTAATAATTAAGGTCCCACCCCCGTAGTCCCTCGCCAGGCAGCAGGTCTCATCTCTTATGAAGTGAGTCCACACAAAAAAAACTTTCAAAATCCTCCCACTGCTTTTTTCACCATTCCCAAGTTGTTTGATTTTCCTTATCATCTCTTCCTTCTGCCCTCTTTCTAATAGAAGATGAAATAGATAAACATTTTTGCTCTCTCCTTCAAATTTTTTCTTTCCTTTTTATTCCTTTCTCTATTTTTTCCTGCTGCCTTGGCGCCCCAACCACAACTCATTAGCTTTCCTTCCCTGTCTTGTCTTGTCTTTAAGGCTCCCATTTGCTGTGGACAGACTCACTACTGGCTGAAGCCAGAGTGGAGAAGCTGGGTTGGCCCCTCTGACCTCCCTAATCTTGCCTTTAAGTACCTTTTTTCCCTGCCACCAGCTTCTCTGTGACTCACCCGTCTATACCACAGTTCTTTTTATCACCTTCCTTTTGGTCCTCTCCTTGATTTTTGTGTTCCCCCAGGCTCACATGTAAATCTTATGTAAGCCTCAAAGATACAGCAAGTGCTCCTTATCTAGTTCAACAGCAAGAGAAGAATTTGCTTAGAGCGCCCCCTAGAGCTGTTTAGTGGCACAGCTTGGGTCTGCTCAGCATTCGCCATCTCGAATCTTTTACCCAGCTCTCTACCAGGAGGAAAAGGAAAACCTTCCTGAGCCAATGACGTTTCCCAACTGTGTGCCACTACCATTCCCTCCAGACTTCCTCTTGGTCATCATCATCGTGGAACTAAAAAGAGAAAAGTAGTCTCTGGATAAAAACAGCACCCTGGCTACTGAGCTTTCTCTGCCAAGACCTTATTACCCCACAGTATCCTTTCAAGTTAGTTAGCCTGCACCAGTAAATATAACTACAAGTGACAAAAGGTCAGGATGCAAAGTCTTTGCAGTTGTTGAGTATGATAAGTAAAAATTTAATGCTGCTTTATCAGTATAAGCCTAGGTAGAAATCATCCAAATGCCTACCTCCACCACAAGAGATAACACTCTTCTCAAGGTGAAAAGTGCCCAACAATGCCTTCCAGTGATTACCTGGCATTTTTTGTAGTTTGTTTTTTTGTTGTTGTTTGTTTGTTTGTTTAATGAATGTCTGAGGATCAATGGCTCACCTGCCACATATTTCTTTATAATGCTTCCTTTTAAGTGCAGAGGTCATTTTACATTTTTATTTAGAAATAAGTTGCCCTTATTTCAAAAGTACTTGCTATCTACATTTCACTTTTCACTACAGAAGATTAAAATGCCTATTTGAATTATGGAAACCAGTATTAAGAGTCCACTCGACCCCAGAGCCTCAGTCACATTTGTACAAGAAAATAGAATATTAAAAATCGGGCCTGACCCAGAAAATCAAGGATATGTAGTTAACATAGGGAGAACATTAATGGGACAAGGCAACTTGGTAAAGTTTATCTTTGGATATCTTCCAAACTGTTTTCCATTATCTCCTTTCTTCACATGTCCTCATACAATTGATTTACCTGGATTCCCACTTATGTCCTCTTCTAAGTAAAGCAGCATCCCAAATTATAGACATACTCAGGATCTTCCCCATTTTTGCCCATTCCCACTCAGATAAATTTTCCATACCCCCAAGAAACTGTCCACTAAAATTTAATACCATGATGGATTGTCATATCATCCACTAGGGGGCAAAACGGTATTTATCATTTTAAAAGACTCCTAGAGATCGAAAGCTTTAATAAAAGGGTTTGAATGGTAGTATTTCAGGCATCACAGCACACTACGGCATGAGAAATCTTTTGACAAGAACATTTCTGGGACTCACTTTCCATTCTGTATTCTGTTGACATCCCCTGCCCTCCACTCAAAATTCACATATAAAATTAACCACAACAAATTCCTCTACCTTCTCTATAGTGGTTCTTCCTAAAACATGTTTCTATAATGGCACTTGCCATTTTATGTTGTACTTCTGTTTTAGGCCTATTCTCCCTGGCCAAGAATAAGTCTCTTAAGGACAAGAACAAGTTTCAGTCAGCCTTTTTTTCCCAGTACCTTGCACCATGACTGACATACTGAAAATATAAATTAGGTGTTCGGTAAACTGAATCAAGTACAAGACTAAGTGTTGTTCATTTTAGGCAAATCACAGAAAGTGGAATGGATTACTAATCCCACTTCTGAGTGGATTCTGACAAACAGCTAGTAATCTCTGACAGAGTAAAGCATTCGGTAAACATATTCATTCTTTGACTCAATAAATATGTACTAACCATCTTCTATGGGCCAATCACTATGCATATAGATAAAAGGACACTATGCAAAGATGATCAAATTCATGGGAGTGAGGTACAATGCAATAACCATACAAATACATGATTGCTGTCCATGATTACAGTTACCGTAAGTGATTATAATATAGGACTATTATAATCAATATTTCAAGGAAGAGTATTGGAGGACGACTAAGGAATATATAAGAAGAGCCTTATTTAGTCTGGCAAGTCAGGAAACACCTCTCTAAATATTGAGGTAAGGTCTGACAAATGAGAAAAAGTTAACTAAACATAAGGGAGAACAAAAGGACAGAATGAGTTAAACAAAAGAACAGTTTATGTGATGGTTCTGAGTATGTTGTTAATGTGACATATTTGATCCTATGAAGACGACTGATGTGGCTGGAGCACAGAGGGGGCAAGTGCCAGGAGAAGAGGCTGAGGAGTAAGCAGGAGCCAGACCCCATGTTATAACTGATGGTAAAGATGGCGGTCTTTATCCCTAGAGAGACAGGATACCTACCTCAGGATTTCGAGATTTGTTATTTAAAAAGTAATTCTGTCCACTATAGTTCAGGAGTAAATTTAAGAGGACCAACTAAGACTTCTGGAATAACCTAGATGACCAACGACTCAATTAGAGTGGTGAATATTCTAATACAGAATGTGAGATTTATTGGGTAAGGATGAAAACAAGTGAGCCCACTTCTGAAATTTCTAACAGATAAAATCTGAACTCTAAAGTAGTTGTGGTCAATGGTAATGCCCAGTTTTCTGGCTTGAGCAACTAGTTGGAGGCTGATAGCGATTACTGAAATAGAATGAACCAGGTTTGCGAAACTAGATCATGAATTCAGTTTTTGGAATTTGAGTCAAAGATGTGTGTGAAATATTCTAATGTGGAAATGACAAGAAGGCAGTTGGAGAGAGTCTGGAGCTCAAAGTAAAGTGAAGACACATACTTGGCACATGGCAATCACTTTTACATTGTTATTAAAGCTGTAGACAGGGAGAGTACATGCATATTCCTTTTATTGCACTTTACTGAGCTTTTTACGACTAGAAGGTTTGTGAAGCAAGTCTATCACTGCCATTTTTCCAACAGTATTTGCTTACAAATCTCTGCCTCTGTCACATTTTGATAATTCTTGAAATATTTCAAACTTTTTCATTATATTTGTGATGAGTGATCTATGATGAGTGATTACAAGTTGTAAACACTCAGCTGATGGATAGCATTTTGGGGGGAAGAATTAAGGTATGTACATTTTTTAGACACAATGCTATCGCACACTTAACAGACTGCAGTATAGTATAAACTTCCATATGCACTGGAAACCAAAAAATTCATTTGACTCACATGATTGTGATATTTGCATTATTGTGGCAGTCTGCAACCAAACTCGGAAACTCTCCAGGTATACCTCTACTAGTTCATGGGAAAAAAAAAAAAATGGGTTAGGATTAAGGCTCAAGAAAGACTGAGTGGCCAGAGAGGCAGGTAAATCAAGAAAGCATTGTATCGCAGAATCCAAGGAGGAGAGGGGTGTCAAATTCTGCTGAGACTTCAAGGTAAAAAAATATTTACAGCTATGATGAATGTCATCTGAAACCCTAGCAGCAGCCATTTCAAGAAAATGGAGAGCAAAACCAGTGGAACATGAATAAATAGGGACAGTGATTGTCACTAATCCACTCAAGAAATGTGGCTCAGAAAAGGAACAGAGGAATGTGGCATTATCTAGAGAAGAAGGTGGTTGAAATAGGATTGTTGTTAAAATATAGTAGTATTTGCTGTTTTATGAGCCAGAGACTCATAACTTTACTATGTTTATTTTGCCCATTGATTTCTGTATGCTTTACTATGTCCTGGTACCTGTGTAGGAGATGTCCCGTAAGTATCTGTTGAATGAACAGTACCTGTAGATAAAGGCCCACATCTCAGTCTACTGCCCTGTTCCCTCTTCTGTAATGTACTTTGCTGTTACTTATTTTTAATAGGCATTTTGATTTTCTACTTTCATCATTCTTATTTTGATCTGGTCAAAATACCTGTTTCTGTTATATCTAATAGGAGTACAAGTGTAAAGTACATCTCCAACTGACAATAAATATATTAAGAGGAAATTCTGAAGATCTAAATCATAAAGCAGATATATTTAATTGCATGAATTTTACATTTGTAGAAACCTGGTAACTTGTTTTAAGCGGTTTGTAACATTTGTAACTTGGTTTAAGCGGTTACAGGACTTTGCAGGTACATCCTTGTGTCTAGAACCTTTTTGCCCTCTTCTTCACATGGTTCACACAGATTTTTCCTGTTGACCTTCATATCTCAGCTGAGGTACTTGCTACCCCAGGACATTTACTTATCACACACCATACATACATACTGGCTCTGATTGAAAGGGGAGAGCTAGATGACTTGTTTTAAAGCTAGATTTGCATGGCAAGCCCATTAGTTTTACAAAAAATGTGCATTTGGCTGGCCAGAGAAATTGATGATGATTATCAGGGATAAAAATCTCCAATTAAAGTATTCCCCTCCTTAGTTCCTAGGGTCTAGGAAATTCCAACCTTCTCTTTACTCCCATAGCATTGGTGGCATCTCTATGGTATGATTGCACGATTTTTCTCCATCTAAATCTGTCACTCCACTTCTTTCAGAACTTTTAAGGTCCTCTTATTCACCTAAGTATCTGGAGTCTGGACTAGTAGTCTTATGGTAGAACCCATTTTTTTGTAAATAAGAAATGAATAATTAAATGAATCCAGAGTTAATAGGTTATATAGTATCCTCATAAAGTAAATATTCAAAGATATAACATACTGTCTCATTCACCTGAACAATTTACTGTGTATTTGTACACTAGGCCAGGTTCAGTCTTTTTAGCCTCAATACATCCACACCACCATTTCATACTGTGACCATCTGGACCATTAGATGTAAGTATTGATTTGGCAGATAATTCAGTGGTATGAGTATAGTTGTGGGAATAAAATGAATTTGAAAGCTACTACCACCCAAAGGATGTATTTAAAGCTACTCTTATTAAGATGAGAAACTTGACATTATCCTTTTTTTTTTTTTTTTTTTTTTTTTTTTTTTTTAAAGATTTTATTTATTTATTTGACAGACAGATCACAAGTAGGCAGAGAGGCAGGCAGAGAGAGAAGGGAGGAAGCAGGCTCCCCGCCAAGCAGAGAGCCTGATGCGGGGCTCGATCCCAGGATGCTGGGATCATGACCTGAGCCGAAGGCAGCGGCTTTAACCCACTGAGCCACCCAGGCGCCCCTGACATTATCCTTTTTATAACTGGAAATGTCCTAGTATTTTTATAAATGAAGAATATGCAAATCATCTGAATTTTCATTTTGAGATTTTGGGGCTGCCATTTTTTAATTTGTCAACCTTTAAATAGACTCCCAACCTCAGAGAAAAACCCTTTACCCAGAGAAACTATCACCAATTTGACACATGGAAAAATCTTAGGATTAACATAAATAGAATATGTCCTTGTAAAATGTCACAGCATTAAGTCAACTCAGGTACCTTTTTAAAACTCATTCAAGAGTACAGCATTTCCAACAAGCTTGTGAACTTAGCTCCATTTGCAAGGTCACAAAAGATGAACCCCTCTTTTCACACATAAAATGATGGATGGTGCTATAGAAGCCATCAAATAAATATTCATTTTAAGTCAAGCTTTCTATTTATCCATTGGAGATGACCTCTGTTCTAAAATATATATGTAATACTTCTCAAAAAGGAAAAGCATTGCTGTAGTTGTCTATTAAATCATTAATTTTTGTCTACTCTATTCAGTGGCTGCTTTAAAAAATAACAGAATTATCAAACTGCTCAGAACAAAGGTTCTTTCTGATTGTCAGCTCCATATTCTAAAAGCACGGGTTAATTTCTCTGAATCTCACAGCTGGAACTTTCTTCACTAACTGGCAGTTTCCACCTAGTGATCAAGGCAATTGACTAAAATAAATTATACATAAACCTGAAATTCCTAATAGTAATAAGGCCCCTTCATGAGATAATCACACCAGAAAAGTACTCATCTGTTGGCTGAGGGGGTACTTTGTTAACAATATAAACTTGGACTAAGGCTTAAAGGTCAGAGTAATTTTATTAGGCAGAAAGGACTAAAGACATTGCAGATGGATTTCCTGATTATGAAAAAATTTGGTGGTGAAAAGGAATAGAACTCATGGAAATGTAGTAATAAATGCTTTGATGAACTACCTCCTACACACACCAATCTTGCACCATCTGACTGCCTAGAGCATTGATGGCTGATGGCTCATAACTGGGGTCCTTCTCAGCACCACCCTCAGCAGAAGAGACTGCTGGTCTAAGATGTGAGGACAGCCCACACCCAATGACTGGTAGATTCAGGAGCATAAAAATTTCACCTCTTTTAAGAATTCAGAACCTGTCTGAAGAGCTATCCCAGCTCTAGAGCTCCCCATAAGATTGGCTGAGGCCTCTGGTAAGACTACATCACAGCCCAACTTTTCCACCTATACAGTTCTGCTCCCTGCACTCTCCCACAGGTGCTGATCCAAAGAACACTCCACTCCTGCTTGCAAATCTGAGTCTGTTTCCCTGGAGAACTTGATCTGTAGCAATAGAGTATAACGTGGGGACCAATCTGACTGTATTTGATAGAAGACAATCTACATGTATTCATTCAAGGGGCATATATGGACTTTGACTCTGTGCCAGCCACTATTCTAGGGCTTAGAACATAGAGAATGAGAAAAATATTTCTCTTCTCTTGTAGACCTGATATTCTGGTGGGGGAAACCTAAACAAACATAATGGAATTTTAAGTGATATGTGCTAGAATGAGAAAGAAGCAGAGCAAAGGGACAGGTAGTGTGTATGCTTAGGAGCAGCTGGGGCTTTAGACAGGATGGCCATATAAAAACTCTAAAGAAGTGACATATGAGCAGAAAGCTAAATAAACTGGGGCACCTGGGTGGCTCAGTGGGTTAAAGCCTCTGCCTTCGGCTCAGGTCATGATCCCAGGGTCCTGGGATCCAGCCCCACATTGGGCTCTCTGCTCAGCAGGGAGCCTGCTTCCCCCTTTCTCTTTGCCTGCCTCTCTGCCTACTTGTGATCTCTGTCAAATAAATAAAATCTTAAAAAAAAAAAAAAAAAAAAAAAGAAAGAAAGCTAAATAAACTAATGGGACAATCCATGGTAGTATCTGGGGGAAGAATACTGTAGACAAAAGGAAGAGCCAAGGCAAATGTCCTGAGGTAGAAGCGTGCCTGGCAAGTCTTGAGGAGAGGAAAATCAGGAGCACAGTAGGAGGTAGGGAATCAGACAATAGGCCTTTTTGTGTAAGGAATTCAGATCATTCTAAGTCAATGGGAAGACATGGAAGGGCTGTA
The DNA here is from genome assembly GCF_963455335.1 of Martes martes. Lineage (NCBI taxonomy): Eukaryota > Metazoa > Chordata > Mammalia > Carnivora > Mustelidae > Martes > Martes martes. The sequence continues at coordinate 39,168,924 of NC_137895.1, read as the reverse complement.
ACTAGGACTGCCTCATGATCAGATTTCCATTTTAAAAGATCCTTCTGCCTGGAAGGGGAGAAGGAATCTAGAAAGGAGCAAGACTGGAAGCAGACAGGTTATTAGGAGGCTACTGTAGAGTTCTAAGCCAGCAATAAGAACTTGGGCTCAAGGTCATGAATCATAACAGTTTGCCTGGGGCTGGAGTTTCTCAGGGTATGTACAGGACATTTAGGGCTAAAACCAATAGTCTTCTGCAAATCAAGAGGGTTGGTCTCCCTATCTGTACCAGAGGGAAAGCCTTTAAGTAGAGAGTTGAGGTCAGATTCAAAATATATTCTGAAGGTTGAGCAGATAGTAAAGTAAAAGAAGAAGGTTTAAATAGTTAGGGCAGAGACAAAGTACAGAGCTTCTTCAAAGTCAGGAAAATGGGTTTGGACTTTGAAAGATTAGCCTGGCATTAGTATATAGTCTATACCGGACTTTGGAGAGACTATGACTAATGAGATCTTCCATCAGACTGCTGCAAGAAAAAGATGACAGAAATGTTCAGAGCTGGATCTCAAACAGAATGATGTCAGAAGGGACGGCAGTGATGATCATGACCATCACTAGATGGTGACAGTGGCAAATATCACAGCAGAGATAGAGGTCATATTGAAGGTAGAAGAGAGGAGGGTAGAGGTCATGTTGATAAGGATAGGGAAAAATTAAGTAAAATTTAAAATCCATTTGAGAGACATTGACAAAGAAAGAAATGTCAAGATTTGTGGGCTGAAGGACTAAAGAAAAACAGAAGAAACACTGGTCACTGGAAACTGATTACTTAGTGACACTAACCAAAAGGGATGTTAGAAAGAACAGGTCAGGGGGAAATCTGGTGATGAACATCCATTTAGTTAGACAGCATGACTGTAAAGTGAGAGTGGAATATCTAAGTGGGTTGTCACTTGCAGTATCACTTTGCCTTTCCAGATGGCAGTCTGATAGTAAAGAAAACTCACTATTCTGAGTCAAAGGACCTTGCTGAGGTCCACACTGAGATGGCTATGTAACCATATGTAACCTCTGAGTCTTAAACTATATGTAACCTCTGAGTCTTAAACTCTTCATGTCTAAAAGGGGCAAAACAGTACCTACTTCAAGGGCTGTTGTAGAGAAAACGAGAGTGAATTGTCAAGGAGAAGTAAGGAGCTGAGAGGTAGATTGGAAGGTCATCTTTCTATGTCAGTTTTCCAAGAACCACTTCTCTTCCCCATCACCATAACTCCACTAAAGAAATCTTTTTTTAAATGGAGAAAATCTTGGTTTCTTGAACTTTAAAGCAATACATAAAAACTCTTGGTATGTGAAAATTGTGAAATAAGAGGTTGATGTTAAACTGTCCACAAAACTCAAACCATTCCAGTTCTTCTGTGTAAGTGACAAGAGATAGAGTAAAACCTTCATATGCTAGAACAAGACTCCAGGAACAAGAGTACATCTCCATCTAATCACAGAAGTTCAGTGCAAGATTTCATAGAGGATAAGAAACTACGTGCTTTCCTACAACTCATAGTGATAGGAGTCCCCAGTCTAAGATTCTAAAGTAACAACACTTACTTACAACATAAACCTCAGACCTAAGTCTTATTTCAGCTGTGGCCAAATAGAACCCATCTTCAGGACGGGTCAGCAGAAGCAGAGTTCTGCCAGGCATGTATGTCTGAAGTACAGCCTCCCCATGATGCATATCGCTTCACATGACCTTAGGTTCCCAGCTCATCCCCAACATATGAAAAACACATTGCAATCCTATTTGGAAATATTCTACATCAATTAATCTAGAGTTCAAGCCAGCATGTAGCAGAAGTCCCAATTCTGAAATTTTGTTTTAGAAAATTATTAAAGCTGTTTTTTAAAGAATTAGAAAAAGCATATATTTATATATTATTGAGATAGTTCATATGAATTAGACATTGCCTTTTCTTGAGAATGAGTTTCTATCTGCTTGATGCTGTAAAGAACACAAATTCCAGAATAGTGACTATCTTTCAAATGGAAGTGTTTCAAACACTGTAAAGTAACTTCAGTTGATAAGAATAAAAAGACATGCTTAATTTGGCTTGTCAGTTATAATTTTATAAGCATATGAAATTTTATATATTCAAGTTCCTAAGTTAAGGAGTTAAAAGTAAATCTGAAAATAAGCAGTCTTCCAAATTTTTCTTTCTCCTAAAATACCAATTTTGATCTATCTTCCCTCCTGCCACACACACACACTCATTCTTCCTCATCCCATAGCTTTATAATTACAAGTAACTTCACCTATTTCTCCTACCTGAGACATGGTAGGTTCAAACTCTAACTCCTCCCTCCTAGAGAAGGGATAGAGATTATGCAAAATCTCAAAAATTCCCTATATATCACAGGATTGAATGATAAAGCACTGGAAGAAAAGTTAAGTCGTGTTGTTTCTTCAAAATAGGAGATGTCCTAAATTGTAGACTCCTATATAGAGAGGGGCCATTCAAAAAAACAGTCGTATCTAAAATGCCTAACTAGAACAGTTAGAGTAACCTCGTTCTGAAACAGACGGCGTTCCCCAGGGAAGGTACTGTGGCAAAAAGACAGAACCCTGCAGAAAGAATCCTCTTCCTAATGAATATTTTTGGACTACAATTTTGTTCATTTACATTTATAAGGTTCAGATGAATTTGTCCACACTTTGTATTAATTTCTATCATCTTGATTCCCATTCTGAATTTTCACAAGGACTAAGAAAAGGAATATATTCTACTAGATTCTCCTCACATATAAAGTCCTAGGGAGTAAGTAGACACTTTGGGTGAATTTAGCACATTTAACTATTATCTAAACTAATGGAAGGGAAAGAGGACCTAGATAATTCAAAACAGGGATATTTTCCAAATTTTTCACTTACTTATTTTTTGAGAATGCATGAAAAGTGATAAATCAGCCAAGGACCAGTCTTCAAGGAGTCATGGGGGAAAATGGAGACATGTGCACAATAACACAAAAACAGTCTTGAGTGACATAAGAGATATATGGGTAAGATGCTAGAAGGAATCAAGGAATCAAAGAACTGGGGGGTTAAAAACACATGTGGTGATGTTTTCAATAAAGCATTACTTAAGCAGAAAATCTATCCCTCTCTCTCCACTGAACACACACACGGAATGATTACTTCTCACCTATGGATAAATCAGAAAAAGTAGATCTTTTTTTAAGATTTGAGAGGTAATGGGTGCAAGTATGGGCCAGTGGACGGGCAGAAGGAGAGGGGAACAGAATGCCAAGGAGACTCCCCACTGAGCTCTGAGCCCTGAACCAGTCTGGACCCCATGACCCTGAGATCACAACCTGAGCCAAAACCAGAGTCAAACACTTAACCCACCGCAACACCCAGGTCCCCCACACACTTTTCTTTGATGGATAGAATGAATACCCAGTAAAAGGAACTGTATTTCCTTAAGCTGTTAAATTACATCTTAGGCAATTACCTCCATACTGGAGACTCAGGCTGATTTAACACATACATGAAGTTGTAGATAAGACCAAATACAGTTTTAATAAGAGCATAACAGGAAAAGGTCTTCTGTACCTTATTCTTACATTGAGCCTATCTGCAGAAGTCTGATACAAACATCACCTTTGGAATCAGAATTTACTTTGTGGGGCAGGGTGGGGCGGCGGGGGCGGGGGGGGGGAGAGCACGTCCTAAGAAATAAACCCCAATTTGCCATATACCTAATTCCCTGTATCAGAATTCCATGTAGATACCACCAGCCTCCAGCCTACTCTCATGCTTATGTGAACTCAAATTCTCCTCATGTTGAATACCATGGTTCTTAATTCATCATCCTAAAAAGTAAGACACTTAAAGGTATCATAACCTATAGTTCTTTCTGGGGAAAAAAAAGAAAATCAAAGTTCTCTATACCATCACTTTAAACTCTGACTGAAATGTCCAGAAATGCCAGAGATACAGGGTTGGTGAATGTTCCTAGGACCTGAGATAGGATACCCCTAAAACAATGGGAAGGGCTAGGACATGTGCTATATTCCTGTATATTTCAATTTTCCAATCTGCTGCTTTGATTTGTACAACTATTAGAATAAGGGTAAAAAGTTGAATCTCACTTGAAAGGAGTAAAACTGAAATGGCAAAAACTTCTCTATGTTGGCTTTCAGCTACTAGGAATTCAGAATTTCTCATTAACAATTCAGTCCAGGGGCACCCACCGGGCTCAGTTGGTAGGGCATATGACTCTTGATCTCAGGGTTGTGGGTTCAAGCCCTACACTGGGTGTAGAGCTTACTTAAAAATAAAAATAAAAGAGCTAAATTTAATTTTAAAAATTTAAATTTTTTTTAAATTGAGTCAAATGCAAATACAAGTCCTTCTCCCAAAAAATCTAAGCATTAGACGTAATCCTATTCGAAATGTAAAAAGACAAAAATTGAGGTAGGTTGATTCTACTAAAGGAGTGTTAGACTCTTTTCAAAGCTATTTAATAAAGTTATGAAATTTTGCCAAGATCATTGCAGTGCTATTCAGAGTAGAGTTTCTAAAAAAGTCATCTCGGTCTCATTTCCTGAACTATTGAATTATGGATATATTTTGATGAATGATTAAAGTATAGATGAGCTATTTAAAACCAAAATGGGTTACAATCACTCTTCATACCTCAGTGAATGAAAGACCACTGGGTAAACGCCAATGAACCTAAGAGCTTTCACATTCTAATTATCCTAATCCTCCTTGTGAAGAATTTGCAATGTGTGTGTACCAACTATATTCACTTTTATTCGAAAAGTTACTTATAGTCTTTTATTGGTTTCACAGCAAGAGAAATTGGGTGATATTTGCTTCTCCCTTCGCTATGTACCGACTGCCGGCAAGCTGACTGTTGTCATTCTGGAGGCAAAGAACCTGAAGAAGATGGACGTGGGTGGCTTATCTGGTAAGACTGTGATGTTTACTGGGTTGTTTTTTTTTTTTAATGCTCTTTCATCGTGGATACCAAATGCATCGCACACATGCTGTGACTCCCCATTCCTTATTGATCACAACTTCCTTCCCACGGAGACTGGAAACAGTCTCCGAATCCATCCCAACACAGTGCTCCAGAAGCTGCTCTCAATTTATTGGAACTGGCATAAAAGATGAAATCTATTTTCCTGTTTCATACCCAGAGTATCAATCATTAGTTCTACTGCACTGAAAGCTGATTTTTTTTTTCTTTTGCTTCTCTTGCAAAAGGCAATGCCTATGACCATTTTGAATCTTTTTTCTGGGTGTGTGTGTGTGTGTTTTTTTTTTTAAACCAAAATTCCCCCATGACATGAAACCAGAGTTTTAACTAAGACTTCTTTATTAGGTACTTGATAATCTAACAGTTTTTAGTAATACTGTTTTATTAAAGGTGCAGCATTTCAAATATAAGTAAACAAAATCTATTTGAGGGTGACTCCTCAAGGCAATGCATTTATTTCTACAGTCTATGTTGGGGGTGGAGGAGACTTTTGGATTTTAAGTTCTCTGTAACACAAACTTAGTTTTAAAAAAAAAGGTATACTCTTGCTCAAAAGCAAAGTCAACTGAAGGATTTCCACAATTGAATAGGATTTTTAAATTTTCTGTTCTGTGTTTTTATATTTTCAATTTTTTAGTAAAATATTAAAGCATGAGAAATTTTCTTTATGTGCCACAAGTTCATCATGAATACACTACAGTTATCATTGTTTGTGGTTGTGGAATTAGAACCCACATTACTGGTTATTCAGTGCTTTCTATTGCAAACTTCAAAAAGTCACCCTAATGCAACCTGGTCATTTTATATTCTAAAGCATAACAGCTCAAAAATGCTAAAGGTGAGTTTCCACTTGCTAAACTACTAATTTGTCAACCAAATTCTCTTGGTATTTAAGTTTATTTCTCTTTATAAATAAGTTGCCTGGGGAAGCTGCACTAATTCATGTCACAAAGACCACACTTAAAAGCTTACTGCTTTCATTGCTTAAAGAATGACAGAGCAAATTTAAAACAACGAGCAGTTTCCTCCAGAAATATTAAAAAAATCTAATGTGTATAAGAGGCAAAATATATGTGTATATATATGTATATGCCGTACAATATATACATATATACATGTACAGTGGCACTGAGCATCCCTAACACTAGATATGGCTTGAAAACAGTTTCTCACTGAAAGAACCTGGTACTTACTAGAGAAACGGTAGGTTCCAGGTGTGGCACAGGAAGTATACAAGCCTAGAACATCTCATCTAACCAGAAAGCAAGGAAGCTACCAAAGAATACAAGGGTCTTGTCAAAAGACTTGAAAGCCACTGGCCAAAGATGTGATTACTTGAGCATTGGTAATCTAATAAATGCAGAGTATTCAAACCTAAAACAAAAGATAATTTAATGTACAGATAAATTCTCAGCTTTAAGGACAGTTCACTCCCAGATACTACTTAGTATCCTGAGGTAGGATTTCAGGCACCTTTGACCTTTCTTTCCTTTGGTTCAATGGTCATAATGTCTTTGTATTCTGGTGCTCATACTCCTCTCCCAACTCCCATGCCAACTATCACCTCATTACCTCTATCTAGTACTCCCCTAATCTTCCTTCCAATTCATTGTCTTCCCTTTAACAGAGTTCCAGAGGCAGCTTAACCATGAAGCCAATAAAACTCCAGGGTCCCTCATTTGTTCTATCTTCTTCCAAGGTCCTAAAAATGGGTTCCCATGATCACTGATATTTCAGCCTCAATTTGTCAGTCACAGTCTGAGTCTCTGACTTTGCCACCATCATCCATCTCTTCTTGTTCAGCAGCATCTGAGTGGCTACAGGCATTTTTGAGATTTAGTTAAAGGAAGCTGGGTCTGGCAGAATAAATTTATGTAGCTTGTAATCACTTCCATGTGTAATTGGGTTATTGGTGGCTACCAGGGGAGGAAAGGGCTGCTGGGAGGACTCCTACCACCCACTGCACTATCTCAGCACCGTGACATAAAAGGGGCAAGGCCAGAAGTCATATATGCTCTAGTACTCATTGTTTTCTAGTTTTTTTTTCTTATGCGCTTTTTTTCAAATGTTAAACTCCATTTGCTAAAATGGCTAGATAATTGAACCAAAGTGGACTGTTTCACCAGGGTCTAAAGTTATATTAGCTTCAGGATCCACAAACCCTGGGTCTACCCCTACATTGGAATTACCTGGGATGATTTTGTTTAATTATTAAATATTAAATAAGGATATTTCAAGACTCCTAATCTCAAGGGCTCCATCTCCCTGTGAAAGTAAGTCAATCATTCAGGTCCACATAACACAGATCCCTCCAGACTATGTCCCACTACATTTCTGTATTTTAACCAAATTGTATTCCGTATTTTAACCAAATTTAACCAGCACACAGCTCTTCAAACAGACTATGTAATTTGCTGCTTCCATTTGTTGTTTAAATCATTTCCTTCACCTTGAATTCTTCCTTCCAACAATGCCCAGCTAAATGCTATCCATTCTTCAGGCCAAGCTTAAGTCTTATTTTTTTCCATCTGTTGAACAAAATATAGTGTTTTCCTCCTTTGTGTTAGGCATTGTTCTTAGACTAGATTTATATCAGTGGACAAAAGAGCCAAAAGGCCCTGACCTTGTACACTTTACATTTTAATTTGGGGAGACAGAACCAATAAATAAGCATGCAGTGCGCCAATACATGACTAGTGTTATGGAAAAATCAAAGCAGGGAAGTAGGAGAAGAAATACTGGGGAGTAGTTTTAAGTGTGGTGGTCAGAGAAAGCCAGGTTAGGTAACATCTGAGCCACAACCTGGAAGAGGTGAGGCAACAAGCCTCGGGCTGTCTAGAGAAAAGGACATTTGGGTGGAGGGATTTCATGAAGTCTTTTCTGATTCATCCCAATAGGACGCATCTTTTCCCTTTTCAAATGCCAACAGCAGTTTGTTTACACCCTTCAAACATCACGCTTCTCTCACTAGACTGTGCTCTGTATTTCTATCTCCCACAATGCCCTGACTGGTAGCACTGAACATAGCTGCTGAATGAATAATGAATTATTTACAGAAGAGCTATGGCCTGGAAAAACAAGTCTTGCATTTCAAATTTGTTTAACCTACTTACCATTAAAATAACCTTAAGAACTTGGATGGTCTATCTCAAAGTAATTTGACCTATGTCTGAGACCAAAATTATATAATGAGATCATCCCAGGTAATTCAAATGTTTAACTACATTTGCTGGAAATGGCTAGTTAATTGGATTAGTTGGAACCAAAGTGGGTTGTTTTACTAGGGTTGGAATCCCACTCTACCACTACCAGCAATTTGACACTGGACAAATTATTTAGTTTCCTGAGTCTTAGTTGCATTATCTATGAAGTGGAAGTAATAAGAGGATTTTTTTATAAATGTGTTATGAGAAATAAAGCACAGGGTCTGGCACACCTAAGTGCTCACTAAATATTCTTGTAATCATTTCTGTTATTTTATGAAATTTTGGGCTAAAAATGGAAAATGTGAAAGCAACCAATGAACAGTTTAACCAATTCTTGATTGAATGGGAAAAAAAGAAAGGTTCATTTTATAGGACTGGCTGGTCAGTTAAGGCAAAAATGAGATCAGTAGACCTATGTTTTACATAGACCAAACAGTGAATTAAGACAAAGTATTCAATTAAACAGGAAATATTAGGGGAAAAAATGGAAGAAAAAACTTTAATTTTTCTTACTACTCTATTGCAAGGTTTCTTTTCTACTGTGTAAATTCAAAATACATTGCATCAACATTTGACTCTCTTACCTATCCATATAGCAAGTCACACAAATTCCAACCCTTCTCATAGGGACAAACTTGACTGGACCATTCACATGTCTACAGCAGACCTTTGTACTTACAAGCTTACTATTTCAATTCTCAAGTATTTGCGAGCAACAGCTAGAGTTTCTGAATCTAGCTATTTGTATTGAAACTTACAGGCTTCAAGGCTGTCCTTCAGGAATAAGTTGGTAGAGTAGAAAATGAGTTGGGTTTCTTTTTGTCCTATACTTGGAAAGAGAGGGATAGAAAATCAAGCCGTCTGCCTAGTAACCACTTCTCAGTATCTTCACAGCCTTTTATACATCTGTGTGCTTGGAGTAAGCTTCTCTTCAAATAATTATCTTTTTGTGAAAACAGGGGAAGAATAAGAACAATGTCTTACTCCAGTTAGGCTACTATAACACTATCATAAACTGGGTGTCTTAAATGGAAATTTATTTCTCATAGTCTAAGATCAAGGCACCAGCAGGTTCCATGTCTAGTGAGAAACTGCTTCTTGGTTTATAGCTGCTGTCTTACTTTTGAGTCTTTATAAGGCAGAGGAAGCAAGGGAGCTTTCTGGGATCCCTTTTTATAAGGACACTAATCCCATTCATAAAGGCTCCACCCTTACAACCTAATCACCTCCCAAGGGTCCCACCTCCAAATACCATCATATCAGGGATTGGTTTCAACATGGGAATTTTAGGGGAATGCTAACATTCAGTCTATAGCATAGAAGTCTAAGAAACTGATGACATTAAAAAAGTTGAAGATTCTCAAAGGTGTGAGGTTGTTGGTCTTGTATTTTTGAGCTGTTTATTTTATAACATTCAAATATATACCTGTGCAGACTTTTAAGTTACTCTCAAAGAGTAAATACCTTGCTTCTAACTAAATCCCTTGTCCCTGTTTATGTTACAACTGCTTTCCTCACTTTTTTGTTTGGTTGGTTGGTCGGGTTTTTGTTTGTTTTCTGTGGATGCGTGTGTGTGTGTGTGTGTGTGTGTGTGTGTGTGTGTGTTTGGAGGGGGTCTGTCATACCAGAAATTTAAGACTTCTAGGTACAGCTTTAATGAGAAAGTTCAAGACTAAGTTCATTTGGGCTTTATATCACAAATTAAATTTTTTTAGGTCTTCTAACCTAAGGATAGAGCTGTTTGAAGAAAAAACGACCAAACTTCTTATTGAGCAAAATGGACAGGAATAGAGCTTTTAAATTTCACTTAGGTTGAAGCTTTTCAACCTAAATCTCAAAAGAAAAATTTTAACTCTTAAGTCATTATAATCTGGCTATAGAACATTTTCTAGTTTAGAAATCCTTTAACTTGGTTTTTTCATGTAGTTCTCATGATAGACCTGTGAGGTAATTTCCGAACATAATATTCTCAGAAAATTGAAGCTTAAAGGCATCAGATAATGTGTATAAATCATTTTGCTTCACGCCTGATGCATAGAAGGTGTTCAATACTGGCAATTACTGTTGACATTACTGATATTCAAAGTCAGTAGCTTATAGATGGTATAGCTGGGACTAAAGCCCAGATTCAGATTCTGAATGCAGAATGTCTCAAAGACCATTCCATTTCCCTTTTTCCCTGCTGCTGGCACATAGTCCTTTTGAAATTTTTGCAAGTGGTTTGTACAGCCAGGAACCATAGCAAATATACAAGAGTAAAAAGTTTGTCTATCCTGCCTCTTTGACTTGGGTTGTAGTCACCTAAGTTGTGAAGAGAATCACAAAAGCCCATCAAGCATGCCAACAAGAAGGTGCTGGGAAAATACATACGCAGGACTGAAGTCATAAGCACCTAATCCAGCAGTCTCCTGAAAGTCAAGGGGCTAAGAGGCAGCCATGAGGTGGGATCAGGTCAGATGTCCTGAGGGATGTCTGGAACAAATGTAGTTGAAATGTAGTTGAAAGTGTTCTACCTCATCATCTTTCTTCTTTTCACTTTCTACCCCAGGCCCCACCCCTAGTCTTCTTCCCGGTCACCCCCAGTCCTGTCTATCACTACAGAATTTACACTGTCCAAAGCAAAGAGTAGGGCTGTAGGAGCACTCGCCATCCAAAAGCATCTATGTCCCTCCAAAAAAAAAAAAAAAAAAATGAGTGGGACAACGAAATTCACAAATGGCAGCAATACTTAAGGGAGATAAGGAAAAAAGCAGACTCGTGGTGGTAGAGATGGTGGTAAAGTTACCATCCCCATGTAGCAGACTGCCAGGATGTGGTGAGCCATCTGAGACCTAAGCTAGTAAGATTTACCCTGCCTACCCTACACAACCCTCCATACATAATACATATATATATATACATACACACACACACACACACACAATGTTAAGATATGATTTTTAAGTTGCTCATAACTATGTCTTCTCATTTATCATGTTCTAGAAATAGAATTTGGAAAACAGAGCCAATTTAAATATTTGAAGTCACCTAGGAAAAAGCAACTCCTCAACCTCAGGGAACCACTAGACTCCACCTAAAACTATGAATGAGCAGAGGCAGCTTATTATTTCAGGCACAGGTAGTAGATAGATACAATATCACATCATATAAAGATAGGGTATCCTACCTACATAAGAATCACCCCACTGTACATTGTAAAATTTAAGATGTCAGGGACTACCTCAGACCAAGCTATAACTGAATATAAAGGGGGTGGGAACCTAGAAATTATATTTTTAAAGTCCCCCATGTTATTCTTACGCATCTTAAATTTGAAAACAATACTTTATAGAAGGTATATAGAGTGTTAGCTGAAGTCAGGGAGGAAACCATATTGTAGTATACCAGTGCATTAAATCAATATATTGTATACCTTTAACAATGTTATATCTCAACTATATCACAAGAAAAAAAATTAAAAAGAGCTCTACTTAGAAGCTTAAAAGTTACATCATAATATTAGCTGAGGTCCAGGTCAGCTTAATTCCAAGTCAGAATTTTTCTTTGGTCAGTGATGTAGAATACATCCTTTGCCTTATATAATGGAATTTCCTTAAATAAGAAGTTCTATTTATTTTGTCAACCCAGTATACTCTTTCTTGAGAAATACCTTGTCCACATGTCTAAATTATGTCTTCCTCAGTCCCTCCTACTGAAAGACAAAAACAGTAGGTTGTTCCTTTATACATTCATGACCAAGATCCTTATCTGTCTTTCCATCAGTACTGAAAGCATGACAAAGGAAACCACTCTGAGCTCAAGTGATTTGAGCTAAAAGCCATTAGGCTGGGAGCTGAGCCAAGAAATAAAGTAGCAAAAACTTATTTGAGCCGATTAGATAAGCATATACAAATTAATTGGCCATGATATCAGGGTCAAGCAATAATATGCAAATAAACTAGCATCTTGAGCTAACAGGACAGGAATATGCATAATAAGTTGGCTGTGATGTCAGAAGTCTTCATCGTAATTCTAGGCTTGATTGTTACATTATAAAATTCCATGACACTTCAAGATGCTTAGTTATATTGATAAAATAATCTGAATCCCTATATGTGAACAAATTGATCTAAAAAGAAAAAAGAATGGCATATCTTTAAACTGGATCATCTTAGAAATTGAGTTATTAAAAAGGGTTATATCAAAGCTTGATGCCAGTTGAGATGCAGGCACAGTTACCACAGAATGGACAGAGATGCTATGTCTGAAGGATTAACAGTGGTTTTGATGAAATGATAAGAGCAGATAAGGAGTGTGGGCTAGATTTGAAATCAAAAAATGAGTGATAGGCTGAAATGTATTAGTTCAGAACAATTAACACAAAAATGCCTAAATAAGTCCATTAGCCTCAGGTACATCTCCAATCATTCAACAAACACCATTTCAATACCCATTCTGTGCCAAGCAGTATGCTTATCCTTGTTTACACAAGTAAAAATAACAGGGACACTTGCATAGAACAATGTGAGCTGGACACTGTTCTAAACACTTTATATGTCTTAACTGATTAAATCCCCATTACAACACTAAAAGGTAGATACTATTTTTAATGTTATTCTGTTGATGGAACTGGAGAGGTAAATAATTTTCCCAAGGTCACAGAATTAATTTTTGGCAGACTTAGGATGTCAACCCAAGCAGTCTTCAGACTCCATGAATAAAACATGACTTGTAAGTTCTTATCCTTTTTCACCAGATTCAACCTGGGCAACAGATGGCTGACTACATGCTGCACTTTGAGGGATGGCCAAGAATTCTACCCAATTCCAATAGTTCCTTGAAACCCAAACTAAAATTTCATCATGGAAACCACTAATATAAAATGAGTTGGTTGACTAATTAGTTTTTGGTTACTTGGACACCAAAGACAGGGTCGATGAGTCCCTAAGATCGGCCAACAAATATTGACAGCTTTCTGGGTTGAAAGGACAATCTCCATTTCTTTCTTATGTACAGATCTGTTATTTTAGTGATTGAGTCTTTGCACACTGAAGATGAAATAAAAAACAGGGTAGCTTCAACTATTTCACTGGTAGAAGTGTAGGGATGTTACTAAGACTTTATGGAAGAAGGTCTAAGGGAGTTGAATGCATAGGTGGGAGAAAAAACTGAAAAATAGGCAAGTTTTTTTTAGATTTTATCAAGGGTTGATTCTGGAAGACAGTGTGCAATATTACTGGGAGACTGGGGCAATATGATTTTATGATATAAATCTTACTACACCTTGTCAAGTGCCATGGAGTCTGGAAGTCAAAAATCACTTTTAAATAACCCCAAAGAAATTAGAATTGCAATTGACAACTTACCAGGAAAATAGAGCTCAGATGAAAAATGTTACCAAGAAAAACCTGCAGATGGAGAAGTGGAAATAGTAAGTTCCAAAGAGGTTTGTACCAAGACATTTTTACCAGTTACCTTGAAACTCTCAATTTTGAAGGTAACAGAAAGCTTTCTAGTCATTGAAAGCCAAGCTCAGAGGATAAATGAGAAGATCTTGCTAGGCTGAGTAAGCCAAAATATGGTAGATGAGCTTCAGTATGGGTAAGCTTAGAAATAAGATCATTAAAGAAAAAGAACAAAAAGAATCAAATTAGTAGAAAATAATAGGGTCAATAATAAAACAAGAAAAAAGTCACATAGAACCATCTACTGAAGACATTCACCAAGTACATGGCTACAATCAAACAGGCGTGGCATTGTCATGGAATTATTATAAATACAAGAGGGGGGAAAGTGCCCTTTGTCCCAGACTAAAATTCACCCATGTGTGGAATACACCTAGTTATGGACACCCACCTCAGGAAAAATATGGATGGTGTTAGATGACCAACTGCCAGAGGAAGTGGCTAAAACAGAGGGATGAAGGGGCTGTGTGTGAGGACAGGCTTAGAAGATTGGGTCTTTGTAGTCTGGGAAAGGAAAGCTGAGCAGACATGTGATTAAAGTCTGAAAATCATGACAGGTAGAGCTAGGGTAATACCTACCTGTTATCACAGCCTGCAATACTAGAATTAGCAAGTGACCTTGATGTTTGAAAGAGAATACATAAAAGGAGGGCCATTCAGAATGACCTAAAAGGCACCTTTCTACTCAAAAATTCTTTGTCAAATTTTCTTTGCAGTTGGGTAGTAAAAACTTGTTACTCTAGGAGATGGAATAGGCTGAGATAAATGTATGTTTATACATTTTTATACATGTTTTGAGATACAGACTTAAAAGGGGACATCTCTAAATCTTTATTTTCTGGTGTCTTTTCCATGGGTAACCATCAGAAAAAGATCCCCAAAGCTGCATATCTCAGTAATCCAACCCAGAATGACTACGTTTGCATCCTTGATTTGGCCATTCTATCCTCTGCTCTCCAGTCACTATACAAAGAAAGAAATAGGGAAGGTTAGATTTTGAACAGGTAATTGTGTTACCAGGATTAAAACCCCCAAATATTCCTGTTTTTAAAGCTACATTTGGTGACCCTCAAGAGATTTGATTATCTATATCTGATATAGCTTTTCAAATAAGGCTATTAAAAATATATAGCAAACATCTATGCCATTTTTCTCTTTTATGAGGCTACAAGATTCTTTTTAGGCCTACAACGAGTGACAAAAATGGAAAATACTATCAAGTCTTAAACAATGGCAACAACGTTCAAAGAAATAAACCTCAAGAACAACCGTTAAAAAATACTGTCCTTGATTCTCTTGGAACTGGAAGGGACTATAATATACTATTCGTACATCATTCCTTAATCCCATGTTCCTGCTCTCCACTAAAAATTTATCACTCTATTTTCCTCCATAGTCTTGCCACCTGCTGTACGATGAGCTACTTGGGGAGAGCAGAGATGGCTTCTACTTAATGTTTGCCTTCTCAGAGGCCCTAACACTCATGTCAGGGGAACAGACCTCAGTATTCTCCACCTCCACAACCAGTTAGGAACTTGCCAGTTCTGCCAATCTAACAGGTTATTTTGTCCTCGTCTTGTAACTGATCTGGCTTAATTGTTTTTACTTAATGAAACTCTCTTGGCTTTACATATGAGTCATATAACAGAAATAGCTAATAAAATCAGAATAAACAAAATGTAATTTTTGAAATTACCTCAACTGTCATTTTCACATTTTCCTCCTTCATTCCTTCATCCTCTTTAGTTAACCAAAAAAGAAAGAAACAAACAAACAAACAATCTCCAGGGAATAAAGGAAGAGTGACCCAAAAATGTACACATTACTATAGTTATTCCTCACTGACACTCATAAAGGCGTTTTCCAGTGAAGACAAAAATGGTCCACTAGTCACATCTTTTGCCCAGCATGAACAGATAAAACAATGATTCATCATCTTACTTGTTCATTGCTTCACAGACTAACTCCTTATGAAAGGAGTCAAGAAACCATAGCCACTGGTTGCCTTTTTGCATTGCTAATGACCTAACTTTTGTTATTCATCATTTTTAGTGCTCCCTGGAAAACCAGGAAGCTTCTTACAATTTTTTCTTCTACAAATAAATGATTATAAGTGTTTATTTAGGGAATTAAGTTTTTAACTTGAAAATATGAAATAGTATTTAATATCCTCAGTAACTGCTTTTACCCACAACTAAAGCAACCCAGTTGACTGACAAATGCATAGATTTCAAACTGACTCCAGCCAACAACATGACAGGGTAATTGTCCCCCATGAACCAAAAAGCTCTGAATGCGTATTAAGTGACAACATACTTGCAGAATACATATACATAGGGAACTGAGATTTCGTAGTTATCTACCAATATTATAGCTGCCATTTGTTCATAACAACTTTCACAACCTAATTAAAGAAACAAACCCTTTCACAGAGAGTACTGTTACAGTATTTCCCTCGATTTTTAGTTTTAAAGTTATAGAAGAAAAGAGCACATGGGTGGCTCAATCCCTTAAGCGTCTGCCTTTAGCTCAGGTCCTGATCCTAGCGTCCTGGGATCAAGCTGGGCTCCCTGTTCCCAGTGGGGAGTCTGCTTCTCCCTCTCTCTGCCCTTCCTCCTGCTCATGCTCGCTCTCTAGCTCTCTCAAATAAATAAGAAAAGCTTAAGAAGTTAAAATAACCCATAATCCTACCACTTTAATATGTGAGTTAAAGGACCAACTAGTCTTTCTAATCCCTTCCCATTCAAAGATAGTTAATTTCCTCAAGGAAACAATTTGAAATTTCTTATCCAGATTTCCTTTTCTGCTTTATATAAATTAAACTCACATAAACACATGTGCATCTTACAAAAATGGGATTATATCAAACATTCTGTAATATTTTTTCACCTAACAGTATAGAATAGAGATCCTTTGAGATCAGTATGTAAAAATGTACCACTACTTCTCTTAATTGCTTTGCATCCCTTTGCTTGGCTAGATCAGGGTATACTTAGTATTCCCTTATAATATGAGGAAAATAACTTAACTTCAAAGGACGTGAAGAACTTTAAATAGAAGAATAATATGCTCCTGGATAGGAATATGACGTCAGTTCCTCCCAAGTTAATATCAAACACCATAAATGAAGGTAGGACAAGTAACTTTTTTGGAAGAAAGCGATAAGGCATCAATATCACTGTAATGCAAAGAGGTCCTACGGGGGAGAAAATGGGAGAAATTTCCCATTTTTTAAAAAACTTTCCTGAAATTTTCTTGCTGCTGCTTCTACTACTACTGGCTCCTTTGCCAAAAGCTACAGCATTACGTTTTTATACAGTCTCATCATGCCTCTAAATAAGAAAGGATTTTAAAGTAAGATGTAATTACCCTCAGTTCAAAACCTAAAAATGTGTTGCTTAAAAAGACAACCTCAATTGATTGCAAAGAGTACAAAAAATAAGTCAGGTCATTAGCTTGTAGATTTTCAGATTTTCATCAGCTATCTTTGCAAGAGTTTGAATCCATTAAAACACTCAATTCAGTGGCATTATTTTGATACCAACTTGAAAGTACCTGAGTCACTAAAAGTGAAAGTAAAAATGTATACCTTTACAAAAGTCAAAAACAACATTTAAGAGAGTTTCTCAATTTCTACACTGTATAAAAACTATTTAAACATTTGAAAGCTACGTCTATTAAAAGTTGTAATTTAAAGCATATATTTAGAAAATACTCTAAAAAATACTCTTTAATTTTATAGTACCTTTTTTGCATGCAGTGAAAACATTATAAATGAAACTAGCCTAAAGAACTTATTATATTACAGCAAAGTTTTCATTTACTATAATTAGAAATCTATTTTGGTCTTAACTGAAAGTTGTGTTCGTGTTTTATATGAGAATTTCACTAAAATGTTTAAAAAATAGTTTAGTGGCAGAGATTTTAAAAGAGGCAGTGAATGCTTATGAATTATGCAAGTCTGAACTTTCATTTTAATAACTTCATTAAAATATAAAAACCTTAAAAGCCTCCCAAAAGGAATTTAACTTTATAAAAATGCTTTATATGTGCCCTGACCTTGCCAAAAGGCATGCCTAAGGCATGATTTACCCATTATTACAGGGCAAAGCCTAATAATAAATACCTATCTGAAAATGCCAGCATCTGTCCTTGCCTGCTTGGCCTCCAGTGGAGTTGCAAGTCAGCCATAAACAGACCCTCTCCTGTGAGACAGCAGGACGCAGCAGACAGGGAACAGCAACCAGCATCGGAAAGTTGGATCCCAAGCCCTCCACCTTTCTGATCCTGTCTGTTCATCTATGCAGTTGGGGTATCCAGGACAGCAATGCTGTTGCCTAGCAAATGAAGTAATGTCAGGTGGAAACTAAGTTGGCAGTGTTGATTATTTCTAAGCAAAAGGCAGTTCTGGCTTATCTAGTTTCTCACCATATCCTGGCTCCTAGAAAATATGTTCCTGTATGGCTACTATAAACATTTCTTGTTTTTAAGGCTGCATCTCCCTCATTTGGATGCCGTCATCTACTTAGACTAACTTATCCCTGGAGAACATCATAAGGCTAACCAGCAAACTCTGCTTCTCCTTCCTGTTATTTGGCCACGAGACCAGGCTTGTTTTAAAAGAAATAAGACCAATAGTATATTTTTACCAACTTCAAATCCTTAGGTTGTTTCTTCAAATTTTCAAAGATACCAGAGTTGTCTTCCATATGGTTCTTTATAAAGGCCCAAGACAAACACATCTAATCAAGTCAACAAATAGGAATAAAGATGACCAAAAGAGCCTTCCTTAGTCACCCGAATTATCAAGTTAATGCCTGGATGCTTGACAAACTCTCCCTCTTTCCAAAATGAAACACCGTAAGACATAACCCATGGTTGCTATGTTAATTTGACTAGAAATGGCAGGGTCTTGTTCCCAAAGCAACCCCGGCTGTTCTTTCCAAATAATGGTGCCCCAGTTAATGAATACCTACTTGGATACAACAGGATTCCGTGTTCCTTGCCCACTGTTGTTCTTTAATTGAATGGTCAAGAATTCCACCTCTTGCCCTACATATTCTCAAATCTTCACAAATAATATCAACACCAAAAACAAGAGAAATGACCACATGAACTCCCATATCTTTGCACTCCTTTGACACTTGTTTTCGGCTTGACTCCTTTTTCAGCTTGTTTTCCTCCAGCTGAAATTTCCTTTTCTGTATCAAACATACCCCAAAACTGAGCCCAGCCTGACATTTTAAAAAATGGAAAAAACTTGGGCTGGATTATATATCTACTCCACAGTCTTCACCTTAAACCAAAGGAATTGCTCCAACTGCTAATACAAAAAGCAACTCTTTTAAAATACTTACAAAGAACCAGGTGAGGAATGAAAACAAACAAACAAACAAACCTATGGTGTTTTAGTCCCACAGCAGAGAAGATTCCTCTACAGTTGCTCTGGCTTGTTATTTAAATGATTGCTACTTTTGCCCACATCAGGAATTTTGAACCATGCCTCTCTCCAACAACCAGCCAGCCTGACCCAAGGTTAGTTAAACCAACTGCTTAGGAAACATCTGTGAAGTTATGAACCTGAAGATTATCAATAATCCAAATTCCAGGGATAAAAGTGTCAGAGCTTCACAGGATGCTAAGTCAGATACAACAAGGAAATACATGCCAGCCTGATCCTCAACTTAAAGAAACTTCACAAACATATTGCAATCAGGGCTACCTTTTCTTTCTTTTTTTTTAAATAAAGGTATCTTTAGTTATCCTGCAATAGGATTCAACAAAACAAAAGTATTATGTAAATGTAGCTCAAAGCTAAAGAGAAAAATACCATCCTCAAGCCAAATTCTATCAATTCTTATATCAAATACATATATGTATCTTTTAAAATCAATTGGCCCGCAGACAACTATAGTATAGAGTTTGATCCCTATAACTGCTACTTGATTTTTTTTAAATCTAAATTAGTTCAGACATCTTTCATGTTGTAAGAGGAACTAGTCATTAAAGCTACTAGAATGTGGTATTTGCTTGTAAGCAAGCTACAGAAATAGGATTTTTTTTTTTTATCTTGAGTGGGTTAATGATTAGCAAAAAGACGTGTCTTTATTTCTACTACTGTGGTATGGTGGTTCTTGTCATTGCTTAAATTGCCACTTAAATTTCAAAATGATTTAATCTGAAATGTGGAAGAGCAGTGAAATCTTATTACCAACTGAGACTATTAATTTCAAAAGATGAGACTCCAGCAACAGAGCTTCTCCATCCAACCCTGAGAAGTCTGGAATATTACATTCATTTCTGGAAACACACTTTGGAGGATAGACATTGGCCTTCTGAAGCAAATCCAGAGAGAAATCGGGGTCATGCAGAGGGCAGATACGGTCTCAGCCATTCAAGGAATTCGAGCTGTTAAGGCAGCAAGTAAAAACTTAGAGGACACAATAACTGCCTGTAGACATGTCAGAGAAGAACTGAATTTACTCTTGTTAACTACAAAGATCTGAACTGGGATCAGTGGGAATAAGGAATGGAGGTCCATACTGGGTTCTTTCCATTTCAGTAGCTAAGCAAAGGCAAGAGGCAAGATCAGCAGACCTACGGAGTTGGGATGGTGCCCTCCTTGGCTCCACAGGCTGGATGGTTAACCTGATAAATTTCTGCAATCTCCCAAGACCGTCTCATTCTAGGTGACACATGAAGCTCTAGAAGATCTTGTGCAGCTTGAAGCTACTGTGAGTCCAGGGGAGAGCACAAAGACAAATTCATCCCCTAAGAGCCATTATTTTATTTTTATTCCTTTAAAAAAAAAATAAGGATGAATGATGATGGTAAATAACTATAATCTAGTCAACGCTTTTGTCTTGTTTAAACCTAATCACAATCCCATGAGGCCAATATTATCTCTATATGCAAATGAGAAAATTAGGCTTGGACGAGTTAGGTGACTCGCTCAAGGTCACAGAGTGAATAGATGGCAGGTCACAGCTCCCCACTCCAGCTGTGTCTGTTACCTAAGCCTGTCTGCTTACCCGATACATTCCACTGTCTAGACTGCATACGCTGTAATTTCAATTGGCCATAATCACCAAACCAGAGAAACCTCAACTGTAGAAGATAATAAGTGCTTTTAAGCTGCAAAATTATCATCAGTTGACTCACAATTAATACCTTCTATAGATTATTTTGACTAAGTAACAATATCCAACTGTGCCTGCAAATGCCAACACAAGAAACGGCTCTGACTTCACGGATCAACAGCAAATGCCCTAATGAGCAAAAAACAAAACAAAACAAAACAAAACACCACCAAAAAGAAAAAAAATCCACAACTGCTCTATATTTTTTCCTGCGTTTCTTATTTCTGCTGAAAAATAATGCCCCAAAGGAATCGCTCTTCTTTCCAATTTTTTTTTTAAGGGGGGGGGCGGTGTTACTGTTGACACGTTTACATAATACAAAAAAGACTGGCCAGGAAACAGTGAGCTGTGGCCTCCCAGTGGGAAGACAATCATATGCAGCCAGTGAGTTCCTGGGCAGTTTTAATTTACTTTTAATCATTTCTGAAGTTGTGCCTCAAAGGTATGCACTAAAAAGCATCACAGCATCTTATTTTTTTTTTCTTTGCCCTTCCTTTTCCTGTTGGGCAAAAAGCACCAACAAACCAACCAACCTGTGTAGAACCAATTTAAGTATTTGCTTCTCTAGGAAACTTCCCCGGAATAAGAGTAACAAAGATGAGGCTGGGCTCTCTTGGCACTGCCCACATACTCCACTTGATCACTGACTTGTCTTTCTTTGATTGTATCCTAGAAATGCCTTTTCTCATTCACGAGACTGGATTCCATCATCAAGGTTGCCGGGCACCCTACTTCTTCCTTTCTCTATGTTCCCATGGCCCGCTAACATTATCCCTTGCCGTGATTTATCACACCCTGTAGGTATCTGGGCTCTTTCTCTGTGAAATCCTGTTTCTAGAGATCTGATCCTTCATTTTTGCAGGACCATCATCCAGCGTTGCCTAACACACAGTACGCCCCAGTAAGGTTGAAATTGAATGAAAATGCAAACTTTTCAGTTTATTCCCTATGTTGGACTTACCATATGAACTGAAGTGAACTGAATTAGAACAAATTAAATTGAACCGAACACTAAAACAGTATGTTACAGTACAGTAATCCAGATTATATTTATAGACAAATTGATTAGTACAACCTCGCTACGTTGTTGTGTGATTCTAATGACTCATCATGCTAGGATTATCTACTAGGTTTCCACAGAAAGAGCGGTAATCTTTGGGCGTAATAGTGTGGTTAGTTCTTTAAAATGAAGCCTAGGGGTGCCTGGCTGCCTCAGTCAGTGGAACACGCGACTTTTGATCTTGGGGATATGAATTAGAGCCCCATGTTGGGTGTAGAGTTTACTTAAAAATAAAATCTTTAAAAAGTAAAAACATAAAATTAAAATATAATGAAGCCTAAAATAGATCTACCCTAAAATAGATCAACTTTACCTCAAGTCATGACTGACGCAGAGCTCACTCTCGAAGTCGGGCAGATGCCAGCTCTGTCATAGTCTTATTTTTCACTTTGTGTGAAATGAATTTACATTATCAGGTTTTCAAGCCACAGTTGTTTTCCAGGAATCACTTTAAGCAACATGCTCATTTCATGAGGAATTAGTTTGATTACAATTAAAGAATATAATCTGCAAATCAATATAATTTGGTTCACATATCAGTATAGCAAATACATACACTTAAAGCAAATAAACCAGTTTAAGTCTCTCACATACCCCAACTTCCACTGTGATGCTCCCATGTCTCCTTCAGCAACCCTTGGATACAGTGTATGAGTCATGCTCAAACAAGGGCAGCAATGGGGCTCTCTACCTCAAATCTTAGTTAATCTCTAAGTCTTCATTTTTTTTCCTCTGAAAATAAGTAGAAATTCTACTATTTTCTTCCCCATGGGGAGCATCCAACTCCATACTGGAGACCACAAAAGACTAAAGATTTCTAGTTTAAAAATAAAAAATCTGGGGCGCCTGGGTGGCTCAGTCATTGAGCATCTGCCTTAGGCTCAGGTCATGATCCCAGGGTCCTGGGATCGAGCCCCACATCAGGCTCTCTGCTGGGCGGGAAGCCTGCTTCTCCCTCTCCACTCCCCCTGCTTATGTTCCCTCTCTCACTGTGTCTCTGTCAGATAAATAAATAAAATCTTAAAAATAATAATAATAATAATAAAAATAAAAATAAAAAATCTGCTGGTCATCCTACATTTATCTTCATCATACCTCAGACAGAAAATCCTATCATGTTGTTTCAATATTTTAAGTTTTTATTTATTTGACAGAGATACAGAGAGTGGGGATAGGGAAGAGGGACAAGCAGACTCCTCACTGAGCAGGACATCGTGCAACCACTGAATTCTGCCCTTGTAACATGAAGACAGCTGTAGACAATATGTAAAGAATAAATATGGCTGTGTTCTAATAAAACTTTATTTGTGGACTCTGACATTTGCATTTCATATAGTTTCACATCTCATGGATTATTCTTTTGTTTTTTCCCCTGACCTTTAAAAATCAGAAAACCTTATCTCACACCCACATAAACATGCAGCAGCCAGATTCTCTCTGTGGACAGTCATCTGCTGAGCCCTGATAAAGATTAATAGGAATTTACGGGAGCTCAGAGGAAAGGTAGGTAACCTCAACTGGGGTTATCATGGATGCTTCCTAGAGAAAGAACCGGGTGAAGGATTATGCAAGAAAACGGACCCGCAGGACCAAACACTATAAGCAAAGGCACAGCTGTGTGAAACAGACCGGGGAATACAGATGAACCACAGGCAATGCCGTTACGGCAACAACTGACAAGCAAGGATGTCACAGAGATGGGCAGGGCCAGCTCAAGGGACTTGAACTTTATGCTCTGGATGTGCTAAGTAGCCACCGAGAGCTTTAAGCAGTAAACTCTCACTGGAATGGTCAGCCACAGGGGGCTCCAGAACCACAGTTCCAGCCCTGCCTGTGAAGTCAGTCCCACCTGGGTTAGGGTCCCAATTCTGCCACTCCTCAGGCATGAGACCTCAAACCAGTTTCTTTTCCTCTGTAGATTTCAGTCCCCTCATCTGAAAGCCGAAGACAATCCTTACCTTAGCGTTTGTTATCCCCTCTTACTACACTCCGCTTCCCTTATCACACACAGCATCACACCAGTAATGTAAACACATTTGGGGGACCCAAGCATCCCCAATGAGCATCAAGTGCCTCGTATGCTGTCTGATGGAGCAGTACTCATAGGTAGTTAAGGAAGAAATGAAAAAGATAAACCCAACATTCCCCTGCCTTATCATTCTATCAGCGTCCATACTTGCTTCTCATTTTGCAAAGATAAATATGTTGTAGCACTTACTTAAAACTTGTATCAAAAGCATTGAGGGGTGCCTGGGTGGCTCAGTGGGTTGAGCCTCTGCCTTTAGCTCCAGTCGTGATCTCAAGGTCCTGGGATCGAGCCTCTCATCGGGCTCTCTGCTCAGCAGGGAGCCTGCTTCCCCCTCACCCACTGCCTACCTCTCTACTTGTGATCTCTCTCTCTGTGTCAAATAAATAGATAAGATCTTTTTTTTTTTTAAAAAAAGCATTGAGAGAAAAATTATCTCTATAAAATTATCTTATCCATAATAAGTTTATTTTCCTGAAAGAGTTATAATCACTTTACATTTTGGTACATGGTTTATTTCACCCCTTTCTTCCAGTGATGCATTTCCACCTCAAGAAATTTTATTTCTCTAAATAGGCAATTTCTGGTTTATCTGACACTAAACTTGAAGTTAAACAAAATCTTTCTAATGCAAAATTCATCAGGCTAACTTTATAACTTAAACTCAGACATAGGATGACAAGTAGCCCATTTCATGAATGATCCACAAATGACTATTCTTTCCTGTGTAAATTGCCAAAAGACCTTCATATATTACTATCCAATATCATATCGCATTATATACTGTACATACATGGACTGTCTAATCACAAGGTTTCTAGGACTCCTCTTCCAGGGCAAACCAAGAGGCAAGAGAATTGCTTACTGTTCGAGTTCATTAAATCATTTCAATAAATTCTTAAAGAGCACCTATGTTGTGATGTACTCTTAAATCTTTCCTTTCAGAGAAATTCATGTAACATGTTTTTTATGTTCTAAGTTTAACTCTTACCCATTTTCCATATTGTGTGTAGGGGTAATATTGTCCTACGTAAAGAAAGTCTATCAATTCTAAGGAAGGAATAAAATAGAAAAATTTTATAGGACTATTTAAATCATATGAATTTTAAGAAGCAAAATTCATAGGACTATTTAAATAAGAATTTCAGGTACTATCTTCAGTTTCTGTCATTCTTCTCATTTCCAAGAAATCATACCTGCAGCTTGAAATCTAACCACATTTACATATGACAGAATTGCTTTTGAAAATTCAGATGTTAGCCATCTTGCCATTGTTTTATAAACAACTTAGTTCCTGTTCTCCCTTTGAGTCCTACAATCCTTTAAGACTGATTATAAATTGAGAATACCCAGGATGCCAAAATGATACACAATTCACTCAACATACCAAATCTGTTATTTAGAAAAGCCCTGTCATTTTCTAAGGAGTGCTTATAATTATATTCCAACACATATTTTGTCATCACTCCAGTCTCAAAATTAAATAGGAGATATTGTGCATAAGAAAATGGTTTCCTTATATTTCTAAGAAAGTTCTTTCCAAGCAAACTCTGTCCAAATGTGATGAGATCCCCCGGGATTTTTTAAATTTTAATTTGAAATTACTAATTTGTTCACCCAGATAAGAGGGGACATGTTCATTTTTTATGACAAATATGTAGTATATGAATATATGTGTATTGTATAAGTATTCAAGTATGTTTACGATATATGTATTCTAGGATATGTATTCTAAAGTTATTTTATACAAGATCCTAAGGACAGATTAGCATTTTGGTGAAATATATACAGTATATACAAAATTTAGAGACTTAACATTCAAGAAGGCACATTGTAAGTACACAAAAAATAGCTGCTGAGTCGATTAAGAATAATTTTAATTTATGTTTGTTGCCCTTTCCCCTTCCTTTATATCTTTATTTGCTCATCAACTCAAGAGGGATAGCACATCTACTAGGCAGTTCTGGAGGCTCAGGATACAGCAGTGAATAAAATAAGCAATCCTCCTTCATGAGGCTGATATTCTGGAGAGTGAGAAGAACACTAAATCAGATAAGTGAGTAAAATACAGTGTGTGCTAGATAGTAAGTGTTTAGGAGAAAAATTAAGCAGAGAACATTTAGGAAAAGTGGTCAGATTCTGGACAGATTTTGAAGAACCAATAGGATTTACTTCTGACAATGAAAGAGAGCAGGGGAGCCAAAGGTGGGTGCACCAGTTTTGGCCTGAACAATGGCAAGAACAGAGTTGCTAAACGGGGAAATCTGCAATATGCCAGGTTTGGGGAGAATGAACAGTATCAGCTATCTTTGCAACATGTTTTATTTATGACACCAATTAGAAAAACAAATGGAAATACCCAGTATGTAGTTAACCAAAATTAAAAAACTTTTTTTAAGATTGATTTATTTGAGAGAGAGAGAGCGCGAGCAAACTTGGGGCAGAGAATGGGAAGGGTCGCGGGGAGGCAGAGAGAATCTCAAGCAGACTCTACACTGAGCCAATCCAGGGCTTGATGTCACACCCTTAAGATCATGACTTGAGCCAAGACCAGAAGCTGGATGCTCAATCAAATGAGCTATCCAGGCGCCCAAAAGTTTAACTTTTTAACCTAACATGGAAAATTACTTTTTTTTTCTTCAGCTAAACCATGATGACTTATGTGTTTATGAAGTACATTTGAAGGCTATTGGCTAAGGTATCTTTCACGCTTATATTTTTTCTCCCCTCACTTATTCTTCATGTTATCTAATTCTTAACTATATAAAACACAGAATATAAACCATGGAATTTACCCTCATCCTCACTTTTAATCCTCTCCTTAAATTTATATGCCTTCTTTATGCTACACATCGAACCAAAAAATACTTGTCTCCTCAGATTATCAAACTCAAATTTCCTCTTACAAATCTTTCCCTAACTAGAAGATGCTCAAGGCTTAATTCCTTTATGAAATCCTTTCAACCCAACCCAATTTACTGATACCTGCCTTTCTCTAGGACAGGTCTAGAAACCTTCAGAAATATCACAAGAATGACATAGTTTGGAGAATCTTCTGCTATAGAATCTGACACATAAATACAAACTCTTAATACTCCCAAGAAAAATTGTCTATTGGAAAACAATGCTTTGGTTTTTCTTACTCAAGCTGGATTACATAGTGTATTTACAGAACAACTTACAGAAATGAATTTGTAAAGAATTTTTTTTTTTAATCAGGTGATCAGGGGGTGTGGGTGGCTCAGCTGCTTAAACATCCAACTCTTGATTTCAGGTCAGGTCATGATCTCAAGGTTGTAGGATTAGGCCCCCTTTGGGCTCCACAATTAGCAGGAAGTCTGCTTGGGATTCTCTCTCCACTTCTCCCTTTGCCCCTCCCTCTACTTGCTCTTTCTCTCTCACTCTCTCTCAAATAAACAAATCTTTAAAAAAAAAAAAAATGAGGTTAGTTTAGGTTAGGTTAGTTTAGTGGCCTCATAGACTTCTACATTAAAAGTTAGTCTCATTAATAGCAATCATTCTCAAATCTTCCCCAAAACAAAATTAAACCAAAACAAAGAGAAGGGAAAACTCCCAAACTCATTTAAAAAGCCAGCATCACCCTACCACCAAAACTTGAGAGGACACTAGTAGAAAAGAGAAAAAGATTAATATCCCTGATGAATATAGATCTAAAAGTTCTCAATAAAATACCAGCAAACCAAATTCAACAACACATTAAAGCTCATTCACCATGATCAATTGGGATTTATCCCCGGGATTCAAAGGTGGTTCAATATGTACAAAATCAGTTTGATACACCACATTAATAGAAAATCATATGATCATCTCAACAGACACAGAAAAAGCATTTTTCAACATCCATTCATGATAAAATCACATTAGACATAGAAGGAACAGGTCTCAGCATAACAAAAGCCATAACTCAAGGCCATGGCTAACATCATATTCAATAGTAAAAGGATAAAAGCCTTTCCTCTAAGATCAGAAACAAGACAAGTGTGCCCACTCTTACCATTCTTACTCAACGTAGTATTCGAAGTCCTAGCTAGGATGATCAAGCAAGAAAAAATAAGTTACCAGAATTGGAAAGGAAATAAAATCGCATTTGTAGAAGACATGATTTCATATATAGAAAATCCTAAAGATTCAACCAAAAAACTGCTAAATCAAATTAATGAATTCAATCAAGTTACAGAATACAAAATTAACATACAAAAATTAATAACATTTCTATATACTAACCAATTTTTTGACAAAAAGTCAATTCTACTTACAATACCATCAAAAACAAAGTTCCTAAGAATAAACCTAACTGGGACACCTGGGTGGCTCAGTTGATTAAACATCTGCCTTCAGGTCAGGTAATGATCCCAAGGTCCTGAGATCAAACCCTGCATTGGACTTCCCTGCTCAGCTGGGAGCCTATTTCTCCCTCTGTCTGCCTCTCTCCCTGCTTCTTCAGTCTCAATCTCATGCGCACTCTCTGACAAATAAAATCTTGAAAGAAAGAAATGAAGGAAGGGAGGGAGAGAGAGAGAGAGGATAAACCTAAGGAAGTGAAAGATCTCTACTCTGAAAACTACAAGACACTGATGAAGGAAACCAAAGAAGACAAACAAATGGAAAGTCATACCATGCTCATGGATGGGAAGAATATTGTTAAAATTTCAAAACTACCAAAAGCCATCCATAGATTTGATGAAATCTCAATAAAAACTCGAATGGCATTTTTTAATGAAGTAGGAAAAAAAAAACACTCAAAATGTATATGAAACCACAAAAGACCCCAAATAGCTAAAAAAAAAAAAAAAAAAAAACTTAAAAAAAATAATAATAAAATAAAAAAAGGAGAAGGCATCACCTGATTTTAAGCAATGTGATAAAGCTGTAATCATCAAACAGTATGGCACAAAAACAGAAAAATAGACCAATGGAACAGAATCAAGAGCCTGGAAATAAACCAAAGTATATATGGCCAATATTTGACAAGAGAACCAAAATACTCTATGGAGAAAATGGTGCTGAGATAATTGGATATTCACATGTAAAAGAATGGCTTACACCATGGCTTACACCACTTGCAAAAATTAACTCAAAATAGATTAAAGTCTTAGGCATAAGACCTGAAATCATGAAACTCCTAGAACAAAACATAGGGATAAAGCTCCCTGTCATGGATCTTGATAATGATTTTTTTTTTGATACGACACCTAAAGCACAACGAACAAAAATCAAAAACAAGCGATCTACATCAAACTAAAAAGCTTCTATACAGCAAAAGAAACCATCAATGAAGTAAAAAGACAATCTACAGAATGAAAAAATAAATATTTGCCAACCATATATCTAATAAGGTGTTACTATCTAAAACACATGAAGAACTCCTACAACTCTATCAAAAAAACCACCCAAATTTTTAAGACGTAAGGAAAGGATCTGAATAGATATTTCTCCAAAGACGACATACACAAGGCCAACAGGTACATGAAAAGATGGTTGACAACACTAGTCATTATGGAAATGGGAACTAAAGGCACAATGAGGTATCAACCCATGCCTTTTGAATGGCCATCATCAAAAAGAGATAACATGTGCGGATACAGATGTAGAAAAAAGGGAACCCTTGTGTGCTATTGGTGGAATTGTAAATTATCACAGACGCTATAGAAAACAGTATGGAGAATCCTCAAAACCTTAGAAAAAGAACCACCATATGATCTAACAATTCTACTTCTGGAAATACAACACTAACTCAAAAAGGTATTTGCACCCCTATATTCATAGCATCATTATTTATAATAAGCAAGACATGGAAACGTTCTAAGGGTCCATGTATGGATGAATGGTTAAAGTTGTTAGATACACACACACAAGCATACACACACATGTGCACGCATGCACACACACCAGAATATTATACAGCCATAGAAAGCAAGGAAATCTTACCATTTGCAACAACATACATGGGTCCTGAAGGCATTATGCTAAGTGAAATAAGTCAGATAGACAGATTATCTCACTTCTACATGGAATCTTAAAACAACAACAACCATGACAATAACAACAAAAATCATAGAAAAAAAAAATCGGACTTGTGGTTACCAGGAGTTAGAGAATTGGAGGAGGGTGGTTAAATGGTACAAACTTCCAGTTATAAAGTAAGTATTAGTGATGTTATACACAATATGATGACTGTAACAAATACTGCTATAGCATATTTAGGGAAGTTGGTAGTCAATTCTAATAATTCTCAAGACAAGCACATTTTCTTCCTTTTTTATCTGTAGGAAGAAATCAATGTCAGCCGAATCTATTGTAGTCATCATTTCACAATATATGTAAGTCAAACCATCATGCTGCAAGCCTTAAACTTATACAGTGTTAGGTCACTTACTTCTCAAGAAAACTGGGTGTTTGGGGGAAGGTAAGTCTCAGTCCTAATTTGTCAGTGATTTTCACACCATTCTAATGTAAGAATCACTTGTGAAGGTCAAAAGCACAATTTACTGACCCCAAGGGCTATAAAAACAAAACATGACTCACAGTTGGGCAAATGCCTTTAATGAGATGCTAGCATTAAATCATGAACTCATTCCAAGAACCAAAGTTTAAATACTGGAATCCAGATCAGCAGTGATTAACCTGAAGAACATGCTGGCCTGCCCACACACTGATCCAAACTAAATTCCTCATTTAGGGAATTACTAAATATACCTAAAAATGGCTAGTAGATGAATTTATTGCCCAAACTGGGAAAGCTCATACATCAATTACTTGCATAAAGATCTTAAGAGATTTGTGAAAATCAGGACAATGACTCCTTAACTCAATAGTAAAATGAGTATGTTTGCCATACTCAATGGTGGGAAATTGAGAGCTTTTCCCTGAAGGTCAAGAACAAGACAAAGATGTCCATTCTTACCACTCTTAGTCAACATAGTACTGGAAGTCCTAGTCACAACAGACAACAGAGAAATAAAAGGCACCCAAATTGGCAAGGAAGAAGGAAACTCTCACTATATACAGATGACATGAATAGATATATATATCTGAATAGATACATATATCTGAATATATATGTACTATATATATATAACATATATATGTTTTTATATATTATATTATATATAAACATATATTATATATATATATATATATATATATATATATATATATATATAAAATCCTAAAGAAGACACCAAAGATTACTAGATCTAATAAGTTCAGTAAAGTCACATGTTTGGCTTTACTGGAAAAAAGTAAAGTCAAAAATCAAATACAAAAATCAAGATACAGATATTTCTCTACACCAATAATGAGGCAGCAGAGAGTGAAATTAAGAAAACAACCCCATTTAAATTGCACCAAAAACAATAAAATATTTAGGAATAAACTGAACTAAGGAAGTGAAAGACCTGTACTCTGAAAACTATGAAACACTGATGAAAAATTCAAGGTGACATAAAGAAATGGAAAACACGTTCTATGCTCATGGATTGAAAGAACAAATACTGTTAAAATATCTATACTATGCAAAGCAATCTACAGATTTAATGTAATCCCTAATAAAATACCACCAGCATTCTTCACAGAACTAGAACAAACAATCCTAAAATTTGTATGGAACCACAAAAGGCCTCAAATAACCAAAGCAATCTTGAAAAAGTAAACAGGAGTAATACGAATTCCAGATTAAGTATATTATAAACCCATACTAATTAAGACAATATGGTACTGGCATAAAAATGGATACATAGATCAATGGAATAGAAAACCCAGGAAAAAACCCACAATTATATGTTGAATGAATCTTACACAAAGGAGGAAAGAATATACAATGGGGAAAAGACCGTCTCTTCAACATATCGTGCTGGGACAACTGAACAGCAATGGGCAAAAGGAGGACACTGGACCACTTTCCTTCACCATATACAAAAATAAACTCAAAATGTATTAAACACCTAAATGTGAGACCTGAAACCATAAAAATCCTTGAAGAGAGCACAGGCAGTAATCTCCTGGACATTGGCCATAGCAATACTTTTCTAGATACCTCTCCTGAGGCAAAGGAGAAAAGAGCAAAAATAAACTATTGGGACTACATCAAAATTAAAAAAACCTCTCCATAGTGAAGGAGACAATCCACAAAACTAAAAGACAACCCAAGGAATGGGAGAAGGTATTTGCAAGTAACCTACCTGATAAAGGGTTAGTATCCAAAACATATAAAGAACTGATACAACTCAATACCCCAAAACAAACCATCCAATTAAAAAATGTGCAGAAGATATGAATGGACATTTCCCCAGAGAAGACCTACAGGTGGCCAGCAGACACAAGAAAGGTACTCAACATCACTTATCGAGAAAATGCAAATCGAAACCATAATAAGATATCCCCTCACACCTGGCAGAATAGCTAAAATCAACAACCCAAGAAATAGGTATTGGCAAAGATATGGAGAAAATGGAATCCTAGCACACTGTTGGTGGGAATGCAAACTGGTGCAGCCACTGTGGAAAGCTGTATGACGTTTCCTCAAAAAATTAAAAACAGAATTATCCTATGACCCAACAATCACACTACTGGGTATTTACTAAAAAAAAAAAAAAAAAAACTAATCCAAAGGGATACATTCACTGCTGTGTTTATTGCAGCATTATTTACAATAGCCAAACTATGGAAACAGCCCAAGTGTCTATCAATAGATGACTGGATAAAGAAGAGCATACAATGGAATATTATTCAGCCATAAAAAGAATGAGACTTACCATTTGCAATAACATGGATATAGCTAGAGAGTATAATGCTAAGTGAAATAAGTTAGTCAGGGTAAGACAAATACCATATAATCTCAATCATACTTGGAATTTAAGAAACAAAACAAACTAGCAAAGGGAAAGAGAGAAACAAAGAAATAGACTCTTAATTATAGAGAACAAACGGATGGTTACCAGAGGGGAGGTGAGTGGGGAATATGGGAAAATAGGGAATGTGGATTAAAGAGTACCCTTACCATGATAAAAAATAAAATGGAAAAAAGTAGACGGAGGATTAAAAAAAATAATAACTTAGAGACTTAAGGGTGTACCACTGTGACTTTGCCAGGAAGCACAAACGAAAACGCCTATAGAAGATATTATAAAACTTGCCTTTCTGTTTCTGAATTTACATTGTTAGGCATGAAATACTATTACTATCCAATTTTTACATGTAACTTCTTCAAACTCAAATCCCAAAGTTAGTGCAAAAGATGTATTAATTAAAGCATAGCAACAACAACAAAGAAAGAGTATGTTTGAAAACAGGGCTTGTGTCAAGATGTTTTTCAAAATGGGAGATCAGGGGTCTGTTACCTTCCACCTCCCTACAGGCTAATTTCCTCTAGAGAAAAGAAATGCATTTAATTCTTGTGTTCCTATAATGGTTCTGACAACTTTCATCATCATTTTCAGTTCTGAGATTACAGTTTAGTAAATGGACCACAGACCCAATAAACATATCAGCAGAGAAGTCTTTAGCAAATTAACCAAAATGCAGGCAAGAGAATGGGATGTGCTTGAAATAATGAGTCAATTATTTAATTAGGTTAAGAAGACTACCAGGAAATGAAACCCTGTTGTTTTTTAAAACCTCAGTTAAAAATGTCTGGTTAATGACATGTACATTTTCAAGGAATAAAGAAAATTAGCCTTCTAAGGCTACCAAAACGTGCCAGCTGTGATGCCATTCCAAGGAGTCCTCTAGGGACCCTGAAAATACATAACGGTTTTGTTAATCATCTTAAAACCTCAAAGAGAAGTCTAAACTACACAACAATACACTAAATCCACATAAAGCTTCCTGGTGTTTTATGGAAAGTCTTAGCCCAAGCGTTTGGATTGGTTGAAATCTTTATTTCCGAGTGTGGTAGCAAACCCCAGGACATCTGGGGTTTCAAACAAACCTCTCTGTTGTGTGTTTCGCCTCTCAATACAGTAATCGCAGCTGTTTGTGTACCAAAACATCAACTGATAGAACCAGAACCTTGACAAACAGGTTTACTAATATGAAGATTACCCAAGAACACAAACAACAGTAACCGTTATCGAGGGCTTACTCTCAGCCATTCACTGTGCTTACTAGTTTACGTGGGGTATGTTATTTTCCAGTCACAGAAGAGCTGAGACAGCTGGTGTCTACCCGCTCGAAAAGCTAGGGGGAAAAACCGAGGAAGTTAAAGGTCTTGCCGAGTTCTCAGAGTGTAAACGAGTGAACCAGTAACCTACACCAGACCTTCTAACTCAGAGCAGGTTTTCTGATTTGTGAGCCTAAACCCCCTTTCCAGAAACAATTTGACATCTTTGGAAAACTTTCAGAATTGACCCATCTTACCAAAAAAGATTCCCTTTGCTATTAAGATGACAATTTTAACGCTCATCTTGGCCTGTCTTTCAACACTATTTCAACTCCCCCTAAAAAAGGAGGTAAAACAGCACCTGTCATTTAGATCTTTTGAGAAAATATTAACAGCAGGAACTAATTAGCATACCCTGAAGACAGATAGGAGTTCAGAGAGACGCTTTGGCAAAGATAAAATCTGAAATGTGTTCCCAGAGCATATTCATTCACACTTACACCTTATTCAGTCAGCCAGTCAGCAAATATCTATCACTCCTATCTGTGCAGGGGGTCAATCAAGTGCTTTCCTCAAAGTGAAGACAGCTTGTTTCACAGGAATGGAAGAAGCTGTCCTTGCAAACCCCCAATGCAGCTTTGCAAAAGAGGTTCTCCCCTCAACCTTACCATCTCCTAGAAATACCTACTTGCACCTTCTGCCTTCTTGAAACCCCAAATTTCTTGGTCCTGCTTAAGCATTCTCCCATGCAGGATCCCCAAGTCAGGCAGAGAAATGTACTATGTGTCCCAGAATGCCAGCCCCACAAAAGACTTCACCAATGTGTAATCATACCACGTTGTCTGATAGAGCAGAAGTAACAGCTACCTTATTCAGACCTTACCATGCACTGGCACGGTGCTAAATATTTGACAATCTTTGTCTCATTTTATTCCTGGGATAATTCTAGGAAATATATGCTATCATTATCAACATTTTGCAGCCAAGATAACTATGGCTTAAAGAACTAAGGAATCTGAAGTCCAGGACCCTAGCTACTGCACCATACTTTTTAGTTCTTGAAAAATTGACGATCAATGGCCTATATTAAGCTGTAATACTGTGATTCTGAATTCCCTGATTTCTACTTTAAAACAGTTGTTTTTTTTTTTAATACAGCATTAGAGATGCATCTTTTGCTGTCTCCAAAGGAAACTATCCCTTTGTTCAAACGTTAAACTGTATATCTAAACTTTGCAAAACCCTGTAGTTGAGGCCGTCTCAAGTTCCCATCGAATCAGGTAATTCCAAA
The DNA here is from genome assembly GCF_963455335.1 of Martes martes. NCBI lineage: Eukaryota > Metazoa > Chordata > Mammalia > Carnivora > Mustelidae > Martes > Martes martes. The sequence continues at coordinate 39,133,620 of NC_137895.1, read as the reverse complement.
AGATCTCCTCGAAGAACGTAAGTGGACCACCATGGTTGCAAAGGGCAGAGTAGCCAAAGCCAAGGTCCAGGTAGCAGCTCGGCCTTGAAATGCAGGATCAGCTCTATGTACTTCTTCCCATCTTAACACATGGCAGGGTAAGGGGCTTGAAGGATTTGAACTCTGAATTTCTGTCAGAATAACATCTGCCAAAAACAAGTCCAGAATGCACTTCTTATCCCCATAGAGAAAAACCAGCAGCTTCTCATGCAGGTCTTTGTCAAGATAATACCTACACCTGTTGTCGGGCTAAAGCTTTGGATACTCCCGGATGAAATGCCACGTTAGCTATGTGCAGGTTAGGAGCCTAGCTGAGCTACAAAGTACTTGGAAGCAAGCTGATTTTAAGTTGCCATGGCAAAGAAAACGCCGACAATTAGTGTTTTCCATGTCTTGTTAGGATAGGACTGTCCAGCTGAGAGGTGCCCTTTATTCACACTTCTGGCATGAACAGATAAAATAATAGCCACTAATTACAGAGTATTATAATGATCTCTGGCTTCACCTCAGAAGTACAGATATCTGACTAGGTAATTACCTCTGACAGATAGGCTCCTGGTCCTCGATTCTCATGTAAAAACCTATTTCATTGCTTGCTGATGAAACTAAGGTTGTGTGTGTGTGTGTGGGGGGGGGGGTGTCTCACAAGGAGGCAGGCTCATAAGACCATTTTCATTAGTGGGTTGTCAAGGTACCCCCCCCCCACCTCAGCCCTGCCTCCCCTCACTAAGGAAATGTTTTATAGGGAAATGACCCGGGGCTCTCAGTCATGGGAATAGTTTACTTCAGGGAAATGACTGAATGGTAATAGATGGTTCCAGGTTGAAGTGGAAGGCATTTCATGAAAATAAGATACATGTGCCCATAGTGCTCTGAAGTTTATTCCTAGTACAAGAACGCTAAACTCCTTATGACACTTACGTTCCCTGAAACATTCTTCTCCGCCCCCTCCCCCCACACTCCCCCACCCCCTGCTAACTGACTCACATTTCTGTACAATTCTGGACAATGTTCAGAATTCTGGCTCACTAACCTCAGGGACTCTAGAGAAGTACAGAAATACATGCTTTGCTCCCTTTCACATTCTCCAGAGAAACTCCTTTTCTGACACCCTAATGGACTTAGCCAGGGAGAAAAAGGGTGAGTGATTCTGTCCCCTTATTATTTACTCAAATAACTAAGAATCTATAAAAGGAAAGGGGAAAAAAAAAAAAAAGACAGAAAGAGAAATCAGAGGAGGTAGAAGAATTCTAAATAAAGCTTTCCTCCAAAATGGAGGATGCAGGCATGTGCTACTCCTCTGGAAATGATCCCGCCTAGTAAAATGATATGGTTTCAGCATTTTTTCCTCTTAGCACTAATATGAGTATAGGGTTTCAGAGGAAAAAAGCAGATTTGAAACTACGGCAATGATTTGTACTCCAAACACCAAATAGAGATTCATGGGATTTGATGAAATGTCAATGTCACAGCACAGTCCCCTTTTTGAATTACTAAACAAATTCAGATATTGCAGAAATGCAAGCCTTTCTAGACTACTCATAAAATATAAGATTTTCTCTCAGGTAGTCTGTGGTATTTGGTACTACATATAATATAGGGTCACTTGCCCTCTTCTACGAATGCTCTAAGGGAAATTTATCCACATTTAACACAACTGTTGAAATATATATTGTTAGCCTGATAGAGGCCTTAATATGCTTTATAGAACAGACATTGCCATTTTCTAACTATTTTTATCCCAAGTAATAGAGTACAATAGCAAAATAAATTCACATGGTACAGATGGCTGTTCAAGCTAATTTTTTAAGTGTTCTTCCTTAAAAAGCAAAACAAAACAAAATCCTTCTGCTTTTCTAACTACCCTTTATGAACATTTTGCTGTTGTCCCTTGCAGAAGTGACAGTTAGACAAAACAGTGGAATGATCAGAATTTAATTAGGTTTACTTGTTGTTGCAATAGCTTTTAAATTCTTTCTTCTTATGAAAGAGTGAATCCCTAGATTACAGACACACGAAAATAAAGCCTAAACACAGAGAGGAATTTTTACTTTGTACTTCTCAGTTCTTAATCATGTAAAGCAGTGCCCTTCTAAAAGGCACAAATTCCTCTTTATGAGTTAATAAGATAAATTCACCTCTAGAACACTCTAAAAATGACACTGTGATAACTGGCTCCCCAAATATAACCTTTCCTGGATCATGCCTTTTATCTGGAAATTCTCTAGGAAAACTAGCATCATACAGAACATATTTGTGCTCTAGTTATTCAACCAGAGTACTTACCCTCTTCTGAAGAACTTAATATTGAGGGTATGCTGAGAGGTGATCATTTTAATCTAGACAATTTTTCCAGAAATAAAGAAAATTGAGTCTTAGTAGAAACAAATTCTCTATATACATCATGTTCTCATATTTCACAGAGGGCTGAATTATACCAGCAACAGAGCAAGTGAAAAGTTCCCAGCTTTGAAAATACCCAGCAGATTTTAAGTATTTACCCTAACCACCTCTTATACATAGGCTCATTGCAATTGCTAATATGCAAGTTTGTGTAAAAGTCTTTATAGTACATATTTCATAAACAGTATAAACCAAATTTTCCATGATCAGATTTGTATGCCAAAAATCACTAGACAGCCTTTTCCAGGTCTTCTTAACTCATGGGTATTAAAGATAAAACCAACTGAACAGTTTTGTATTAAACAGAAATGTATCATCTAACAGGGATCTGTAACCAGAGTGGTCATATCTGAAAGAGATATAAAAGTGTTTAACATCCACTTAAGCATCAACATGTAAAATCTGCATTCACTGACAAAATGTTTAAGTAGCTTTACATTGCCTGACCACATGGGTTAGAGACAAAAATGCTATGGCACAGAGATGGACTTTTGACAAACATTTCTCACAGTCTCTCCTGGGATATCTGGGGCACCATATACTCAGAGCCATGATGATTTAATAGTTCCCACATTTCAGGTTTTGAATAGAAGTGTATCAGCAAACAAGAATGAACGTTGACTCAGTATCATTGGCAGATGTGAGAAAACATGACTTATTATAGGATAGGTTTAATTGGCTTTCTCCTGAATTACAGACATTATGTTCCTAATCTGTTTATACATAGGTGTTTAATTCCCTGATCTTTTGAGTTATTGTTTGATTATTTACTCTTTTCCGGTAATGGTTATTCCCACCAAGCAATTTGTAATAATAGCTAATAGGGATGGGAGGAGTATTGGGTTACACTGTGGAACAAGCAGGTATCAAGAATTTTTCCCCTAAACTCTATAGAGACAAGGACTATATAATCAGTTATTGGAAATGAATTCTCGGGATTGTGTATTTTTTTCTATTTGTGGGTGCTCAATCAAGGTTTATGTATATTCATTGATTTTTCAAGTCTGATTAACTTTAAAAATATAACCAGAATCTTCATGCTCATCCCCCCAAAACGTCATCCACGCAATTAAAGTCGTGCTACCCAAATTACCAATGTCAGAGTGCCAAGATTTACAATTCAAAATGGTGTCAGGGAAAAATTACAAGCCAGACCATATATTCAGGATATTATGTGCTTTAGAATAAATTGGTATATTGGGCCAAAGTTACCAATTTGAGGGGCACAATCAACCGTAGGTATAAATTTCATTACCTGTTTCTTAATTCAGGAAAATATGTCTTATATAAGCATAGTACCTGAAAGAAATAAAGGCATGGGGGCACCTGGGTGGCTCAGTGGGTTAAGCCTCTGCCTTCGGCTCAGGTCATGATCCCAGGGTCCTGGGATCCAGCCCCGCACCAGGCTCTCTGCTCAGTGGGGAGCCTGCTTCCCCTCCTCTCTCTGCCTGCCTCTCTGCTTACTTGTGATCTCTCTCCCTCTGTCAAATAAGTGAAATCTTAAAAAAAAAAAAAAAAAAAAGAAAAGAAAAAAGAAAGAAAGAAAGAAAGAAAGAAAGGCATGAATAAAATTGCCTCTGGTGTCTCAGGTGAGAAAGTACATGGTGATTCATAGCTCTCCAAAGATTGCTTCTTTTCCAGCATTTGTCGCTTAGCTGGCCTGTCAGTGAACAAGCTAGAGTCTGCAGCTAAAAGGAAAACAAAATTTGTTATGGTAACTCAGGCTAGCTCAAGATGAAGATGGTACATGTGAAGGTCATTACCATGGTCTCCGACCTTGTCTTTGTGCTGTTAGAACTACTCTAAATCAACACTGTATATCCTGGGCCCTGAATTAACCTGCGGGAGTTGTCCAGTCCCTGGCCCTACTCTTAGATAAGATTGCTTTAAACACTCCCAAAGAAAGGTACAACATCCCTCTGCAGAAATTTGATTCTTAACATTTAAAATATATTATTATAGAGAATCTAGTTAGAAAGGATATATTTCTAACCCAAAAAAGTTCATAAATATAAGATTCTTTTGAAAATAGATACACTTTTCCCCAAACGAGTCTTTGGAATTTTTCCCCCATTTTCTCCATTTGTTTTCTACTGCATAGACTATCTTCCAGGACCATTAAACTTTTATATAAAATGTTAATAACTACACTGCATGCCTGGAATTCCCTAGTGTTTAGGTTTTTAAGTATCCTTCACAACCATCATCTCTAACCTCATAATGATCTACAAAAATTCTCAGGGCTGTTTCCTGAAGTTCGTCATTTCCACGCATCCCCGCCCAGAGTCCCCTGCCCGGCTGGGTCTGTGGGCACCCTGCCCCACAGTGGCCGAGCTTCCCCTGCCATCCTGTACGTGGCCTATGTTTCCGCAGTTCTGTGCCCTTCTCGCCCTTCCTGCTTGTTCTCATGACTCGGACTTTACACACGTCAAAGACGATCTATTGGAACAGTAACTATCGCGGCATTTTGCAAAGTCATTCTGAACAAATTTGACACAATGAAGTCTGCCCAGCCACCTGCCTGTAGGGGATCAAGGAAATGAGCTTGAGATCAGAGACACTCCAAATCACCAACACCATTAATATCTTAACCTGTCTATCTCATCTCAATTTGTCTTCATTTTCAGCATTTCTGTGATCTTCACCCTCTTACCCACCTTATCATCTTTGAATATTTTATGTCACCGGTATCCTTCATAAGAGAAATATTTGACATACCGTACACTTTTACTTGAAGAGATCACCACAATCACGCCATAATGAGAACCATAACCATGGGCAAGTCACATAGCTTGTCCAGACATCAATCTCTCAAAAGAAAAAAATTAAGCTATTTGACATCTGAGGTCTTTTCATCTTTAAATCAATGATTCTATTACTTTTTTATTTAATAAGCCGGCCTGTCGAAGTCACTGTAGAGAAGAAAAATTATAGTCAAATAGCTTCATATACATATAAGCTCACATATGAAGCTATTTAAATGTCTGCTATACAGACATTTTTTAAATATTTCTAGCCAGTTATGATCACAATTTTCTTATTCTATTATTCTTTCTATGTGCATTTGATTAAGGATGATACACAAAATTCTCTTCATATGCATTCTGTTGGGGATGCCAATTAAGATTTAGCTTATTTTGAAAGTTATTTATAATGTCAGTACATGCTTAAGAAATGCCCAAGTAATAGTTGTTAAGAAAGAGGCTACAGTATCTATTAAATGGTCTTAGAAATTTCTCTAATATCTAATTATGTATAGATACAGACTATTCATGCTGGGCATACAAATAACTGTTGGGAATTAGAATGGTTTGACCAGGGACTTCTGGGTGGCTCAGTGAGTTAAAGCCTCTGCCTTCGGCTCAGTCATGATCTCAAGGTCCTGGGAGGAGCCTACTTCCCCCCTCTCTCTGCCTGCCTCTCTGCCTACTTGTGATCTCTCAGTCAAATAAATAAATAAATAAATCTTTAGAATGGTTTGACCAATACATGAGATTAAGTGCACACATTTTAGATCTTTTCTTACAAAGTAGGTTTTTATTATAAGATCTTATAATCATATTATCAACATATCAATTAGTGATCTATTCAATCCAAAATCTTTGACATCTTATGAAGGACATTAAGTTCTCATAAACAAAGTCACATTGTTACATTAAAATAAAAGGGCCTCCATGTCCTGTGCATATTTTCTTCTATCCCTTGTACAAATATCTGAAAATGTATGCATATAGCTATAGGGGGTCATAGATTGAGTTGGGTCAGAAAATATCTACAGAGCACTTGTAATAATTCTCCAGTTCCTCGGACCCCATCTTTTATCACTGCTGCCTTTACCTATATCCTTTTTCTCTTATACACACACACACACACACACACATACACACACACACACACACACACAGTCTTACTTCTTTCAAAAACAAAAACAAAAAACAACACTACTTGTTCCAGGGAAACAACTATAGGCTTGAAATAGCACAAATTTTGTAGTGGTAGAAATTTTAAAAAGAGTTTCCATGTTCTATTCACAAGAAAAATTTATGGAAGAAGCCAGTACTTTAAATCCCAGTTTCCAGGGCTAAATATGTTGTTAAAAATATCATTCAAGGACATGATATACATATACATGATTTCAGCCCTCCTTTGCTAAGCCCGTGACACACCTAAATCCTGCCATTTAACGAACTCCAATGGAACTCACCCTTGAATGTCATTAAGGATGTATATTCACAGTGCCGGAAACCTGCCTATGCCATAACATTCAGAAAAACATGCTTAGGAAGGAGATTGATCCCACTTGCCATTACACTCCAGGACTCTATCTACTTGCTTACGGAATTGTATGTAATCACATTATTCTCATTCAGGTTAACAAATGCTGACAAGAAATAAAAATTTGGAAATATCAGTTCTCTGACTCAAGGCACACTCTCAATAGACTAGGGACTATCTTACTAATCTTATCTTTTAGCAACACAAATGTCAACCATAGTTTTTACAGAAAGACAGTGAACCTATAGCGCACTGTAAAAATTCCAGTAGGAGCTGTCTATACTTTTCCTGTACCATGTCTTTGATAGGCTTTGTAAGCCCTAAATTACAAGACAGCCAATGACAACTAAGAGCATTTTTAATTAACTGGAATAACTTAAGATCCTGCATTTGCTAAGTGCTTGATATGAATCAGGCACTGTGCTACGTGCCTCACAGAGAAGATTCCACCTAATACTCAGAGTAACCCTGGAGGCAGGTACTGTCATTATCATTTTGCAGAGGAGGAAACTGAAACTTAAAGAGCTTACGTAACTGTCCAGGACTTCGGAAGCGGAGCTGGGACTCAAGTTTGTCTGGCTTCTGAATCACTGATCTGTACCACGCTCTAGCAGCCTACTGACATTCAGGCTTCCTCTCCTAGCTCACCACAGAATGCTCCACCCCATCGCAGGAACACTGCAAGTATCCTAGAATACTTCATTCCACGTCCAAGCTCTTTCGTTGAATTCAAAGTCTTTCATGCACTTCATTCCAGCAACCCAGTGCAAATTATGTTCTAGGAGCAAGCAACAGTCCTAATGCTCAAGAGTAGTCATGGACACTGGGCCCAGTGCTTATACGGTTGTTCCCTATCAACAGAATGCATCTGAATTTCCTGGATGACTTGGCTGAAATGCAGGTGCTCAGACACCACCCCCTCAACAGTGATCATGATTATCTCTTGGACAGGGACCCAGGTATCTGCAGATTACTAACTCCATGTTATTCAATGCAAAGTTCTGAAGAATCACCCTTTGGGAAATACTAGCTCAAAGATATACAACAAAACACAAAAGCTAACAAGGTTTTTGTTTTTTGGGTTTTTTGTGTTTTTTTTTTTTAAACAAACCATAAAGCAGCTTTTAAAATTCCTTTCTGGCTCTGAAATGTACATATCTGGGGAGGCCAGAATCCTACTGCTTAAGATTTTTGAAATGCACCCCACCCCCTGCCCCCAAGAATGAAAAAAACTAATTTAATGAAGAATGACATAGTCCATAGGTCATTAACTCCAAAGTATGTATTAAGAAGATGGCCAAGAGCTAAAGTGGCCTATTTTCATTGTTTTCTGAATGTGGCAAAGATGCTGCCAAGAGCAAAGGCAAGATGACACTATCCTTTGTAATCTCTGTAATAGAATCTTTAGTTGGTCCCTCAACAGTTATGATAGACAGAATTGCACATGATTACAGCCCTCAGGAAACTGAAAGGAAAATAAGATTTTTATTCAGGATAGCTGATTTGTTGTGATCAGAAACCAAGGAATTTTAAAATACAAGGAGTGTAAACCTGCATTTGAGATTTGAAAGACAGTAGACAGAATACTAGAGGTCATGACTGACAATGATGAGGTCATCAGTATAGAGTAATTTTGTAAACTACATGGAAAACATCAATCTGTTGATAGCTCTCCAATCCCTACACAGTTTAAACTCATACTCCAAATATGCTATATCTACTCAAATGAACAGCATGTGCCACTACAAAAATAATCTTCTTTGAAGGATGAGTGGGTAACAAATACAGGAGATAGAACAACCTAATCCTAATCATTGTTTCTCCAAAGGAAGAAGAATTTAGATATTGTTTTAAGAGTGTATCTCCACGGCCATATTTTCAATCTTTAAAATGTATGTCTGAAATATCTAACTAGGCAAGTTTCTATGGAAATATACTTTGGACAACAATTTTAAAACATACTAATAATCACCAACCATTTTCTAAGAAATGTTTATTTTCTAATGTACCTACAAAACCACATCAACTTTTTTGCCATTGTGAAAAACTACATGTAATATGAGAAGTAATGATGTAGACAGTTTTACTATAGATTGTAACATCAGCAGTTCAAAGAGTATATAAGAACCTAGCAAATACAGATTACGGACACATAAATTACAATAGAAAATGATTTGATACAGCAAATGATAACAGGAAGATGTTAGATACTTCTTTACTCCCTACTTGTAACATAAAACTTACTTAGAGTATAAAGGACAAAGAAAGTACAGAAAGAGAATTGAGAGGTAAACCAATTTAAGACAATGCAAAGTTTAAGAAGACAAATTTTTATATGTTTATATATATAATTTATAGAGAGAGATATATAGAGATGATTCAGCTTAATTAACAATGATCTGGTTCAGTTAAAGAAATCTGAGATGTAGTCTAACCATGGCTGGGTAGACAATCCTGAAAATATTTCTTTAGACTTCTGTCAGCCTCCCTCCATCTTCCCCCACTTCATTCTGCTCTGATTCCCCCGGCTCTTTGAAAAAGAGCAAACACTACCAATATTTACCCCTCCACCAAACCCTAACATCTCCCTGCTGTTCCATTTGGGAAAGTGAGGACCAGCAACCACAGCCATTTCAATGTATACCTTGTTGCTTACTAACTTGAGAGCTACAGCAGGGACTGCATGGAAGAGAGAATACATTACTTGGCTGCAATCTGTTCTAATGCTTTAGCATCTGGTCCCATGTATTATTTAAAATCAGACAAATACATAAACTGTTCACGTAGCCCAGATAGCTGGGTGATAAGTACCTGGTAAATGCTAGAGGTATATAGCCAGGTATTAACTTGAATTGCAATAGACCAGCAGATATGAATATAATTTAGGATATCACTGAAGCAGTTGTCAAAATGGAAATAATATTGCTTTTGCTGGAAAGGAAAAACTGAAAACAGTGAAAATGTAGCTAGAAAAAAATTACAGGAAGAAGCTCAAACAGTGTGTCAGGTTTAACCTGTGTAGGCAATTGATAAACACTGATAAAGATAGATTGCTATACATTATATGACACAGTCTGCAGGATGATTCAGTATCCAAATATGAACCCATTTAAACTCATAAAGATCAATACCAATCAGAAGTTGACGACACATGTCCTACCCTTTATTCTCACATCTCATCTTAGAGGATGACACATTTCAAAATTCATACACTTAAGGATGCCTGACTATTGAGATAGGAACGCATCTATTTGGCTTATTTTATGTTAAAGAAAACTTATTTCAGTCCACATCAACAACCTGAAATACCTAGCTAGAATTCATCAAAAAAGATTTCCACAGCATCATTTCAAAAAACAGATGATGGGTTTTCCCTCTTACCACTGAAATGCTAAAACAACTGGACCATAAATTTAATCTTACCAATGGCATATCTACACTCTAGTTGTTTTGCTAATCATTAGTATTTAGTCATTAAATGGATTAGCCTGTCTACATAAAATTACTTCCATAATTATCAATAAAATTAAGGTTAAATAGATGAATCTCATTAGAATCCCAATGTTCGAAAAATTTTTATACACCATACATATAATTTTATACCATTTTTTAATGCCAAGTGATTTTTAAAAGACCTGATACATAGCAGGCATTAAGCACATTTTCTTTACTCTCATTTGACAAAAGGTAGAGAAGAAGATTGGTTATAGAAGAGACATCAATCAATCATGTCTGCACTATAAAAATTCTTCTCAATGATTTCATTGTAGATTAATTAGTGAAATAGAGAGCTCAGCATTTATAGACTTTACTATTAATCTTTGATTAATGAAGATATTTCTTCTCCTATTCTATGTAAGGTATATATTTTACTCAGATAATATAACAAAAGGAGAGAATGTACAGGAATATCAAGGGGAAGAAAAACAAGTTGATGTGTAGCATATCAAAAGTAAATTTCTAGTAAACAAGGTCTTCAGACCACACTCAGGGGGGAAAAAAAAAGATACCCAGATTTTCCTAAGTTAATCATTGTAATAAAGTTAAGAATACATTCTTATAATCCATGAGACAATCATGACTTTGTCTTAGTATGGCTGCAAAATACTCAGTAATACTTTGCCCAGCAGTTACTATACCTAGACACATAATTTTTAATTGGTTAATGCTCAGACATGAAATTATCTATATCGATCTCTAAATCAAATGTTTTAATACTTTAGAAACTGAGGTATTTATTATGTAAACCATTTTATAGCCTTCAAAGAGTACATGAACAGATTTCCAGGCAACAGTAAGGAAAGGCTTATTATCATCTGAGATTGCCCCACCACAGGATGATTGCCTGAGGTGGTTCCTGCCTAAATTGATACTTTGTATTTCACTTTAATACATGCTAGGAGAATATATTTGATAATTTTGTAGCATGTTTTAATATTAAAATATTGAAATATTAAATGGGATATTAGTCCAGACTTTCTGAATCTTCTTAGTACATCAGAGTCACCCTAGCAGATTTTTAAAATACAGATGCCCAGGCTCTATCTCAAGAGAGAGAGTTGAAGATTACAGGAAACAATTTTTTTTTTTTTAATGTTTCCCAGGTAATGCTAATCTAGCACAAAACTAGGTTAAATGAAATCATTCTTTTTCTGATTAAGAATAAAGAAATAGAGGCGCCTGGGTGGCTCAGTGGGTTAAAGCCTCTGCCTTCGGCTCAGGTCATGATCTCAGGGTCCTGGGATGGAGCCCCACATCAGGCTCCCTGCTCAGTGGGGAGCCTGCTTCCCTTCCTCTCTCTCTGTCTGCCTCCCTGCATACTTGTGATCTCTGTCAAATAAATAAATAAAAATCTTTAAAAAAAAAAAAAAAAAAGAATAAAGAAGTAGAGCTCAAAGAATGAAAGTTTTATTAGACACCCAGGCTAAGGGGCACAATTGAAGGCTACGTGGAGAAAAGTCTCTGAAAAAGACACGCAGAATCACAGAGGGTGAGCGAGGGGATGGACTTAACTCTGGAGAACGAAGATGCTGGAAAGCCTGGAAGAAAGGGTTCCAAGAACAAGAAAAATGAGTTTCAGGTCCCGAGATGGGACAAAACTTTGTAGTTTGAGGAAGACCTAGAAGGCTGGCTGTCCAGATCTCAGTGCAGTACTGGGCAAGGACAGGGCATTAGGACAGAGAGTAAGGCAGGAGCCAGCTTGTAGGGGCGTCAAGGCATCGGCAGCACTTTGGTAAAATGTTTTTAAATAAGATGACAATAAGGAGATCTGGCAGCACTTTGGAATGTTGCTGTGTAGAAGATGGCGGGGGGAGGGTTTCAAAATGGAGGTAAAAAGTTGATGGTGGCTTAGTACAGGGAAGATTCTAACTGCTCCTCTAAGTGTCAGAAATAGCAAGTTCTCATCATTATCATTATTTTAGGTTAAAGACTCCATACTTAAAAATTTGGGGTGGGGGGGGCAGGGGAAGATATGGGATTCATAAAGGGAACAATCCTGATAGATTTTTCCTAAGTCTAGGTGATGTTCTAATCCCAACAGCTCTGATTCTAGGAAAAGTTTACATTATGTATTCTATAATCAACTTTAAACTCTGTATTACTATGTAGAGTTGAAATCTCTGGTTTCGTGTTTCTTAGAACATTTTGAATTTAGTCTTGTAACTGGATGAGGTTATATTATGTTCCTGTTACCAACATTAGATTCTGAATTGTTGTTTCAAGCTAAAAGTTGGCCTTCTAACTTAATTAATTTCTAAAGGCAAAATATATTTTTTGTTAGTACCAGTTATAGTCCATTTGTCCTTCATTACAATTCAGACAGAGTGATCAGTATGCAAGGTCAGTCTGATCCACAGAACAAGAGAACACTGGGGCAGGAGGGCCCCTGCTACAACACAGCTGAGCTCCTCTGAACTCCCAGGGAAATCTGTTCAAACACCATTGAGGGAATTTCACACTTAGGTCGATAGAATATGAGGGTCTATGCTAAATTCCTATTCAGTTGCTAACTTGTTTTTAATAATTTATTTGGCTTTTACCCACATTTCACTTATTATTATGTTCAATTAGCCAACATATAGTACATCATTAGTTTCTGATGTAATGTTCAATGAATCATTAGTGGCGTATAACACCCAGTGCTCATCACAACAGGTGCCGTTCCTAATACCCATCACCAAGTTACCTCCCTCCCCCCATCACCTGAAATTTATTTGGCTTCTAAGCAATACCTTTAAAAAAATATTTGAATTATTATGTTGAATTCTTAACTTATCCTGGCTTTGCATGATCAGCCAACTGTATTTTCCTGGGTTTACTTTTGGCACCTGTGTCTTAATGCCCATTATGGTGGAAAATATGCAATAGCAAATCAGTAAAGGTCTGCTGATCAAAACAAACATTTATAGCATATGATCTCAGTACTCCAGAAGCAAAAAAAAAAAAAAAGATTTTAAGATATGATTAATGTTTACTTACATAAATCAACATATATAAAATGTTGTCAACAAGAGATACATATCAAACATTTGCAGACAGGACTTATTAAGGAAGAAAGTTTTCTGGGAGAACTCATTACTATTTAAGAAAAGAAAAGATGTGGTGTATGGAATGGCAGATTTTAGAAATGAGGGACTTTTAGAAGGGAGAACTTGATATTAGGAACCAGAAACAATTCTTTTCTCTTCAACGGTGATTTAACAATATTTTTTCACAGCTTTTCTAGCTGCTCCCTCCCCAAACTTCTATTTGCCATCACTCTCCAGCTCAAGATGATACAAATCACCAGTACCATGAAAATAAATCATGTAATTTCAACTTCTGCCTTGTCAGTGTAGGCAACATTAATACACAGTTCAGTACTGTTGAGCCCGGTCTCCTTTGAAATTCTGCAATCTTAGAATCCTATTATTTCAAAGCTATTTCTTTTCTTAGGAGATCGGGATAAAGGAGGAAGGAGAAGGAATATTGATCTTCTCCTTGGTCTTTCCAAGTTTTAAAAAGATTACTGATATTGTTATTTATAAGTGCAGATGATTATAGGACCTTGTAACAAGCCGTCTGTGGTCATTTGAATAATTTTTCCCTCTTAAAATTTCAATCATTGTCATCAGCAGATGTCGAAGAAAATATTGTGATAAAGTAAAAAATCAGATGTGATGTTCCTGTTATTTAGAAATTATATTTAATTTTCTCTAGAAATCAATTAAACTGTTCAAGTACATTGCCAAGAAGGAAAAAACCTGTACTGGCTTTCTTTATATTAGGAACAGTCGACAAGTCGACATTGTTCCATTTATCTCATCTTCCAGAACATATCAGGGGAGAAAGCAAATTAAGTCTTATCATGATGACTGTTGATGGGTTTTTAAGGCTTTTTTTTTTCCCATACTTAAATGGGGAAAGAGATTAAATCCTCATGTGGTAAATATTACAGAGTAAAGAATCAGCTCTCAAACTTGGGCATGCTTCAGAATCATTTGGAGGTCCAGGTCAAGGCAGACTGCTGGCCCACTCAGGGAGGTCTGGGGTGGTATTCAAGAATCTGTATTTCTCATGAGTGCCCAGGGGATGTTGGTGTTGAAGTACTGAGAACCACTGTAATTCAGGATGGTTTTCCATCTCCTACTTTTCCTGAGGAAAAGAATTTAAGACAACCCTTTATATCCACAAGAACAGCATCTTTGAAGCAAAGCTCCCATAGATCTTTAACCACAAAGATTATAGATCTCTCACTTGCAGCTCTGCTGGACAAACCAAATGGACTTAAATAAAAGCAGAGTGTTTATCTGAGCATCCTTCTCTCTAGAGCCAAAAGGACTAGAACACACCTAGTTTCACCTTTTCTCCTATTCTTGGATCTCTACTTTTTCTCCAGATACCTTATCTGCACCCTCCGTGTGGAGTCCAAGCTCCCCACTCTCGCACCTCTATGCTGAACTTAGCCTGTATGTTTACATGGTGTGACTACATAGAAACAAGCGGGCACAAGGACAGACGGCTGATTGAGGCGAGAGCCACAGTTTTTTCCAGTCAAAACAAAGATAATACCTCCTTCTCTCGGCTACTGTTGATGAATAAAGGAGAGGCTAGGTGTATAGAATCAAGCATAATGCCCAGCATATGGGAGGCCAGCTCTCCTGATTGCAGAACCCATTTCCTTTCCATCCTTCTAGAATTTCCAGCCTCCCCATGTCGTTTTATTACTCTCCCTGCCAGCTGCACTTTGCAACACTCCCCCGTCCCCTGAATATCCTAGAGTGTACCAGGCAGAAAGTAGGAGAAAGAAGATACATGGCAGAGTTGTCAGTTTTCCAGAAGGCAGAGAAAAACCAGAGGACAGGTAGGTGGTTGCCTATGAGAAAGCAAAGTACCAGCAATCAGAGCTATAGAGTTTTCTGGCCCTTTTAATCACCTCTGGCTCAACAGTTTTAGTTATAGGTCAGCAGGCCATCTGACAAAATTCAACAGATGCAACCACACAATGCTTGGTGGTAAGCTCTGGACTAATGGTGTCTTGCTGAAAGGCAAGCATTAGCTTTTTCACCGTTTCTAACTCACTGTTGTTCCTGTGTTGCCATATCCACAGGACATGCTAGTCCTTTGGTTAAAGGCCATGCAGAACCAAAACTCTAGTCCAAAAGTGGAACAAATATCAGTCTTGTGCTTTCATTCACCCTTTTAGACAACAGAACAATGATCGATGGATTCAAGTAGTCAGCCCAGGAGAAGGGGTATGGTAGCAGTTAGGGACTGGGCATTTGGGTGCCAGTTTTAATAAACAATGTGACCTTGAATAAACCCCTTCAGAGTCTTGTGTCTCTAACCTCATCTGTAAGACAAGATGTCAGCTGGCTAATCCACTTCACATTAGCATACAGAATCTATCAAAATGCTTCAAGAAGTACAAATGTCCAACAAGGGCAAATTTAATACTGGTGGTTAAGTTGAAATAACTACATTAACTAGAATCAAGTCAATCATCAACTTTCACATATATACCATTTTATCAAGAATGTGCCAGAATATACCCATAACGTTTTCACTTAGCACGCATGAAGCTAGTAATATAAACCCCCCCTCATGATGCAGCGTTTGTCAAAACTCCATTGCCAGTTTTTCCACTTTGGAATAAATGTCTTTTCTGAGTGCTTTTCTTGGCTAGCAGATTTCTGTGAAAAGAATTTCCTTTCAGTTTGTTTCACTTGTCAGTAGGAGATAACCACTTGGAAAAAGTACTAACAATTAAGTCTCAGACCTTTTAGGAAAAAGGATTAAGAAGTCAGAAGGTCCCCGGGGGTTTATGCTCCTAGTCCTGCTGTATCCTCACAACACTGTTTGCCCAGTAAGTGCCTCGGCATTTTCAGAAGTGTAGAGCCCTTCACAGAACCTTCTGACACTAGAGCGGACCCTCCAGCTTGAGTCAATCTACACTCCAACCCTCAAAAGCTCCAACAAGAATTTCTCCCGAGAAAAGTCACCGAAACGCCACACACAAACCCTGTGGGGCTAGCCCCCCTCTTGCCTGGAAATGAAGGTGCCTTTCCAGAGCTGCCGTACCACACTTGGCCAGTAGGTGCTGCCATCTCGACACGTGTGACTCTAGCCTGCGGACAGGTTCCAGATTTCAAGCTCTCGCAGATAAAACCTGGGTTGCGAGGTTGATAAAGTCTTTTTTACACTTATCTAGGATTGATCAATTCTGAAGGCTCTAATTTCTGTTCTTCCAGTTAACTTAAAGCAGGGCAGCCTGAGAAATACCTCTTAGACGGGCAGCCTGGGAAGCAGACTTCCACAGGTGTTTGCACTGCAAACCTAAATAGCCCCCTACCTTCGATCACGTCAATGCCAGAGGCAGAAGAAACCCTGCAACAAAGGATGAAAGGAGAGCAAGCGCAGGAAAGCTCATGGCTCCCCCAGAGCTGTTTTAATGTAGAAATCTCTGTGAAAGCTCATTAAGTCCTCCGTGTGTGTGAGGCAGGACTTAGGGAAAAGTCAAAATGAAGGTAGTAAGACACCACGTCCACCCATCCTGACATACTTGTAAAGCATTCAGACTATGCCAAAGAAATTTCCCGTGACTCCCCAGCATATCAAAGGCCTACATTAGCTCTCCTCAGTAGACCCCAGTCCAGATGAACTGTTACATACCCGGGAGGCAGTTGCCTTTGTTAGAACATGGACCACAAACAAAACTAGTTAAAAAGCAACTCCAAGCAGGAAGGTCCCACAATGGAACGCCAGTTAGGTCCTCTTCATGAGCAAAAAGCATTTGCCATATACCCCGAATATCCAACCCATCAGAATAAATCATAATAAAAGACGTTAAATGATGGCTGCATATGAGAAAAGCCAGTAAGTTTCTTTGTCCCAGTACTTTCTGCTCATTGGAAACCAGTCATAAGAAAAGGTTTATCCTCAGGCTTCAACCAGAAACTGAATGGAATGAGACCTTGTATTAGGGTCCTCCAGAGAAACAGAAACAGTGCGATGGACATGTGAGTTTAAAAAAAAAAAAAAAGATTTTAAACCAATGACTCACGAAATTGTAGAGGCTGGCAGGGTAGGCAGAGAGGCTGGAGGCCCAGGAAATACTGATGTTGTCACTCACGGCCAGAGGCAGTCTGGGGGCAGCGTTTCCCCTTCCCGAGCAGTGGTCAGGCTTTTCATAGTAGGCCTTTGGTTGGACTCAGCCCTCCTCGTTTTAACTTAAATTACCTACTTAAGACCCTGTCTCCAAATATAGCTGCATTCTGGGGGTACTGGGCCTTAGGATTTCAACATATGAATTTGGGGAGACAGGGTCCAGCCCACTACAGACATGAACGGGCATTAGAACAATCTAGAGATCAAAACAGAAAAAGAGACAGATAAGGAGAGGCTGGTAAAAACTTGGGCTTCTTGGAGCAGTGATTCTCAAAGTGTGCTTCCAGACCCAGCAATACCTAGGAAACTGTTAGAAATGCAAATTCTTAGACCCCACCCAAGATCGGCTGCACCTGTGGGCGGGGCACAGCAATTTCTTTTTAAATTTTCATTACGTAAGTACAGTTCATATACAATGTTATATTAGTTTCAGTCTAAAACATGATGATTAGGTAATTCTGTACAGTACTCAAAGCTCAAAATGACAAACATAGTACCACCTGTCACCATAAAAGACGTTATAATGTTATTTATGTTCCTTATGCTTTATTTTCATCCCCATTACCTATTTATTTTACAAATGGAACTTTCTATGTCCTAATCCCCATCACCTATTTCACCCATCTTCCCCTCTCTTCTGACAACCACCCATCCGTTTGTTCTCCATACTGATGAATCTGTTTCATGTCTTGTTTGTTTTGTTTTCTAGATTCCACATATAAGTGAAATCACATGGTATTTGTCTTTTTCTGTCAGATTTATTTCACTTAGCATAATGCCCTAATAATACCTAGAGGTCCACCCATGTCACTAATGACAAGATTTCATTCCTTTTTCTAGCTGAATATTCCTTTGTGTATATACATACCACATTCTATTCATCTATCAGCGGACACTTGGGTGGCTTCCCTATCTGGGCTATTGTAAATAATGTTATAATAAATACAGGGGTGCATATATCTTTTCAAATTAGTGCTTTGGTTTTCATCGGATAAATACCCAGTAGAATTACATGGTATTTCTATTTTTGTTTTCTGAGGAACCTCTATACTCTCTTGCACAGTGGCTGCACCAATTTACATTCCTATCAACAGTGTGTGAGGGTCCCTTTTCTCCACATCCTCACCAACACTTGTTTTTTCTTGTCATTTTGACACTAGCCATTCGGACTATCCCACTGTGGTTTTGATTTGCATTTCCCTGATGATTAGTGATGTTGAATATCTTCTCAGGTATATCTGTAGGCCATTTGTATGTCTTCTTTGGAAAAATGTCTACTCAGGTCCTCTACTCATTTTTTTAATCAGATTATTTGCTTTCTCACTGCTGAGATTTATAAGTTCTTTATATACTTTTGATATTAAGCCCTGATTTAGACATATCATTTGCAAATATGTTCTCCCATTCAGTAGGTTACTTTTCCATTTTGTTGACAGTTTCCTTTTCTGTGCAAAGGCTATTTATTTTGGCATAGGTCCCAATATGTCTCCTGAGGCAAGGAAAACAGAAGCAAATATAAACTATTGGGAATATACCAAAATTTAAAAAAAAAAAAAAAAAGCTTTTGCACAGCAACTTGTTTTTAATAAGCCCTTCAGCAATTCCAATGATGGCCATAGTTTGAAAACAACTATCTTAGAAGTTGCCTGATTACAAGAACAATCTCACCTAAGAAATTTTCCAACAAACATGGGAGTATATATTATTTGATCTGTGTGGTTTCTTTAAATATATTAGGCTGAGTCATATTTTATAAATCAGCCTTGGAATCCATTTTACTCTTATAAATTGGAACTGGAGCCAGAGCTCTAAGGATAAGCATGATAACAACACTGCATAGGAACTTGGCCTCTGAATACAGATTTCGCAGGGTAAAAGCAAAACTGTGGGTACCCAATAGAGCTTATTTATCAAATACCAGAGCAGTCTAATTGCTGTCTGTCTGGTTGGACACCTCAATTATTTTATGCAAGTCCCATAAATGGCAGATTAAATTACAATGGTTGGACTTAGTAAGATTAATTCTACTCTCTTTAAAAATTGGAAAAACAACAACAACAACAACAACAACCCAGAAATAGAATTCTTACGTGGTCATGGTCATGTTTGAGCAAGGTTCAAATTTACACTATGCTACACCTGGCCCTAAAACACATTCTCAACACTCACAACTCAGCCTCTGCCAATGCAGTGGCCAATAAACCTTTGGCCATGTTTGTCACCATGCCCTTTGGGAATCTACAGTGTTAGGAACAGAAAGATTGTATTCACCTGTGAGTTATTGTCAAGCCTCAGTGGCTGGTCAGATCTACAAGAAAGGACATGCATGCCATTTATCCGGAGAAGTCGGCTTCATCTGAGACATACATGCTATCCAGTGGTCAGGTCCATGCCGCTAAAGGTAAAGCCTATGTCCAGTAAGTCTTCCTGCCTGTCTAGCATAGTTCTCAGAACATAAGGTGCTGAATCACACTGCACAATACAACTAGACCCAACACTCATAATACTTTTTTTTTTTTCTTTTAAGCAGGCTCCACACCCCAACATGGGGCTTGAGCTCATGACCCGAGATAAAGAGACTCATGCTCTACTGATGGAGCCAGGCAGGTGTCCCGATACTCATCAGTCTTTATGTAATTTAGGTGACAAGAATTTCCCAGGTCTTGGGGAAAAAATTATTTGTGGAGCCTCAATTTTTATATTGGCTATCAAGAAAAAGATTGTCAAGTGGCCCTTTTGATTGGACCAAGATCTACATATACCCTCTTTGTCACATTCTGTCACAGAATGATAACTATGAGCTGAATGTATTTGGGTAAGACCTATATGAACAAGCTTAAGGACTAATTGTGAGTTGCAGTATTTAACTGTGTCCAGATAGAACAGAGAACATTTTCACACTGAGCAACTCAATCTGCAGGTCATTGATTGAGAAGTTGATGTTGGTCTGGTGCCACCAGAATAAGGGCAGTCTTATTGCTGGAAGCTAGTGTTCTAGATCAATAGTCAGGTACTGTGATCTGTACTCTTTTTTGACTCCTCTATGACTCACTCTTCTCTGGGTTTATCACTAGAGCTCTCCCTGGGGAGGTTCATTACCTGTGACTAATCATACTGTGTGGGTCTCTCCCATTAATAAGTGAAGTTAACTTAAATTTAGCATCAAGAATTATCTTGAAAGGAAAATAGGTTCATGAGAGTAGCCTCTATGGTTTTGAGAGGAGGCCATCCCACAAATACGGCAAGGACCTTGACTATGGGAGAGGTAGTAGAATGTCACCAGTAATGACAATTTAGCACCAGGTGGTAGTATAACCATTTCTGTCCCACTTCCCTTCCCACAGCCCAGTTACCTAGCTGCCTTCCATTAGTTGGGAAGCCATGCGAGAAAGAAAAGATTGAATCCTGGAATGGTTAGGCCCATTTGCTGTTCCACTGGAATAGTTCTGATTCTCACATTCTCAGAAATGCAAATCCTAAGTTCTGAGAAGATCCAGAATCATCTCTGTGGACCACTGCCATCTCAGCTCTTGGCCTCGGCTTGTAGATGGGGTGTATCAATAGCACAGTCTGTGCTTCTGAGGTCCATCAAAACTCCTTCGATGCCCCCTCCTGGTATCAGAAGATCAGATTGCCTATGTTCCTTCACTTCCCTTGTACGAGGCCCACGCAGAGATTTTAGTCTTAGAGTAGACGTGTTTGTCTTTCACCCAGTATACTCAGAGTAGGCATACATTACTGCTTCTTTCCCTCCACCTCTGGCCACATCTCCACTTCATGGAGACTTGTTTTTCCCAGCTACCTCCTCCTGCAAACAATAATCTTCCCTCCATCAATCCTGTTCGTACCACCTTCCAACACTGGGCACTGCCAAAAGACGTTGCTTCCAGACAGATTGAACCTCACATGCATGGGCAATATTCCTGACTCACCTGGAGGCAATCTGGCCTGGGTATTACACTTGAATTTTAAGATGTATGTAAGGGTAGTTCCGGGATTAGCCACTCTGAACAGGAGATGGCAGTAGCAGCCAAGGCATTTGGTCACTCTGGTCCCAGTCCTTCGAAAAAGGGCATTTCCTGTCTGCTGTCATTTCTGGGCATAGTTTAGTCTCACCGAAGCCATGGTGGCTAAATAATGCGTCCAAAGTTCCAGACCTTGTGGAGTCCCACAACTATCAGAGAACCAAAAATTGCTCAAATTGAAGACTAAATAACCAAATGAACAAGGTGGGAAGTTACTGTTAAGTCTCACTTCAAAGGAAAGGAAGAGTCCTCCAGAAAGCACAGACACTCCTACTCAGGTTGACACTAGTGAGATAGTTGGAAAAAGCAAGGATTTGAGATCCAGTGCACTGTTCTTACTGAGACTTTGAGCAAGTTATTTAACAGAAGTGACTCAGCTCATGCCCATATGTGGATTAAAAGGGTAAGGAAGTCTCCCTCACAAATTTCATAAAGGGCCAGATAAGTAATGCCCATGAAAACTTTGTAAACTATGACATGCAATAAACATACAAGGAAGGATTTTTGTTGGTTTGTCCCTGTGGGTTTTTTTGTTCTGGTTTGGTGTGGTTTGATTTGGTTTTGGGGGGACGGGGGCAGGATTGGGTTTGGGTTTGGGTTTTGTTTTTTGGGGGTTTTTTTGGTCCAAGTAATATGTCTAGAAGCAGTTTGACCATGAGATCTACTATTTCTCTGGTATTTATAAATCCCCAGAGAGTTATGGCACAGAAATTACTTTGTAACAGCTCTAAATTCTTCGTTTCATCCTGGGTCTACAATGATGCTTTCACCCAGGCTCCTGTCATCTGTTGTCTTGATTTATTAAAGCTTCTGTTCTCTGATCTCCTCATTTACTTCTGCCTCCTTTAAAACTTACAAAATGTGGCTGCAAGGTCAAATTTCTCATCATTACAGCATTACATCCTCAGGTATCATCATTACTGTCTTAATAAAGCAGGCAGTTAGTTCCACAATAGTCTGTTTAATCCACTAGATAATTGCTCAGCCTTCACTATATAATCTCCAGCCTATCCCTTGCTAGGATTCCAGAACCACTGTGCTGTGGTTTTAAACATTGATGTGTTTGTCACATATATTAATTAAAAATTTATTTCTAGTCAAGTATATGATGAATCGAGTACAGCGTAGAAGAAAAATATACCTAATGTTAACCAGTTTTACTTGGAGTGAAAACAGTATGACCAGAAAGTTTTCTAGTAACTTCCATACATTTACAGACTTTGCAAAAGTTGGAAAAAAAAAAAAACACCTAAAATTTAAAGTTTTACAGTCTCAGTTAGGTATTATAGAAGATTTATGAAGCATGGAACCACACGAAATTTTTCATGTAGTTAATAAGACAGAGATATATTATTTCATTTTGCTCTACTTGTGACCCTAAGTGAATTATATCCACAGTAAAATTAGACCTAACTGGGCCCTGGTACCTGAATGGCCAAGAGGTATACAAATTTCCAGCACAGCTTTATTAGCAAGTGAGATACAACAAGACCATACTCTAAAGCCAGTCCTCAGTTTTATTATTTATTTTGCTGCCTTGATCATTTTTCTGCACTCATTTGGCTTGAAGGCACAGACATTCCCTGTTGATTATCTCTACTTGGCAGTGGGTTTCTGCTACACATTTTGATTCCTAATATGGTAGCAGGAGAGGGTTTTGTATGAGTTCCAGCTAGTTTCTCTGGGCTTGTGGAATGCAGTGAGGAAAGAATCCTACAGAGATGAAAACATGAACATTTGCATTGATAAAGACAAAAATAAAATAACGAAAGGAAAAAGGGGATGTTTCTCTAAAGAAATTTATTTTGTTGTTGTTGTTGTTGTTGTTGTTGTTTTTAAACTCTGGCCACTTTCTAATAATGTCTTACAGTTGGGAGATTAGGGGAGTTAATGTGTTTTTTAATTGCTTGTTTTTTTTGTTTTTTTTTTTTTACCATTTCAAGTCATTTAAAAAATGTCTGAGGGTTATTATAGAAGCAACACGAACAAAATCAGCTTTTCATCATCATCAAAGTTTAAATCCTTGAAGCACCCAATCACACTACCTTGTAAATTAGCCATATAATGACGAAATCTGAGAAAGTGAGCTTCATGTCCCCAAAAAGGGTAAGAGATAATGTTGTCTATTCAGGGTATGAATTATATTATTCCTCTTAATTTTTGTAGCAATATGAACTAATGCTAAAGAATCCATATATTGGTCTCAGAATTTAATATAGTTTTTCTCTCAAAGTCCTAAGTTCACAGAAATACTCATTTGGTAAAAATTCTTTAAGCAATACAGCTCAGATGATGAATTCTCCTTCAATAATGAGCTCATTTTCTCTAAATATATTTATTTATTAAAGGGCTCTGTACTTTAATAAGCCACATTTGCAATTGTGTTAAAATGCCATTATTTCCATCATCATTAACATCCATTTTATGTTTAACTTTTATGTAATTAAGAATTACATTTGGAAGCTATTGCCTCCAAATTGGCTATATCAACATTTGAGGTTGTGTCTATATAGGCTTATCAGCTACATCTAAAAAAAAAAAAAAAAAAAATTCACTAAAGAAAGACTCATCTTGAAATCCAAAAAATTCAACTTGCCAGTACAGATACATTTAGCAACAACCATAAACACAATGTGTTTAGTGAGAAGGAATAAAGAAAATAAGCATAAACCGGTGCTCTTTAGTCAAAGTTCTTTAAGTCCCACACAGAATTTCCACTTGCATCTCAATGGCCAGAATCTAGTCTTGACCACCTTACTTGGAAGGGAAGCTGGTAAATGTAGTCTTTTATTCTGGGTGGCAATGGGTCCAGTGACAAACTGTGGTGCTAAAACCAAAGAAGTGGATATTAGAAAAACACATTGGATATTAGGAAACACACATTCTCCATCATAGTCAGGTTCACAGGTTCCTTAACTTGCTATTATTGTCAGGGTCAGAGGATGACTTGGCTTATTCATATTTACTTATTTAAGTTAGAACTAGTGTTTTGTTTCACTGATGTAATTATGTATAAATTAAAGAAAATTTTAAAATGCAAATAGAAAAAAATGTAAACAATCTTAAAATTTGCTACCCAGAAATAACTTAATTTTTTGGTATATCGTTTATTAAATCATAATGCCTATCTTTATGCACATAAGTGTATCTATACACTTTCCATAACAAAGTTGCAACGTACAAAAGACACTAATCTTTAACCTGCTTTTGTAACAACCCAATATTGTGACCATCTTTCTGCATCAAATTTTCCAGCATTACTTTAAAAGGCTATAGATTACTGCATTATATGATCATACCATAATTAATTAAACAATGTACAACTGCTGAACACTTCAGTCATTCAAGTTTAACTGTATTATAAAACACACTGTGGTTAACATCTTTGTTGCTAAATCTTTGCTCTACCTTTCTTAGAAGGTAGACTTTCTGATGAAGGAATATACACATCTTAAAGCTTTGATATGCCAAACTCCCTTCCAGAAAAATTGTTATCATTTTACATTGTTACTCCCCCATCTAAGTATATGACAATCCTTTGACCAACAATGTCATATATATATATAATTTTAAGTCTTTGCCCAATTTGATAGGCCAAAACATGGAGTCCTGTTTTTCTTTGTATTTCTTTTTTTTTTTTTAAGATTTTATTTATTTATTTATTTGACAGAGATCACAAGTAGACAGAGAGGCAGGCAGAGAGAGAGGGGGAAGCAGGCTCCCCGCTGAGCAGAGCCTGATGCGTGGCCCAATCCAGGGCCCAATCCCAGGACCCTGAGACCATGACCTGAGCCAAGGGCAGAGGCTCAACCCACGGAGCCACCCAGGCGCCCTGTATTTCTCTGATTACTATTAAAGTTGAAATATTTACCCCTGCCTTAGATTTAGCCTTCTCTATTATCATTAAAATATATGGCAGGAGAGAAAGAGGTTCCAAGGGCTCAAATTTGTAACTACTAACTTCAGACTGAAAGAAACAAGTCCCTGGTTGTTAGATAAGTCATGTATGCTAACTCGTGAGCAGCAACATAGAAGAACAGGTTATTCTTCCATTTCACTTGGCACTCAATAAAGATGCAACCTGACCACTTCAAGTAAGGTGCCCCAATTCGTTCTTCCATCATTTAAGAAAGAAGTCACCGTGGGTGCCTGGGTGGGTCAGTGGGTTAAGCCTCTGTCTTTGGCTCAGGTCATGATCTCAGGGACCTGGGATCGAGTCCCCCATCGGGCTCTCTGCTCGGCAGGGAGCCTGCTTCCTCCTCTCTCTCTCTCTCTGCCTCTCTGCCTACTTCTGATCTCTCTCTGTCAAATGAATAAATAAAAATCTTCAAAATATATATTAAAAAAAAAAAGAAAGAAGTCACCGTGATCTTTGTTTAACTTATGTTGAGTTTGAAGGACAATGCTTCCTATGTCACTTACCAGTTTTCTCCCATCCCAGTTATTCCTTTGAGTTGACTGTCAAGCTCGTGTCACAGCAGAGTGGCAAGCAGAAATATTCAGAGGGGCTCAATTTTAATTCAGGTTGTCAGTGAACCACAAGATCTGTCTGCTCCACTGCTTTCATACCAAGATGGATAGCTCCAGTCTAACTTTGCAACTGAGCTAAAAACAACTCTGTGCCTTTAAGGATCTGATGCTGTGTCACATATTACACACCTGCAGCCAGGGTGATGTACAATAAGTAGATCACAACATGCCAGGCAAACAGCTATTTGTTTCATTTCCTGATGTTGCTGAGTAGAGAACTTCCAATGTCTTGGGCACGTGCTCTCTGTGAGTGGGCTCACAGAAGTCACTCTGGAGTAGTTTGCCTCTGGCACTTTTTAATCCTTTCCTTGGACCCAAAAGCCAATTAGTAAAGTAAGAGTTAATATAAGAGAAGTTTGAACACTGTAGGATAAATCCCACTTAGCCCATAAGGACAAACTTCAGATAAGCGTGTGCCTAAATACTAAGGTACAACTCAAACAGGAGGAATAAAATAAATTTCATCCTATACCAGCAACACCAAAAATGAAACATTGAACACAATGATCTCTTTTTCTCTATAAACCTAACAATTGTTTTCCCTATATGTAAGGAAGACCAAATATGCATTTT
Source organism: Martes martes (assembly GCF_963455335.1). Classification (NCBI taxonomy): domain Eukaryota; kingdom Metazoa; phylum Chordata; class Mammalia; order Carnivora; family Mustelidae; genus Martes; species Martes martes. Next base: position 39,107,128 of record NC_137895.1, on the reverse strand, counting down.
TGTTTATAATTTAGGCTGGCCTTGTGCACACGGAGCACACTCCAGTGAAACTTCAATGGGCAATAACATGGAACACTACAAACCCGTAGGTTTCTAAGACACCACTGGGGTTTGCCCCGCCTCCACGCCTTGCCAGAGTCTCTTTTTTTCCCCTCTGTAGGAGAAACTATTTAGTTAGAGTCAAGCATCATTAAATCAAAACACAAAGGAAGGAGAAATGAATTATGGGTTAATTCCACTTTACATGCCATTGAGCCATAGTGGGTATAAAGTATTATTGTGGTATAAAAATGCATTGTGTATTCCAGGAGGACAAATGATTTGGTAAACAAGGAATATGGGTGTGTACCAAGAAATGGCCCCAGCCCAGGATTCTGAGTGTGTGTGTGTGTGTTTGTGTGTGTGTGTGTGTTAGTAGGGTGAGGCCACATGTAAAACTTCATTCTTTGTACACAGAAGTTGAGACTTTGTCCTAAAGTAGGAATCTCCCAGAGGAATTGCAGCTACTCATCTACTATCCAGGAATGTCCCATTTTATGCAATTTGGCACACTCTGTGTGACCTCCTCCCTTCTACCACACAAAGAAGCCCTATACCTGCAATCTTAGTAGAGAAGTAAAACCCTGATTCCTAATCAGCAGAGCTGCAGGCTAACAAAGGGAACATTGTGATGAGAGCAGCTGTAATTAAGCAGAAGACCTCTTGTGCCATCCACTGCCTGGAGATAAAAGGAATACAATCAGTATGAATAAAGGGCAGATAGGCATCGACTCTAAAGCAGTGAATTTCTTCTAATATGAGTGGAAAGAAGGCAGAGACCTAGGAAGGCCACAAGAACCACAGAAGGCTTCTCGGTGGAGGTGATGTTGCTATCGTAGCCAGACTTGAGCCATAATGTTCAGGGTCCTGAAGGATCAAGTGGCAGGAGGACTCCAGAGAACCTTCTCTTCCCTGGGGATATAATGAAGGGCAAAACAGACAAGTATCTTGTCTCATGGACCACCACAGAAAACATAAGGGCCTCTGTTCTTTTTGCAGGCCTTGTTACGGTAGTTGCACCCAAAAAACTCAGGTAACTGTCCCTTTTCAATGGCCCATATCTTCATTTTTTTTTCACTTATTTATGTAGAATTGTTTAAAATTTATTTTTGAAATTATAAAATATGTGTCCATGGCAAAGACCAGAAGTGTCCAGTCTTTTTCTCCACTCCCATGCCCAACCCTTCCATCCAGAGATATCCACTGTTTCAAGTGCACCCTTCCAGAAATGTTTCATGCCTATATATGCCTAGATACTATACTGTGCATAAATACTATACTATTTTACTATCTTATGTACCTATGCTATAATGACAGCTCTAGAGTGTTGATATAGGAGGGACTTGATGGGGGCAATCTTTAGAAAAGTGTCTTAAAGCTCTAGTGTAATACACTTAATATAAAGCAGAGTATCTACTGTCTTTACCAAAGAAAGGGGGGTGCTGAAAAGTAGGAAACACTAAAGCCCCACCAAACAATTCCTTGCCTTTAGGAATCTTTGCATAAGAGCACAAAAACAGGTGCCTACCATTCCACTGTGGGAATGGGTCATCACTTTTTAATTACTCCCCCAGTAGTAGATACACAGATTGTGCGTAAGCTTTGGTCTTCATAAACAACACTACTTTGAACCCCTTTGGATACTTAGGCAAGAGAACCTGAGCAAAAATGCCTCCAAGTAGAATCCCAGAGTGGAAAGGAGTGATAAAATGTTGCCAAACCCTTCTCCCAAGACGTTGTTCCAATTTACAGTCAATGGGAGAGACGATCTATATAATCTAGGATTTCCTTGTAGAAACTGCTGAGCTACGCTGCCACAGAACTAGCTCTGCAAGCTTAAGACTCAAGACCAAATTACCTGTTTGGATCTAGGATCCCAATCATGCATGCAAGTTCAGCTCTCTCTGAGCTTTTGATGTCCCCGGTATAGTTTGTGTTAGTAGTGCAGCTAAGCTGTGGCACAGCACTTCTCATCTACATTAAGAAGCATTTTTGTTTTAGCTTTCTGGAGTGTAAATAGCTATGAGAGGGTCTCCATTGCAAACCTAGGGGAAACGTTATAGAGAAGGCAAACTGATCAGAGAGAGGGAGCTGTGAAGGCCAAATGTGAGCCGCTGCTGTCAGGAAAGCAGACCAAAAGAAACAAGGCAGAGAGGCGAGTTCAGGAAATTGAGTAAGAACTGTGTGACCGTCAGGGGACCATTTTGAGCTGGGGGGAGCGCCTTAGATAATTGCCTGAACCACACCCCCCTCAACAGTGGGGGACCACAGCAAGGCTGAATGGCTATAACAAAAAGTTGAGCTCTTCTGCTGTTTTCACTTCATGTTCAAATGCTTCACTGAAACATGATTTCATCTCCGTTACCATTTTGATGTTTGTGTGTGTGTGTATGTCCTCTTCTAAACAGAGTTTGGGTTAGTATTCATGCTAATATTCACCTGTGGTAAAATAACAGATGATTATTGTATTTTCAAAAATATAAAAAATAGGGGCGCCTGGGTGGCTCAGTGGGTTAAAGCCTCTGCTTTCAGCTCAGGTCATGATCCCAGGGTCCTGGGATTGAGCCCCGCATGGGGCTCTCTGCTCCACGGAGAGTCTGCTTCCTCCTCTCTCTCTGCCTGCCTCCCTGCCTACTTGTGATCTCTGTCTGTCAAATAAATAAACAAAATCTTTAAAAAAATAGATATATATGTGTGTATATATATATATATATATATATATATATAATACAACGTAAAAAATGACAGCACTGGTACTTTGATTTCAGGTTTTGTCAAATACCTTTCAAAAATGCAGTTAATACACTAAGCCTTCTCATACATAATTTATGTTATTGGTTCAAATCTTTTTTTTTTTTTTTTAAAGATTTTATTTATTTATTTGACAGACAGAGATCACAAGTAGACAGAGAGGCAGGCGGAGAGAGAGGGAAGCAGGCTCCCTGCCGAGCAGAGAGCCTGATGCGGGACTCGATCCCAGGACCCTGAGATCATGACCTGAGCCGAAGGCAGCGGCTTAACCCACTGAGCCACCCAGGCGCCCTATTGGTTCAAATCTTAAGGTGGAATGAAAAAGTCCAATTTTTTTTTTTTTTTGCTAAGAGAATGAGTAAAATATTATCAGCCATGTTAATATTTCAAACAGCAAAGTCCTAGAAATTTATTTCTGCTCTTAAAGAAAAGTTTGGGACTAATAAATTTCATTATACATGTACTATTGATGAAGAAATGGGGAATAAAAGGTACAGTATACTCTAGAATATAATTACACTTTCAGTGACATACAAAACATAGCTCCTCTGTTAATCAGTAAGAAAACCCCTGTAGCCATGAAGGGCACAAATACAACAAAAATCCTAATATGTGCATTTATGTGGGTGTGTATTCTTCCTGTTCTTCACAGGTGCTCTGAGATTATACTACAGCAGTATCTTTTAACTTTATCTAAATCGTAAAGCCTGTATCAGTTGTCAGTCATCCCAAGTCTCCGCTGGGTATGATTTGAGACCACACCGAAACAACAGAATGACAAACATTTTCATTTAGTCTTTCCCACTTCTACAGTTTGTCATTGGATACCTGTTCTCCTCCAAACCATGTTGTTTTTACACTGTACTTTTATCTAGGATTAGGTATCTGAGCGCTTAGGGTTTTTTGCTTGCTTGCATGTTGGTCTTTCTTCTCCCAATCACCTACAATTATTTCAAAAAGGATTTTCCAGAAAGTGAGAATTGTCAGGTACTGGTAAGTTCTATTGCTCAGCTCTCCTGCACAGTTCCCTGTCTCCACCTCTGCCTCCTTTCCTGGGCCCCACCCAGGTTGAGGTCCTTACCACTTCCCCAGTGATGGCAATAGACTCCTAAAGCTGGGTTCCCTGGGCTCTTGCTTTGACTTTCTTCCTCCCATCCTACCCACTACTGCCAATGGCATCCTCCTAACGCAAAATACTCCTGTTTAAACCTTTAATTGGCTTTAATTAGCTGCTCACTGCCTTTGTGATGAAATCCAAATTCCTGAGGACACTCTACAAGCCCCTTCCTGACACGGCCCAGGCCTGCATCTCCCAAAGCCGTTGCTTGTCCCTTATTTACCCTGTGCTTGAGCTGTAATGGCACCAGACCACTTCGCACATGGAAGCTTTCGCGAGTGTCGTCCCTCAGCATCCAATCTGGAGAACCCCTAATTCTTCCTCTAAAATGCTTCTCAGGCCTTCATGTCCATATGACTCCCTCAGAGGTCTTGCTAAAGTGGAGATTCTGCTTCCATCTGTCCACAGGTCTAGGATGGGGCCTGAGTTTCTGTTCTGCACCTCTAACAAGTTTCCAGGAATGCTGAGGCTGCTCAAAACGCACGTTGACGAGCCTCAGAAACGTAACTGTGCCAGCACGCCTTGTGCAAAACCCCTCCCCTATAGAGCTGATGGGCACAAAACTTCCTCTTCCCTAATTGTATAGCTTGGGTATAGGGTGCATAGATTGCCTTCTACATTACACTCTACTGTAATTCCTTGGTCACATGTCTGCCCTTCTAACCTCCTGTGGGTCATCTAAGGGCTGGAATGGTGACTGATACTTCGTCATATTCCCAACATTAACATCAGAGCCAAATGTATAGGCATTTTATAGAAGTATTTTGAACAGGAACTAGCAAAGACTCTTAAAGCAGTGTCTGCGTGGCTCCCTGACAAGGTATGGTCAAAGATGCCTTTGCTGGATTGGAAGGTTAAACTAAATTCTTAGCTCTCAAATTCATGCATTTTTTTTTTTTTTAATGTTACTACCATTGTCTCCAATGGGATTTGAGGTGGGATGGAGAAGGGAAGGCCTGGGACTACTTGATTTCTATTCTTTTAGCCAGCATGTAAATCTAGAGGCTGACTGAGACATTGAAGATTCCAGACCCATTAGACAGTAGAAAAAAGTGATGATCTTTGCAGCCTTGTCAGTGAGGTCTCCACCCACTTCCTAGCTCCCTGACTCCTCTACCTCCGCTGCACAGCACAGCCCTGCCTGTTTCCAAACACTTGGCCTTGCACAAAAGAATGAAGGAAAGTCAAGGCATGATGAGTAATTGCCAGCAGAGCCTCGGGGAAAGAATGGCACATCAAAGACATTTGCAGGTCAGAGTAGAGAGAGTTAGTAGAAACAAACAACTACCCAGTGTTTCTTCCATCATATCCTATCACAAACAGAATGGGATGGGCCAGAAGTAACCATTCCAACTACAGTAAACCAATGGTTATGAAGATAACAATGGCAGCACATTGATTCTCTGTGCTGAATGTACATTACAATCACCTAGGAAGTGATACTGACAAAATGTAAACACCTGCCCCCCCCTACCCTACATCAACTAATTCAGAATCTCTGGGAGCAAGGCAATAGTTTTTAAGACTCTGCAGTGATTATAATGGGAGGCCAGAGTTGACAACTACTAATAGGGTATCGCCACACTGGATGCTTGGAATCCCCTAAAGCTTGCCTCAAAAGTGAATATCTAGTCTCACTTTCAGGGCCCAACAACTGGCCTCCAAGTCTTATCCATTACAGGTCACATAAGACCAACCTGGCATGTTTTGCCTTTTTCCTCATGCAGCATGCACTGATGATTCTATAACAGAGGATTTATTTGTTCCCACATCTCTCATTACACAGCTTCTATTGAGAAATCAGTATGTTGAGAGAGAATGTGACCCACAAAAAGAAGGAAGTTGAATTCATTTGGAAGAGGAAATTTCAAATCCACCTGAAACACTTTCTTTTTTCTTTTTTTAAAGATTTTATTTATTTATTTATTTGACAGATAGAGATTACAAGTAGGCAGAGAGGCAGGCAGAGAGAGAGGAAGGGAAGCAGGCTCCCCGCTGAGCAGAGAGCCCGATGTGATGTGCGATGTGCGGCTCAATCCCAGGACCCTGGGATCATGACCTGAGCTGAAAGCAGAGGCTTTAACCCACTGAGCCACCCAGGTGTCCCCCTGGTACCCTTTCTTAATAAGTCTTAATAATCTACCTTGCCTTGCTTCTCCTTCTCCCTACACCATCTTCTGCAAGTTTACAGGTCAGAGTGGCGAGCTCACAGCATAGGGCAGGAGGTCAGGTAGGGTCACATTCACTGGATCTGAAGCTACAATGCAGAAGTTTCAAGAAAAGAGGATTCTATTGCATTTAGGAGCACAGACTCCTCTAGAATTAGCTATTATGCTGCCAAATGTGGAAAGGCACTGTACTAGATGCATGGAAGGAACTTTATTTTTTTTAATATTTTTTAAAGGTTTTATACTTATTTATTTGACAGAGAGAGATTACAAGTAGGCAAAGAGGCAGGCAGAGAAAGAGGAGGAAGCAGGCTGCCCGCCAAGCAGAGAGCCTGATGCGGGACTCAATCCCCGGACCCTGAGACCATGACCTGAGCAGAAGGCAGAGGCTTAACCCACCGAGCCACTCAGGCACCCTGGAAGGAACTTTATAAATTCTAGTTGAAACTGAATCAGAGCTCCTCAGTTTTATTTAATGAAATATTTCAGACCTTATAATAAATATGGTATAATGAATATTCATAGTGAATAAGTATAATATAATGAATACACAAAAGAATCAAACACAATATATATAGTCAAAATCTTGTATGAACTTCCCTATCATGTTACGCTATTCCCAAGCCTATTTTCATGTTTTATGTTCATTATTCCTATGTTTGCTTTTAGTACATACAGTTTTAGTTTCATTTCAGTTATGTATATGGTATTACACTCTGTGTAGTTCATGTGTTTACAAACTTTACATAAATAACGTATTCTGTATCTTTAGGCAACTAGTCTCTCCGTATTATATTCTTGAGATGTATGCATGTTGATTAATGTAAACTTGTTACTTTTCAATTGCTGTACGGCATTCCATGGTAGGGATATACCCCAACCAATGTTTACAGCTTTCTGTTGATGGATATTTGGGTTGTTTCCAATTTCTTGCTGTCATAAACAATGCAACAAGGAATGCTCCTATACAAATCTCCCTATGCAAACATGGAAGAGTATCTCCAGGAGACTCACATGAGTGTGAGATTGCTGAGATATAAGGAATGCACATCTCCAGCTTCTCTGGGCATTCCTTAATAAACACCCCAGGAGAATGTGAGTGTTCCTATTGCTCACATCCTTGTCAACATGGCTGTTTAGCCAGTTTTAACGGGTGTGTTTTTCCCTAGAAATCCTGCAGAGGGCAGCATATCCCGGCATTACTTCTTAGGACGCGTTCCAGTTCCTGGGTCCCTTCTTTCTTTACTCCTTGAAATCCCCTGCCCTACGCCTTGACCCACGCTTACCTCAGTCAATTCCCTGGCAGTATCTCACAAGGACAGACAAATGTAACACTATTTGAAAGCTGAAAGCTCCCTCCGGCTTCTGATTCCACATTGCTGGCACATTTCTGTCTTCTGACAGGTTGAGAGGGAAGAGAGACAAGTTAGTCTTGATTTAAAATAAGGTGCCTGAGGTGGCTCAGTTGGTTGAACATCCAAACCTTATTTCAGCACAGGTCATGATCCCGGGGTCATGATCTCAGGTTCCTGTGACAGAACCCTTTGACAGGCTCAGTGGGGAGTCTATTTCTCTCCCTCTGTCCCTCCCCCTGCTTGTGCATATTCTCTCCCGCCCCCTCAAATAAATAAATAAATGTTTTTTAAAAAATACTTTTTCCAGTTCAAAGTAGCTTAAGAGAAGACGTGAGTAGACAGCAAAGTCTTCCACCACTCTGAAGCCGTGGTATGTAACCTAACTAGGAGATACTGGACACTGTCCGAAAGTGCTTATGTAAATTGGAGAAATACCGAGACATAGGGGAAAGTAGTGCAAAGCAGCCGACACTTTGTTTTTCTTCTGGAATAGAAGATATTTACCCCTTTGCCTTCTTAGTTACACTGCTCCTGGCTCCCTAAGGAAGAAAAACAGTATTCAGTTTCTCAACACCTCCTCGAATTTCTCTCTTTTTTTACTGTGTTGAAGTCCTGCCCCATCCAGAGTTCCAGGTGGGAAGGCAGCCTTCAAAGATGCATTCCTTTCAACAAAGCAGAGGTGAAACTGAGCTTTGCTTAAGGATTTAAAATGGCTGCTTTAGGAAGGAATTTACTGTTAGGACTTTCAAAGTAGCCCTACAACCACCACTCTGCTAGAGTACTACCTCCTTCCTGAAGCCTGGTTTTAAGATTTTAAAATGAAGGAAGCAAGGAACAAAGGAACGAAGGATACAATTTTATTACTGTCCTTGAGGCAGAAAGTAGACAAATACATATGATTTGCTTTTGGATTGGTTACTTATTTTGAGTTATTAAATCTTTTCCCCTTCCAATATCATAGGTCAAACTTTCTCCAAATGGAATCTGTCAAATACCCTTTCAGCAAGACCTTTTTATTTATTTTTTTAAGTAAGTCTATGTCCAACATGGGGCTTGAACTCACGATCCCAAGATCAAGAGACTCCTGCTCTACTGACCAAGCCAGTCAGGCAAATGAAAATACATTTCAGAGGAAATGCTAGGTTGAAGCATATTTTTTTAAAAGAAAATCAGATTTCAGAGGCGCCTGGGTGGCTCAATCAGTTAAGCATCGGACTCTTGATTTCAGCTCGGGTTAGGATCTCAGGATCATGAGATCGAGTCCTGCCTTGAGCTTAAGGGGTGGAGCCTGCTTAAGATTCTCTTTCCCTCCCCACCTGTCTACCCCCTGCTCATGCGTGCACACATGCATGCATGCACTCTGTCTCCTAAAAAAAAAAAGAAAATTAAATCAGGTTTCTCTAACACAAAATGTCTTAGAGTCATTTCTATGCTGATGTGTACTATAAATCTCTAAGGCAAGACTTTTACAGATTCTGTGTTTCTAAGTGATTTAAGCATAGTTCCCTTTTTCATGGAACACCTGACAGGATTAGAGTTCAAAAGTCACACTGGAGACTGCTAAGAGAGATATTCTAAGGTTGGCTACACCCTAGTCATTAAGCCCCCAAATTCACAAGACCCATGTATTTGGCATCCTTGACTACAGTTCTTTCATGATAGAATGCCTGTCTGGACATGTTGGTTGGTATACACATTGCTCCTGGGCTGTTACTGTGGACATATTTAAGCCAGCCTAATATTTGCTCCCCTTGTCTGTGACTTTTTTTCTGCCTCAATGACTCAGGAATGTCTGTCTTCTTGAATTTCAATTATTCAACTGGGAATATGTGTGTAGCATTGAGCATTCTGTTATTAATACTTCCCAGAACATGGTATACCCTTTCAGTCTATAGATATGTCTACTCTTTGTCTCTAGTGAAATTTCTTTGAATGATATTTGTGAATATGTTTCCTGTTTAATGTATTGGACCCTCTTCTTCAGGGACATCAATTTTACTGACATTAAGTGCTTTGGAACTCAAATCCGTTACCTTCCAATTCTTTCAGTCCCCTCATGTCTATAAGCCTTTCTTCTAGCTCAAAAATTTTATTTGCAGCCATCTTTATTTTGTTCCTTGCTGTGTTACCTTATTTATTTGCTCTATAATATTGTTTTTTGTTCTCAACTTCCTTAATTCTGAAACCTTCTTGTTGTTCTATCATTTTTAAGCTCATATTTTTCTGAGTTCATGTTCTCATTAACTTGATTCATAGTACAAAGCACTTCTGAGGAATTTTGTTTTGTTTTTTTGGATTATGTTTTCTTTAAGAGTGGGGGTTGTATCGTCTTTTGGCATGCTGTGTTCCTCTCTTTAAGGGTTGATTGGTTTCGTTTGCTTTTATTTGGGAGTGTTCCCTTAGCATATTTAGATATTTGCCAGTGCCTCGCCTCCCCTCCCCCCACCATCTTGTTCATACCTGAATAGCTCTATCCAGATCTTCTCTTTGTTCTGACCTGGGAGTAGAGGACTTCTCCATGACTCCATTTTCATGGACTCTAACATATTTCCCCCCTGGCCTATGGTTTGAGAATTTGGTACAGAATACCACCTCCTTTACTGTAGATTGATGGAGGGGGGGAAAGAAGAGAAGGGGAAAGCTCTATAGAAGCTACGTGACATCTGTCTGACATAGAACTCCTGGGCACTGCTCTCTCCTCTGGGATTTGTAGGTGTTAACCCCTCCCTCTAAACAGGACTCATACCTACAATGAAAGGGATTTTGGAGGAGGGTGGGGGGTTCCAATCATTCAACAAATTTTGATTGAGTACCTATTCTCTGCTGGGTACTATTCTAATCAAGGCACTGGAAATACAGCTGTATGAACAAATGAGACCAAGAAAATTTCTTATGAGTTTATATTTGTTGTGCTATCTTTACTGGCACAATGTAGTATCAGAAAGAAGGAGCCAAATTCTGCCTAATAAACATTCAAAGCACTCCTCAGTCAAAAGCGGGGAGGGATGGATAAAGATAGTCATTCACTTCAGTTTGGTCTAGATTTGAGGGCAATAGTCAAGTCTTAAGATTCATCAATTCAGCAGTAAAGTTTCAGAGGGTCAGGAAGGAAAGGCAGGGTTAGGAGTTGCACTCTGTCACTCCAGAATCTTCTTTCCTTGGCCAGCATTTGTATGTGTGTGTGTACGTGCTCATGTTTTGTTTGAGTGCCCATAATATTAAGTTGCACATCTTGCCTTATTTGGTGGCTGATTTCTTATTGGAGAGGAGGAAGCTAAGTGTTTCTTGTTGTTGGCATTCACTTTTTTAGCTGTAATAGAGAGATAAAGATTCTATGAACCTGTTTTCATTCTATCACCTTCAGCTAAAGACCTCAACCAGTTCTTTTAACTCTAATTGAACGTCCTACCTATGGTCTGCAAATATGAGCTTGCCATGAGTTTTTCCTTAGGAATTAGTCAAATACTTTAACATACAAACAAAAAAGCATAAACCTGAAGTGGTTTGCTTGGGTTGTATGCCAACTTCTCTTGACTAAAAAATATTTCAAGGACTTAAACTCCAGACTACTTCTAAGAAGTCAGTTTATCTTATCCCTGGACACTGAAAAATGGGTTCCCTCATATCTAGGAAAGAAATTCTTCTGAAGAGTTCCTCAATTTCATGATACCTTATGCTCAGGACTATTTCTGCACAGTCCCACAACAATCCACACTCCCTCAAATATATCAAACACCTATTCAGATAGTGGCAGGTAGAGACAAGATATGAGAATCAATGCAGATTCCCAGACTTCTTCCAAGATATTGGCTTCTGGGTCAGCATTAGAAATGCCAAGCTCCTAGATTTATCTGCCTAACGTAGAGTGAAAGAAATAACCAAACACTGTGTCTTTTATCATGTACAAAGACTCAGCATTACCCACAAATGCCTCCCAAACGGATCATACTTAATTTAGATTACAAGGATATTTGATAAATACTGTACTTATAAGGGAAATATTAATGGTGCTAGATTCCATCTTCTTGTGTTACAACCATGATTCCAATGAAATTTCCCCCATCCAGAATTGTAATCCTTAGCCAATTGCCTTGAAAGCTGGTTACCGTGGAGATGATTATCAGTATTATGATGACCTATTTAGAGGAATTTCTGCAGTGCCAGAAAACAAATAACCATTGAAAATACCTGACAGATGAATGATGCTCTTTCCCTGAAAGTGCCTTTACAGACGAATACCATAGTGTAGTGTGTGTGCATGTGTGTACACATGCTCGTGTGTGTGTGTGTGTGTGGTGTAGATTTGTTCATAATTAGCTTTTGCAAAGGTTTTTGTGAAATGATGGTTGTCCTTAAGCACTCCAAGAGTAAAAATGGTAGCACAAACCACAGCAGGTATAAGCATCCAGATCGCTTTCTTCTTCCTATAGTCTGACATGCATGGCCATACTTGTACTGATTTCCAGCAGTGTTAACAGGGTTTCTGTTTGCACAGTTTCTTTTTCTTGCCCAGCCTCTGTTTTTTGAAGCTTGTTTAGGGGTCCTGGAGTTTGGCTAGCAGGTGATTGGTGCAGATGGATTTTTACAAACTAATTGACTGGCCATTAATTTTTCCTACAAAAACTGCAACTATTTGATAGCAATTTTGATTTCCTCAGAATTATGCCACAAAGTCTATACCATGACCTCTAGTTGGTCTCCCATCTCCCATTTTTCTGAGAAACTTGTGCTTGTGATTGTATGCAGATCTGGGTTTTAAAGTTTTTATGTTTAAATGTTTCTCATTAATCATTGCGCTGTCCATTGATGCTTCAACAGTTGTCTTCTTGTCATTTTGCTTTTTTAGAGAAATTTTTGGTACAACCTTACCAAGCATTACCTGAAATAGGACAAAGAGACCTAATTTCCTCCTTCTAATTCGACAACATTATGTTTTATGTCATTTTCATGTTTGTCCTCAGGTTTTTAAGTGAACTCCTTTAGCTATTCGCATCTTTCACTCATTATATCTTCCTTCAAGGTAATAGCAAAGTGTCCATATTTTCCACCATGTTCTCATATCATCCAGCAAAGTGCTGGACATACAATGAAAATTAAACACACTTGACTCTTCATGTAATTTGCCCTCCAAGGACTTTCAAAACTTCTTCACTCAATGTTCATCTGTTCCTGTTCACAATGGCCTTGCAGCAAAATTATGTAGGAATCTCTTTCCTTAAAACCATATACAGTACGTCTGTTTTCCATACAGCATCTTGAATCACTGTCAGTTAACTCATTTGGGTTCTATTTTCAATTTCAGTACCATAGTCCTGTCCTTATGCCTGAAAATCACATTGCTCTGAACTGAGGACAAATATCAAATTCCTATGAGTTACCTCACTGAATTCTTTACACTGGTCTGACTGCCATACTGGAAAATGCCATTGTAAGAAAATTTTCTTTCATTTGACTAAATATGTTATATTTACGATGGATGATATGTATTTCTCTTTCAACATTTTTGAAAGGGAAACACACTGATCTTTTAATTAATTTCTAGCCCAATCTCAACTTCAAAGAATCCAGCACAACACATCCAAATTGATCTTGCAAAATGTTGACTTCTTTCCATTTAACATAGGGGTACAGAAAAGGTTTTACCTTAAAAAAGCATTAATATTGCTTACTGGCATATGGCCTTGGACTCATGTATATATACCATTTCCTGAAAGAGGCACTGAAAACAGAGGGCTTTCTATCCCATTTAATTAAGGGTCCATAAATGGTAGCTTCTCCTAGAACATAACATCTGCCCTCTTATTCATGCATTCAAGAAGAGATTTAACTGTCCCTTTCAAATAGCCCTCAAGTAACAAGTTATGAGTTGTTTGAAGTATATTCACATCTAGCACTGCTTGGTAAGAATTAACTCTTTTGGAACTAGACTTAGAATCTAAATCATCCAGAATATTTCCAAAAACATTCAATGTCAGACCTCTGACTCTGCACAATTCCACTAAATTAATTCACTCTGCATTCTCTTGGATTTTTCAAGGCAAATCATGAGCTTGCTTTAGAATATTCCTCTGTGTCTAATCTTCACTCCTAGAGATGACAGTGTTTAGAATTTAGTACTAGCAAACCCTTCCCACCCTGAAGCTAAACTGGGAAGAATGAGAACAGAATGTTCTAACCTCATCCATACCACAGGCGGTTATTCAAGGAAAAAAACATATTTCACAGCCTTTTGCTAGATAAACTTGCTTTACAAATAGGGCACAATCTTCTGAAGACTGATGTGGAATAGCTTTTCTCCAAAAACTTTCCATGGCTTTACTCCTTCTGCTCTACGAAAACTCATGTCCTAGCAATCCTAGCAATCCAAAGCAAATCATTTTATTAACTAACTTTAATTATTACAGCTGGTAATTTCTGTCAAGGTCTGTTCAGTCTAGAGCAGTACATTTTAGAGGGTTTCTGATGAGAAACTCGGGGAAAGCGTTGGCTTAAGTTAGCTGTTTTCACTGAGTCCTGTTTATCATCCTTTTAGTGTGTTATAGAGATCCTACATGAGGATTATAAAAGAAGCTGCTTTAAAATGCAGAGTAAAAGTGTTTCCGTTAGGAAGTGGTATTAGAGCTGAGCTTCATTAAAGAGGTGTGGGGTGGGGGTATGAAGAGGAGGAGGCCTTCCAGGCACGCAGCCCCAAGAGCGAAGGGCACACAGCATACCCAGTGAGCTGAAAGGGCGAGGTGGCTGGAGCAGGGGCAGCTTGGGGGGGTGTTCTGAGAGATGAAACTGGAGAGGTACGTAGCAGACACATTATTCAGAGTCTAGTACTCTGGTTAAGAAATGGGAATGTTTAAATTACAGTATAATTACTGGATTAGAAATAATCTAAGGATGTATATCATATTTTAATCATCCCTCCTTGAAAAATGTATATAGTCTAACACTGATAAAGTTTATGAATGTGGAACTAAGATGAATGTTCAAAGTCATAGGACTTCTGTGACAACTAATATTAATTGTGTGATCACGAACCAATTAGACTCAGGTTCCTCAGCTGTAAAGTGGAGGTAATATGCTTACCTCTCAGGGAGACCATGAAGGATAAATGAGATAAACTAAAGAGAGTAAATAGTACAGTGCCTACTGAGTTAAAAAATGGAAAGCATATTCAGTATGGAACAAACAAACAAACAACAACAGAAACAGAAACAGAATCATAAAAACAAAACTGATGGTTGCCAGAGCAGAGAGGGTTGGGGGATGAGTGAAATAGCTGAAGGGGATTAAGACGTACAAGATTTGGGGCACCTGGCTGTCTCAGTTAGTTGAACATATGACTCTTGATCTTGGGATCATGAGTTCAAATGTGACATTGGGTATAGAGTTTACTTAAAAAAAAAAAAAGGTACAAGCTTCCAGTTATAAAATAAATATTTCACAGGGATGAAAAGTAATGTGCAGGGAATGTAGTCAATAATACTGTAATAATATTGTGTGGTGACAAATGATAACTACACTTACTGTGGTGAACATTACATAATATATACCACTGTCAAATCTTTATATTGTACACCTGAAACTAATATAACATGGTGTATCAACTATACTTCAATTAAAAAAAAAGAACGCACAGTACAGCCCTTCGATGGGACCCTGCACTAGAGCCCAGAGTTTAGAGGGCCCCACTCTGGTCCTCCCCTAGTTACACCTCCAAGGGATGAGGAGTCCACACGAGCAATAGAACTTACTCATCTAGAGGTTGCACCTAACCCTCCAATCTAGACCAGGCTCTGAGTACCTGAGACCCAACGTTCACTGTCAAATGACCCCAAGTTGATTCATTTAAGACTTGTCCCCCAAGTCTGAGCACCTGAAGGCTGGCTCATACCCCATAGCTGAAGGATGGTTAAGAAGTAGGTTTTGGGGAATAAAGGTTGACCATGTAGGCTGGGGCATCCCCATATGCATATGTGAAATGTACCTCAGAGCCGATGAGGAGGGGGGCAGGGCAGGCCCGGGAGCACACTTCCACACTGCCAGTTTCTGCAGCAGAATCCCCAGGAGCCTGAGAGTTCTCAATTTAAAGCTGGGTTTCCTGGTCACTATGAATGTGTATGTGTTAAAATATAAGAACAGAAAATGCATATTTTTAAGTTTGTATTTTAATCTATAACTCCTAACAATTCAGACATACAGTACATGGACTTGCATTTGTAGTCTTAACCTGGGCCCTGCAAAATGTTACAGGCAGGCCTAATCCTCTAATTTGTAAAATTCTGCATATCACACAAAATTCCATTTCATTTAAACCATCTTAAAATGTATGGATTGCCTATTTATGAGAATCACATTAAGTTAACCATGAAATTCCATTATGCGCAGAAAGACTGGGAAAGGCCCAAGGAAAAAACAAGTTCAAAGAAAGACAATCCATCTAGTGACCTCCTTCTCTCCCTACATAAACATTAACACTATCCAAATATCACTGTACTGATGTTTTATGAAATTACACATCTGTATGTGGAGG
The DNA here is from genome assembly GCF_963455335.1 of Martes martes. Classification (NCBI taxonomy): domain Eukaryota; kingdom Metazoa; phylum Chordata; class Mammalia; order Carnivora; family Mustelidae; genus Martes; species Martes martes. Next base: position 39,091,177 of record NC_137895.1, on the reverse strand, counting down.
TGAAGGGAAAAGAAGGTATGAGAACTGATGATTTTTTGGTATTAATAAAAGGTCAGTTCTCTCTTTGTGACATTTTTTGGGCTTCTTAAAGGTACAGCCTTGAATTCAAACTAAACATTTCCAACTGAGTGAAGGGTATTCGTCTGCTGTGAAGTCCTCTTACGATCACTGCTGTGCGAATCATTGAGCGAGAAAACATGCACTGTCTTATGTTGTCTTTCCTACCACAGCTACCTGGGTTCATTTGAATGTATATATTCAGAATGTATGTCTTCTCTTCCCAACTTCCCAACTCAACTATTAGCTCTTTGAAGAACAAATTGGCTTCTACAGTTTTCTGTATCCCCTCACTCTCTTCCCTAAGAGTTGCTCAACAGATATGTGTACTTTGCTGATTCATTCAGACATTTAGCAAATATTTACTGCATCCCTATCATGGGTCAGGCTCTGTGTCAAGTAAGAGGACAGCGTCGAACAGGACGCTGGTTGAAAGGTAAATACCCGGCACATAACAGGCCTCTGTGAGTGAGTAACTGAGTGCGTGAGTCAGTGAGTGAGTGAGTGAACGGATTCTGTGCCCCAGAGCTAAAGAATAATATCAAGAAATAACCACTTAAGTTACCTTAGGACAAAAGTATTCAAGGTGGGAGATGTCAGCCTACAGAATATCTGTGATTCAAGTAAATGAGAAATTGGGAAAAACAAGACCAGCCCTCCTCTTTGGAATAATTTTTTTTTTTTAAGATTTTATTTTATTTGACAGAGAGAGAGATCACAAGTAGGCAGAGAGGCAGGCAGAGAGAGAGAGGAGGAAGTACGGGGCTCGATCCCAGGACCCTGGGATCATGACCGGAGCCGAAGGCAGAGGCTTTAACCCACTGAGCCACCCAGGCACCCAAGACCAGCCCTCCTCTTTGTACAGCTGGGCTATCTCTGTGACCATGTTGTGTGTGCCTCTGAAATCTTGAAAGACTTAATCCATTTCACAACAACAGATCCTCTATATAAAGAATCTGGCCCACTCTAACACCCCAACTTCCACTCTTCCTAGATTTAGGGAGGAAGTATCTTAGGTAATGTCAATAGCAAAGAAATCGGTGTACACAATAACATTACTGTGAGTTTTTACTGAAATCTGAAATAGTGACATGTGGTGATTGACTTTAAAAACAAATTTGCTTCATAAAAAAGCAGTAAAATCACCACAGAATTCTATTACTCCATGTTGTTTTCCTATATGCAGTATAATATTGAAGTCATAGCTTATTTTCATTTTCTCTTTACAATATTGTAAGAAAACCAGATTACCAAGGCAGAAGTGGATCTCTTCTGCAAATCTCCTTATCTTCCTGACCTACAGAGCACCAACTGATCTGAAACAGTGTCACAGCTTTATGAAAGAGACCCATATTTGGTCATCAATAAGCCAAAATGAAATATCTCTCTTGAAGGTTAAGGGAAATCAACATTCAAATAAAGAAATTTAATAACAAGCCAACCCGGGTGCTCAAAGTTTGTTTTTTTTTTTTTTGAAAGGATATGCATTATTCATACCATAAAATTTCAAACCAAAGATGGGAAGTAGGAGTTATCAACAATATTATGATCCTTAAAATAATTACCTCTTTTTCTAAAGGGGAAATGAAAGCTGCATCATTAATCCTCTCTAGGATCATAGGCTCAACAATGTCACTTAAACACAGGAAGGAGGACAGCAAGAGGAAAGAAACTCTCATGAAAATATTAACATACTTTCTTTTTCAAACAGAGAAAGAGCACTGAGACATTTTCACGTAGGGGTCGTTCCCTCACTCCTTGGGAAACACATCCCGACACTTGACAAGTTCTAGAAACAGTCAAAATGAAGACACAAACAGTCAAAATGAAGACACAGAGAGAGATTCCTTCACTCCATCTGGAAACATTTCCAAATCACTCCCGCAATTATTGTAAGGCAGTCTCAATCCATAAACTTTACAATGCTTAGATAGCAAAACGTTTAGAAGACACATAGACGTTTTAAAGCAAGTATGTGCAAGAGATAGGGAGTTAATGAGAGTAAAATGGATTCTGGCTAAGCCAACCTGAGAGCTAAGTGAGACTGAGGACACGCCACTGCAGAGCACTAACTCTATTTAGTCATATTATGCGTACGAGCACCCCTGTTCTCACACTGTTTGCATTTTCGCCTCATGGTGAATTGCTGGGAAACAACCTCTATGTGGAGAAGGAGTTGAATCTGAATCCATTTGTCATATTCCATGTGCTTAAAAGTCCTAAAACTGTTACCAAGTGACAATGTTACCAATGCTGTCTCATCGAGCACAAAAGTCTAATACTACTGTAAAAAAGAGAGAGAGAGAGAGAGAAAGGAAAAAAAATAAAGAAAAAAGGAAGAAATACCTCCCCAATAACCCTTCATCTGGCATAAATAGGAGGCCAAGCCCAAATCTCCAGAAAAGACAAAAAAGTCAAGTCAAATCTACCATTTGCAGTTTAGTTTGTTTTACTGAATTCTTTGACTGTTTTTTGTTAATCAGTTCATACCAACAGTTTACACTTGGTCATTCCGTCGAACTCTGTAGTCATCCAGAAAGAAGCAATCATAGTTACTACCGCTCCTGCTCTCATATGTTTGTCCTTCCTGAAAGATTTTCCAAAGTACAGGGAAAAGAAGGGTGAATTATAGATAAAGAATTTCACCTTAGAAACCAAAGAGAAAAGACGTGGGTTTTGCCAGGATGACTGATTCCTTCTACCAAGCGTGGTGCTCAGACCCTCACGTAGCTCTTGCACGTGCCTGGAAAGGCGACGCCTCAGTGAGAGTATTCCTTGATGTGTCCTCACTCCCAGTTCTGGAACGTGCATCCCTACATTTTTAATCAAGAGGCTGGCAGTCCTGTACAATCTATTTGGCAATGTTAGAAATGATTGTTGGAATTCAATGGCTTCCTCCAGCACGACCAAAAATGTTTTCCATTTAATTCACAATAATAACATTTTGCATTTATGTTTTTGTCTCCTCAAAGCACTTTGCCACCATTAATGAACTAAATAAGCCCTTGCTATTTTATGGTCTGTCTCATTAAAATGAAGTTGATTTCCTCTGTGGCAGTCACTTATCTAATGTTGTTTTTTTCTAGCAAACACTGCACTTAACGAATGTAAATTCATTTTTAAATTGTGTGCTCACACAGAAAATTTTCCCAGAATATACTTTTAATGCTACATCCTTACATAACATTACAGGGAGCATTTTAAACTAGAAGACACATAAGCTTCTCAGTGTAGTCTTCTCTAAGTACTTGAAAATTATTAATAAAAACACCCTCAAGTTATTGCCACTGACGAAAATTGCTCTATGAACCCTATTACTATGTAATTATTTGTATACTATTAAATGATTGGCTTACTGGGGTGCCTGGCTGGCTCAGTGGGTTAAGCCTCTGCCTTTGGTTCATGTCATGATTTCAGGGTCCTGGGATCAAGCCCCACACTGGGCTCTCTGCTCAATGGGGTGCCTGGTTCCCCCTCTCTCTCTGCCTGCCTCTCTGCCTACTTGTGATCTCTCTCTCTCTGTCAAATAAATAAATAAAATCTTTTTAAAAAAATGGTTTACTGATAAAATAGGGTTACTCAATAAGCACACAAGAAAAAGCTGCAGTACGCAAAGAAACTGACTCATAATTCTGCATGGTTTAACTCTGCTGTCTCTGCCATTGCTTTACCATGTGTACAAGTGCCCAATGGCTCATTCCTAGGAATTTGATCTCAAGTGGGAAGAAAATGTCTCTCTGCAAAGAAATGTATACACTTTTCCAAGTTTAGACAGAGATGGGATCCTAGAGAAGAGACACTAGGTTGAAAAACTCTACAAACATTGGTTGGTTGCGTCCCAACTTGTACTTCCCACTCTCTTGGTAAGAGCCTTCAAATTCCTGTTTGAGGAACCACCAGATTCTTCTATTCTTAGCATTGTGCTTAGTATAGAGTTGAGCCTATCCCCAGCTCCCAAGATAGGACTCCTGGCCCTCCTGGTTGGTTTAGGGATAGATACATGACCCAGGACTAAGCCAACATAGCCCATCACATTCTCTTCACTCCAGGGATTAATAAAGCAGACATTTCTTCATTGTTAGTCCAATCAGAGTGAGGTGGGACTTTTCCTGGGAATTCTGATGTAGACTCTCTTTTCCCTTGGACGGTATACTGTGATACAAGACTTATAGCTAGTAAGGTCATATACATCCTTAAAAGAAGAGTCCAGGATGTCTTGGGGAGGCCACCATGTGGAATCTGAGGATAACTCCACAGAAAACAGAGTAGTGATACAACAACGGGACCGAGCAGGTCTTCATGAATCTGTGCTACACAGGGAACAGGCTGAAGTGCTGTAACAAAAAGCTGCCAATATACAGTGGTTCAGAAAAACAGAATTTTTGTTTGAAATTCTTTATCCTCCATATGTGCACATGTGGGTGAGTGGACAATACTGGTAGGTGGTTTGGGGCTGTGGCTCCTTCAGGAACCCAGGATCTTCCTATCTTGTGCTGGCCCCCTTGAAGATGGTTTTCACATTACAAGGTAAAAGCTGATCCACTGCCCTCCTATCCTATCCATGTCTCAGTTGCAAGAAAAAGAAAGAATGGAGGGCAAGAAGCTTATATTAAGGCACTGTTAATCAATGTTAGCTCTATTGACATTTTGGGCCTGATAACTCTTTACTGGTGAGGGCTGTCCTATGCATTGCAGGTGTTTAATAAAACCTCTGGCCTCTGCCCTTTCAATGCCCATATCACCTCCCCTCCAAATTATGACAATCAAATATGTCTCCAGACATGACCAAATGGCTGAGGATAAAACAGCCCCCTGTTAAGAACGGCTGGTTAAGGTTATGCTGTGGAGTTCCCACTCCCCACTTCCATTTACTTCCAATGACCAGAGGTTAGTCATTTGGCCATACTAGCTGCAAGACAGTCTGGGAGAAATATTTCCAGCTGGATGAGCTGGTGCCCACATAAAACTTCAGGAGTTCCGTTGCTAAAAAAGTAGGGGAAAATAGATTTCAGAGGACAATTAACAATCTTTGCCACCCAGCCCTATTTCTGGACTTTTCCATCATGTAAGTCAGTAAGTTACCTTAACAATTTACACCATTCTGAAATGGGTTTTAAGTTGCTTGAAATTCAGAACCCTAACTGACACAAGTGTTACTTTCCTCTTCCAACACCAGAAGTTGAAATTTAGTGAACATTATCCCCAAAGAAAAAAGGATAAAAGGAATAATGCCCATAGTTATTCAGAAGCTGGGTACTGGCTCAGAGGGACTGAACAAAACAGCTGAAATGAGGCTATTTCTTATCAAGAGAAGTTTTTGGCTGAAATGGAAAGGCCATGGTCACAGGGCCCACGAGCACTGTGGTAGTTAGGAAAGAAGACAGTATAATTACACAAAATTGTCCAAATGAAAACTGCAGGCATCTTGCATTATCCAGCTTTGAACTGCGGCTCTCTCGTTCCCATTGTAAATACAAAAAGCCTTCAGTGGCTCTTTGATATCTCACACAAAAGGATCATTGCTCACAGCCAGCTGTTTTGCAATTATATTTGCATCAAGTTGGCATAATTTGACATTAGGAGGGCCTAAGGGAAACAGGGGTGACAATGTGCCAGGGTGTTAAAGTGGAGTATGGAATAGCAACAGAAGCAGCCCCCGTGTCACAGGTCTCCCCAAAGTTCATCTTGAAGCCAACAGCTCTGAATTCAAGACACCTTTTCCCATCGGAATACTGTTTTTGTGTCATTTGCTGACCACAAAAGTTCTCCACTACCAGAAAAGAAAGAAATATGTACTTTGCAAAACTACAAAAGAAAACGCTGCAGGGCACAGAAAGGTCTGTCTGAAGGTTCTGACTGAGAAAATCATCAGTAAAATCTTCAGGGAAGAGGTGACTTTTAAACCAAACCTAAGATAGGAAAAGAAAGAAAGGGCATTTCGGGCTAAAGGACAGCCAGTTCAAAGACATGGCATTTTAAATTCTCTGTGAGAAATAGTGAGTGTTGACCATGAGTAGAGCACAGAGTTTGTGGAAATGCTAAGTTAGGATGGGACTATGAAGGGCATGATAGAGTTTGGATTTTTCTATTTGGCAAGCCACTAAAGACTTTTAACAGGGGAATGGTGTGATCAAATATAGTTTTAACAATTATATGAATAGTATGGAAGTAAGGACAAGATCACAAGAAAGGCTGGATTTCTGATCTTGAGATGTGACAAGTCAGAAAGAGGGAACAAGCCAGAGAGACAATGTGAGGGTAAACTGGCAGGATGTGATGGCTAACTAGTCATAGGGAGTAGAGAGGAAGGAATCAGAGACAGCCCCAAATTTGGTAACTTTTTGGTACAGGAGGCTGGAATCCTAGCACAAGCACAAGCTTAGAGGAGGTAATGAACTCAGTAGGTTAGGTGTCTGTCTGTAAGATAAGAGAAGAGCTTTGACCTTGTAATACAGTATATAGGCTGCATTTTTAAAATATTTTATTTATTTATTTGACAGAGAGATAGAACGAGAGCAGGAACATAAGCAGGGACAGAGGGAGAGGGAGAAACAGGCTTCCTGCTGAGCAAGGAGCCTGATGCAGGGCTCGATGCCAGGACCCCGGGATCATGACCTAAGCCAAAGGCAGACACTTAACAACTGAGCCACCCAAATACCCCATATAGGCTGCATTTGTAAAATTTTCTCATGGTAGAGAGAAGCTGAACTGAAAAACAAAGGGAGGAGCTGTAGCTTTCACCTCTCTCCAACAACATATAGGTATTACCCCAGGCCCAACAACAGCAACAAATCTCAAGGCTGAGGGCTTCCTTTTGCCTAGTTTCTCATTTTAAGCAGCATAAGGAGAATAGATACTTCATACGCCCAAGTATATCAACATTAGTTGGCCTCAGTAACTGGAATGAAAGTTCAATAAATCAGTTTTGATTCACACCATCCTAAAGCCTTAGTAAAAAGTCTTCACGTACAGCTCTCAAATTTAACTTTTTAGCTCTGACTAATTTCATCCACTGACTTCAGGAGTAGGAGTAAACTGTAAACATCTCACACCTCAAGACCAACTCATTGGGTGATAATGAAAGAAACTCCCCCTGTCTTTTTCATCTCATACATGATTAAATTCTTCATGAACAAACCAGCTTCTTAGGGTAGGTATGCTTGCTTTCAGAAATGAATCTGGGACTTGGGGCACCCTGGCTTACTTTTGCAGCAAGTAGTGCAATGGTGGGCACCATGTAAGCAAAGCTGGGCAAGAGTCTAATACCTAGATGCTGACTTAGATGTCAGCCCTTTCATAAAAGTATAATAATGATTAAGAATTAATAATAATAGGCATCAGGCACATATTCAAAGCATTTTTCACATAGTAACTCAATTAAATCTCCAGAACTCTATGAACTAGGTTTCATTTCTCATCACTTTACGTGGAAGGCAGTATGGCACAAAGAGTTTCAATAACTTGTCCAAGACCACACAGCTAGTAACAGAGCCAAGATTCAAGTTAGTCTGGCTCCAGAGATTGTACCTGTAACACTACACTAAATTGTTTATTGATACATCACAGAGAGCAAGAGGTTCTGAGTTGAAAGACCCTGGTTTGAGTTCTTGGGGGAAAAAAAAAATCAGCCTTCAGGAGCCCCTGTTTCTTCACTGGGCTGGTTATAAGGATTAAAGGAGATGATATGATTTTTAAAGATATATATAATCTTAAAGTGCTTTACAAATATGATACATTATTATATTAAACTGTGCAAGGTATCTTACTTTAAAAATTATTCAAAGCTAACATTTCATCCATTTTCACTAATTTTATCATGGATCCTAAAACATCTGTACCTAACTATTATCTGCTGATTGTATGCTCTAGGTTAATTTTTTTTTTAATTAAAAAACTTAAACTTTTTGAAGGTTTTTGCTTTGAAGAACAAAGTAATCATTTTTAGAAGTTTGGAGAAAAACACGAATTTTCTCCACTTCCCAGACCTACTTGAATTTGATCACTTCCCAGACTTATTTAAATTTGAGTCTCATCCTCAAACCTCCCTAGATTAACAACAGAATCCTCTCTTCAACTCTGGTTGTTGTATTAGTTTTCTATTGCTGCCATGATAAACTACAACAAACTTCATTTTAAAAAAATGTGGTTATTATCTTAGAATTCTATAAGTTATAGGTCTGACATGGGTCTCACTGGGCTAAGACCAAGGTGCCTATAGGGTTGCATTCCTTTCTGGAGGCTCCAGGTAAGAATCCATTTCCTTGCCTTTTCCATCTTCTAGAGACCAGCTGCATCCCATGGCTTGTGCCCACTCCTCCGTCTGGAAAGCCAGCAAGGCAGTGCACCTCTGACCCTTCTTCTATTGTCTCTCCCTGACCGCAGCCAGGAACAGTTGTTTCTAAGGACTCATGTGATTAGACTGGGCCCTCTTGGATCAGCTAGGATAATCTTCTCATCTCAAGATCCTGAACCTTAATCACATTTGTAAAGTCCCTTGTGCCCTATAAGGTAAATGTTCACTGGTTCAGAGGATCAGGGTGTAGACATCTTTTGAGGGAACTATTATACTGCTTAGCATAATGATGAACTTTAGGAATTTAAAAAAAACAGTTCTGTATATTAAAAAGGCTGGTCAACATACAAAAGTTTGCAAGTGATTTCATTACAGTGTCCTGAAAAACCTCTAACTCATAACAGCTATTATGACAAAAAAGAGATAAAGTTCAGTTAGGCTGATTTCCAATGAAAAGGAAACCTGACAAGCAGTGAATGAAGGGTAACAATGCCACATAGATAATAAAACCAAATGATAAGCCTCAAAATCATCCAAAACAAGGTGATGAATCGCACTCATTGTACCTGAAGTTTATTAACGGGTATGAAGAACCTTCTTTCTGATCCCACTACATCCTTTTCGAGAACTGCAAGCTTACAGCCACAGGCTATTAGAGACTAAGCAGACATCAGAAAAGAGACCTTCCTTTCTACCAAAGTTAGAAAAGTAAAAAGGCCCTACTCTGTTTTGAAGATAAATTAAAGAAGCAAAGTGTCCCAAGTCCTGCCCACGTGTTCATGGCAACAGGGATGATCTAAATGGTGCTGATGGAAGGTTTTCAGTATGTAGATGATGAGCATTTCCATGAGTGCTTGTTTGGGAGACAGAATGAAGTGATGCAACCATAGAAATATGAAGTCCCTGAGGACAGCAGCCCAGCTTTGTAGCTGGCATATTTTCCCATGCCATTTACATGTTGACAAAAACCTAATGGGTGTTTGGATGCCACACATGGCATCCTGAGCAGTTATACTCAGGAAAAGCAATAGCAATATTAGTGAATCTCATTACAGCCTATTTTATCATTTCCACAAAATTATGTCCCATTGTGTAATGACCAGAACTTCTAAGCCACCAAGAAACTGTGAAAAGACAAGGATTTGCTTTGTGGAACAGCCCCTAAAACAGAACAAATTTAATTATAAAGAGTCTTACTTTGCAGGAGAGGTGATCCTTGCTGTAAAAAAAATACATGCATCCTTAAAGCATGGGTGTGACTCATAGTTAGATGACTCAAAGTCTTCCATTTAAGAGACTCACTCAGCCATAGTTAGACAGGAGCAAGGTCTAGATTCCATAAGAAGTTAAACTAATGAGCTAATCAAGAGATTAGGGCCATCTCCAAGAGGACCAGAATTCAGGAAAAGACTTTGCACAATGAAAGAACCAGAGAACACAATTAAGCCAATCAAGGTTGAATGACAATGGAGAAGACTGGAGAAGTTGGAGAGCAATCTAAGACTTCAGATGGCTGAGCCAAGACCCTCAAATATGTCCACTTTGAATACATATCAGGCTTAGAGAGCCAAAACTTATCCAGGCGCAAAAGGTGCTAAAGAATAAGACCTCTAACAACCTATGGAATGTGAGAAAATAGTGCAAACTATATTAGATAAGGACTAATATCCAAAATATTTAAGGAACTCATACATCTTAATAACAAAATAATAATTATATGATTAAAAATGGACAGAGGATCTAAATAAACATTTTTCAAGAGAAGACATACAAATGGCCAACAGGTGCCTGAAAAGATGCTCAACTTTACTAACCATCAGGGAGATGCAAGTCAAAGCCACAATGAGATATCACCTCACATGTTTTAGAATGGCTATTATCAAAAAGACAAGAGATAACAAGCACCTGCTAGGATATGAAGAAAAGAGAACCCTCCTGCACCACTGGTGGGAATGCAAGCTGGTACAGCCACTTTGGAAAACAGCATGGATGTTCCTTAAAAATTAAAAAGAGAACTACCCTATGATCTAGTAATCCCATTTCTGGGCATAAACCTAAGGGAAATGAAATCACTATCTTGAAAAGAGATCTGTATCCCTATATCCATTGCAACATTATTCACAATAGCCAAGATGTGGACATAATCTACCTGTCTGATAGATGAATGGATAAAGAAGATGTGGTATGAGTGTATATATATATATATATATATACACACAATAAACATATAAAAATAAAATATTCTAAATATTACTAATTATTATTATTATTCATAGTATTCTAGAATAAAAATATAACATATATATAAATTAAAAATATTATTCAGCCATAAAAAAGAAGGAAATCCTATTGTTTGCAGCAATATGGATGGACCTTAAGGGCATTATGCAAAGTGAAGTAAATTCGGCATTACCTCAGTTATATATGGAATCTTTTTTTTTTTTTTTTTAATTCAAAACACTTAGGGGCACTCCCTGGGTTGCTCAGTTGGTTAAGCGTCTGCCTTTGGTTGAGGTCATGATCTAGGGGTCCGGGGATGGACCCCCCACATCAGGCTCTCTGCTCAGAAAGAAATCTGCTTCTTCCTCTCTCTGTGCTTTCTCCCTCTCCCTCTGTGCTCTCTCCTACTCTCTCTCAAGTAAATAAAATAAATAAATTTAAAAAAAAATAAAAATAAAAAATAAATTCCAAAGTCACAGAAAACAGAGAATAAGATGGTGGTTGCCAAGCTAGGGGATAAGGGAAAAGAGGACATGTTGATCAAAGGGTACAAACTTAAAAGATGAATAAGTTCGGGAGATCTAATATATAATATGGTAACTATAGCTGGCAAAACTATACTGTTTAACTGAAAGCTGCTGAAGAGAGTATATCTTAAATGTTCTCACCACAAAGGAAATATAGTAATTATGTGAGATGTGTGTTATAAATATTGCAATTATGTAAGATGGATGTGTTAACGAAACATACTGTGGTGATCAGTACACAATACATATGTATAAGAAATCATCACACTGCACACCTTAAACTTACACAGCATTATGTGCCAACTGTATCTCAATAAATTTGGTGGGGGTCCGGGAAGGATAAGACCTCTGAGTTACTGTCAGCCTTGATTGTGATTAAGATGGAAATTCTGCCTGCAAAGTAAGTGCTTTGATACTTGTATTAGGATGAATCTGCAAAGACAAAAACTAACTCTGCCCATTTATGGAAACCCCAAACCTGCTCCTCCTCCAGCCCTCTGTCCGTTCTTGTAAGTATCATGACATTATAGAATATTTCTGAATCACTGTCAGAATTGGCAGATTCTGCTTACGAAAGTGACAGGTTAGCAGTGACCTCTCTGACTTCTCCAGCTACCTCTCTCCCCCTTGCTTTCCTTTTGTTCCACAAACATGCAAAAGGATGTGCTCTTTAGGGCCTCTGCGTGTCCTGTTCCTTCTGGTTGATACACGCTTCCACCACATCTTCAAGTGACTGGCTCCTTCTTGTCATTTTGTTCTTAGCTCAAACCTGACCTCCTCAATGAAGACTTTGCTGAGCTCCCTTTCTAAATTATCTTGTTCTCCCCAAGGCATTAATCACATCACATCAGAACTTATATCTGAATCTGAAATTATCTTGTTGGGTTTTTAATTTGCTTACTCAAATGGCAGGTGCACAGGAATTTTCTTGTCATTTACTGTGTTCAATGAATAAATATGTAGTCATCATGCATCTCTTGAGAAAAGTTATACCTCAGTTAGGCTGATAAAGTTTCAACACATGAACGTAGGAGGCATAAACATTGATTTATGGGTATTTAGTATTTAGGTATTCAGTCAGTGCCAAAAAGCAGCTGGAGACTTGCCCATCTTTGTAAATATACAAGGGGTTTGGACAGAGGAGCCACGGAACTTCTTAAGCAAACAAGATCTCTGAACCAAAAATCAGTATTAGTTGCTTAAAGCAAAATGGCTTATGGGTGAAAAAAAATCCATCCCCCCCCCATCATTTGCAATTATTTACAGTGGATTGTTTAACTGATCTACTATTTAGTTAAGGGAGCTGGTTCCTCACATCTAGGTCTGGTTGAAAATCTTATGTTGAAAATCTTCATTACAAACCCCTCGAGTGGATGCAGCATTAAAAACCAAAACCAAAACCCCAAGCTACACATACCCAAGTGATGTGGGCTTTGGGACAATGGAAGATGACTGCACAAAGAGTAAGGAGATCCCGATTACCAGACCCTAAGTAAACTCCACTTACTCACTCAACAAAAACTGAAAGGCGCCAGGCACTGTTTAGTAAATTCAACTAGTGAACACCGCAGGCAGAGTAACTGTCCCACAGGAGTTACGTTCTACTGGCGGATAGGAAGAGAAAGGTAAGAACAACCTGTTCCGGCCGCACTGGCTGCTCTAGAAAAGTCGCCTTCGCGTTGTTCTGGCGTCTGACTGCGGCCTCTCATGGCCACCGTGGCAGCCACGGGCTCCGGCAACGTCCTCACCAGCGTGCCCAAGTCTCGCGTTGTTTGTAAGGCGCTGCGTGGGCTCAGCCGCCCCTCAGCCAGACACCTGCTGCGGGATCACCACCTCCGCATACAGAAGGAGTAGCGGAGGAGGCGGGGAATGAGAAAGACGCCGCTGCTAACGGCGAAGCGAAGAATGAGGGAAATGGGGAGCCAGCAATGAGGTACATGGAGAAGAGGAAGACGATGGTGAAGAGGGTAGAGATAGAAAGCTGAGGAGTTCTTTATAGATCCTGGATATCAACCTTTTATCTGTACTATCATTTGCAAATATCTTCTCCCATTCCGTGGGTTGCCTCTTTGTTTTGATGACTGTTTCTTTTGCTGTGCAGAAGCTTTTTATCTTGATGACGTCCCAGAAGTTCATCTTTGCCTTTATTTCCTTCGCCTTTGGAGACATATCTTGAAAGAAGTTGCTGTGGCTCCTCAAACTCAACACACACAAAACAGATAATCATATTAAAAAATGGGCAGAAGATATGGACAGACACTTCTCCAATGAAGACATACAAATGGCTACCAGACACATGAAAAAATGTTCATCATCACTAGCCATCAGGGAGATTCAAATCAAAACCACATTGAGATACCACCTTACACCAGTTAGAATGGCCAAAATTAGCAAGACAGGAAACAACGTGTGTTGGAGAGGATGTGGAGAAAGGGGAACCCTCTTACACTGTTGGTGGGAATGCAAACTGGTGCAGCCACTTTGGAGAACAGTGTGGAGATTCCTCAGGAAATTAAAAATAGATCTTCCCTATGACCCTGCAATTGCACTGCTGGGTATTTACCCCAAAGATACAGATGTAGTGAAAAGAAGGGCCATCTGTACCCCAATGTTTATAGCAGCAATGGCCACGGTCGCCAAACTGTGGAAAGAACCAAGATGCCCTTCAACGGATGAATGGATAAGGAAGATGTGGTCCATATACACTATGGAGTATTATGCCTCCATCAGAAAGGACGAATACCCAACTTTTGTAGCAACATGGACAGGACTGGAAGAGATTATGCTGAGTGAAATAAGTCAAACAGAGAAAGTCAAGTATCATATGGTTTCACTTATTGGTGGAGCATAACAAATAATATAGAGGACAAGGGTAGATGGAGAGGAGAAGGGAGTTGAGGGAAATTGGAGGGGGAGGTGAACCATGAGAGACTATGGACTCTGAAAAACAACCTGAGGGTTTTGAAGGGGCGGGGTGGGAGGGTGGGGGAACCAGGTGGTGGGTATTAGGGAGGGCACAGATTGCATGGAGCACTGGATGTGGTGAAAAAACTATGAATACTGTTACCCTGAAAATAAATTAAAAATTGGAAGAAAAAGAAAAAAAAAAAAAAAAGAAAGCTGAGGCCGAGGCGGCTACAGGCAAACAGGCTGCTGAAGATGAGGAGAGGGGTGATGGGGACGCCAAGAAGAAGAAGGATGAGGATGACCAGACAGCCAAAAAGGAAAAGTTAAACTTTAAAACAACGAACAGAAAGGCCGCCATGACCAATTTAACCTCTACTTACAGTCTCCGAATCTACACTGGGTCACCAAGCAGAGTCCCGCCGGCTGGCAGCGCCCCCGCAGTGACACGTGCTCGCTCCCACACAGCCCAAACCACCACGTGAATGTGCAGCAGGGAAGAAGAGAACCAACATCTCCTAGGCCCTGCTTTTCTCTTAAAAATACTTAGAAAGAGGGGCGCCTGGGTGGCTCAGTGGGTTAAAGCGTCTGCTTCGGCTCAGGTCATGATCCCAGGGTCCTCCAGGGTCCTGGGATGGAGCCTCGCATCAGGCTCTCTGCTCCAGGGGGAGCTCGCCCTGCCTCTGCCTGCCTCTCTGCCTACTTGTGATCGCTGTCAAATAAATAAATAAAATATTTTTTAAAGAATACTTAGAAAGGAAAATGTGTGTGTGATTTCATTTTTGTTGTATGTTTTGTACATATTGTTGGCTTCAGCCATTTTTAATTTTCAATTAACTAGCAAGGCTTCGGAGCATTGTCCGTCCTACTTCTGACTCTACTTGTAATGTGACCACGTTCATTACAATCCCAAAGGAGGGGGAAAAGAAAAGAAAACGTGTTTGAACACACACATGCATACACACACAAACAAAACAGTCTTACTCCGAGAATTCCAGTAACATTTTTTGTGTACGCACTAAGCTGTACTATAAACAGCTGGTTTGTATGAGATGATTAAAGAGGCCAAAGAAGAAAGGTTTCTTTCCTTTTTTTTTAAAATTTTGTTTGTTTGTCTATGAAGTTGCTGCCGGTTTTGGCCTGTTTGATGTATGTGTAAACAATGTTTTCCAATAATAAACCAGGATTTTATTGTGCTGAAAAAATTACAGACCAGAAAATGTTGTTATCTAAAAATACGTGGCTATTAAACTAGGTTATCTGTAAAGTTCCTCCAAGCTTAATACATACTAAGGAGAGGAAGGCAATTTTAGAAAGCTTAGCACTGCTTATTTTGAGGGAGTAAAATCATGGATGATATTTTTTTTCTCTTTGTTTATCATTGTTTTCTGATGTTTTTCTATAATGAATATGCATCACATGTAAACTGGACAAATACTTAAGAAAACAGTAGAAAGATGTTACTGTCAGAGCTGGGTGTTGGTTCTTAGTAACCTGAAGGTACGTTGTTCATCCATTAGTAATGAGAACTGTAAATGAGAATTGTCTTACACCCCTCCATTGATTTGCTTATTACTTTACCTTTACTTAATGAGGCTTTGGGGAAACTGCTGAGGGAATCCTGCTCCTTTTCTCATTACCTCTATGTGCACTGACTTACTCTCTACCTAGGGATTTTCGGGCACAGGTCCTGGATCAATAGATCTCTCTCTCTCTCTTTCTCTCTCTCTGCCCTTGCCACCTACACCCCACCTATCGCTGCACACACCACACACACACACACACACACACACACACACACAGCCTCTTCTCTCCTTTTAACCTTCAAATCTCAGTTTAAATGTTACCTCCACAGAGAGCCCTTACTTGAGCAATCTAAGAATTCCATTGCTACCTTAGGCTCATCATACTATCCTTGCTATTCTCCATCCTAACTCTACTCTTGCTCTATTCTTCTAGAGCACTCTTTTCAACTTGTAATTTCATATGCATTTCATTTCTTTACAAGCCTACTGTTTCCCTCCCCCCACGAGTCTGAAGTTTCCTCATGAAAACAGCAATGATCAGTTTTATTTGCTGCTGTATCCCTAAGGCCTAACTAATACTGACTGAGTAAATGAATAAATGAATGCATGAAATGGCTCCTTTGTCCTTTTGTCAGCAGTTTTACTCCCATGCAGTGGTGCTGCAACTACTACTTTGCCAGCTCAGAAGAGCCAATTATTAGTATTTTCAGGGATTTGGTAAACTAGTTGTTATTTAATAGCTTGAAATTAGCCATGCTGAGAGTATTTCTACCATGGACACTGGCAAATGTTACATGTCAAGACTGTTCCCCCCACCCCTCAAATTGCTGGTTTGTTAGTACACTATGGCTCTTATCCCCTAAATCCAGCTATAAATACTGAGACATCATGGCAAAAAACCTGGCCCAGAGGTTACTTAAAATATTTCAATAAAGAATGCTTACATTTAAAAAAAAATTAAATATATGCTATAAAGTGATTTTCCTGTTGGGAATACTCGAGTTTTTTTAATAAGCTAAATTATAGTCTATACTATGTATTTTTGATCTCCTGAAGTTTTTGTTTCTGTTTTTCAGATCCTTATGTGAAGATCCATCTGATGCAGAATGGCAAGAGGCTGAAGAAGAAAAAGACAACAATTAAAAAGAACACACTTAACCCCTACTACAATGAGTCATTCAGCTTTGAAGTACCCTTTGAGCAAATCCAGGTAATGTCAAACATAATTTTGTCTTCCTATTCAGTTTTATTTCTTCAGACCGCATAAATGAAATACACAAACCTTGTAAATTATCAGTGCACATGCCTTCATTAGATTTGCCATTCTTATTCCCATGCACACTTGATAATCAAGCTACATCAAGAAGGAAATGATGAAATATACAGCACAAGATGTGCTGACTCGTCAGCCAAAAACAGCTGGCATTCGGTTGAGCAGAAATAAAGTAGGAAAAAGAAAATCAACACAATGACTCTGCTAACTCAAAAAGTACCATAAATGTTAAAAGGCCAAAAGAAAATGAACTTTTACTATTCATTCCCAGGCCACAATATGGAGTTCTCACAGCCTTATAGCAATATGGAGTTATCACAGCCTTATAGCAAAAAAAAAAAGAGAGAGAGAGAGGGAGAAAGAGATAAAAGAAATATTTTAGTTGATGCTAAATATGCATCATCTTTACTCTTTCATTATTAAATGCTGATTAACAATAGAAAAATCAGACTAAATCATATTTTAATAGCTTAAATTTAACTTCCTGTTTCTGAGTTGGAAAGGATGGATATTTTTGTAAAGATGAAACCTTAATTTGCTAGATAATAATCGTTATAATAGGGAATATTCTATTAAAGGATTCTGTGGGTAACATGTTCAGAACAGGATGCTACATGTAGCCACAATAATAGTATATGATTTTATTACTTAGCAATTTTTAAATAATTTTAGGTTCTCTTAACTTCCATCCATAGTGAGACTATTGGAACTCAAAGTTCACATCCAATAACTATTGGCTATTTCTTGCTAATCTTTAATGGATATTGCATATTAGAAAGTCAAATGCCTTAAAGCAACAGTATTTTTACATTTTATTAAATAATTGATATGGGTCTATCTTTTCAGTCCTATAAAAGTTTCCCCACAACATGAAGGAGAAATGAAGTGTAGGCACTAAAACTATACCATGGAAATTTCTAAAGGTCCAGAATATAAAACATCAGCAAATATTCTTTAGTTGCATATTTTTACTTTAATCTAGAATCTAATTTAGAATATAGTATCTTATGATCAAATCACACCTTTATTCCATGAAGAAAGCTAACATAATAGCTACATTTATTGTATATTTTTATGTGTCTGGGCCCAATTTAAGCACTTTATATACATAATCTCATTAAGTCTTTTACAATAACCTTATGAGAGAGGTTATTATCCCAATTTTATATATAAGGAAACCAAGGCTTAGAATCTCCTCACATATAAAATAGGAATAATAGAATCCACATCAAAGAGATTATGCATATAAAATCATTTGGAATGGTGAATGCTTGGTAAATGGTTCCCATCACCATTATTATTCACAGTATTAATTTTGTCTTTTTCAAATTAACACTTTATTAGAAAATAGATCTAACAATAAAATTAAAACAATATATGAACCAATGCTGTCTACTAGAACTCTCTGTGACAATGGAAATGTTTTATCATCTGTGTGGTCCAATACAGTAGTCAACAGCAAGTAGGTAATGAGCACCTCAGCCACTAATGTGATCAAGAAATTTTATTAATTTTAATTTACTTCAATTTAAATAGCTACATGTTGCCAGGAGTACTTATTGTATTGTATGGGGCAGTTCTTTAAAAATCACCGGCAATCCACCATCACTTAATGGTCTTTATTTAACCTTTCTTGTGTACATTTTCACATGGTAGCAATTTACATATGTTTACCTTCAACAGTTGTTATATAAGTAAATGACATTGCAGAGGACACTGATTCCCTGTCCCCAGTCACCTGTTTACTAGCCAGAACTAGTGAGGGCACTGCTTTAGACCAACTGGCAACCCCCAAAGACACCCAATTTTCTCCAATTTATTTTGCAGTATTTGTTCAGTGAACTCTTTTGAGTTCTAAGAACTTACTCCTATGGAAACTAATACCTCCTGGAGTTTTGTTTTTTTTTTTTTTTTTTAAGTTTATTTATTTATTTGACAGAGAGAGAGAGAGCACAAGCAGGGGGAGTGACAGGCAGAGGGAGAGGGAGAAGGTTCCCAGGCAAGCAGGAAACCCAATGTGGGGCTTGATCTCAGGACTCTGGGATCGTGACCTGAGCTGAAGGCAGACACTTAACCAACTGAGCCATTCAGGCACCCTGAGCTTTGTTTTTTAATACTGCAAAACAATTTAAGACAGGGTATTGTGATGAAAAATCTTATTGTAAACTTTCTTTGAGTTACAATTCTACACCTGTTAAAGAAAAAAAAAAGTAAATGTCCTTTTGCAACAATAAATTGTGCAAATGTAAATATATTAAAACTGAAGGGGGTGCCTGGGTGGCTCAGTTGCTTAAGCCTCTGACTTGGACTAGGTCATGCATCAGACTCCCTGCTCAGTAGAGAGCCAGCTGGCTTCTCCCTCTGCCCAGCACACCACCCTCCCCCCACCCCCACACCAGAAGGTCGTGGCCCACGAGCACCCTCTCTCTCTCAAATAAATAAAATCTTAAAAATAAGTGAAGCACATTAACAAGACCATATGCTGGGTTTCTGGGGGCAGCATTTTAGAGGAGCTAGTATTCTGTCAGGACAGAGAGAACCTGGACCCATTGTAGAGTACTTTTAGGCATGGCAGTGATGAGCCCATCTCCAACTACATCCCTCCTCTTTCTCTGTTTCTTGTCAGTTTGTTCTTTTCTTTCTTCTTCCTCTCTTCTCTTTTTTAGTTTTCCCCAGGAGACTTGCTTTCCTAGTTTTCCCTAGAGAAACAATTTAACATTTTATGTACTAAAATAGGGGTCTGGGTTTCCTTTATTCTGAGGTTATAAGATTATCTGTTTTCTCTCTCTGTCCCTATGAAATACATTATGAGCAAAATATGCTGATTTCCAAAAGTACATGTAAATGTTATACCCCCCAAATGTATAAATAAACTACATATGCAGCTGCAAAAACTAATCCAACTACCTTCAGAAGGATATTCTGTCCTGAGTATGCTTAATCAGTACATTCCTGGGTGAAATAATCAAAACCCACTCCAACCATTCACTCCAGCCTCCAAAAAGCCCATTTCACCTTTGTGCATAATGTCTGTAATTAGCTCCTACTCCCCATTCCCTGCAATATGCTTTCTTCCTAATGAATTTGCTTAGGAGAAGCTCTGAGAATTTTCCTGAGAACAAAAGCTACTCCCCATTCCCTGCAATATGCTTTCTTCCTGATGAATTTGCTTGGGAGAAGCTCTGAGAATTTTCCTGAGAACCAAAGTGATTTTGTTCTCTTTTCCAAAACCATCCAGTGGATAGATGATGCCCTTGATAATGGAATCAATCCAAGGCTGCATAAGGGAAGAAGGTTTGTTTCCTTTATTGCCAATGTGTTACATTTTACATTCTAAATTCCACTTTCAAGAGTGGTTATTTTCTCTGCTGTGAAGCTGTCCATGGGTGCCATCTCTCAGGACACTGGGCAATAATGCAGTCCTCAGAGTACAAAGTCCATGAAAGGGCCAGAACTCAGCAGGACCTTCATTTGGCCCTGGCTTCCATCATTCCATTTTCTGTTCCTTTTAACTCTGGCCACCAAAAGGTTATGCATTCTACTTTATTCTAAGCTCTTCCTTTATCCCTGCACTCAGTTTCTAGATTAGAGCCTTCACATATTTTGACTAACCCATTACTTCGGAAGCAGCACTAAAATGTGCTTTCAAAAAGTGTGTCTTTCATATCATAATGGCATGGGTTTGCTTTCGTCAATTCAGGCAGTTCTAAAAAGTAAGTTATTAAATAAACTCTCACAGTGTAATGGAACAACTGAAGTAAATCTTGTGTGGCTAAAAGGTTATTTCCATTTGAGATCAGCGCTGGATACGCAACAGTTATTCAGCAAATGTTTATTGAGAAAATGTATAAATGGGGAAATTATCTTTAGTTATTACTTTTTAAAGATGTTTCACTCTATTGTCACATTTAATACTCACAATAATCATGTGATTATTGTACCAAATACCAATGCCAGAAATCTTGCTGATGAGACAGTTGAAACAAATGGACTTAGAGGTGGACACAGTTGACAAAGACAGAAGGGATGGTGGATTACGGTATAGACTGAAAACCAGCCCACTCGTTCCTTGCATGACCCCAGGCTGGGAACTTCACGGCATCTTCTTTGTTTAATGGCAATATTAATAGGATCTATTATGAGAAGTAAATGAGTAGTTCACATAAAAGACTTAGGATTGTGCCAACTACCTGACAAAATTTAACATTTATTCAGTATTTTGGAGAAGCTGAAGACAGTGATGACAGTGATGTCGTAATGTCGAAATAGGGATTGCACTCAGGTTTTCACATTTGAGTCATTTTCAGTCTCGGCCTGGTATTTTGAGACTGGGTCTTATTTCCAGTGGCTTCGATCTCAAGACAGCTTTGTAAGAGGGCGGGGTGATTAATGTTTCTTTTGTGTCCTCTTGCAGAAAGTGCAAGTGGTGGTAACTGTTTTGGACTATGACAAGATTGGCAAGAACGATGCCATCGGCAAAGTCTTTGTGGGTTACAATAGCACCGGGGCAGAGCTGCGACACTGGTCAGACATGCTGGCCAACCCCAGGCGACCCATTGCCCAGTGGCACACCCTACAGGTAGAGGAGGAAGTTGACGCCATGCTGGCGGTCAAGAAGTAAAGGAAAGAAGCCTTTCTGCGTTTGCCCACATAGTGCTCTTTAGCCAGTATCTGTAAATACCTCAGTAATATGGGTCCTTTCATCTATTCAGCCATGCATTCCTAACACAATTCTGTGGTACTTCAAATCCTGTTTTAATTTGCACAAATTTAAACGTAGAGAGCCCCCAAGCCCTTCATCATGCCACTGCCCTCCAAATCTACTCTTCTTTTAAGCAATATGATGTGTAGATAGAGCATGATTGAAATTATTTATTGTATCACACTGTTGTATATACCAGTATGCTGAAGATTTATTTCTAGTTTGTGTATTTGTATGTTGTTAGCGTTTCCTAATCTGTGTATATCTAGATGTTTTTAATAAGATGTTCTATTTTAAATTATGTAAATTGACTGAGATATAGGAGAGCTGATAATATATTATATGGTAAATATAGTATTGTCTGCATTCCAGCAAAAATATCAACATGTAAGGCACTAGTACAGTCAAACTGACATCTTAAAGGACAACTTAAACCTGAGCTTTCTACCGATCATTTGAGAACCAAGATACACTGACACCACATATTTGGTGGGTGAATCCAATTTTGTAGAATTTCTTCACAGGCAAATTAGCATGATCTGAACAGCATCCAGACTGACCTCCAGGAAGCATAGCCACAAAGCAGAACAGCGTCTGTCTGTACACATCTACAAAGCTAAAACCAGGGCTTCACTCCTACATTCAAGGAAGCAACTGAACAGGAGTCAGTGATTTCATATTACTGCATATAGAGTAACAACGTGACGGTGTTCCATGTGTGTGTATGTGTGGGGGGTGTGGGTGTGGGTGTGTGGGTGTATGGGTGCATTTGTTTGGGGACGGGGTGGGTGGGAAGAAGCTGAGAATTCAGCATTTCTGAAATATTGCCTGACTATTTAAAAAGAAAAAAAGTAGCTCTCCGTTATCACCTTTATACAAATGTGCATCCTGTGAATTCTGTTCCAGATTTCATACCTATAATAATTCCAAAAGGTTTGCACATTAGACTTTGTAACAAAATATTTTATTATATGAAACCATATTAGAAGGAATGCAGAATATTTTTAACACAGCAATCTGTGCTTATTACACAAAATTACTTTGTGGTAAACAGACAGTATTGTAATCCCATCAAAAGATGAAAAAATAAACAATTAGCCATAGTTCTGAATGCACTTCAATTAAGCCAAAACAGCTAGTGATCTTTTTATATGCTCTTTTTACTTAAATAAGTTTTAATTTGTCCTTTAAAAAAAAAAAAAAAGGTGAAACAATACCAAGAACAAGTTCTAGCAAACTGGAGCAACCTCTTATGTATACTAGATGCTTGATTTAGGAGGAGTTTTTAATGTTCTCAATGTCATTATGTAGTAAATGGCACTATTATGAAGCTACTAGTCATTCCATAAGAGTCTTCAAGGACTGCTCTGTGTAACACTGTGACTGCCGTGTGTGCTTAGACACGTAGTTTCCTCAGTGGATAGCACTCAATTTATTCCGTAGTGATGTTGTAACAATACTGCCATTCCCTTCTACTGCACTGCCCAAGGTGTGTGTAGCACAAACAGTTCTCATTACAAAGGACCAATTCAGAACTGAAAAGCTATGCATAGGACAAGAAAGATACATAGACTGGGGTGGAACACACAGCATTTTGTCAAGCACTGTGCAATCTTCCATGTTTATCCCCACTCTGGTAGAGGACCGCTTTGTGGAAGGGCAGCCGATTAGCTCACGCTGCATCCACGCACTTCCGTGGCCCATCGCAGCTCCTAGGCCACAGACAGCAGTGACGCGCTGAGGTGAAAGTTTGTCGTCAGGAATACCAAAACACGACGGAGGAAAACCGAGCACTAGCCTCGTGTTCAGACTTTAGGATACCATGCCGCGTTTTTCAAAAACTACAGAGAATTCAAAAAGGGCTGATGGGAGGCTTCACGCACCAGCCTGGCTGTTTCCTGATAAAACTAGAACTCCTGTCATTCTTCTTTTCTCATCAAAGAAGAGGCAAGCCCTTGGCCTTTCAGCCCAGTCACCGCAGGCAAACTCGTCAGGACTGGGCCAGACACAAAGGACAAGGGAGTATAACCTCTCTCTCTCTCTTCTGTGGATGGTCCATACTTTAAAAAACAAAACAAAACAAACAAACAAAAAAAAAACATAGTAGAAGATGCACAAGTCATGATGTGAGATTTCATATCAGTTTGAACAGAAGAGTCAAAAGATAATCTTTCCAATTTAAAAGACCAAACTCTACCAAAGAGAGGGAGTCGACTGTCTTTTAAAAATTCTTTCAACATCAGAAACAGACATTTAATTTCACTGTATTCAGCTTTAAGTTGTTCACACTGAAACAACACTTTCAGGCAAGCAGGTTCAAGCTGCCGAACACACATTATTTCTCACATTAAAGTACTACTAATGCATTCTCTTGCAACACTGCCAGACATGGGATTGTCACCATAGAATCAGTTGGGACTATGCCATGTTTCACCAGTCAGTGACTGAACCTGCTTTAAGACCAAGATTCATCCTCAGACACGCCACATGTACCTTTCTGACAAAGCTGTGTAAACTATTAGAAGCTGATGCTCTAGAAAGATCCTAGTTGCCTTTGTGTATATTTACTGCCTGCTTGAGTGTTTCTATGTGTGGGTTTTCTCTGTATCTTGTAGAAATGTTGGGGTGTTCTCTTCTGCCATATGGCTCGTGGCCCGCGAGCCAACTACTTTAGCTGTATTTACCTTCGTTTTTGATGAAGTGGTTTAAATTTTGTTTCACTTTGTGTAGTGACCCCACAATAGTTTTCTGATTGTTGTTAAAAATGACTTAACATATTACATGGATATTCAATAAAAATGTTTTATTTCCTGTTGATGTTGCCGCCTTTCAACTCTTTCTCTTCCTTGACTCTGCTGCTGAGTCAGAGGCCAGAGGACTTGGGGGGCCACTGGAAGCAGCGTGGCGGAACAAAAGCCTGCACTGCCCGGCGCCCCAAGTCGTGCCTGTGAATACAGAGCAGCTGACGCGAATACAATGCCCAGAGCGCAGCTGCCGCTGCCCTGCGCTCCGCATTCTCTGCGTGTTTATCTCTTCCAGTTTATCAGCGATTCACTCCGCACACCTTCAGGTTTTCCACTCTGCCCGAAAGGTGTCCTCCAGGGTTCTTATTCTACAGCTTGAGTCACAAAGCCTCTCCAAAATGGGACTGAAAAGATTTGTTTAACTCCGTTCTCGTTCTCGGAGGGTAGCTTGCCACCTTAAATTCCCCGCCCACTGCCATGACTGGGTAAAACAAGTGAACATGTCTCCTCCACTAAATTCGACACTGATTAATGCCTCTTGTATACCGTGTGTTTACTGGATGCCGGAGAGACAACAAATGAGGTAATAAGGTACCCCTGGCCCCAAGGAGCCCATAGGCTCAGACAGACACCTGAACATACTATCACAATACGTAATAATGGCACCCTGAGTTCCTGAGAACCTTCTCAGGCACTCAGCCTGCAGCTACTAGAAGCCTTGCTTGATGGCAGCTCACACCTGGATCCCTCTGCCCTCTACTGAGGAAGCTGCCTCACTAAGGTCAGGCATCCTCCCCGGCCACATTCCATGGCCCAGGCAGGATCTCTCTGAAGCCATATCTCAGTTTCCAGCCCCAAGGGTTAGTTGGGAAGGCTATTGCAATGTCCTTCACCTTCTCCCTCTCCCCAGTCCATTCTCCTCGCTCCTTTACAGCGGTTGTTGCCGAGAGCATTTCCCCATAAAACCCCTTCATCTCAGCATCGGTATCCTGAGGATCCTAGCCTACAACACATTGTTCAGGAGAGGAGATATCATGAAAAGTTTTAGAGGCTAAGTACTAAAGGAACTGGTAGGAGTTATCCAAGTCAGAGAGTGGGCAGGACTGTGGCAAAATTTATCTCATTATCAAGGCTGGCCACACCATACTCCCTTCAGCCAACTTTTATTAGGCAAAGCAAAACAAGGATAGGGACTGAGCCCAAACTGCTAAGATAGGTAGGGAAAGGCCATTTAATTATGTACACTCTGAGGAAGCAGTTGGCAGGGCTCTAAATGTAAAGTGAGAAAAGGAAATTTAAGGCCCACTAAGGTTAGATGCAAAAACAAAACAAAATAAGACAAAAAAGAAAGAAGCATTAAATATATGAGTTTGATTTCAAAAGTGAGCATTTTGTTTTTCTTAAAGAGCTCTCAAAATTAGGTACAAAACTACTTAAAGAATATTTCTTAATTACCAAAAAAAAAAAAAAAAAAGGAAAATCACCCCAAACTTCTGTCAATGTCTGTTTTCCCAAAAGGCTTTTAGGTTTGAGATATATACACTTAGGATATGTATTAGGTGTTTTATGACAACAAAACTATTCCAGGTATTTCAAAGGGGAAATTTAAGAAATTGGCCATATAGAGAGGGCTGAGAAAGCCAAGTACGGACTGTGGGTTAACCCAGAGATGAATCGATGTAGTTGAAGTTGTATGCTAGCCCTGCCCTCACAAAATCCCACAGACCTGGTGACCGAAGCAACAACAATTTCTTTTCTTACAGTTCTGGAAGTCAGAAGTCCTAGATCGAGGTGTCGGCAGGGTGGGTTTCTTCTGAAGCCCCTCTCTCTGGCTTATAAGATGGTCATCTGGTCCCATTGTCTTCACATGGTCTTCCATGTGTATCTGGGTCCCAACCTCCCCTTCGTATAAGAACAGGAGTCATATTGAATTGGGGTCCACCCTAATGACCTCTTTTTAACTTAACTACCTCTTTAAGAACCCTATCTCCAAATAAAAGTTATATTCTGAGGTACTGGGTGTTAGGACTTCAACATATGAATTTGGAGGGGTGGGGCACAATTCCCCATAAACACCAGGGTAAGGCTAGGTAAACAAAATAGAGGGGTGCCTGGGTGGCTCAGTTGGTTAAGTGTCTGACTTCAGCTCAAGGCATGATCTCAGGGTTCTGAGATCGAGCCCCGAGTCAGGTTCCCTGCTCAGCAGAGAGTCTGCTTGTCCCCGTCTGCCCCGCCTGTCCCCCTGCTTGTGTTCTCTCAGAAAAATAAATAAAATCTTAAAAAAAAAAAAAAAAAGGAAAACAAAACAGAATGGAGAAGACAGTGTTACCATAGCTCGGAACTCTAAAGGAGGGGCTAGAATCTGGGGGAGGTACCACAAAAGGTTTTCAGGTGCTGGTGCTGGGATCAAAAAAGAGGCCGCACACCGGCCAACCTGGGAGTGCCACAAGATCCTGATCCAGCAGCAGCCCCACTATGGCTAGAGGAAAGCCAACAGAAGCTAGAATCAGGAAGAAGATTTTTTCTCTTCTCTCCCTACCTTCCAGTTCAACTGGGGCTTCTCACTGGGAAAACCTAATCCCAGTCGGCTGGTGAGGAAGTTTAGGGAGGAGTCTTCTGGGTCTTAGAGCCTGCCCCCAAGTACATAGCAGAGCGCAGAAAGGTGGGAGCAAGGGCAGAGAACAAGCAGGAAACGAACCCGCACGCTAAATGTCTTAGTCCCTTCATGCTGCTATACCAACAGTACCATAGACAATGGTTTAAGCAACATGTGTTTATTTCTCACAGTTCTGGAGGATGGGAAATCCAAGACCAAAGCACCAGCAGATCCAGTGTCTGTTGGGAGTCTGGCTCTTTGCCATGTGTCACCACGAGGTTGCTCTCTGAGGTCTCTTTTAATCAGGGCACTAATCTCATTCATGAGGTGTCCACCCTCATGACCTAATCTTACCTCTCAAGGAGCCCACTTCCTAATACAGGGGCAATGGTGGTTAGGATTTCCACATAAGAATTTGGGGTGGGGGATGGGGGAAACAGAAGCACTCAGTCCATAACATTAGGAAACCTTTTAGGAGCTGCACTCACTTTCTAAATGCTCTCGTTTCTTCTTTAGAGGATTCAGGGGTTCCTATCTGAGCCACACAAGTCATCCCACCCCTGATGAAACAGATGTATCAGAATCACATTCTTATTTGATTTATGTGGAGAGTTTACTATTACAGATTTGAAAATTCCAACCATGATTGCCATTATCCCCAGCCTGCAAAACATCTTTATTCCCAATGCACAGGACTCTTTGATGTTTGACAATTGATTTAAGCTGCACACAAATTTTTACAGCAAAATAGTCAGACAGTGACTTTGGAATAAGAAGGTAAAAGATCAAGAAAATAAAAATGAGAAATAGCCTGATAGTAAATGTATAAAGAAATTTTCCAAAACATACAGAGTAATAATTATGTAGGAGGAACGATCAAGAGGGAGCAGTAATAGAAACATGATGCAAACCTGATGATGATTTGTGTGATCGAAGTTCCAAGGCTGGCTCCAAGTTACTTGCATTTTTAAAATCTGCATTTCAGACATATTGATTTTTTTACCCTCCCCCACCAATACACATCGCTGAAGTTCCCACACTCATCCCTTTTCTTTGACAGTAACCATCCTGCCAGCAAGGCTTTTTCTGCTGTGCAAAATGTCTTTGCTGCCGTCCCGGTGCACAAAGGTTAAAAAGCATTTTGTAGCAAACAAGTCACTTCCTTCTCAGCTGTCCACATCCCCTCTGTCTTCTTATTGCCTCCCAAAGGGGAGTGTAGCAAAGTGTTGACATCCTTTATAGGCAAGATTGTTTGAGTTGTCTGTGGAAGGAACCCAATTTAAATCAGATTAAAGAAAAGAGAGAGGGAAAGAAGAAATGGGGAGAGAAAGAGAGAAAGACAGAGAGAAACAGAGACAGAGAGAACAACTATTGGATCACCTAACCAGGAAAGTATGACTACATTCAGGAACAGCTCGATCAAGGGCCTCCAACAATGGTATCATCCCCATTCATTCTCCCTCTCCCTCTCTCTCATTCTCTCTCTCCCTCTCCCAAGTCTACTATCCTCTGCATCAATTTCATTTTCAAGCTCCAGTGTCACCATGTGGCAGTGCAGATGGCCCCAAGTAGCTCCAAGCTTCTGTTCTTCCAGCTTAGCCTGCTTGCAGAGAGTGCTGCTTGCACAATTATATCATCGAAATTCCCAGACCTAACTTACATGCTTGGGTCACATGCCCTCCTTAAAATGATCATGCCGTGTTCACTTTAGCCAAACCTAGGTTTTGTCCCCAGCCGTAGAGCCACATGGCATGACAGTTCCTCCAAGGGTAATCATAATGCTACTACCAAGAAACAAAAGTGAATACTGCACAGACAAAAACAATAGGCATCTACTCTTTGGCTCCCCATATGCTCCCACCCTAAGAGTAGGGACACTGAAGGCATAAACTCAGGCCACAGCAAAAGCCTAATCATTCTTCTCTTTGACCAAAAACATCATTGGAGAGATGCCTGGGTGGCTCAGTCAGTTAGGCGTCTCACTTTATCTCAGCTCAGGTCTTGACCTGAGTTGGGGTCCATGTTGGGCTCCATGCTGGGCATGGAACCTACTTAAAACACAACAACAACAATAACACACCTATTGGAAAGAAAATTTTAAAAGTATGCAGCACTTTTCAGTTATCTGAAAACATCTATTCACCTTGCTATTTATTGTCAGGAAAACCAATCAACTGCTATATATTTTAAGCAGTATTTTATTTTAAGATTTTTTTTTTATTTATTTGACAGAGACATTTAGAGAGAGGGAACACGAGCAGGGGCAGAGGGAGAGGGAGAAGCAGCCTCCCGCTGATCAGGGATCATGGACGGATCATGACACTTAATGACTGAGCCACCCAGGCACCCCAAGCAGCCTTTTTTTGAAAGCACTGAGACATTAACATGATTTTAGATTCTTGAATTCATCAAATAATATTATAGAAATTGGGTAGGAAGAAAGGGAAATAGGAAAAAATCAGGCACCTGGGTGGCTCAAACACCTGACTTCCATTCAGATCATGTTGTCAGGGTCCTGGGATCAAGTCCCGCTTCAGGGTTCCAGCTCATGGGGGAGTCTGCTTCTCCCTCTCCCTCTGCCCCGCCCCCCTGCTCATGCACTCTTCCTGTCTCAAATAAATAAAATCTTAAAAAAAAAAGAAAGAAATAGGAAAAAAATCACCCTACATATCCTTGTTGTTTTTGCATATTGGTCCATATACACCCACCTTTATAAATAGTTTTACTCATAGCGTACATACAATTAAGTATCAGTTTCTTTCACTTAATGTGAAAAACAAGCCTTTTTTCATGTTGTCACATAGTCTTTACAATTCTTATTTGTTTAAAGATTTATTTATTTATTTATTTGAGGGGAGGGGAAAGGGCAGAAGAAGAGGGAGAGAGAGTCCCAAGCAGATACCCCGCTGAGCATTGAGCACATGCTCGGCTCTATCCCAGGACCCCAAGATCACCTCCCAAGCCAAAACCAAGAGTCGGATGTTCAACAGACTGGGCCACCCAGGCTCCCCTACAACTTCTATTTTTAATGGCCATCTGACTTTTCTTCAGGCAGATAAACAAAACCTTAATCAACCATTTCCCTAATACCAGGCATTTGAGTTGTTACTAAGGAATTTCTACATAAATAACATGAATACTTTAGTGAAATCTTGTTTTTCTATTACTCTATCAATATTTGTTATTAAATAGATTTTCTCTATATTTTCTTCAGATAAGTCTCCAGAATTTTCCAATTTGGTTTCTTGGAAGGTTCTATCAAAAGACACTGCCATTCGTGTTATGTTTTCGGGTTTTCCCACAGTGTCCCTAAGTGTGGGCATCGTGCTTTTAATGCCTGGCAGTTGTGGAGGGTCATGTGTCTAGGTAATGACAGGCCCAGAGCTGGAATAGGAGTCTCTCCATTCGGGGATCGCTGTCCTTGTCACTAATCCAGGCAGCTTGGTTTGTTAAAAAATCTGTGGCATGAGAAAACCTTTGGTGGAGAGCCTGAGGAGCGAGGGTGTCAGGAGAGAACCTTACAGAAGAGAATGGACCAGGACAACGAGTGTTCAGAAGTGACTCCTTCCTCCCCCTCACCTTCACGTCAAAGCCTGAAGTCTGCCCCGTGGAGCCTCCTCGCTTGGGCCCTGCTCTCTATTTCCCCCACCGTGTGCCTCATGCAGACTTGCAGCCCTTCTCACCTTCAAGGTCGAAGAGCCTCACCACAACCCTCCCTGCGCCCACCCTCACCTGCTCCGGCTCTCACTGGCAAGAGCCCCAGCTGGACAGCTGGCAGCCTGGGCTCCAGTCCTGGTTCACCTACTTAGCTGAATAACCCAGGACAATTCCCTTAATTTTGCAAATTCAAAATAATGGATATTAAAATCTGGCATTAAATAAGCATTTAATAAATGGGAGTTATTATTTTTTTCAATCTAGCCTGGATTTGGCAAACTTTACGTGTAAAGAGACAGACTGTAAATCGTCAGGATTTTGTGGGTAATCTCTCTTCTTTGTCCATTCTTCCTTTCTTTCCAACCCTTCAAAAATGTAAAAACTCTTTGTAGCTCATGGGCCATACAAAAACAAGCAACTGTATATAATTTGCTGACTAGATTCAAGTTACATCACTCTTAAAAGCCTCTCATGTTCCCTCTTCTTTACAGATCAACCTTTAAATTCTTCTGTGTCCCATGCAACGACCCCCTCCTCCATATGAGCCAACTCCCCCTCCCCCGCCCCGTCCTTCAAGCTCTGCCCCCTATGCTAGCTACACAATTCTCTGACCCCATCCACGGGTTCTCCCGTCTCCGTGCCTTCACTTAGGCTGTCCCCTCCACCTGAAATTCCCTGACAAAGTCCTACAGCTGGGAGAGTGAGGTGGAAAGGAAGGGTGTGGAGAGATTCAGGCAGTCTGGGAAGGAGGGATGTGATATGTATTTCCAAACGCACAGCACAGTCACTCTCTCTGTGAAGCACAACCTAAGGTGTCAGGCTCAGTTCTCTGCTGCTGGGTCCTTCTAGCCCACACACGGTTCCTTCTACCCCCAAACGTCTCTCTGACCCTGAGGCAAACAACAGTGCTCTTTAAAGTAACAATGTTTGAAAGATTCACCACTTTCCTTGAAATTGTATGTACACTATGAGTAAAACTGTTTAAAAGGTGGGTGTATATGGACCAAAATGAAGAAACAGCAAGGAGTGGATGTGTAGGGTGAATTTTTTTCCTATTTCTTTTCTTCTTTTTTTTTTTTAAGATTTTATTTATTTGAGTGCGGCTGGGTGGCTCAGTTGTTAAGCATCTGCCCTTGGCTCGGGTCCTGATCCCAGGATCTTGGGACTCAGTCCTGCACCGGGCTCCCTATTCTGTGGGAAGCCTGTTTCTCCCTCTCCCACTCCCCCTACTTGTGTTCCCTCCCTTGCTGTATCTCCGTAAAATAAATAAACTCTTAAAAAGAAAAATTTTATTTACTTGAGAGAAAGTAGAATTTTTTTTTAAATTCAGGGGAAAATGAATGCATTTCAGAATATTAAAGCAATTCCTCCTCCAGCAAAGGCGAAATAGTCAGATGATTTATAAATTATCAGAAGGAGTTGGAAGGTAGGTGCCTAATTTCTTGTCAGTACCACGATTGCCCCATTTTCTCACATTGCCCTAAAATATGTGCGGCTGGACTTCTCACAGCTAGGACCCAGACCCAGTGACTCAAATGAGACAGGCCTGGGAGGGTAATTCCTGGGCTGAGGGACTTGACTTCCACATTGCCTCCAGCCAGTCCGCTCCCTGCTTGCGTCCCCACCGCCAGGGTGAAGCCATCCATCTGTCTCTTGCCTCCCGGCTCCTGGAACCCACTGTGACCCTAGATGCACCCAGACCTGCATTTTTATCTTGAAAAAATCCTCCTACTTCACCAAGAGGTCCTTTGGCCCATGTACACCATCTTCAAATATTTATTCAATATTAACTCTGAACTAAGTGCTAATTCTTTGGTTGGGAGTCGGCGAGGGAAACTGAACTGGGATCACTTTATGAACTGAAAATGGGCTTCCCCCAAGTTCCCATGTTAAAGCCATAGCTCCCAGCACTT
This sequence comes from Martes martes, assembly GCF_963455335.1. Taxonomy (NCBI): domain Eukaryota; kingdom Metazoa; phylum Chordata; class Mammalia; order Carnivora; family Mustelidae; genus Martes; species Martes martes. The sequence goes on along the minus strand of NC_137895.1, from coordinate 39,058,765 downwards.
CAAAATGTGATTATATTTGGAGATAGGGCCTTGAAAGAGGTGGTTAAGTTAAAATGAGCCCCTGAGGGTGGGCCCCAATCCAATCTGACTGCTGTCCTTGTTTAAAAAAGATTAGGCTGCACAAAGGCACACCAGATGTGTGTGCACACAGAGGGAAGACAGTGTGCGGACAGCAAGTAGGTAACCATCTGTAAGCCAAGGAGAGAGAGCCTTCAGAGGAGACCAACGCTGCTGGCACTTTGACTGTGGACTTTAGTCCCTAGAACAGGAGAAAATAAATCTTTGTTGTTTAAGCCACCTGTTCTGTGGTATTGTGTTATGGGAGCCCTGGCCGACTAATATAGGGCCCATCCCTTTGGCCCTTGACAGAACTCAAAATGTTTCAACCCAAGTGAAACCAGCCTTTCCGGGGCCAGAGATCAGACCACCCCCAGCCCTCTCTCTTACTTGGAACAGAATATGCTCTTTCCAAAGCCTGTCCCAAAAGATCCTGCCCTTCCAGTCCTCCCCACCTTTCCCCACCCTCAACCACCAGGGCCCTATAGCACCTCATTTACCCACTCTCAGCCTAATCACTATTGTGTAAAACTCTGGATTCTGGAGACAGAGAGGGGAGGAGGTTTACACAGGGTTTTTGTCTCCTTTGTCCTTTGTCTCCAACACACGCTCTCTCAGTCAGGGTTCTCCAGAAAAACAGAACTAAGAGGATGTGTGTGTATATAGAGAGATTTGTTTTAAGGAAATGGCTCACATGATTGTGGAGACTCAGGAAAGAGTTGCAGTTCCAAGTTCAAAGACAGTCAGCTGGCAGAATTCCTTCTTGCTTGGGAGAGGTCAGTCTCTGTTCTTTTGAGGCCTTCAACTGATTGGATGAGGCCCATCCACGTTAGGGAGGGTAATCGGCTTCACTCAAAGTCCATTTAATGGTTAATCTCATCTAAAAAAACATCTCCAAAGAAACACCCAGAGTAATGTTTGACCAAATATCTGAGCTCTCTGACCCAGAAAACTGACACATAAAATTAACCATCACAGATGTCTTCCTTGTACTAAGCTGCTTTACCCTGTCCTCACCATAGTGGTGAGGACAATGAGTACAATGTCCAAAATAATAGGTACTAGCCACATGCGGATACTGAGCATTTAAAATGGGTCTGGTAAAGGTTGAGATGCGCTGTGCATATAAAATACACACCAAGTTCAAGACTAAGTATAACAAAAAGAATGTAAATATCTCATTAGTAATTTTTTATATTGATTTCATATGCAGATGATCATTTAGGGGCTATATTGAGTACATTCCTTTCCTATGATTGCCATACAAATTAATTCCAACTTATTGGCTTAAAACAACACAAATTTATTATCTTACTTTTCTGTAGTTCAGAAGGCCAACGCGGGTCTCATTAGGCTATAACAATGTTTTGGTAGGGCTGTTTCTTCTGGAGACCCCAGGTGAGAGTCCACATCCTTGCCTCTTCCAGCATATTAGAGGGTGCCTACATTCATTGGCTGGTGGCCCTCTAGCTCTACCTTCAAAGCCTGTCTTACCCTTCCTCCTTCTGAGCCATCTCTGACCACAGTCAGGAAAACTCCAGGTTCAAGAACTCATGATTAAATTGGGCACACCTGGATAATTCAGCATACTCTCCTCGGATCAAGATCCTGAACCTAAATCATTTCTGCAAACTCCTTTCTCTATGTAAGGAACATTCACATTTTAGGGATCTCAAACTTCTTTTGGGCCATTATTCTGCCTATCACACTGTACCATATAAATAGTAAAATCATTAATTTCACTTTTTAAAGCTTTTCTTACAGGGGCTACTACAATATTTTTAGTTACATATGTGGCTCTCATTTGTGGCTCACATTACATTCTTGCGGGACAATACTTTATTAGAAATAGAGAAATACAAAGATCAAGGGATTTGTCAAAAGGTATAAATCACCTCAATAATGATGCTAAGAATTTTGAAGTGCCTCAGGGCTCCTCTCTTTCTACACTCATCCTGGGTGATCTCATCCTGTCTAATGACTTTAATGCTATTTATGGTCTGATGACTCCAACATTTTATCTCTAGCCCAGACCTTACCCTTGAACTCTAGTCTCATATATCCAACCACTTACCCAGGGTTTCCATGTGCATGTCTAATAGGCATCTCTAGTGTAGTGTGTCTCAAACTGAACCCTTGCTCTTCCTCAGCACCAATCCCGTTCTTCATCCAACCTGCTGTCCCTACAGTTTTCTCCCATCTCAGTAAGACTAAAGCTTCAAATGTATCCTTGATTACTCTTTTTGTTTCCTGATCCACATGCTGGTTGTTTCCTGGTCAACAATTTCTAACACACACACACACACATCAGTTAGTCCAATGTATCAGTTAGCTCTACCTTTGAAATACATCCAGTATCTAATTACTCTCAACAGCTCCTCAACCTGGTCCACCACTATTGTCATTACCATAGATAATTCAACAGTTTCATATCTGGTCTTTATGCTTTGATCCTTCTCCCCTTTTGGTTTATTTTTAATAGAGCAGCCAATGTGATCACATTAAAATATGTAAATCATGTCATTTGTCACCTTAAAATTCTCCAGTAGTTCTCCATCTCACTCAAAAGAAAAGCTGAAGACTTACCATGTTCTACAAGGCTCTCCTTGGTCTGGCCTCCAGCCACCACTTTGACCCTGTCACCCACCACTCTCTCTTTGACTTATGCCATTCATTCCTACTTGTCTCCTTGCTGATCCTCAGACATGCCAAAAAAATATGCTCCTACTTCAGGGCCTTTGCACCTGCTGTACCTGTTATTCTTTCACTCTACTTTGACAGTCATTCTCCAGGGAGCCTATGTCTTATTCTTTCATTATCCTTAGGTCCTTACCTAAATATCAACTTTCACCATCCCCATGCCATCATCCTCTCTCCCCCTATACTGCTTTATTTTTCTCCATAAAAAATACCATCTAGTTCTAAATACTTCCTGGTTTATGTTTACTGGGTGTTTCTTCTCAAAGAAATACATCTATAAGGACTAAACATTTCATCTGCTTTGTTAATTTCTGTATCTCTAGCATCTAAAACAGTACCTGACAGTAGACACTCAGTAAATACTGGACAATAAATATATAACTAATTGACTCAGAAAAAATTAGTAATGTTAGGCTGAATAATTAAGAAAAAGCTAGATAACCAGGTATTCAATATTATTTTTTCAGAACTGCAGTAGTTCTAGCAGATTTTTAAAGGCGTCTTTCGAGACTTATCAACCATGTTAACCAATTTCCAAGTAAGAATTATACACTTCAAAGAGCTAGTGGTTTCAAACCCTCATTGCCCTTTTGCCATTCAAAATCATTTTCTCTTTCATGGATAATTATTTAAATCTAGCCTTTAGAACTGGCAGAAGAAAAAAAAATGCAGATAATTGCTGCTACAATAAATGGAAAAGCAACAAAAATTACCAATATTTTCAGTTCATTTAACCCTTAATCAACTGTCAAGCAAAACATCCTTTCTGACTGACATTTTCTCTTAGCAAACCATAGGCCCTGCTTCTCTCAGGTTCCTGTCACACCATCAGTCTCATAAAGCAAACTGAATAAGCAAAACTGCTTATCACCCATACAGAATGGGAACAAGGGCATTATTTTTTCTTATTGCTGTACAACTCTATTCCCCCATGTGCTAATGTTTTTGGAGCTGTGGGTCTCAACTTTTAAATCAAAAGCATTTTTTTCCTCAACCCATACTGAAAGTAGCTGTTCAACTTTGACGTAAATGTTTCCTTTGCTTTGTTTTTCTAAAATCACGTTGCCCTTGATGTTATTATCTCTATGCAACACTGTTATGTTGTAAAGAAACTTCCAAACTACCTAGAGTCTTCGTCTTCTTTCCATAAAACCTTAGGTAACGTCAACATGTTTTCCCAACTCTTAACCAGTCTTATAACTTAAAGACATAAAAGATATAAGTTGTTCTGCCAAATCACTTTTTAAATTACAAAAAAATTGGACCAAGAGTATCATAAAGTTGAAAAGAAATATCATAATTCATAAGCTAAGGGCAGTAATAACTTCTACCCTACCAGATATTAAAAATTTAGTCACCATACTATACAGATAAACCAATAGAATAAAATAGGAAAGTCCATATAGATACCAAAACATATATAAGAATTTAGTACATAAGAAAGTAGCCATTTCAATACATCTTTTTTTTTAAAGATTTTATTTATTTATTTGACAGAGAGAGAGAGATCACATTAGGCAGAGAGGCAGGCAGAGGTGGCGGGGAGCAGGCTCCCTGCTGAGCAGAGAGCCCGATGCGATGCGGGGCTTGACCCCAGGACACCAAGATCATGACCTGAGCCGAAGGCAGAGGCCCAAGCTACTGAGCCACCCAGGAGCCCCAATACATCTTTAATAGAATGTTTTATGATTACCCAATCATTTGGAAAACAAAATACTTCTTTTTTTTTTTCATTAAATACTTTTTAATTTTTAATTTTTTGTTTTAATTCCGATATAGCTAACATACACTGTCATATTAGTTTTAGGTATACAATATAGTGATTCAACAATTCTATACATTACTCAGTGCTCATCATGGTAAGTGTATTTTAATCTCCTTCATCTATTTCACCCATTCCCCCACCCACCTTTCCTCTGATAACCATCAGTTTATTCTCTATAGTTAAGTGTTTGGGGTTTTTTTGTTTGTTTTTTCATTTGTTCATTTGTTTTATTTCTTAAATTCCACATATGAGTGAAATCATATGGTATTTGTCTTATTCTGACTATCTTATTTCATGTAGCTTTATGCTTTCTAGATCCATCCATGTTGTTGCAAATGGCAAAATTTCATTCTTTTTCTAGTGGCTGAGTAATATTCTGTTGTACATACATACCACCTTTCTTTATCCATTCATCTATTGATGGACACTTGGGCTGCTTCCATATCTTGGCTTTTGTAATTAATGCTGCCCTAAACATAGGATTGCACGTATCCCTTTGAATTAGTGTTTTTGTATTCTTTGGGTAAATACCCAGTAGTATGATTCCTGGTTCACCAGGTAGTTCCATTTTTAATTTGTTGAGGAACCTCCACACTGTTTTCCACTCTCCTACCAACAGCACAACAGCTCATTTTCCTCCACATCCTCACCAACAATTGTTTCTTTTGTTTTTGTTTTAGTCGTTCTGACAGGTGTGAGGTGATACCTCACTGTGGTTTGGATTTGCAATTCTCTGAGATGAGTGATGTTGAGCATCCTTTCATGTGTCTGTTAGCCACCTGGATGTCTTCTTTGGTGGAAAACAAAATATTTGAATCCTACATCAGTTCAGAATGCTCTGGCTGCAAATAACAAAATAACAAAAACTAATAGAGACTTCACCTATAAGGATGCTGAGGTTCATACAGCGTGAAGTCCAAAAGGAGGCAGTCTCAGGATTGGCTCACTACTTAAAGATATTTTTAAGTCCTCAGACTGTTTTTATATTTCCTCTTCAACAACCTCAGGGAGCTGACTTTTGTCCTTGGGCTTGTTGTTGCCTCATTATCCAAGATGGCTGTCATCACTCAAGACATCAAGTGGTCACATACCAAAGTAAAAGTAGGCCAGGCCCTCCTTTAGTGTCTCTCTCCTTTTATTATGGAGTTAAGCTGTCTTTCTAGAAACCTCCCAGAATTTCTCCTCTGTCTCATTGGCTAAAGTAGGCCCAGAATCATTCCTTGCTGCAGAGGATGCTCGTGAAGCCAGTGTCTAACTTTCTTAGTCTGCAGCTGGGAGGTGGGCAAGGGAAAAGGGGGCTGGAAATGGTTATTGGGTAACCAACCAGACTCTACATAATGCATATCAAATACCTGCTTCTGGCCATCACGAGAATAAATGCCACTGGTCTAGCCCTCCCCCAATACACGAGTATCAAACTAGAAAAAATATGTATAATGACTGTTTTCAGATGTTGGACAACAGAATAAACAGGACGGGCCTCACTGAGAAAGAGAAACAAAGTAAACCATATGACCATTCCAGCTCTGGAGAAACTCTCAGACCACAGCCCCAGCCAGTTGGGGAGCCCACACAAAGTACGGTGGTCTTACTGAGTCGAGGAACTAGACGGACGCTCGTAGCTATTAAGGTGGCTGGAATATGTAGAAGGTACCAGAAAAAAAGGGAGATGTGCAGACAAGGAGCTCCAAAACGCTACATACGAGTCCCCTAGAATCTTTGGGTAAGTACTAAACTGTGTGTGTACAAAATGAGACTTCATGAGTCTGGGCCGGAAAGAACTGTCCAGGACAAGAACCACCACCAAGGCCTGCATGAGCCTGGGAGACATTTGAGTTTCAAGCAGTCGAGTAAAAAGACCTTACTGAACACCCCGGGAATTTGGTGGAGACTCCCAGGACAGCTATGCTCAAGGTGTGGCCCATGTAGCCCTAGGGTAAAGACTACTCCAGACCTGGCCTGACAAAGCTGAAACACAGAACTGGAAAGACTCACACTGAGTCAAAAGTACATTAATTGCCTGCTGAGCAAAACTCACTATTAAGGAAGAAAACAAATCCAGATGCTCAATTATGTAGTATCCATCGCATTTGTATACTAGCAAATATTATTAAAAGATGGAGAAAAAACATGACCCATAGCCAAGAGAAAATCAGTCAGTGCAGCCAGCACCTGGGTGGCTCATTTGGTTAAGCACCTGGCTTCAGCTCAGGTCATGATCCCCAGACCCTGAGAGTTGGCCCCACAGCTCAGCAGGGAGTCGCCCTCTGCCCCTGCTTAGTGTTCTCTCTCTCTCATAAATAAAATCTTAAAAAAAAAGAAACAAGAAAATCAATCAAAACAGAAATCTATATGATAAAAATATTTGAAGGCAAAATGGAAAATATGAATATGCTAAAAGAAAATGCAGGAAATTTCCATGCTTTACACTGAAAGTTTAAAAGTACCCAGAAAATGATCGCTAAATTTGACTTCCTACAAATTTAAAACAACTGTGAATCAACAACAGAATATTTTGTGAACTGAGTTAAAAAAAACAAGCAGCAAACTGGAGGGAGTGTAGCTCCCCTGAAAAATAGTTTAGGTTATTAATACAGAAAGACTTTCTGAGATTAATAAGAAAAAAAAAGTGATGCAAATGTTAAAACATGCAATGCTTATGAAAAGAACTGATGGTTGGGGGTTAAAGAGTACACTTATCATGATGAAAAAATTAAATTAAGTTTAAAAAATGCCAGTGGTCAATTAACATAAGTATTTAGCTTCATTAATAATAAGATAAATGCATGTAATTACCAAAAACTTACCTCACGTAATACATTGGTGCAGATTAAAAAGTATAATATGCTGTTAACAAGGGCAAAGGGAAACTTTCAAAGACCATAGACAAGGAGAGAGATGTGGATCTGCTCTGAAGGGTAATTTGGCAGCAGTTGGTAACAGCTGAAAAACTGTTTATAATGTCCAACCCTGCAATTCTACTTCTAAGAATATAGCTCAAGAAAATAACTAGTTAAGTGCCCAGGAAAAGTATATGATGATATTGGTCACAGGGTAGGTTATATAGCAAGCGGATTCTAAGGACAAAATGGTAGCAGATATTTGAACACTAACGGACTCAGCCCACTGGCAGCGCGTATACAAGCTAACGAGACAAAGGCGTGTGAAAACTAGATGACCCATCTCACTAAACCCTGTCATAGGTAAGGGTCCTGTAGGCCTTAACTGCACATCACACGGTGAGGACGGAGCCACTGAAAAACACTGCCAGCTCTCTGCTGAGCTATGAAGGCAAAGAACATGCTGGATAGAAAGATCTGCTTCAGAGAGGCTAAGGTCAACAACTGGGCTCCTAGATTGATTTGTGTCACGTGAAAGACACTTGTGAATCCTCCCAGAAATACTCATGTGGGAGGACCATTTAGCAAGGGGTTCAAGGAGGCAAGAGCAGATAGAAGCAAGACCCAAGGGATTTGAGTTTTCTGCTTAACATTCTCCAAGAAGGGAGAGGTAGGAGGAAAGTCCACTTCTCTATTATCATCTTCCCTATAGAGCCTCATCCCATTGAAAAAAACAAAAAAACAAACCAAACCAAACCAAACCACACTTCTGGTCTACATCCGAAGCCACTAGAGAGTTTTCATTTCTCTCACTTAGTTTCAAAATTCCTCTTCCATATTTCTTTGTCTTCTCTCTCTGTAGGACATTCCCTCATTTTTACTGATTATACTTTTTTAAAAACACAGATTTTGGGAGCCTGGGTGGCTCGGTGGGTTAAGCCACTGCCTTCGGCTCAGGTCATGATCTCCGGGTCCTGGGATCGAGTCCCGCATCGGGCTCTCTGCTCAGCAGGGAGCCTGCTTCACTTTCTCTCTCTCTCTGTCTGCTTGTGATCACTGTCTGTCAAATAAATAAATAAAGTCTTTAAAAAACAAAAACAAAAAAAACACAGATTTCTAATCTTTTGGAGATAGGGGAATAACAGGTACATTATTTTCCTTTATTTGGTTTTTTTACATTACTACATCTTGAAATTTAAAAGTAATTGGGTTAAAAAACAACAAACAAACAAACAAAAAAACATGTCTCTATTGGGAAGCAAAAGTGAAAATTACCCAGAAGCAATCTTGACACACTACTCCGTAAATGCTCTTCGTGTATTTCCATCTTGCACTGAACTTATTCTGGATACAGTACTCATCTCCACCGGACTACATTCTAAATACACATCCGGAAAAAGGAACACATTCTCTAAACTGAACCTGTTGAGAGCAGGGACTTTTTCCTTTTAGCCATTCCTTTAGTCAACAAAAACAATTAAGTGCTTCAAAGTACCAGGCACTAGATTTTACCCTGAGTTGATAACCTGAGCAAAAGAGACACAATTTGTTCCAAAAAGAATTTTAGGTGAAGAGATTGTGCTTTTTCGCTTTATATCCAGGGGTTTCACAAATGCCAGGAATAAAGGGCACCCGAGATAAATGTTGGCTTAACTAATAATGGCTAACTGCCCTGGGCTCCTGGGGACCTTTATTTCAGCCTCCCCAAACCCCCAAGACTTTATTTATTCAACCATCCTTCATCCATTCTGTGTTTTAATATTACCTATACATGTGCAGATACCCTGCTCTGCAAGACAGGACAACAAAGACCACATCAACACCTCTGTGAACAGGGAGTGTGGATGGTGGGATGGGGCAGAGTGGAGGGATTATAGTTCTGTGCATAAGTCACCACCTTTGCTTCAGTAAGAGTTGTTATCACTCTGTTTATGACCCCAGTAGCAGCTTAACACATAGAGATCTTTGATGAAAGAGCTAATGAAGGGTATATCCTATTAAAAAATAATACAGAACAAGAAGGCAGAAATGGCTAATTCTTTAAGAAAAAACAAACGTGTGTGTGTGTGTGTGTGTGTGTGTGCGTGCGTGCGCGCGCAGGTGGGGAGAAGTCCAGTGATTTTGCTATTGCTCAAAATATTAACAGTATTCATAAAAATATTCTAAGGAGAGGTTTAATGAAAGTTTTTGGATACAGCTGAGATAGGCAGAATTTCTTTTGGTCGTTCACAAGAGAAAATTCTACTCAACATGTCTCAAATTGGGATCCCTTTCATATTAGTCTTAGAAATAAACCAACAGAAGAATTCTGTGGTAAAAAAAGTTTAGACGTTATTTCAACCTAGTCTCCCCCTTGGAGATTTTTGAAGTCTATCTCTACCATATTATCATCAGCTCTTGCTGCATCTATGGTTTCCCAAACTAACTTGACTCAGAAATCCTTTTATTTTAATTTTTCTTTTAAACTTGTATTTATTGGGCAGCCTAGATGGCTCAGATGGTTAAGTGACTGCCTTCAGCTCTGTCATGATCTCCAGGTCCTGGGATCAAGCCCTACATCTGGCTCCCAGCTCAGCAGGGAATCTGCTCCTTCCTCTCCCCCTGCTTGTGCTCTCTCTGTCTCTCTGTCTCTCAAATAAAAAAATAAATATTTTTAAAAATTATTTATTAGAGAGAGAGAAAATGAGAGCATGAGTAGGAAAGGCAGAGGGAGAAGGAGAGAGAATCCCAAGCAGATTCCCCACTGAGCACAAAGCCCAATTGTGGGGCTTGATCTCAGGACCCTGAGATCATGACTTGATCCAAAACCAAGAGTCTGCTGTTTAACTGACTGCACAACCCGGGCACCCCTTAAAAGTCTTTAAAAAAAAATTCCTATTAATATTTCCTAGAATGCACATTGGACAATCTGTTATTGAGATATGACTGACATATAATAAGAAAATTTTTTTTTTTTTTAAGTAACACATGACCTTCTTGTGTAACTTGAAATTTTTTCCTAAAAGCACTTGGACAGGGGTGCGTGGTTGGCTCAGTCCGTGGAGCATGCACTCTTCATCTCAGGGCTGTGAGTTTGAGACCCACACTGTATGTTGAGAGTATCTAAAAATAAAATCTTAAAAAAAAAAAATAGGGATGCCTGGGTGGCTCAGTCAGTTAAGCAGCTGCCTGTCAGTCAAGCAGCTCTGGTCATGATCTCCAGGTCCTGGGATCAGGCTCCTTGCTTGCAGGGAAACTACTTCTCCCTCTACCTGCTCTGCCTGCTGTTTCTCCTGCTTGTGTTTTCTCTCTCTGATAAATAAATCAATAAAATCTTTAAAAAAATAAAAACACTTGGACATATAGATTTTAGAAAAATATACCTGTTTTTAAAATCAGCCACTGTAGCAAAATCTCAAGTTTCATTTCTCATATCCATTTTTCCCTTCTGCCTTTAAAAACCAAAACAAATCTTTTCCATTAGAAGTGGCAACACGCTCGGCTGAAGAATGCTCACCTAATCTACATCCCTTTGTGGCCTTGTGACCAAGTTCTAGCAAATGAGATCTAGGCGGCAGTAATTAGGTTTGGTTTCTGGGAAAGCTGTTGGAAAGGGATGCTGCTGGTGTGCCCAGGAAGCCTTTGGCCTGTCCCTCTATCCCACTGGTAACCAGGGACCCAGATGCAGGAGAAGAGCAGAGAGGTGAGTGGCCCGGGTCTGTCACCGAGGGCACCCTGGGCTGCCCTGGGCTCCAGGACTACGTTTGTTTCAGAAAAACTATCTTCTTTCTTGGTTAAGCCACTGTCTGTCATGCTTTCTTTTAATTTCCTTTTTTTTTTTTTTAAAGATTTTTATTTATTTATTTGACAGACAGAGATCGCAAGTAGGCAGAGAGGCAGGCAGACAGAGTGGAGGAAGCAGGCTCCCTGCTGAGCAGAGAGCCCGACGTGGGGCTTGATCCCAGGACCCTGGGATCATGACCTGAGCTGAAGGCAGAGGCTTTAACCCACTGAGCCAGCCAGGTGCCCCATCTTTTTTTTTTTTTTTTTACATTCTTCTCTGAGAATCACATTTGTATCTTGCAAAAAGTTGATTGTGTTTCAGACTTAGAATGTTTGTACTGTCACCATAATTCACCTCAAACCCTTCTTGACAGTAAGTATTGTATATAGGAACCAATAAAAATGTATGTATTTATAACTCTTGCAAGCTCTACAATGCAAACCTCTGTAGGTCAGCACAGAATATAGAAGCAGTTTCTGGGGCACCTGGCTGGCTCAGTTGGTAAAGCATGTGGCTCTTGATCTCGGAGTCCTGAGTTCAAGCCCCACATTGGGCATAGAGCCTACATGGGGGAAAAAAGAAGAAGAAAGAAGAACAAAATATATGCAAGTAGTTAAGATTTTTCTAAACCCCGGGGGCGCCTGGGTGGCTCAGTCGGTTAAGTGCCTGCCTTTGGCTTAGGTTGTGATCCCAGGGTCCTGGGATCAAGCCCCATGCCTGGCTCCCGGCTCCGCAGGGAGTCTGCTTCTCCTGCTTACTCTGCTTGCTGCCCCCCCACTTCTGCTCTCTCTCAGAGAAATAAATAAAATCTTAAAAAAAAATTTTTTTTTCTAAACCTGAATATTGATCAAATTAAAACCATTAGTTTGTTTAATTTGGTAGCAATCACCCCTTACCAATTCTGTTTGTAAATATACTTCTATTAATAATAAAGTAAGTGAAAATAAATTCTGTGGTGAGAATTTTTTTCATCCTTTGTGAGAACTATAAATGTCCTTACATATTATTGTGTTGGGTTGGGGTTATCTTTAACTTCTACTTTGTTGTCTTCACATGGAGAAAATCTGATTCCACCCCAGTTCCCAGCACAACTGGACTTGGGAATGCTGGGAAAGGGGCAGCACTAAAATATGTGAGAAAATGAAGGGGATATAAATTGCTGAGTATTATCATCATCTTGATGGCAGAGTCTTTTTCTCTTCTTTAGGCATAGATTTAGGGACTGGGAAGAAAGATAAAATTGAACTCAGTAAGTCTAGGCAAGAATGGAAGGGCCATAACCCAAACCACTCTTGAAGTTCTATTGAAGATGAGCTGCTTTGCCGTTATTGTAAATTGCCCTGCAATTTTTAAAGGTAACTATAAAGACTTGAAGTTTTTATCTGTAGGAAAGTGATGGAACAGAAGACAGGCTTATTTAGAAAGTTGCACCTGATTAAAAAAGAGTCAAGGAAATCAAGCTCAATTCTGGAAATTTCCATGCATATTAGTTCTTCATAACTACAAATGGAATTCTATTAAGTGCTGAAGCTGTCACTTAAGGACCTTCTAAATTACTTGCCATAACAATAGAGATATCAAAAAGGAATGATATTCAGTATTTGGTGAGAGTTACTTGAAATAAACAACAAAGAAGATGCCTCTCAGCTTTGCATGCAAAAAATCTCCATTAGATAAGGAATTAATTAATCCTAAAGAGATCCTGAACAATTGTTATATTTAACAAACTTCATTGAGGACCTTACATCATTAGCACTGAGATTCACACTGAGGATACAAAAAGCGTTTACATGGCAAACCTTTGTAACCTTTAAAAGTTTGCAACTGAGTAATAAATATAAGACACATATAAAAGCAAAATACATAATGATACATAGATTAAATATGCTACATCCAAGTGACACAGCCAATAGAGTGCCATGGGTAAGTGCTTTATAAACAAGAATGGGCTTACATCCCTTTCCATCATCCTCTACCTATGTGACCCTAGGCATGTTAAGTAACATGTTTATGCCTCAGTTTTCTCATCTGTAAAATGGGTTAAATAATTGTAACTATTGTACAAAGTTGTTTTAAGAATTAAATATAATAATGTATTTAAAATCCTTGGTATGGAGTCTGGCAAGAGTAAGTACCCAATAAATATTACCCATCATAATTAATTAGTGGAGGAATGATAACTGAAGATTGGGTCCGTAGCTGAGCTGAACTCTTTCCAAAAATGTTATGAAAGATCCAATTTAAACAAACAGAGAACAGAGGAGAGATAATAACTCAAAGCAAGGACCAACATGAGTAAATACAGGGGAAAAGGGGGTGCCTGGGTGGCTCAGTCAGTTAAGCGCCTGGCTTCAGCTCAGGTCATGATCTCAGGGTCCTGGGATCAAGCCCCACATGGGGCTCTCTGCTCAGTGGAAAGCCTGCTTCTCCCTCTCCTGCCCACCACTCTGCCTACTTGTGCTCTCTCTCTCTCTGTCAAATAAATAAATAAAGTCTTTAAAAAGAAAAAATACAGGGAAAAAAGCATGCACAGGGCATGCTGTGGACTTGATGAATTTGAACACAGCTAAGCAATAGTTCTTAACTTTTAAAATTGAATAAAAAAGCCAAGGACACGAGCAGCAAATTCACCAATTAGGAAATAATTAGTAAACACATACATGAGAACAAATTCAGTCCTACTAGGAATCAAAAAATGCAAACTAAAACCCAATGAAAGGGAAATTGACAAAAAATGGTGGGTTAGGCACACAAATCTAATTATTCTCTTAATTCCAACCCCCAAAATGACAGGAATGATACAACGAAGACAGAACAAAGTACCATCAGCAGACTAAAAATGTGGAATTCTTAAACTATAAAAATCACACTATACCGGATTGATGGAGGAAACCCAAAAGAGTCTGGAGGAAAAAAAAAAAAGACAGCTGCAGTGATGTTAGCCATTCTGGAGGTTATCCAAGTTCATAATAATTAAAACATGAAGGAACTGGGATGATCAGTGGGGAGATTATTGGGTAACTGCTGTAACAGATGAATCCTGAAACTTCAATGGTTTGACACAATAGAAGTTAATTTCCTTTACTCACATCACATGCCATGGACAGCAGGGATGGGTGCGGGAGTTTCTGGGAAGGGAGCTGCTACATTCCGTCATTCAGACTGATGGAAGCCTTACCAACTTCAAACTACAGCTTTGGTATTTCCCTGGGATAAGAAAGGAGACGGATGCAGTCACACCCTTAGACTGGAGGTAATCATGCCCCTCAGGGATTCCTGGGCTTTGAAGCATCTTCCTTGAAATGTTCTCAGTCTGGTGCCTGGGACTGCTTGGAGACAGTCATCCAGAAGTGGTGCTTTAAGTCTGGACCTTGTCCAATGTGGGTCATGTTCACCAAAAGTCCCTTTACCAAGTTCCACCCCATTGACTGGGGAATGATGGGGGCTACATGAGTATTTCCCCCCTCCCTTCCCCTCTTTCTCTGGAGCCCAATTACGTATGGCTTGATTGCTTGATATTGTCCCATAGATCATGATGCCTTCTTTCCAGGCTTCTTGCTCTCTGCTTTCTTTTGGATGGTTTCTATTACTGTCTTGAAGCACAGTGATCTTGTCTTCTCTGCTGCTTAATCTCTCTCAATTCCACCTGGTCTCTTCTTCATTTCGGATACGGTATTTTTTCATCTTTAAAAGTTCCTTTTGGAATCTGTATCTTCCATTTGTCTTTTTAAAATGCTCATATTTTCTTCTACCTTCTTGAACATATGGAATATATTTATAATAGCTGCTTCAATGTTATTTTCTCTTAGTTCCATTATCTCAAGTTTGTTGTATTCCTTTGAATAAGGTTGAACATTTTTTCTGTCATACAAGAAGTTATGGTGTCAGTTGAATGTTTTCAAGACCTACTTTTTTTAGGGGATGTCTGGATGGCTCAGTCCTACTGAGTGTCCTACTCTTAACTTCAGCTCAGGTCCTGATCTCAGGGTGGGGATTGAGCCCTGTGTGGGGGTTTCGTGCTCAGCGGGGGATCTATCTGATTGTCTCCCTCTCTTTCTGCCCCTCCCCTGCTCATGCACTCTCTGTCTCTCTAATAAATAAATAAATAACCCCCCCTTTTTTTTAAAGATTTTATTTTATTTGACAGAGAGATCACAAGTAGGCAGAGAGGCAGGCAGAGAGAGAGAGGAGGAAGCAGGCTCCCCGCTGAGCGGAGAGCCCGATGCGGGGCTCCATCCCAGGACCCTGGGATCATGACCTGAGCCGAAGGCAGAGGCTTTAACCCACTGAGCCACCCAGGCGCCCCAACCCCCCCCCTTTTTTTTTAAAGATCTATTTATTTTAAATTTTATAGTTTTTGTTTTGTTTTGTTTTCAGTAGGCTCCATGCCCAGCATGGAGCCCAATGAGGGGTTTGAACTGACGACCCTGAGTTTCCACTATGGCTGGTGAAAACATGAACTATTCCCAGGTTTATTTGAGTTCCAATAATTTTTCTATCTTCTTTCTGATGGTTGCTTTTCTGGTCTCAGAGGGTTTTCCCCTCACAGAAACACAGACCAGTACTCAGCCAAAACCTCAGGAGGATCTCTCGGCAGGATCCTTACTTGCTTGCTCTCCTGCCTTCTCCCTCTGTAACTCCTTCACCCTTCTCCCCACAGCTACATTCTCTGGGGGCCTCTGACCTACAAGTTGTTGACATCTTGGTCTTCCCAAACTCAGTCTCTGTCTCCACAATTAACTGAGACTACTTCATTTTGTTTGGGTTCCTCCTCCTTGTGCTGTGGCCCTGGTAATTGGCTCTCGGCGGCGAGCTGGTGCAGTCATAGAGCCCGCCTTGTTCATTTGCCTTCTCTTGGGAATGTATTTCTTGCTGCTTCTTATCCAATGTCTGGAAACTGCTGTTCCACTGTTCTGTGTATCTTGTCCAGATTTTCTAGTTAAAGTGATAGATCCTCTTCATTTCTTCTGGTACAGAAACCTCTCTATGTAACTTTAATTTACATTTCTCTGATACTAAGTTCTTGATCAAAGGACATGTACATTTCAAAATTATGAGACATATTACTTGCTCTCTCAAAAGTGATGTTAAAAATTTATACCCCACCAAGAGTTCTGGAGAGTGTCTTCCTGCATTGGTACCAGTACTAATGATTGCCAATCTTAAAAACACCAGATATGGATAGATAGTAATCAGAATAGGAAACACAGTTGCCTTAAAACGTATGAAAATATGTTTAATCCTGGATAGAATATAGAAACCCAAAGCACAAAATTAGGAAAAAAGCAATTTAGTAAAAATAGAGACCATGCAAAAAGAAAAACATCAAACAATATGTTATTAATCAAAGGAGATATTGCATTCATGAAACAAAAACAGGATGCTAGTTTTTAGAAGTAACTTACAAACAAAAAAAAGTGCTCTCATAAGTTCAAGATGTGATCATAAAAGTTAACAAAAACATAAAGGGGTTGAGGAAATTTCCCATATGTGACACACTCACACATAAAGAAGACAAAGATCTGGGAAATAAGAGAAAAAGAAAAAAAAAAAAAAATGAAACCCAATCCAGGAAAACCAATGCCTGAGTAGTACAAGCTCCAGAAACAGAGAAAAAAGAGGAAGAAATTATCAACAAAATGATTGAGGGACATTCCTCCAAACTGAGATATTGGATTGAAAGGATCCACTGACTGCTTGGTACAAGTGGGTGAAAATAAACCTAGATGATTACTGTGAAATTTCAAAACACTGAACCAAAGAAAAGATTCTGTAAGTGTTGAGAGGAGAGGTGGAGGAAGAAGTCCATGTAACTGGATGTCTCAGGAGCTGCACTAAAGGCTAGAAGACAATGGGAAAACGACTTCAAATGATACCCAACCTAGAGTTCAATCCTCAACCAAGCTATCAAGCAAGTGTGGAAGTGGAATATAGGCATTTTCAAATCTTTATGATCTCAAAAAAAAAAAAAAAATCAATCCCCCACTAATCCATTATTAAGAAAAACTGAATAATGTGTTCTATCAAAATGAGGAAGCAAGCCAAGAAAGAGAAAAACATGGGACTTAGGAAAACAGGACATACAACACAAAAGGGAATCAAATGGAATCTCTAGGGGGAAGTGAAGGAAGAGCCCAAGATGGCAGTCATATAACAAGTATTCAGAGCAATCAGAACAGTGTTACTCAAAAGACTGACACACTGAGGATTGTCATTAGCAAGATCCTCTTGCCTTTTTGCCAACCTTGTAATCTGAGGACCAAATGCCCAAATAAAGCCTGGCCCAGTTTCTCATATACACTTGGCTTATATGAACCATGGGCTAATGCCTCTCTTCTCCACTCCACATTCTGACTCTTGAATCAGGTGAGAATATCCATTTCTTTCTAGAGAAATGTTTTGCTTTGATCTATTCTGGAAAGTTTGAGGTAGGTCATAGTAAGCCTAAAATTACAATGCAGTCTCTTCCTTTCATCCTGTTCCTCCTGGACATCTATTACCAGGCCCATCTACTTCCACCAGATTCCCCCACTGTGCTAAGTCTTGCTTCCCAAAATTCACCTTCTAACTATGCATCCTGACTTCCCTAAGAGGGACTCCTAAGAATTTTCAGAAAGTTGAGGCCAGGCTATGACCCAGTGACTATGCAAGTTGTGTTTTCTGTTTCATCTAAGAGTGGCCATATTGCATTTTCCTTACACAGCGAGGCTTGTGCTTGCTACTCAGTTTTTTCATGTATTGTTGAAGGATACATGTGTGGGTGATTAAACCATGCATTGTTTCAAGGATACATGTGTGGGTGATAAAGCTATATAAAGAAACACCGTAAGGAATATAAAATGAGCATAACAGTTCTGCTAGAAGGGTGACAATGAGGGACCTAGAGCTGTTTCTAAAGTGTTGGTAATGTTTTGATCTAGTTAGTGTATTTACAACTTTTCATTTTATAATAATTCTTTAAAATACACATATGCATTTTATACACTCTTCTATGTGTGTGATACACTTCACAATAAAAAGAAAACATGTAGCAACATAATAATGTTCATAACTGGAAAAATGGGCCGTAAACTTGAATGTATGCTATGATTACAACTGTGTGCATTATATGACTAGAGGGAAAGAATGGAAGGCAGTTATACCCAAAAGAGAGCAGTAAATTATGGTTAAAAGATCATGTGTGATTTTTCTCAAAAACACGACAGATTTCAAATGTTATCAAATGAATTATCCCATATAATCCTCAACATTCTGCAAGGCAAAGATTTTCATAACCCTCATATTATAAATGGAGAAGCAGAACTTACATTAACAAACTTGCCCATAATCTCACCGTCAAGGAACAATGGACCTGGGGACTCAAACCTCCATTGCCATACAACCTCCCTATGCCACTCATTTCTCTTGCCTTGGTCAGGTAACAACCTCACAAAACCTCAGCATCCTCATTTTAAAAATAACAATAATGCTGATGGGGCTTTATAACAAGAGTTATCAGGATTAAATAAAGTATGTAAAGTACTTCCATACAACCTAGCACCTTGAAGCACTCAATAACTACTACTCATCAGTAATAGTATTGTTCATATTAAGGATTAATCAGATGGTGGAATTCAGTACCACGTAACTAGGCATTAGACAAAGAAGAACGAATATGAGTTCACTGTCCAGCAGAAACAGACAAATAAATTCAAGAACCTATGGAAATGATGGAGGTATACACACACACGTGATGCCATGAGAACAGAGGAGAGGCACTTGATTGGATCTGGCCATGTGAAGGCAGTTGGGGAAATTTCCTCTGGGGTGTTACATACTCTGAGATGTACAGGTGAATCGGAAAGGAGTCTATGTCCAGGCTATGCCCTCAACCCTCACCAGAGAAAGGAAAAATGATCATACTGGAGCTGAGGTAAGGATATTACTGTCCCAGAATTAAATCTTGCATACTAAAATGGTCTTCAGTGGGGGCCTTCATGGCTCAGTCAGTTGAGCATCTGACTCCTGATTCCAGCTCAGGTCATGATCTCATGAGTCATGGGATTGAGCCCTGTGTCAGGCTCCATGCTCAGCTGGGAGTCCCTGGAGATTCTCTGCCTCTGCCCCACCCCCATGCCTCCCCGCTACTCACACGTGCTCACACTGTCCTTCTCACAGATGAATGAGTCTTTAAAAAAGAAAAAAATTAAACTAAATAGTCTACAGTGACTTTTGTATCAAAGGAATAAACACAAAGTGTCACTGGTTTTGACAATTAAAAAATAACTAGTTTCAGAGAAACTTGAGTATGTGCCAGGAATTACACAATACCAAAGTATTGCTCATTTTGTTAGAAGTGATATGGTGGTTATATTTTTTCAATGTCTTTCTGTTAGAGAGTTCAATTTCCAAAGTTAACTTACATGAATGGCCTGCAATAAGAATGGAGTGGGAATAGGGGTGATGATTATATAAAAAAAAAATGTATAAGAAAAATATCACCAGGAATTCAATGAGAATAATCTTATCTCTACTTTTATATATATTTGGCATTTTCCAGGATAAAAATTTCAAATTAAAAAATGTCAC
Organism: Martes martes; assembly: GCF_963455335.1. Classification (NCBI taxonomy): domain Eukaryota; kingdom Metazoa; phylum Chordata; class Mammalia; order Carnivora; family Mustelidae; genus Martes; species Martes martes. The sequence continues at coordinate 39,039,072 of NC_137895.1, read as the reverse complement.
AAGCCACCTCAAAGAAAGCCATTTCAGATAAATGTTGTGGGGAGAAGACAGATGGTAAAGGGTCAGAAAGCCCATGGGTGGAGACATGAAGACAATGAGTACAACCTGACTCAAGAATTTTGGCCATAGTTCAGTGAAGGATCAAGTGGAGAAAACAAAGATAAGAAAGAGATAAATACACAGATATACACAGATATAAACATGGTTGGGCTATAAGGGAAATCTAAGCACAGTTGTAGGTCTAAAGGAAGAAGCTAATGGTGGGAGAAAGATTGAAAGGGAAAAAGGAAGAGACAGTAGATTAAAATTCCAGATAGCAGGCATGGGTCCTAAGAAGAGAAATGATTCAGCCACCAATAAGAGAGCAAAAGAAACAGCTTTCAAACCCGTGTCAGCTGGGGAAAATGCCAGCCTGGCCCCACCTGTTTAAGAAAGACAGCAGCCATCACCACCCTGGCCGGTGTGGAGCTTCTAAGGCAAGGCCTGACAGAGAAGGGCATAGGCTACCAACAAAAGGAAGGGGAAAAGGAGTGAGGAAACATACAGACTGCAGGGAGACAGCTACTCAGAGTGAAAACTCTGACTGAAAAGAATCTGATATTGGGGTGAATCGTATCATTCAGCCACAGGCCTATGCCTCACCACTCAGTCCTATCAGATTCCAGCAAACAGACCGCACACAGTCTCAGGTCTGCAGCTCAGGAAAGGCAGGGCGTCTGGCCCAGGTTGGAGTTATCAATCTCTGGGTTCATATGGACTCAGCCTAAGGTAAAGGTGAAGAGGTGAAAGGGAACTATTGTCCATTTCCCAGAATTTCCAAGACCCAGATTCAAAAGGCCGTGAATCTCAAAGGTCAGCCTGAACCTGGGCCAACATGTTTGGTTTGAAATGGCAACAGGCTGCTGAAATGGCGACTCACTAACAGATTCCATGCTATTATCCGACATTAAATTTAATGATGCAGGAATTTTGGCTCACCATTTCTCTGTAACTCAATTCTCTTAAATTGGCCCATGGTGGGAGAAAATTATTCCAAAATAATTACCATAAGAAAAAAATTATTTCAATGAGATGAATAATTCCTCTCCTCCATGCAAACCAAAGAAATATTTCCCACCTTTCCCCCTACATCCATCCAAAAAGGTATCTGAATCAGCAGTCCTTTGAGAGACAACAATAACTTCCAATTGTTTAGGAACTAGAATTCCACCAGAACAAATTATTTTCTTAACAATGCCAGCTGAGGAAGTGCAAACTATTTGTTGCACTGTTTAGTTGCTTTAATAGGGCATCATTAACATTCCCTCTTCCGTTCACTACTTGAGATGCAAAGCCAGGGAAATGGTCCACTAGGTGTGAGCACAGATACTCTAATTAGCGACATTGTAACCAGGGTTTCTGCCCACTGATATGCTAAATCATGTGAATTGCATGAATAGTGAAAGAAGAGTGGCTCGTCTTTCAGATCTGCCTTCTGAGCTGAATCCGTATTCTACTTCTAATTAAAGCGACACAGATTTGCTATATAAAATTTCGTATTTCTAACTCTGCATCCATCTGTTACTGACTCTTCCTTAGAGCCACAGTCCTCCCAGCAATAATCCCTCCTGCGTGTGTAGTTTTTTCCTTCCTGGGACAAAATCCATTTGACCTCACCAGGAATTCTCAATGACAATACCTGAAGCGTAGAGTTATTCTTGGAGAACAGTTTGCCCAGTGCCAGGCTTCATTTGTCTTACCCCGTGGGTCATTTATCACGGGGAGGTGGCCTGTTGAGGTAAATCCTAATTGAAAGCCTGTACGGACAACCTGGATGCCAGCACCGAGCAAAGGGAATTATTTTGCATCCCGCATACAGGTGCACGGCCACAGAGCTGGATAAAGTCCCACCGGCTGGCAACAGCACGTGCCCTATCGCTGTCTTTGGAGATGCTTCCAGTTCTTGGAGAAGAATAATCATAAAGTTCTGCAGTTTACAAATGCAGTCTGAGATTTCCACCCAGCTAAAAGGCTTTGGCTTCTATAGCAGCCATAACTACCTGAATAAATTTAGGTGTGTTTCTGCTTCCATCTTCTGACACTTCCTTGCTTTTATATGCAGAACCCATTTATAAATACCTGTTTCCTTCCCTCATTCAGCAAACACAAGCGCATGGTGCGCTCCAGGCACAGTGGTGGGCACATCGAAATCACTGGAGGAAGATGGAATTTCGATTTTGAAAGAGAATTCTACATCACAATGATACAAAACTTGATTGTTGATTTCCAACATTAAGAATGAATCTATGCATCGAATCTGTAATTCATAAACAATGCACAGAGCAGAATGTGAATGGTGGCAAAACTGACAAAGTAACAACACAGATGGCAAATGCTGGGAAGTGGAAAGGAGGGACCGCTGCTGCTGAGGGGCAGGACTGGGGAGTCAAGAGATACTTTCTAGGGTCTATGGAAGAATAAATAAAAGTATAAACATTAAATCTACGGGGTGATTGTAGTAGATATTACTGGTTCCTGCCCAGTTGTCACCTCTCCACATTATTCTTTGGAATCACATGCTGAGGAATGACTGGGGTAAATCATGATTCATTTAAATGGTGGTAACTGCATTTTTTGTCACTCCTTACTGGTGGGAATGTGGCTGGCTGGCTCCAGCCAGAGACGTGAGGAGAAATCTGCACTGGCCTTCTGGGAGATACAAAGGAAGAAAGAGCCTCTCATATTCTTTGAGAAATCATCTGAATTAATTAACCTTATAGCTGTTCCCCTATCTTGGAACATCATATTGTGGGAAAATACATTTTCTTACTGCTTAAATATTTGGAATTGATATTTTTTCTTACTAGAAGTGAAAACAACCTAACATATAGTAACTCACTGAGGAATTTAAAATGATGTTTTAACTGAACTGGGTGGAAGGGGAAAAAGAAGGAAGGAGAAAATACAAGTGAAGTAAATTCCCATGTATAATAGCAGAATTGAGGTCAATATATTTTATATAGGATTATACATAAAAGTTTTTTAGAGAAAAGAAAAGTAAGCAGCGTAAGCCTCCTATTTAGAGAGATGGAGGGAGTCATCAGAAGAAACAAGTTAAAAATGGGACTGGAGCTGAGGGGAGGGATAAAGAAATGTTCCTTTTCATTATAAGTGCTTTTGCACTATTTTATTTTGAAACTATGTGCATGTGTTATTTTTGATAAAAGCTTCAAAATTTACATAAAGAAGAAAAGGAATTCAAAACTAGAAATTAATTTCCTCTTCTGAGGCCACTAGAGAGAAAAATAAGATTCTTTTTCAGAGACAAATCAGCAACTTAACAGAAGCACTTTTCACCCAGGAAGAATTCCAGGGCCCCAGTGCTTTTTCCTTGTGGATCAGTGCAGGAGTGTTCCCTTTGTGCAGATGTGGATTAGGCTTTTGGCAGGGAAAGTGTTTGAAATAGGAGGAGATAAGGGAGCCTGGAGGGCCAAGAAAGAGAAAAATCCCCCAGCTACAGTGCAACCGGTTTTCCTCTCCCTCCAAAGATGCAAATGACACGGACTCTCAGATTCCAGTGTGTTAAAGTAGGTAGCAGCTATAGGAGTTGGATAACTAAGCATGCTGAATTTCTCCTACGCAAGGAAGGCACCCATTTTCTCCAAGCTGATTTCACTCTCAAAAATACAAGAGAAAATTGCCTTGGTTATCTTGACAGTCTTCCTCAGGGATGTGAACAAAGGTCACACTTCAAACTGCATTGCCCACACCGCTTTGACACTGTTGACTAAAAGGTAACTAATGACCTAACTTGAGCCACCAGCATTGTTTTAAATCAGCTAAAGACATTCCTCTTCAACAAATCCCAAAGCTTCCAAAGCTGCAATTTTGTTCCCAGGGAATCAGAGTTACTGATACGAGTTCTAGGAAGAAGACAATCCTATAACTTCCAGAGTCCAAGAGAAGTAAACGGTGTTTTCCAACCTTATTCACATCATGGCCCATCGAACTCGGGGTCAATAGGCCATTTCTTTTAAGCTGTTTTTCAGTAATGCAAGCCATACATATAGGTTTAAAGTCAGCTAAAATAAATCCTAACTTGAACCTAGTAAAGTTTTCTAAAAACGAACCTATTTACCACATCAAATATGCATTGCGCTAGACATGCATATATCTAGGAATATATCCTACAGAAATAAAGCATACACAGAGGTGCCTGGCTAGCTCAGTCGGTAGAGCATCCAACTCTTGATCTCAGGGTTGTGAATTCAAGCCCCATGTTGGGTGTGGAGAAGAAAGAAAAATAAATAAATACATAAAACACACAAGACTGTACACTGCAGCATCACTTGTTATGGCAAAAAATAAATAAATAAAATAAGATTTAAAAAATCCTAAGAGTCAAACAGCAGGAGACTGAACAAATAATGACATATCCATGCTGCAGAGTATTAATAGAGTTATTAAAACAAAAAATAAAAACTAGATCGAACTTCATGAATTTTCAGAGAAAAATGTCCATGGTACATGAAACAAGCAAGTTGCAGAAATACGTGCACGATATAATTCCATTTTTACAAAAAGTATGTGTATGCGTGTTTTCACATAACTGGGGAAAGATATGAAAAGGTATACATCAAACTGTTCATGGTGATCACTCCAGGGCATGGAATTAGAAGGCAATAGAGTTTTACTTTATATACTAGTGAATATTTTGAATTGTTATATCAACTGTGCAATACAAAATAAAATTTGTTGGAAATGTGGGAAAGGTTATCAAATCTCCTTTCCCAGGATCATACCTAATATCACAATTTAATGAGAATTTGTCCAATTTCTTAAAATCTTCAGAAAATATTTTACAATCTTCTTCTGTAACTTTGTCATAACAATAGTTTCTATTTATTGAAAGGCTAATATGTACGTGATATGGTTGTAGGTGCTTCTCATACAGTTACTTATCTTGATCTTTCAGTAACAGCACAGGCTTTATTATCATTCTACAGGTGAGAAGATGAAATTATTCAAACAAGATCACATAAATCCAAAAAGCAGTCCAGTCAGGACACCAAAGCAGATCTAACTGGAAGGCTTGTGTTCTTCACAGGACTACACCATATCTATTAAACACATGCATCTGAGTTAAATCCCTCACTTCACTAAAAATTCAATTATTTTGTCAGTGGAAATAGCACGTACTATGGAGTCCCAAAACCTACCTCACAGAGTTGTTAGAAAAGAATCAAAGGATGTCTGTCTCTGTTTCCTCCTCTTCTACTCATCAGGCTAGCCTCCTAAAGAAAACTGTCATTCCTAAGCCACCATGTCCTCTGCTACTCCAAGCCATGCCCTTCCAGCCCTATCTTCCAACTTTATCCAATTTCAAAAACTCTCCCAGTGAGGTCTCTCCAAATCCTCTAGATTTCTCTAGATGTCGAAATCTGAAGAGATATTTTCAATGTTGAAGATTACTTCACAGCCTCTAAAAGGCAAGATCTTACTCATGGGTCCGCATAGCCTGCAGGCACAGTGTACTGTTTTGTATGTTAACAAAAACAAAAATAGTGTGGACTCTTGGTCATTTGACTAACACGTTTTTAGCTCTTCTTGCACACAGTTTGTCATTCCTGGCCCTGAATTTGTAATATTTGTTAGTAACTCTGCGGGAGGGATGATGGTCAACAATTTTGAGAGGGACATGTTCATTAGAGCCAAAGAGGAAAACTCAGTAGGGTTTAGATCATGCAAAGCACAATAAATAAGAATAGGGAAAACACAATAGCCATTGGAGAGGTAGTAGCTCTGTCTCCTATCATGTACCCTGAGACATGACTGGATTTATTACTGATGCTGTATTCTCACATAGCTTCAGTAACCTGAAATGCTTTTCATCCCCTCTCTGGCTGGTGCAAAGATCATATTCCCCAGGGACCTAGCACTTCATAATAATGATTCATTATTTATTCCAGCCCCAGGACATTTCAAATGAGTGTTTCAAACCACTGCTCGTTATTATATTGGATTTAACTCTACTGATGCATTTACTGACACCACAGGAACCACTGAAATGCAGTGAAAGTCTCCATAACTCTTCGAAAGCTATATTTTATTTGATTTTCTTTCATGAATCTCAAAACCTAGCAGTCTTTTCTACAATAATTAATCAAAACAGATACCTTTACTGAATGAATTAATAAATGAGTGTTTCAACAAGCTAGCAGAGTAAAAGACTAAGGACTTTAAAGTTTTAATGAATTATTTTTCTTAATGAGTACTCCAAGCCTCTCCCAAACCTGTGCCAAAATAACCATGAGGATAAGAGCATCTGGTATTGCCAGCATACTAAGGCATTCAGTATTTGCTGAGGAAATGAATGACAAGCTTGCCACAACAAGTTTATTCTCATTATTTTTCCTGATGACATGATAGAAATGTTGTGGATTGGAAACTGGAAATTTATGTTGCTCCCTTTTTCTGTTTTTGACTACCTTTAATTTCTCTGCTTGGGCTCACTGTGTACCTGAGTTGTAGTGTCTATATATCCTACAAATAAAAAGATACATACCCACCAGAGAGAAAATTCAGTAGTCTGCTTCTAAGACATTTCTAGAAAATAAATCTTCAGAATCAATAGAAGGAAAGGAGACAAAACAAACCCCCTCCCCACCCCCTACCCCCAAAAAGTACAGCCAAAGTATAGCTATGGCTACCTGGAAAGGATTCCTTAAACCATCAGAGGAAATCTCATCTGTAAATGTCCTTGAATTGGAAAATGGCTCAGGTGGTAGCACCTAATAAAGCAATTACATTATAAAAGATTTTAAAGCTACTGGTATTAACTGGTTTGGCAATTTTCTCACTCGATTTGGAAGCATGTGCCTACGGAATTTCAAGAAGGCACTTACCATGACTCTGTCTTTCTTAAAGGTACTGAATGCACCAATGGCTAAGCCACAAGTCCATGTATATGGAGGGATGTGGGAGGGAGGTCACAGTCTGGGGAAAGGTGAGGGGTGTTCCTCTTCATTTACATTTTATCTCCATACTGTTGGTAAAATGATTCTTCCAGTGTGGAAAGCTAGAGTAAGTCACCTCCACGTGTGAAACTCTCCTATGACTCCCCCTTGCCCTCAAGATAACCTCCTCAATATGATGTCTATCCCCTTTCAGGATCTGGCACAAAATTCTCAATCTGGAATCTCCATCTGAGAATATATATTCACGGCGGTGGGTGGGGAGAGACATGATCAATCGATCTACCTATCTCTACTTGAGAACCCAACAAAATCAGGTATTTTAGATATTGTTGCTTTCTTCAGTAGGGGTTGTTGAACTGAAGATACTGAGGGATTTACTTGTGTTTGCCTTCTTATTCTCAAGGCTAATTTGTATCACTCACTTAATAGTCCAAAAGCCTCTGCAGGCAATAAGCAAACTATTTGATTGAAAATAAAATTATAACCTTGTCCTCTGTTGCCCAGAGAATTAATTAGAATCTCAACTCACTTCCTTAGTTTAGGGGGGAAAACTAACTGAAGAAATCACATGTTATCAGTATTAATGTCTCACCCAGGCCACAAATTGCAGGCCACTGAAACCTGGGAAACAAACTGTCACCTAAAAGCATCCCCATAGACATCACTAGCTCAAACTGTTAGTGCAGACTTCTAATTACATCAATAAGGTAGTTTGGCACAGAATGGCTTATGTCTTTCACAAGTCTGAACAGAACTCTATAAAGAATCATTTCTCTATCAAACCTTCTTCCAACACTGCCAGAAGCTTTAGTCAATAGCGTCATCATTTACTCATTACTCAGGTCAAAACTTTGTAGCCATCCCCGATTCTTCTTGCTCATTTTCTACATCCAGTCTATTGAAAATCCTGGCAGATCTGACGACAATAAATATTTACACTGACCATCTCCCACCCTCACCATTACCACCTAGTCCACACCCACTGATGGGTCCCTGCCACCGCCACACTTGTCCCGTTTGTCCATCCTTTCCACAGCAGCCAAATTAAATGTTTTAATTACAGCCGCCTGCATCCCTTTCCTGCATAAAGCCCTCAATGACTTCTCACTGCAACATCAATGAACTGCAGACTCCTCACTGTGGCCTGTATGGCCTTCAGAGACCCAGCCTCTGCCTCCCTCTCTCACCTCATTCTCTCTTCCCCCTTGTTCACCAGAGCCCAAACCACTGGCCTTGTTTCTGTTAAACATGCTGAGCTCAGCCCCTACACCCTCAAAATGGTCAAAGGGGCTGCTTTCTTCCCGACATTCAGACCTCCACTCAGATGTCACTTCTCAGAGAAATCTTTCCTGACCAAAGTGTTCAATCTCTATCACATTACCCTGTTTCATTTCTTCCATGGCTCAACTTTTATTATCTGCCTCCTCTCACTGAAGTGGGAGCTCCGTAAGGGCAAGAACCTATCTGGTTTGTTCTCTGCTCTATCTTCACGGACTACAAGAGTTCTTGGCACAAACTACAGATGAATAAACATTTGCTAACGAAGTACCACAAAAAAAGGATCTCCTTCCCCACATACCAGATGGCTAGTGTTTTGCCAGAATTAGCAAACCTAGAAGGCGCTACAGTTTGAAAAACAACTTATCTCTTTGAAAGGAATGTTTCAGACCACTGTGAATCAGATTTTTATCCCAGAGTAAAGAAATGACTTGTCATAAGCAGTCGCAAGAGTAGTTCATTTTTCATCCTCCTTGGATTAAGATTTAAAAGTCTGATTTCAGCGTCCTGAGCTCTTCTAACTACACCTGATGAGTTATTTCCCCTTTCCTGTCAACTGATAAACAGAAGCTGCTGGTCAATTCTTACTCTCATTTACTCGATCTTCTATCTTTGGGATTGTTTGCTTCATCTTAATGCAGTTACAGCTCCACTCTGTGGAAAAACAGGGAAAACAGGCGATGCAAGCAGGTATGCTACCTATGTGACCACTAAGACAATCTGGGAAACTGTATAGAGATCACAGTCAGTAGAAAGATGCACAAGATATCAAAATGATGACATGTCTTTTGTTCTTACTTGGATTGGACATGGTACTCTCTAAAACCTAAATGTGAATCACAGGCCAATAAATATTTGCTGGTTTACTTGCTCTCTTCCCATAGTCCTACCTTCCCATCTCTCTTTATTTCCACAGCGGGCTTAAAACTATTCAGCAAGTTTCTCTTTTCAGGAAATTAAAAACACGGTGACATGTATAAAAGTCACAAACACAAGATGCAAAGTTCATTTTGGTCAGGCCCAGAAATGAGACAAAAGCAAATGATTTCCTATGTCTGGATGCACAGAAATACAGCCATGGAAACCAGAGGAGGCAGCACTGCCTTTTATTAAAAGGAAAAGAACATTTTTCACTGATATCCCTTGACCCTCACCTACGAATAAGATCCTTCATGAAGCTGCCAATCATGATGAGCAACATTGAATCAAGACCTAATCAATGTCCAACTGGTTCAGTTTCTAAGAGATGGGTGCAGATATGAGTGAACGATCGCTCCCAGAAAAGCCCAGAAATATTTTTAACATTTCTTAGGACTTAATACATTGCAGTTTGGAGGTCTCCAAGGTACCAAAGCACAGCTTGGTTTCCAGTAACACAGTGACACTTGACACAAGAGCGACACCACTTCCACCACTTTATCATCTAAGAATTTAAAACCATTTGGACCCAGTTTCAACGTAAGATTGATGGACACAGTATTCATCGTCCCTTCTCTAGCTTGAGTTGAATTTGAGCTCCACTTCATACTGGGCTTTTCACTGACTAACTCATTAGAGAGCTTCAACCCTTAGTGAAATTAGAAACTAGGCAACATTTATCTTTGGTGACCCAAGATAACCCTTCATCTCCACCCTCCCCCATGCTCCTGCCCCTCTTCACCTCTCAGGTTCTTTCCTTATCAAAACAGCCTCTAATGAAGAGATCTGAATTCCTTAGCACCAAAATAAATCTCTGCTAGGAGCTTCAAGGATGACTTTTCTCAAGGAGCTAAGGGAACAAATAGGAATTACAGCTTTGAATTACGCTGTTTTTAAGAATAAGAGAGCAAGCATAAAGGACAGATTAGTACAAAAAGGGAAAGTTTCATAGAGAAGCCAGTGACTGAACTTGGTTCTCAAGGATGAATAAGAATTTGTTCAGCAGTTAAGGTTAAAAGACATTTTAAGCAATGAGATCAAAATGAGCAAGGTAAGGTGGAATGAAAGCATTGGTTTAGTAGCATGGCTTTAATTTACCTCTCTTCCCCCTCCGGAAGATCTCGACCCTCGGGATTATAAAATCTGCTTATAACAATCAGTGCTCAGTTTTAGAACATAGATATGTACTGAGAATATTATTGATGGATATTCACTATGTGGAATACAATGAGTCAGACACAGCCCAACCACAAAGCAATTCACAATATAATGGGTTTCGATAGAAGTGTATGCATATCACATAAGAGACTGAAGACTGACTAGGAGGGAGAGAGAATGTTGCATGAACTGGATAAAAAGCCAGCTCACCGTGAAGCTAGTCAGCCACTAGCTTCCAAATTGGAAGTAAAGATGTACAGATGATTTAAAAAATCCTACCGAGCGATAAGGTCAATGTTACGAAGTCCTGCCTGAGTTAGAGGAGACTGGTGGGTAGAAGTGGTTGCCTTCTGTCCCGTCCTAATGTTTCCAATTTGTTGAATAAACTTAACTCACAAAGATCAGATTATCCCAGAAGGGGACAAATACCCAAAGGTTTTACATTTTCCACATTTATTAACTTATCACAGAAGAATCCCTCATCACAGGAGAATTCACCCATAGCTTAAATCATGTGGGAGTGTTCTCGGCGAAAAGGGTGACCACTTCCTTGTTTGCTGTGGCCACAGGACCCATCTTCCTTGAAAAAGAAATTAAACCTCAATATCCTGCTGATTCCTCAAAATCTTGCCTCTGTTTCTAAGGGCTGCATGACCCGGTCATCTGCTCCCCTTGCACACCTCACCCCTCAGCCTCATCTCCTTGATGTGGGGCTACATACAAAGATCACTCAAAATGAAATTCAGGAATTCTCTCACTCTGGGTAGAGTTCTCTCCGTCTCACTGCTAGCAACAGTCCCGGCTGAGGCCAGCCTTCACTCAGCCAACAGTGTGAAGTCCAATTAGAGCAGGGAGAGCTTTGCTGCCACTGCAAATGTTGACAAATTGCCCTTCACCCCTGGCTACAACATGGTCTCTGTGTTGAGTCTGAGCTCGCTAAGAAGCCTCTGACCTCTCTGGTCAAACAACCAGCTGATTGTTTTGGACGATATGAATTGTGTCAATATTTTCTTAAGGCTGAATATTTTTAACAGTTTGAGAGAATGCTCTTCAACACTTCAGGTACTGGGTCAAATGTACTTTTCCTTTAAAGAAAAAAAGGCTCTTCCTTTCTCTTTTTTTTACCTTTTGTAGCATTATGGACAATATTTGAAAAAGCTGCACTTTTTTTTTCTTGTTTCCCTTCTTGAGTGTGGAAGTTGGAAGGCCCATATAAAGATGCCCTTCTCTCTTGTGAAAGCATCTCAAGTCCAATCACATGCTTTCAGATTCCCACCGATGTAATAACATGAGCTCACACACACAATGAATGTACAGAGGATAAAATCAACCTCAGTAAACACTGAGTTTTCTATTACATGAAAATATGAATGGGGTATCCTATAGTTTCAAATCACAGAAGCACAGTTTCAAAAAGACCTCTGGGTATTATATATAAATGATGAGTTACTAAATTCTATTCCTGAAACCAATATCATACTATATGTTACCTAACTAGAATTTAAATAAAAACTTAAAAAAAAAAAAGATTCAAAAGGACCTCAGAGACCATCTTCTCTAATCTCTCATTTTATAATTTAGGGAATTCATTCTCATTCACTCATTCATTTGTTTGAACTGGGCAAGATTTATCCCAGGCCAGCATTCATCCCAGTGATTCTCCAAGTGTGATTTCGGGACCAGCAACAGCATCATCACCTGGGACCTTTTGAAAACAAAAATTCTTGAGCCCCATCCCAGATCCACTGCAACAGAAATGGTGGAGGTAGGTCCCAGCAGTTGGTATCTTAACAAGTCTACCAGGTTATTCTAGTGCACCCACAAGTCTGAGAATCATTTCCCTATACCCTATAAGTGGAATATTTTAGTCAGGGCTATTTATTTTAACTGGATTAAACAAAAAGGGACTGTTAGTCCATGCCAACTAAAGAGTTCAGAACAATCTTTGAAAAACACCACATTTCACTTTTCTTCAATGGCTGCAGATTTCCTTCTCCATCAGCTACAGACAGCCCACTTAGGGCTGTCCATGCCACGGTGCCAAGCTACCCATCAAACTTGACTTCCCGCTGCTCTCCAACAGCCACCTTGGCCATAATCTTCAGTCTCTTCCCTATGCCTTGACCACAGCACAACCATTCTCCCATTGTCATTTCATCCATGAAGTTCCCCTTGACTGAAACATGGCCTTGCCCTCAGCCAGTCAAAAATCCTGCCCCGACTTCAAGAGTAAGCTCCAGTTCTACCACTTCCATGAAAAATCCTGTCGGCTCCAACCCTGTCTTAAAATTTTTTTGTGAACTCCTACAACTTTCAGTGTCTGACACATAACAATACAACCCTTAATTACATGTTCAAGGCAGGGACCGTTTTGTTGTAAAAGAAAACATTCATACGCATTTAAATAAATAGAGATAGTTGTAAGGATTCAGAGGGACTTCATGTAACCCAATCACGGGGGAATTAGCTAAACCTCCAGTTTTGAAAGGTCCCAAATATTAGACTAGAATAATTATTCCTCAAGTTTTAAAATGCATGGACTCTCCCCCTACCCCTCAATTTTGATTAATTATCTGATCGGTGACGTTGTGAGAAGAAACTACACATGCACAGTGTAGTCCCGTCCTCTGTCTTTTCAGGAGGACTTCTGTGCGGGGCATTCAGGGGCAGGTGCTCAGGGCAGGGAGAAATGGAGGCAGGGCAGCAGCCATCACTGCAGTTTTTAACTCTGCCTCTGACGAGGTGGACAAGTTTATTTTAAAGGTGAAGATAGCAAGTCCCTTGTGACTGCAGGGTAAAAGTTGTTCTCTGAACAGTTTAATCAATAATAAAAGTGACACTTTCACCTCCATTTGTCTAACTTAATTGTCCTTTAACTGGTTTCAACTCTGGAGAAAAAGAAAAGGGTATTATTACAGGTCACCCTAAAATTTAAATAATAGGCAGCTATTCTCTCTTTCTCTCTCTGGAACTGCATATTTATCACCCCTGCTGTAAATCCACTCCAACTCCTCACATTCTGAAAATTAACTTCTTTTTAACTTGGGCTTCTGGCTCCTCATTAACTTGGGCATTTGTGTGGTACTGAGTGTTACTATTAGTGACAAAGACTGATAAGTTCCCCCATATGTATTCCCCTCTTCTTGTTTAGTAACAGAACACCCAAATTTTAGCTGGGCACATGGAAGCCCAGAATAAAGAATACATTCCCCGAGTAGATACAGTCATATGATGAAGTTCTGTCCAGTGGGATTTAAGTGAAAGAGCTGTGGACAACTTCTGGAAGATACCTTTTAATAGGACGGAATTTGCTCTTCTCTTCTGATTTCTTCCTTTCTACTAGTTGAAATGCAGTTTTTTTTTTTTAAGATTTTATTTATTTATTTGGCAGAGAGAGAGAGAGAGAGAACAAACAGGGGGAGTAGCAGATAGAGGGAGAGGGAGAAGCAGGTTTCCTGCTGAGCAGGGAGCTCAATGCAGGGCTCTGATCCCAAGACCCTGGGATCACGACCTGAGCTGAAGGCAGATGCTTAACTAACTGAGCCACCCAGGCGCCCCTGAAATATAGTTCTAATGTATGGAACCAGGGCAGTTATTTTGGACCATGAGGCAGAAGCAGTGGTATTTCAACCTGGTTCATACAGGTTCAGGACAGCAGATCATTGAACATTCAGGAATTTTGCGGCCTGTTTATTAAAACATCCATAGCTTGAAATTGGCCATGGTGGGAATATTTCTATGATAGGAATCAGGCAACGCTATGAGTCAAGCCACCCCCCTCCCCCAGAGCCAACTCACCAGCACGGCACTGGATAGAAGTACACACTGAAGACGACAAAGCAATAGAATGGGGGAAGCCTGAGTCTCTGATGGCAGTGAAATGGCTTGCCATACAAGCCCCGGGCTGCCTATGTTCAAGTGAGAGAGAAATGAGTTTCTATCTTGTTCAGGCATTTCCACCTTTCCAGTTCTTGCTTTCCACCCTCAAAGGCTAACTGAGACCTAGCTGAGGCACTGGGCCTAACTCAACATAACCTAATCATAGTTTGGGATCATTAGGAAAGAGAAATCTAACTGCTTCAACTTAAGTCAAGTTTCCATATCCTAGACACAAACTAAGGGGAACAAGGGTGTGGGTTCCATGGTACAACCTGGTCAACTAAACCCACAGCAGGGGTAAGGGTTTACATCTGGGGGGGAAAAAAAAAAAAGATTTGAATGGAGCAGACATCCAAACTGTACTGTTGTTGACTACGGTATAAAATAGTAATATTATATATATTACATATACTATAGTTGATTATACTACCATTTAATACATTAGATACATCACCTAATGTCATTCCATGTAGTGTTTAAGTCTCTATGTCTGAATTATTTTCCAAAATAGTTTATAAATCATTGTTTATATGAATTTTTCCCTATAACTGATCTATAATCCCCCTATGCCCTGCGTTCAACAGACTACACTACACTCTCTTGGCCCCTGAGAGTTTTGTCGTGCTGCCCTGAGTTAAGTGTCTCTTTTATTCCAGTGTGGTCTCTCTCCATTTGTTTTATGTTCTGGCAAACAGCTCTGATCAATAAGGCCTAACAAAAGCCGTTCAGATGACAGTGCTGTACCTGCCAAAAGGAACAAGAAAGAGTATCACAGGAAATTTCAAATGCTTGTTTTATTGTAGTTCTAGGCACCTGCAAGGAAGCAGAAACTAAAGTTCCTTAGGCAATAAGAGACTCATGGAAGTCCTTTAACTTTATGAAAATCTCATAAACATTACGACATCCAGGGCAGACTGGCCAACAATCGCATGAGTAAGTAGCTAGAGAGAGATACAGTTGGAGGCAGAACTTCAGGGGATCTGAAGAGACTGAAAAATGCTATTGCCAGTCTACTCAGAGGGAGTACATTTCTGGGGGACTTTGCTGTAAGGGACTCTTACATTGCCGATCCAGTTAAGAGTACCAAAATTCGAGACCACAACTGTACCACTGAGTGCGACATGCATCTACTTAAAATGTACACGTGTATTTATATTTCATTTGTGGGTGATATTTTATCTCCAATCAGATTATAAACTCCCAGAGGACATGGAGAGAATAAGATAAAGACGACAAGATCTTTGACCGGCTAGAAAACCGGCAAGTGAAGAGACGACTCCAGAACGGGTGTGAAAGTGCTGGGAGAGAGATGGGCGGAGGGTAGTGGTTGCTGACTCTTCAATGTCCATTCTACTCCACATGAATCATCTAATCCACTCAAGAGAATCCCACCTCCTTCACTGGTCAGTGGTTTAAAAAGGGGCCTAGGACCCAATCTTGGTCATCGAGACATGAAAATAAGTGGATTATTTTCTCACTCCTAAAAAGACACACACACAAAAAGAGACGTTTCCTTTCCTGTCTTCCTCTGGACTTCGGGGCCAACCACCTGCCCGGTGGGCTTACTATAAGAAAGTAGACACTATTTCAGCAGGTGAAAAAGAAGGCCTAGAAAGACGAAAAAGCAGGGTATCTGAGTAGAGAGACTTTAAGCGCTGTAGGAAGACGTAGCAATTACTCTTGTCCTAGCCAGGAGATAAGCCTCTTAAGTAACCAGCTGACTTAAATGATAACTATTTACAGAAATCCCATCTTATCCCTATCCTCTACTATGTTATAGGGCCAGGACCAGGTCTAAAACAAGGCCTCAGGCACAGTGCCTTGAGCAGCCCAATCAGCAGTGCTAAGACAAAGTTCAAGAGCAAAAACTCCAATGAACCTTTTGCAGGGGATAAGATTGGGTATTTGAATGGGTTAAAAAAAAACCAAAATCACTAGAAAGAATTTTGGAGGAAATAAAACAATTCCAGGATCCCCTCCCCCAATTCTTCCTCCGTTAAACCACTCATACAGAAACCTACCTTCTTTCTCTCTCTCTCTCTCCCTCTTTTTTAGATTTATTATTTATGTCACAGAGAGTGAGAAAGCACAAGTAGTGGGGACAGTAGAGGGAGAGGGAGAAGATTCCCCACTGAGAGAGAGCCCAATGCGGGGCTTGATCCCAAGACCCTGGGATCGTGACCTGAGCCGAAGGCAGATGTTTAACTGACTGAGCCACCCAGGTGTCCCCAGAAGCCTATTTCCTTCAGTTGCAACTCAAGTACCTATTTTTCACTTCAGAATTAATTCTAAATCCTGTCACTTCAGGGTCCTATTCTGCCTGGCACTGGCCATATAAAGTTCTTAACCCTCACTCTATACCAAAATCACAAGGAGAATTTTAAAAAAAATACGAAAACCAGGTCCCACTTCCAGACTGATTGAATCTAATATGAAGCCTGGACTGAGAACCACAGTATCACCATAAATAGACTGTTTGTTGTTGGGTGCAAAATATCGAGAATTATTGGGGCCCCTAGAGTAGCTAAATAAAATATTTTTAAAAAATTATTGAGGAATGCCTGGAGCTAAGAACAAAACTGTATCCCACATTCCAAATTTGGAGAACTTACAGATGTAAGGGAAGACACCTTCACCCAGGAATTGGAGAGAGTCAACATTTCAGTGACCCACTTCTTTGATGAAAAAGGAAGGATGGTAGAAAGACAGGGGTTACCTCTCTGGGGGCAGGGGGAATGTACCCTGAATGTACCCTGATAGGGTGGCAACTATCCCTCCCATCACCCCTTTGTGTTCAGATTAGAACTCTACCTGGGCCCTCCGCACAATGAGATGGACCCTGAAATGTTGCTTCCCACCACTATAGCTAAGTTGTGGGTTGGAGATTGGCTCTGGTCTGAGCATGGGCAAATCACTGATCAGGCACAGCACTTGATCTTCTGGAGAGTGGAACAAGGAGCAGGAGAGAGATGCAGAAGCTGATAGGAAGTATGGGAAGGCAAGCTACATTGCCACTTTTTGGAGTAGTAAGAATGCAGGGCTTTCCCATGGCTCTGACAGACTCTAAGGCAGGTGGCTGCTTTTTTTTTTTTTTAAGATTTTATTTATTTATTTGACAGAGAGAGAGAGATCACAAGTGGGCAGAGAAGCAGGCAGAGAGAGAGAGAAGGGGGGGGAGCAGGCTCCCCGCTGAGCAGAGAGCCCGATGCGGGGCTCGATCCCAGGACCCTGAGATCATGACCCGGGCGGAAAGCAGAGGCTTAACCCACTGAGCCACCCAGGGGCCCCCAGGTGGCTGCTTTTACACAAAGCTGTATGCCCCATGGAATAAAGGAAAATACTGCACCTGAGAGAGATCCCTGCCTGGAGCCTGGCCAGGGATAGCCTGTAGAGCCCACTGAAGAACCAGCCCTGTGCCCCAAGAGAGTAACAGCATTCAGGCTTCTTCCACACAGAATCAAGCAAAGGACACTTAGCGTTGGCCAAATAGCAGCCACAGCCTACAGAGAGAAGAGGTAGTACAAGATACCCTTACTCAAAGCGGGCAGGTAAGAGGACTCAATGTCAGCTTTAATTCCTATAGCAGAGGGTAAGCACAAAAAAGGGGGCTGAGATGAGAAAGAAGAGACCAAGACCCCCATCTCAACCTCCAGCATTTAAGATTAGTGGTCCTTCTGGGGGTGGGCAAGAGAAGAAAGGAGGAGACTTTGAATAGAAAATAATTTTTAGGGGCACTTGGGTGGCTCAGTGGGTTAAGCCTCTGCCTTTGGCTCAGGTCATGATCTCAGGGTCCTGGGATCAAGTCCTGCATGGGGCTCTCTGCTCAGCAGGGAGCCTGCTTCTCTCCCCCTCTCTCTACCTGCCTCTCTGCCTACTTGTGATCTCTGTCTGTTAAATAAATAAATAAAATCTTTTTTAAAAAAATCATTTTTAAACTCAAACGAACACTACAGGGTCTTGAGGTTTCAGTGATACTATTTCAATAAACTGGAAGTGACATAAGTTATGGAATTAGGCTGGGACACCCTTAAGGGAGCTTACCACCAGCAGACAAAGAATTTTGACAGAACACAGTTAGCAGCGATTATAGGAAAAATAAATCCCTTTCTTGTTTATATAAGATTCTCACAAAACTGGTGGCATATGGCAATGTTCACAGTCCTTAAACGTGAGATGAAGTGTTGCCTATCCTAAGTAACGCATTTATGTTTCCAATGAGGTTTTTATGGAGACAAAAGTGGAAAAGGGTGCTGGTATGAGGTGGCGGCATAGTTTGAGGGTATTAACTCGCCAAGAGCCAGATATGCCTCAGAATAAAAGGTAAATAAATGATCCAAAAGAGGAGCCTCATATTACCTACCAACCAAATCATGTTCCCCATGTGAGATTCTTCTAATTGTCACAAAGGTTGTTGGTTGTGTATGTAGGTTTCATGGTCATCCTCATAATTGTGAATTAAGTGAAAAACATTTAAAAATAACCAAATAAAAAATCAATGTGGATAGAGAGCCAGAGGGACTCGGATGATAGTTCTGAGTCAAACTCTCCCCCATTGTCCCCCTCCTTTTCCTGTAATGAAATAAGAATCCAGCCTAATTTCCAGGACACAGCAAACCCAGGACCGGTACCTCACGGCTCAGCCTTGAAGGAACTGATAGCTACAAACTTGCTTCTGTTTGCTTACCAATTGTGTTGAATACAACTAAAATAGTACAACAAATAACTCCTTTCTCAAGACTTAGAACCAGATTAATTTTGCATATCTGCAGTTTTCTACACCATAACCACCTATCCCAGAGGCCACTGCCCTCAGGTCAGCAGACAGAGAGGGATTCAAGATGAGACTCTGGCTTCAGAGTGAGTTCCATAGCCTGAGGTAATTGTGATTTGAGGTATTTTTGAAAGCCCTTTCCCTTCCCTCTGGGCCAAAACTTTCTTTCCTGTGGGTCTGCAAAGTAGTGCGTGAAATTCTCAGCATTCCTGTCATTCCCTAGGGGCTCGGGCAGCTCTCTAAACATTCTTGCCCACAGGCACCTGAGGAATGGGCCCCCAAGTTCTTGCGTGGGAAGACAGCAGGAAGTTAAATGCAAAGTGCAGAATATTTGGGAAATATTTGGGAAAATGACAGCAAGGCCTAAAGCAAACACAGAAAAGAGTGGAGTGTATGTGATAAGCAGGTGGTCTACGTGAGCGGCTGCCGCGGATGGTTCCACCACTCAGCGTGGTTAGTGACCTACCTTGAAATGGAATGTGGGCCAGGAGAAGCTGGTACAAAGCTTTGAAGGCTGGAAAGCAACCCAGCGCCCTAGCACAGATCCTTAATAAAGAGTCTTAGCTAGTTATCGCTTGCAGCAACCCTGGAAAAAATGTTCTCACTGAGGTCCTAAATGGATCTCAGAAGCCCTGTTCAGAAAGCCCAGTCATTGTACACGGAGATGAGCTACACTGGCAAGAACCTTCTCCCCTTTCTTTCTTTTTCTCACCCTCCTTCCCTCCTCTTTTCTTTCCCACACACAATCTGGGAATTTATTTGGGTAAATTTTTTTTTGGAGAACTGGGGTCCATCTGCAGTTTATTCATTTAGGCCACAGACAGGCCACTAGAGGGCAGTGTCATCACTAATCACGGAAACTCTCCTGAGTTCCTCTGGCTTCGATATTGGAGGCAGGCCCATCTGCACATCCTGTGACAGGATGTTTCAGAACTTTTCCCTCAATTCCCATTGTAAATAAACAATCTCGGGGTGGACACATCCAGATGCACATCACAGCTGGTATGAATTGCCCAGGCCAAAGTTTCTGGTAATCTATAACAATCTTGCCCAAAATTGTGGGCACAGTTCAGAATCCAGAACCTACACTTGAATATCTGGCCTTCTAAATTTCTTCCTGAATTTTGGAATTCCTCTCATATGCTATCCTCAAGAGCAAAAGGAACTTTTCAAAGAAATGAAGAGTTAAATAATCCAGCACAACCTGTTTGTACAAGATTCTGTTTTGTTTCCATATTCAAGCTGGAAGTGTTTGGCTTGCTGTAAAGCAGGGTTGTCCAACTAGTCGAAAGTTATTAGGAGATTAGGCATGTGTGCAAACACAGGGACCAAGGGCCACAGGTTTCTCTCTGCTAGAGACACTGAGAGTGTAAAGTGTGCCCAGTAAATTTGGTCCTACGTAAGTATGCCAAAGAAAACAAAGTTGCTAGAAGTTTGGGGCTTTTTTTTGGCATTATTCCTCTTCCTGTGAGTTCAACTAGTGCTCCTAGGCAGACTTTGCACCCTTGCATGGGGGCAGGCGAGCATCTGATTTTTCTGAAATGAGTATCTTAAGAAGCCGTGCAAACTAACCTACTGACCGAACACCTGCATGCCATTATAAATCATCAGGTAAAGGACAGAACATGGCATGGGTATGGCTGCCCCAACACTGGTGCTATACTTCTTCAAACAACAGATATCTGCTCATATCAAGTTCAGCCCCAGTTTATCAGCAGAAGCAGATAAGGTGAGGGAAACATCTGCAGCCAGAGAGATTTCTGGAATTTTCCTACAGTGCTGAAATACCATCCAAAGTTCAAGTGGGCCATATTTGGACAAAGATTGCTATGTTATTTTTTCTATCTTTTGTATTTTCCCTGCTATATAATAACATTAACACTCTTTACACAGGTCAGCACTATTTACCCAAGACTTTCCCACAGGTTTCTCTTTTTTCCTACCATCTCTTCTCAAAGCATCATGAGTACATGCTACATTTTTTTGAGGGGAAAAATAAAATAGAGGAAAAATATATAGAAATTAGTCAGGTGGGGATTGTAACTCAGCAAATCCACATTTACTGAGGCGAAGATGGAGCTGAAAATTAGTCCCAAGGTTTAAAGATCATGTTTCAACAGAAGACTTCCGGAGAGTTGGGCCAACATTGTGTTTCACAGCAGGTGAGGAGAGAAAAAAATACAGGAAAACAAAGACAAGAAAATGCTGTGGAAGATGACTGACTCCTGAGCAAAACCTGACTAGGTGGACTATTGACAAAGCACGGAGATGGGCTTGGGAGTTTTGCAGATGACACCAGTGGCTTTCATCCACCTCCTCACAAACCCGGGAACATTACCAAGAAGACATCACAGCCTTTTCTTTTACAGGCACCCTCTTTACAGTCTTTACAGGACTGTGCCCCAGGAAATCAGGGAACAAGCACCTCTTTGGCTCCAGCTTCCCTTTACAAATCCAAGATCTTGGCACACTGGGACAAACAAAAACAGAGGTAGGAAAGGATAAACAGGAGATGAGATCCCAGTTGTAACTGCCTAAATAGAGTTGTTTTAGAACACAACAACTTGGCTTTAGTCTGTATTATTCTGAATGTATAATCACTGTGGCCATCTTTTTCCAGGAAAAGAATTTTTGTTTTACTATTTTTCTTCTACCCTTTCACTCAGAATGAATGCCTTCCTCATTAGGCAGTGTTCACATGCCCTGGGAAAATGTGTTTGGAATAGAGACTCCCTGGAATCGCAGATTAAAATGCCAGCAGAGTTGAGTACGTTCTTCCCTATTCTGAGCTCGTTAAATGAGAACTCATGTCGTTCTCCTTGCAGGGAAATTCTCAGGTAAGACTGTTAAAGCCATGGAGCCATCTACTTAGTGTGGTTATTAAAATCTTATCGCACTCAGGTAAATAGTGAGTAAATTGGCAGCTAGAACATCTTTTCCTGTTCCAGCCTCTGTATTTCCTGGATTTATAGAGGCAAAACAAATAGGGAAGATTTGGGCCTTCTCACCCATTTTGAAGATAATAACTGAACACCTACGCAATGTATTAGCCCCTGGAGTGCAACAATGAACAGGGCCTAGTCGTCTTTGCCTTCAGAGTCTAGAGTCATGAGGGAAACAAGCCAGTTAAAGGCAATTATAACTTCACATCTACTAGGGTAACTATCATTTAAAAATCACCCAAAAAGCATAAATAGCAAGGGTTGGCAAGGAGGTGGAAAAATTAGAACCCTCACAGATTGTTGTGGGAATATAAAATGGTATTGAAATGGTGTGGAAAACAGTTACCACATGGTCTAGGAATACCATCCCTAGGTACATATCTGAGAGAATTAGAAACACAGGATTACAGAAAAACTTGTACACAAATGTTCATTAGAAGCATTATTCATAGTAGTCAAAAAGAGAAAATGACTTAAATGTCCATAAATTAATAAACTAATGACTATCGGATAAGCAAAATGTGGTATATTCATACCATGGAATATTATTCAGCCATAAAAAGGGATGGAGTACTGACACAGACTACAAAATGGATGATCCTTACATTATGCTTAGTGAAAGAAGCCAGACACAAAAAGACAAATGTTGTATGATTCCAATTATATGAAATGCCCAGAACAGGCAAATACACAGAGGTAGAAATCAGATTAGTAGTTGTCAGTGGATGGGAGAAGTGGGGGGGATTGGGGAGCAACTATCAATAGATGTGTGATTTCTTTGGGGGAGGATGAAACTGTTCTGAAATTATACAGTGGTGATGGGTGCACAACCCTGTGAATATAAAAACCCCGGAATTGGGGCACCTGGGTGACTCAGTGGGTTAAAGCCTCTGCCTTCGGCTCCGGCCATGATCTCGGGGTCCTGGGATCGAGCCCCGCATCGGGCTCTCCGCTCAGCGGGGAGCCTGCTTCCTCCTCTCTCTGCCTGCCTCTCTGCCTACTTGTGATCTCTGTCTGCCAAATAAATAAATACATCTTAAAAAGGAGGGGGGAAAAAAACTTAAAAACAAAACAAAATAGAACAAAACCTGGAATTGTATGCTTTGAAAGGGTGAATTTTATGGTATGTGAGTTATATCTCAATAAAATGAGTTAATTACAATGCCACATGACAAGTACCTCATGAGAACACAGTGCTGTTTGACATATTTGGAGTGGAGCTGGAGAAGGAGTCCAGAAAGGCTTTCTGAAAGAAGAGGCTCTCAAGCAGAGACCACGAAAGACACGTAGGAGTAAGAGGGACAAAGGAGGGGGAATGATCAAGGCTGAGGAGAGAGCAGAGCATGCCCACTGCTGAGGGGAGAGAACACAGGGCACTGCAAGCAGAAAGAACGTCTGCTAAGCCCAAGCAGTGCTGGCCGCAGGCAGAGGAGAGAAAAGAGCCTAGGGATAAAAGGGGCCAACAGGCTAAAGAATTTGGACTTTGTCCAGATTATAAGAGAAAACCCTTGCAAGAGTTAAAGCTCGGGAGCAACGGATCTGAACCGCTCTTCCAAAGGGTGCTTCCAAGAGCAGTGTGAAGAACAGACTGAGAGTGAGGCAAGGCTAGTGGCTGAGAGATTAGTTAGATTACTGCACTAATACAAGTCAGAACTGACCAAATAGGGGAAACTGGAAGGTACTGGGGAAGTTTATCCAAGCTCTCTGTAATGTTCTGCCAACCCTAACAGCACTGGCCTCCACCAGGAACGAGAAGATGTGGTCCTGTAAAGACGTAGTGCTGAGACTAACAGCAGGCCCTAGCCCTGCCTTTGGTCTAAAGTTTCTATTCAATCCCCTCTAGACTTGGTTTCCCTTTTCCAGCCACCATGACCATAAATATCCTCACCATTTGCAATGGAAAACTAGTCTACTCTTCATAGAGGATGAAATTGAGAGTCAGAAACACTTGGGATTTCAAATTCCTATTCTGCCATTTTCAAACTATGTGACCTTACGTAAGCCGTTCCATTTCTGACCTCAGTTTTCTTCAAATGTGAAATTCGGAAGAAACTGCATATCTCATAGTTTTTACTGAGAGTTATGACTACAGATGTAAAAAGCAGCCTTGTACCAGGCCTGTCCTGTAGTGGGTGTCCAACAGATGTGGTTCTGTACCATTCAAGCCCTCTGAGATGGTAACTCTGTGGTTAAAGTTGCCATCATAATTTCTCAATGCGAGTATGAAATCAAAGAGTGGTAAGTAAGCCTTAGGCCCTGTGCTGTCAATATTTTAGGAAGCGAGGAAAGACTATTCCACTAACAATCTAGAGACAGGTATTTGACCAGATGACAAACCTAAGTCATTTGCATCCATGGCTCATTAAGTACCACTTCAAAATCAAATATATTTAAATCAATTCCTAAAAGGAAAGATCTGAGAGCTCCTCAGACAAGTCATCAAACAGGGCTTGTTTACACCCAAACAGAAAGGCCAAAGTTCCAGGTAAAGGCTCTCCTTTCTGGCGGCTCAGCATAACTCCGGGGCAGCAGACCATATAAATAGTTTGAGGTACTGAACAAATGGAATGCTGTCTGGAATGATAATGTGGAAAGAGAAAAACAGTTCATGTAAACACAGCAGGCAATTTAATTTAAAGAAACACATTTAACAAGCCACCTCTATGGAGCTTTCTAGGCACAAGTGTCTGGTTAGGTTTTTATGCAGAAAGGTACGCATTTAAAGAACAGCTAAGAAGAGAAAAATATCACAAAACGTCTTAAAACCTTACTTAAGGAGCTTATTGTTAATCAGCACTAAAACCAAGGTCTTCACTCTCCTGCTTTACTAGGATGCAGTTTCTAGTGGTAAAATGTAACCTCGTAAATGAGCCCCTAAACTTTTGGAAAGATTTCTCTCTCTCCCTTTATCTCTCTTCACACCCACACTCACACCCACACACACAATTATCTTCCATGCATTTGAAATGTTTCTTTCTCACCCTCTTTTTATCGTAAGAAAATTTATCTCCAAAGAAACAACAACCTTCCCAAGTATTTTTCTTTGTTCGCAGATTACTGTAATGGGTTTCCAAAAGCACAAGGTGGCAGAAGCGCACTAGGAATGGGGCTGGAATCAGCTTGGCTATCCTGGAAACTGCAGCAACAATCAAGTTATTTTTTAAGAACTTGTAAGAACAAATATGCTCAATAAAGCATGTGAAATAGGACTGTAAAAAGAAGAAAGAGAATGCTATCACCCAGAGATACAAATGTTTAATTCTTCTTCCAACTATCTCAGTAGTTGTGACTATACTAGAACATGCAACTTTATGTCTTCCTTTTAAAACTTTAATAAGGTAAGCACTTTTGAAACTTATTTATTCATATAGCTCATTCCAAAAAAGATCGTTCATTAGAATGTGGCTTATTTAATCTAGCCATTTTCCTATTACCAACAACTACTTTAAGTGAAACATAACCAATAATGTCTCACTAAGTAAATTTACATTTTTAAGATGCCATTTCCAAAAATAAAAAGCCAGTTATCAGAGAAAATCAGAACTGAGCAAATATAACGGTAACCATTTTTTTTTTTCTAAAACAGAGAATGAAATGATGGTATCCTTCTCTGTCCAAACAGCATCTACTCAGACTTTTGTAACTCCAGTAAACAAATACAGAACATATGATCTCTTGAGCTGACCTATATGTAATTGGATCTTATTTTTCAAAACTGTATCTATTGTGTATAATATGTATTATATGTGTGTATACCTGTTCATTTATGTACAATTTTAAATGTAGAAAATATACATAATAAATTAGTTTTTTAAATATTTAAGTTCTTCCCAAAGCAGCCAAAAGTCATTTATATTTTTAAAAGATTGCTATAATTAGCTTTGCTCTTAGAAAATTAGCCAAAGCCAAAATTTATTGCTGCTTTGGAATCATGAATCTGAATGCTGAAAGGAACTGCATACAAATAACATTGTTCGAATAAGCCATTATTGTTCCCCTCTGTTCAGGCAAGTGAAGCTTGCACCAATATCAGGCAACTAAGGAGGAGACGTGGTACTTAGAACTCTGTAGCAATTGGAAAAATTTCATATGTTTTGGGTCCTTAATTCACACCTTTAACACACAGGTCAAACTGAGCAATTAGAAATAATGTGATGACTCCTCTCCTTTTTTAAATGAAAACTTAATTTGCTCTGTTAAATGAGCAAAATACTGACTTCTGTAGGAGGGAAAATTCAATTGTCAGGAACAAATACTATTACATTCAAGAAACTCCTGAATGCTAAGTCTTGACTCTCTCCTTTGTAAGAACTTAGTAGGTATCACATGAAATTCTCTTTGAAGAACAACTCTATTCATGACTCCCCCTACCCAGTCAGAACTTCAAACCAAAGGGCTCTCACTCTGATGGTTTCACTTGCTCCTTTCCAGCCTCCTTACCAGGCGGCTTTGAAGAAGTTTCTCATTTTATTCAAGTGCTCTCAGTCAGTTCACAGAGGGGATTTCTTCTCCTCTGAACACCAAGGTTAAGTCTTCAGGGTTCAATACACTGCAGTTGGAAAATAGCTGAAGAGGGGAAAAAAATCACCTTAAAGAAATTAATAGTGCAGGAACTTACTGCACTTTATCAACATTTCTTCTCTTTAGGCCTATATAAGAAACTCAAGAGTCTAGATAATCTGTCTATAACCTCAGTTTCAGAAACTTTTTCTGCCTCCGTGATTGCTGAGGTTCCCCAAAGATTGGGCTTATCCATTTCCAGAGCCCTGGGGAAGATGAAAAAACAAGAACTATATTAAGTAGCAAGCCTTGTCTTCGGAGCATCCACATGTTAAAAGCCTAGAGATTCTGGTTTGGAAAAGCTAAAAAAGTAAACACCAACTATGATGACTGGAGAAGTTAATCTTTCCTTTGCTCAATCTTGTCCTCAAACTTCCAATAAAAATAATTTAGGTTTTTGCCCTCGGAATTATTTCCTTACAGAAACTGCTTACCATCATACAAGAATAGCTTCCCCTATTTTTTGTTTATTTGTCTTTCCTCTATTTCTATTCTTTCCCACATAGATTAAACCAAAATAAGATTAGCCAGACCTAATTTGATTCCAATCCAAACCACACACCCTATGTATTCCATTCCAAATCAAGTTTAATTTACTGACTTCCTTGGGTCCCAACTGAATGACCTACTGGAATTCATGAACGAGGTCACAGAATATTATTGCAGGCCAAAAAAAGAATGTGAAAAACACAAACAAGCCTGGAAACAGATTGGCCCAAAGACATGACTTTCTTAAGGATGTTTTTTGTGGAATTCAAATGATAAAAGATCAAGTCTTCCAACAGGAAAAGCAGATGAAGAGAAGCAGATGCATTTGTATTTACCTATCATTCATTCATACATTCATTTGTTCATTCATTCATTCATTCATTCAGCAAATATTTATTGAGTACCTATCATACCATCAGCCCTTCCATACTCACAGACCTTACAAAAGCACAGGAGACTTGAAGAAAACATCTGCTTTTCTGGTTCCCAATTTTGCACTGAACTGTATGTTGTAAAAACTGCGAGCATGAGCTTTACTTTTTATCTGCTTTATCTTTTGGTAATTTAGAAGCTAAATTAAAAACCTCCCTTTTGATTCTGGCAACCACAGCTTTTGGATTCTTTAATCCAAAGGATTTTAGACTTTTTTAAAAAAACCTTTGAAATAAGATTGACTGCTAAAAGGTAAAGCCAATTTCATTTGATAACAATACAAGAGCTAATAAGATAACAGCTTTATATGGTTTTATACTAGTGGTAAGTCACTAATACTGTTATAGCTCATGTTACAAACTTCCACAGTATTTTTAATCAAGAATTCCTCCTTATGATTCAGAAGATTCCTGCTTAGTCCTAAATCTTTGGTTTTGCTTTAACAATATATCATCTGCTCCATTTGGTTTAAAAACAGAAATTAAACACATGATAACAACAGAGTATAAATAGATAAGACTTCCATAAATAGAACAAAAATGGTCACTTCTTGGTTATAGCATGTCATTTTGGTGGACAGGAAATCAGAAAAACTATTTTAGTCCCCATTTCAGCATTATTTAGCTAATTAATTTTGGGCAAGTCCCTCAAGTTCTGTGCCACAATTTTATACACTATTAAGTGGGTATAAAAATTGTCCTTTTAAGTTTTACAAGCAGTACAAAATCATTAATTGTAAAGTATTTTATTGTAAAGTATTTTAAAGTATTTTATGTAAAGTATTTTATGTAGTTCCTAGTGCTACTGGTATACGAATTCTGAAAAGGTCCAGAAAAAAGTCCATTTCCAGTTTCATTTCATGTAGTATCTTAAGAGACAAGGTACATTTTTTTTTTTTAGGTTTCTTGTTTAATATCTAGAATATTGTGTTCAGATTCAATGAATTCTTTAAATTCCTTTTACTGACATTCATTTGGACCATGAATCCAGAATCATGTAGGCATTTTTGCTATTACATGAATATACTAACTAGTTTGCTCAAGTTACACAGTAAGTTAGTAGCAGGATCAAAGGTCAAAATCTCTGATCAATATCCTAAGATGCCAGGATCATTAGGTGACACCTCTGCTAACAAGCGAGAACTGTGACACCCTCTCTAATATATCAACAGAATTCTCTAAGCAGAGCCTTATTTTAGCTATCAGTTTCTCTCAATTCAGATACTAATTTTTTTTTTTAACCAGATCTGCTTCTTTCTCTTTCTCTATTCATGCCTAACAAGCAAAGACACAGATAAAAAGAAACCTGTAAGTGCAGAGGCAAAGAATGTGAATAATCCACAAGCCAGAAAAACCTGACTAAATGAGAATTAACTAAATGGATTTCTTTTCTACAGTTTAGAAAGTGGATTACCTTAAATCATATGGTTAGTCTCAAGATATACGGCAAGGTACAATGTGAGTGCAATTAAATTTCATTTTCATGAAAACTTTTACATAGTCATAACCTGGAGATGAGGAAGTGTGTAAGTTGGCTTATCCTAAGAGAAAGAAAAACATCTGTTACAACTCTGTCACCAGGACAAAACAGTAAAAAATCATGAAAAGCTTTCAGAAAAGTTAGTATAGTCATCGAAAGTAATTTATAAATTGGCTGGAGATCTATTAGTAGTACAGAGTCCTTAGAGATTAGGAAGAACTGGAATATACAGACAAAGCATATATGGAAATAACAATACCAATGGTTCTGCATTTACCATATGACACACATTGATTGATCCAGGAATTCTTTAAAATCTTACTTAATTCTTACAAATGCTAGATCCTGGGGCGCCTGGGTGGCTCAGTGGGTTAAAGCCTCTGCTTTCAGCTCGGGTCATGATCCCAGGGTCCTGGGATTGAGCCCCACATCGCATCGGGCTCTCTGCTCAGCAGGGAGCCTCCCCGCCCCCCCACCGCCTGCCTCTCTGCCTACTTGTGTTCTGTCAAATAAACAAAATCTCTAAAAAACAAACAAACAAAAAAACACACACAAAAAATGCTAGATCCTTAAAAAGTTCACCAATCCTTTCAGAGAATTAATCTCTCCTTCCTCTGTACTTGTTTACATTATGTCCATCCTTTATGTAAATTTACCGAAAACAGAGGCAGTCTGATTGCCTGTAGTATGCCTTGGGCATCTATCATAGTGCCCTGCCCAATAAATAGTCTGGTTTAAGTGAGTGGTTTTCAAACTTTGGATGCATAATGATTACCAACAGATTTGTTAAAAGGGCAAATCCCCAGGCTCCAGAAAACTGGACTCGGTACAGCTGAACTGAATCTAGTGATTAATTCAGATATTCAATAAACATTTATTAAATACTTTATGTGGTAGGTGTTATTAACTCCACTTTATAGACAAGGAAACAAAGCCATGGGTAAAGTAACTTCCTAATGGTCATAAAACTTGTAATAGATAAGACTCAGGGTTAGGCTAACATAGCAATCAATCAATGTTTCTCATTCACTCATTCATTCTTTCTTGCATTTACTTATTCAACAAGTATTTGAAAACCTCCTATGGGCTTTCAAAAGGAAAATGGAGGCAGACACTAAATGCCAATTATTTCAGCACCATTAACTAGCAGTCCTGGAAAAGCTTTCCCCTACTAATATAGCCTGGAGTAGCCATCAGAAAGGGTGCAAATCCAGAAGACAAAAGGGATGTCCTAGAGTTTTATTTCTAGATACAGCAGCGCTTCACTATTTTAGGAATAGCTTTTTACTTTGTACACTAAATTTATTCTATTGGGAATGTATTCTTTAAACTACTTTTTCGATCTCTTTTTCTGTGTAGCAGCTTAGTTGGCCATTTTTAAGACATCAAGAAAATCCAACTATATTCTCTAATCCATATTACCTTTGGTAACCCCCACCAATTGAAATTTAAGTCCCAAATATTTTTAGTTGAAAAACTAAACTCTATTGCCTGCCTTTTCTTATTAATGTCACTCATAGGGAAAAGTTCCTATTTCTGAACTTAATTAGAGATTGGAACACCTTGGTGGCTCAGTTGGTTGAGCACCCTACTTTTGATTTCAGCTCAGGTCACAATCTCAGGGCTGTGATATCGAGCCCCATGTCGTCAAGCTCTGTGCTCAGCAGGCAGTCTGCTGGAGATTCTCTCTTCCTCTGCCCCTCCTTCTTGTGTGTGAATGCTCTCTCTAAAAATAAATAAATCTTAAAATAAATACAAAAGAGATTAAACTTTCTTATACTCTACAAATTTCATATAATGAAAAGTGAATCACCTGTTTAAGCTGAGCAAGATAGTATCCTGCTAGAGTGATACTAATCAGAAATGTAAGATCTAGGAACAGACAAGTATAAAATCCAGTATTTGAGGACAGACTACAAAAGGAATTAAGACTGTGTGTACAATTTCAAGTTAATACATATTATTGGACAATAAAATGTTCACATCCTAGTTAACTCTTTTTTTAAGTCAGAAGATAAACATTGCTTTCAAATTTGTGCAATTCAGAGGGAAAGATGTTTTGTTCTAATCTTTTTGAATACCCCGTGGCATTCTGCCACAGTGGTCAAAAAAATCATCCCCAGTAACACCTATAATTGCCATTCTCTATTTTACTGACTTACAGTAAGCATATCCAAATCAACAAAAATTGCTTCTTGTTATCAAGGACCAGGTCAGTAGACAAACAACTTCTTGCTTTGATATGCTTCCTGTTCTCTGTTATTAGGACATACTGGTCATAATAATCAGGTACACTGAAAAGACAAGTAAAGTAGAGAAAGAAATTGATTTGTTGCCAACCTTCGTGAATTCACGCTGATTCATCCTGTTTGTTTAGTTCTCATAGCAGCTTGGCTAATGACACTGCCCTGGAATATATTTGTTCAGGAGTCCAGGCAGAGGCATTTCTTAGCAGGAAAGCAGGCTGAGGATGAGGCTGGGGATTTGGAAAGAAGGGAGACCTAACTGGGAAATACTCAGAGCTTCTCAAGTAAACTAACTCAAGAAGCTCTTTATTTCTAGAAGATATTTTCCTTTATCCAAGACTTTGTCCAATGTTCCTTCAGTAGCTACATTTAGCAGGGAATATAGAAATTGTATTAGATTTTTATCAATACATACTGCATTCTTTTTTAGCGCAGAGTTTTGACTTGCTTCTAAGGACAACCTCCCTAGAAAAGCAGCAATATAAATCCAAACGGTAGTTTTATTACTTATCCAGAGCTTCCTGACAACTTTTTTTTTTTTTTTTTAATTTCAGGAAAGACAACCATTATAATGTTCTCAACTCCATTGGTACAAATCATACTATAAGAATTACCTCACTTTAATTCTTCTCCCTCATAGCTATGAACAGGCATTGTATCACACATTTTACATGTATTATCTCATTTATTCTTCACAATGACCCAGCTAAGTTGGCACTACTTTGTCTTGTTGCAGATGGTGAGATTATAAAGCAACTTGTTCAAGGTCACACATCTAACAGTGGTACAGCCAGGATCTGATTTCAAGTAGGTCTAACTTGGAAACCAGTGCTCAAGTGGGTTGGAAGCTACCCCTTCAATAGGTGGTATGCATACAAAGAGCATTAGATGAGGCCCTTCGCTGTAAAACCAGGATTCATCAGATGAATACATTTTCTAAATATTCCTGGCTATAGTTGATACCAACCCTTCCTCCCCAACTCCTTCAAAGTTTGCTTCAAATGCTAGGTCCTAAAGAAGTCTTTCCCAGGCTTCCGGGAATTCAATCTCTTGCTCCTCTTTTACTTGTGTAGATTCTATTCTTTAAACATATGTAAGCTTTTCAGGAATAGTCTGACTCCTTTGAGTATTCCTGTGGATGCCAAGGGACTCTGATGTAGGAACAGAACAACTATCACACTTGAACACTGCCTTCGACTATTTGTGACACTGAATTGAAATCATGTTCTAAAGAGGTAAGGTTAAAGTAAGAGTTAATTTCAATTCTCCATCAAACAGTAAGTTTTATAACTTTCTGTATCTTACAGTATTTTGTAATCTCTAACATTCCCTTTAAACAGACCCGTGTTGCAGACCAATCTTGTCAGTAATCAGACACCTCAGTTTTCAGGTCCTAGAAAGATATGATTCCATTTATACCACCATGTGAAATGAGGGTAAATGACATGTTATTCTCAGGCTTACTTCCTCATGTACAGAGATCATCGGCTTTTTAAAAGTTAGGAAGATGTTATAAACCCATTTGAGACCAAATAAGAGAACCTCCTCAAGTAGCCTGAAAAAGAGAAATAGCTCTTACCAAATTGCTATTTTTAAGAGTTTTTAAAAATCTAAGTATAAAAAGACTAATGCTATTCTATAAGTGAACCAGGGGTAAATCCTCAAAACTGGATCTAATTCTCCCACATATATCCTTTCCAAATAAATCTTTAGGCAAGGACCACAAGAAAAGGATAAAATGTACTAACCACTCAATTACCAAAAAAAAAAAAAAAAAAAAAAAGGGGCAATTGATGATTTCATCACAGGGGGAGCATTTCTCAAGTAACTAGACAACAAAAGCCTGTGAAATACACTGTACTTAGTTCTACCTCAACGGCAGAGCTCAGAAGAAAAGAAAAATCCAGGAAGAAATAATTTTATTTAGCTGTGGGTGACTTTGGGGCTCTAAATCCACGATCACTTTCAATTTCTCAAGATTAGGGGAATAAGTCCTTTCCAAACATTAGATTTATAAGCATGATTTTGAGAACATAACTATATAGCCCATGACATGTATTAGGGCTACCACTGCTGTCAAAAGATAAATGAATTTCAATTCTCATCTTTGGAAGGTCCAAAGTACATTCTAAGAAGCAACCACTCCTCAACCCTGTGTCCACATTTTTATTGGGCAGTAAGAATAAAATGATGTAGGTTAGGATTTTTTCACTGCTATGTCCCCCTTGTAGGTAGAGCAAAACCTAGCACAAAGTAGTATATAATAAGTATTTGTGAATCAATGCAATATGCAAGAATTTAGGCTAAGGTTGATTTCCATATTCAGGAATAAGAGTGGATCCTTCTTTTTGGATGGTATTGGCAGGGGTAAATGATTTTGCCAATATTAATAATTAGGTAGTCCCCTAGGTGATGACTGCCAACAGCTAGGTTTTATTCTAAGCACTGTTTAAGGACTCTTGATGGCTCAATCAGTCACATGGTAACTTCACAACCTGCCCTCTAACCATCATCCAACATTTTTTTTTTTCATTAAAAAAGTAAGGGAGTTTATATTAAGCAACATGTACCCTAACACTCAAGTTGATGCCTTTTTAAAAATAAAACCTAGTGTAGTTAACATATCGTGTGATATTAGTTTCAGGTGTACAATATAGTGATTCAACAATTCTATCATGTCACTCAGTGTTCATCAAGATAAGTGTACTCTTAAAACTCAATGACCTATATCACCCATTCTTTCTCTGGTAACCATCAGTTTGTTCTCCATAGTTGAAGCATCTGTTTCTCATTTTATCTCTTTCTCTTTGTTCATTTGTTTCTTAAATTCCACTAGTGAAATCATATGGCATTTCTTTTTCTGACTTATTTCACTTCTACTCTCTGTCTCCAACCATTTACTACAAATGACAAGATTTCATTTTTTTTATGGCTGAGTAAAATTCCATTGTATATTCCATATTGCCCCCCCCCCCCCAACACTCACATTTTCTTCATCCATTCATCCATCACTGGACACTTGGGCTGCTTCCATATTTTGGCTATTGTAAATAATGCTGCAATAAACACAGGGGTGCATGTATCTTTTCAAATTAGTGTTTTCATATTTAGGTAAACACTCTGAAGTAGAATTACTAGATCATATGGTAGTTCTATGTTTAATTTTTTAGTAATCCCCACACTGTTTTACACAGTGGCTGTACCAGTTTGCATTTCATCATCCAACATTCTTATTGCCCTCCACACCAGGACTGGCTCACAACCAGCTATGAAGATTAATCAATGGCTGGCACCTCTGCATAGACTCTCATTCAGAGTTGATTAGATATAGAAATGCCTAGTCTCTATTAAAATCCACAGGATGAGTTTGAGTCAAATTTTAATGTGGTGGGGTGAAGAAACTGCAATTCGGGCACTTTTTTATTATGAATTTTAGCTTATTATATAAGCTGTCTTTTCACACCCAACTTAATATTTATACATTTTTACACAGTTATGTGGCTGCATTCTAACTTGGAACACTTTAAAGTGACTTACCTACTTAAAAAAAAAAATCTGGACTTTTATAATTAATCTCCTGAGATTCTCAATAAACATGAATAGATTTAAATTTCAAAAAAAAAATCAAGATATATTTAGGATTTACCTTTTATTTGCCCAGAAAATGGGTAAGAAGATAAGTGAAAAATGGCAAAGGATCAAGTACATTTCTGTCATCTCCTTAAAAATTTTCCCATGAAAACATAAGTTGGAATATTTCAATATCCACATAGCTTTCACAGTTAGGAAGAGCTCTATGAATGTCCTCTGGTTTTTATATCGTCTGATAATTTCAATGACTATCAAGGCTTTAATTTTTCACAAAGAAAGGTAGCTCTTGATTCTGTGTCCTGAAAGGGAGTATACAGGATAAGACTCTAAACCTTATGCTGGAAAACCAGGAAGGGCCAAAGGGAGACAAAAGCCAACTTGGAAGGGACTCCTACTAGCTAAACATGAGACAATTTGGACATAAAAATAGTAACTGCAGTGGACTAATACACACTAAATATATAAACATACATATGACTTACCTTTGGAGATTGCTTTAGCTGTGGTCTATTATTACTAAAATGATAAAGGGAAACAACCAATGTCATCTTATCTTACTCATATTTTAAGGAACCAAGGATTGGTAATTCAAAGTTTCTCTTTAAAGAATTCCAACTACTAAGGCACATAGAATCAAAGAATTAGAAAACTATATGATATAATGGGTCTGGGCAATAATTATCAATGTCTGCTAAAATCATTACATAAAAGGTTGAGGAGGAACTTTAAAATAGTATAATCAAGCTAACACTATCCAAATCTGTTATTCTTAACATTACTAAAAGTGAGAAAAGACACAGGGTGCCTCCTCATGTGATTCAATACAAAGTACACACCACCTATGAATTACTGTACAAAGGGTATATATATTGAATCTAATAAAGCCTCTATCTAATCAATAATTTGCAGGAAACGGTGGGGGTAGAGGAACAAATTAAACAGCATCATTAAGATGCAATCTGTCAAATCCAGAGTGTGGGAAATTCTACAGAGCAAATTATCTAATTTCCTCAATTTGAAAAATGGCATAAAAATTGGAGGTATAATTTATATGCTAAAAAAGACTTAAGAGACAGATCGACTAAATGACTCTCATTTAGATCTTTATTTGAATAAACTACAGTAAGGACATTTTTGAGGTGTCTGGGGAAATCAGAACATAAAGTACTTACCATCTATGTGAGAGCCATGCAAAGGGGTCTCTCTAGTCTCCTACTGTGGGGAAGGTAATTAACTGATAGTTCTGTGGTCTGAATTTACCATGGTCTTCAACTAAGGCCCTGTTTCCTGCAGCTGCTCCCTGCCAACAAAGGAGCATAGCATAGAATACAAAGTCAATCCCACCCCTGCAAGATGTAGGTCTACTCTGATGAACAGGCACCTTTGGTTTGAGGACTTTTACACTTCCCTAAAACTTCTTTCAAACTGCACTATTATAAAGACTTCCTGCTCAGCCATCCTTCTTCCCTCTCTCCTTCACAGTAATCAGACCTGTATTAAGATCTCCCAGCCTCTCCTAGGTCCTCACGGGTATTTTCCCCCAATAAATCTCTTGCAGGCCTTCCCCTCAGGAACCTACGCTAAACAGATGATATCAAGAAATTAGCATTAAATTTCTTAGGTATGATAATATTATGGTTATTTCTTAAGTTCTTATCTATTAGAGATACATACATGAAATGATAGGATGATTAAAATTTAACTTTACAATACCCCAGGATAAAAAGAAAAACGGAGGATAAAATAAGATTAGCAATATATGAATCATTATTTTCTCAACTTCTGTGCATATCTGGAGATGGCCATAGTAACAAGTGAAAAATACCTGACCGGTAATCCTCAAAACTGTCAATGTCATCAAAAATAAGAGAAGAATAAGAAACTCTCACAACTAAGAGGACTGTTCAGAAATATAACTACTAAATGTAATGTGGTATCTTAGACTGGAACCTGGAACAGAGAAAAGACATCAGGGGAAAACTGAGGAAATCTGAATCAAGTATGGACTTTAGTTAATAATAATGCATCAATATTGGTTCATTAGTTGTGAAAAATGCACCATACTATTTTTTAAAAGATATATTTATTTTAGAGACAGAGTGCAAGTCAGAGGTGGGGAAGGGCAGAGAGAGATAGAGAATCCCAAGCAGACTCTGTGCCTAGCTCAGAGTCCAGTGTGGAACTTGATCCCATGACCCTGACATCATGACCTGAGCTGAAACCAAGAGTCAACTGTACCACCCAGGTGCCCCCAGTGACATTTTTTTAAATTAACATATAACGTATTATTTGTCCCAGGGGTATTGGTCTGTGAATCATTAGTCTTACACATTTCACAGCACTCACCATAGCACATACCCTCCCCAGTGTCCATAACCCAGCCACCCTATCCCTACCTCCCAACCCCCCAGTAGCCCTCAGTTTGTTTCATGAGATTAAGAGTCTCTTATGGTTTGACTCCCTCCCAATCCCATCTTGTTTCATTTCTTCCCTCCTTATCCTCCACAACCCCCTGCCCTGCCTCTCAAATTCCTCATATCAGAGAGATCATATGGTAATTGTCTTTCTCCAATTGACTTATTTCACTTAGCATCATACCCTCTAGTTTCATCCATGTTACCGCAAATGGCAAGATTTCGTTTCTTTTGATGGCTGCATAGTATTCCATTGTATATATATACCACATCTTCTTTATTCATTCATCTGTCGATGGACATCTAGGTTCTTTCCATAGTCTGGCTATTGTAGACATTGCTGCTATAAACATTCAGGTGCACATGCCCCTTCGGATCACTGCATTTGTATCTTTAGGGTAAATACCCAGTAGTGCAATTGCTGGGTCATAGGGTAGTTCTACTTTCAGCTTTTTAAAGAATCTCCATGCTGTTTTCCAGAGTGGCTGCACCAGCTTGCCTTCCCACCAACAGTGTAGGAGGGTTCCCCTTTCTCCGCATCCTCGCCAGCATCTGTCATTTCCTGACTTGTTAATTTTAGCCATTCTGACTGGTGTGAGGTGATATCTCATTGTGGTTTTGATTTGTATTTCCCTGATGCCGAGTGATGTGGAGCACTTTTTCATGTGTCTGTTGGCCATCTGGATGTCTTCTTTGCAGAAATGTCCGTTCATGTCCTCTGCCCATTTCTTGATTGGATTATTTGTTCTTTGGGTGTTGAGTTTGATAAACTCTTTGTAGATTTTGGATACCAGCCCTTTATCTGATAGGTCATTTGCAAATATCTTCTCCCATTCTGTCAGTTGTCTTTTGGTTTTGTTAACTGTTTCCTTTGCTGTGCAAAAGCTTTTGATCTTGATGAAGTCCCAATAGTTCATTTTTGCCCTTGCTTCCCTTGCCTTTGGTGATGTTCCTAGGAAGAAGTTGCTGCGGCTGAGGTCGAAGAGGTTGCTGCCTGTGTTCTCCTCAAGGATAATGATGGATTTCTTTCTCACATTGAAGTCCTTCATCCATTTTGAGTCTGTTTTCATGTGTGGTGTAAGGAAATGGTCCAGTTTCATTTTTCTGCATGTGACCGTCCAATTTTCCCAACACCATTTGTTGAAGAGACTTTTTTCCATTGGACATTCTTTCCTTTGTCGAAGATGAGTTGACCATAGAGTTGAGAGTCTATTTCTGGGCTCTCTCCTCTGTTCCATTGATCTATATGTCTGTTTTTGTGCCAGTACCATACTGTCTTGATGATGACAGCTTTGTAATAGAGCTTGAAGTCTGGAATTGTGATGCCACCAACTTTGGCTTTCCTTTTCAATATTCCTCAAGCTATTCGAGGTCTTTTCTGGTTCCACGTAAGTTTTAGGATTATTTGTTCCATTTCTTTGAAAAAAAATGGATGGGACTTTGATAGGGATTGCATTAAATGTATAGATTGCTTTAGGTAGAATAGACATTTTCACAATATTTGTTCTTCCAATCCATGAACATGGAACATTTTTCCATTTCTTTGTGTCTTCCTCAATTTCTTTCATGAGTGCTTTATAGTTTTCTGAGATTCTTTGCCTCTTTGGTTAGGTTTATTCCTAGATATCTTACAGTTTTGGGTGCAACTGTAAATGGGATTGACTCCTTAATTTCTCTTTCTTCAGTCTTGTTGTTGGTGTAGAGAAATGCAACTGATTTCTGTGCATTCATTTTATATCCTGACACTGTACTGAATTCCTGTACAAGTTCTAGCAGATTTGGAGTGGAGTCTTTTGGGTTTTCCACATAAAGTATCATATCATCTGCAAAGAGTGATAGTTTGATTTCTTCTTAGCTGATTTGGATGCCTTTTATTTCTTTTTGTTGTCTGATTGCTGAGGCTAGGACTTCTAGTACTATGTTGAATAGCAGTGGCATGCACCATACTAATGAAAAACATTAGTAATGAGGAAAACTGGGTGTGAGGTATTCAACTACTCACTGTACTAACTTCTCGGTAACTATCATTTAAAATTCCTCTCTAGTACTTAAAAAGCAGAAATAATTAAAAATAAACTACCTGCGGGGCACCTGGGTGGCTCAGTGGGTTAAAGCCTCTGCCTTTGGCTCAGGTCATGATCCCAGTGACCTGGGATCGAGCCCCGCATCAGGCTCTCTGCTCTGCGGGGAGCCTGCTTCCTCCTCTCTCTCTGCCTGCCGTTCTGCCTAGTTGTGATTTCTGTCTGTCAAATAAATAAAATATTTAAAAAAAAAAAAAACTACCTGGAAAGAAAAGAATTATTCTAAATCAATAAACATAGACTTTAAATTTTTTCTTTACTCACTGATATGCAACACTGAATTTCTCCTTACTGATGAATTAGCTAGAAGATACTACTGATTTTCTGAGTTCACAGTGAACTTTGAAGACTCAACCTCCCCATGGGCCACCCCAGTGTCCATACATGGAAAAAAACAAACCCCAAAACCAACAAAAACAAAACTGTAACTGATGAAACATATATTTATTTGTTCCAATCAAGTTTTAAAATTTGAAAAAAAAAAAAAAAAACCATGTTACTAAAAACCTTCACGCAATAAGAGAGATCAAGCTTAACACAGTAAAACAAAGATTTCATTCCACAGTCCCTTGAACTTAAGAAACCATTTTAGTTCCAGAGATAATACTAAACTAATGCAGTTATGTCAAGCTGCCAATATCCACGCTGGGTCTTTTCCTAATACACTCTTTTGCATTGTAAACAACAATGAAAAGATCACCTTTTTTTTTTTTTTAAGTCCACATTATATTATTTATATAATGTCCAAAAAAAGACCAAGATCTTTACCTAAAAATAGAAATGCACAATGCAAATTTGCAAGCATTGATCTGTATCAGAATCACTTCAAGGGCCTGTTAAAACATAGATTGCTGGGCCTTACCTCATTCAGGATCCAAGAGTTACCATTTCTAATAGGTTTCAAAGTGAAGTCAATACTACTAGTGTGGGGACCACACTTTGAGAACCACTGGCAGACTGTTGAATGGTACAATGATTATGTCATAAAAGTGAATATGTTACAGCAAAGCACAAAGCACTGCTTTGTGACTTTGGGCAAATTACCCTTCCCAATCTGTATTTTGCACAAGTTTTAAAGAGTCAAATAAAAATATTTAAAGCACTTAACACAATGCCTGGCAAATAGTGCTACCGAACTTCTAATTATTTAATGCTGTTATGCTATCTTGCATTAGTGTTAAAGTTGTGCTCAGACTGTCAGCTGAGTCACTATACTTAGCTGAACCTCTTAAGCTACCCTGATCTTAAAGGAGTTACAAGAAACATACTTAGTTTTTTGAAAGTGAAGAGTAAAGTTGGGCATTTGGTCCAATATTAAAAGGGAAGGTTTGTTTTCTAGCTTCCTTTTCAACCTTATCTGGTTAGACATCAAAATAAAATGAATGAATTGTAAAGGATATTATAACCAGTCCTATCTCTTTAGTATGAAGGTCCAAAATTACATAATTTCTCTCCAAGAAGTTAACCAGGAAGAAAATGTAACCGCTTATAGACGTGAAAAGGAAACTAGACACAGGAGATTAAGAAAATATGTGGGTAGTATACGGCTACTGATAGAATTGTGTGCAGGCACAGAGTGAGTCAGAAGAAAAAAAATAGGGATTTGATGAAGTCTAAGATAAAGGGCTCAAGGTCCCATTACGACTAAGAGACCTTACAATTTTTTCAACAGGCTTACTAATGGAGTAGGTTCTTATGTAAGGACTTGAGACATTATCTAAACAGTCTGACTGAAGGATGCTTGTTCACTTGTTAGACACGTATGACATTACTGAGAAGATTAATTTAGAGTTCTAGAAGTAAAGAAGACTGATTAGCTTGTGCAGGTGTATGAAAAACAACACATTAGCAAAAGGTTATGTAAACCATTTACTCAAAAAACAAAGACCAGATTTTTACATTCCCAGACTCCTACTTATCTTTTTCAAACTATAAAGGACCTGAAATTCTTTGAACACCATCAGACTTAGTTGATAATAGATCCAATTTTGAATCAGGAAATTATTCATGTAGTTTTAAAACAAAGACCATTAAAATTTTCAGTCAGATTGAACATGTGTACACTTCCTCACTTCTTCAAGAAGTCCCACCACTGAAGTATACAGATCTTATCAATACGGCATTTTTATTTTTTACAACATTTTTCCTTCTACAATAATGTATACTAAAGATTCAAATGTACTGTTTTAGTAAGAGGCACACAAATTAATTAGAATATTAACATTATCCCTTAACTCCAAAAGTAAAACTCAAGGTCAGGGTTTTACTGATAGTTCAGGGAGGAAAAAAAAATAATTAACCAGTGTTGAAAAATAAATGAAAATTTATTTTTTATTGAGTATTATTTTACATGCAAAACATATTAAAAGTGAATCTATATCAAGTTGACTATTCCAACATGAAAACCTATGCCATGGGAATTATAAAAGCTCTGTACACAATACTAATGTGGTCAATAAATTATCCAGGTGTTTTTCTATAAATATTTAATTACCTGAATTAACTGATTTTTCAACAAAACAGTAAATTTTAGTTTTCATATGGTTTTTGCTGGTAGCAGCAGCCATCTGATACTTAAACTCAGAAGAAAAACCCTGATTAAAATAGCCAAATCTTCCCAAAAAAAGTTCACCAAAAAAAGCAATGTATATCTGTTAGGTATCCAGAGGAGTCAAAACAAAACAGGTACGTAATTAGTGTCCATCAAGAGATCATCACTAACACTCTATTATTACCAAAGAAATATGTGTCAGGATGTGAACTGCTTATTAAATGTTAATACTTTAAAACAAACTAGTAATCAATAATGTACAGAGAGAATACCATTAATAGTTTGTTGTATCATTATGAGTTCTTTTTACTTCATTACTGCTATATTCCTTAAAAACATTCTCTTCATAAAGAATAATTACCTAAATGAAATATAGTAAGATATTTCCCAACATGCATCAGGTCTTCCACTCCACAATTCAGTAAATGCTGCAGCAAATTAAATGGTACCTATTAACTAGACCTGAAAGACAATGGCTAGATAATACCAAAACCAAAAACCAAAAACCAAAAAACAAATTTTTGAATGAACTATTCAGATTAGACCAGCTAATGTTAATTAAGGTTATACTTTGTGCTACTGACACACACTACACAGACTGTACACTGCTAAATGAAAGAGCTGATCCATGTCCATTTTTAAAAAAGTCTATAAAAACTATAATTAGATACCTATCAGATTAGTAAATACTTGTGAAAAGATATGAAAATTTAATATATTTATAGTCCTCATCCATATTCCTCTCATATACTGACACATAATTAC
Source organism: Martes martes (assembly GCF_963455335.1). NCBI lineage: Eukaryota > Metazoa > Chordata > Mammalia > Carnivora > Mustelidae > Martes > Martes martes. Next base: position 38,996,562 of record NC_137895.1, on the reverse strand, counting down.
TTTTAGAATGGGGAGAACATTTTAACATGCTGTGAGAGTCTAGCTAAGTAAAATAAAAAACAATATGGGTTTAGGTTTTCTATGATAATTTTTTAAGTCTTAATACTGAGAATGAAACAACCAACTTCTATACTTTAATGAGAAACTTAACAACATGGGGGAAGCACCTGAAGGGCAAAGCATTTGTTGTCTATTAGTATCATGCTTTCAGCTTAATGGAACAACAAAAGTGGCACTAGTTCTCAGATAAGTAATATATAAATTATAATCCTAGTTGATGGGATGTCCTTTACTTATGAGAGTGAACATAGTTCCAAAGCAAAGGAAGTAAAGCTTACCGTTACATATTAGGAATGGTTCAGATACAGTAAGAGAATGTTTAGCACTGACTTTAACATGTTATTTTGAAATTCTAACTCCTTGAATGCTAGTTCTTTCTAACTTACTATTTCTCCCAATGAAAAACTGGTGTGTTTGGTTTCTTACATTACAAGATGAAAATCTATGCCGGAATCTTGTAACAGGCTATTAACTAAACCATGAACAGTTACTAAATAAGTGCCAATACTGCATGGAAATTACTAGACACGGACTCAAGATTATAAAACTACAAAAAAGACGAAAGATGACTATCACTATACATATGAATATTGTCTAGGACATCAGATCAATGATCAAACCATAGGTCTTTCCTGTTTTATATTACAGTGTTGAACTTACAAAGTCATTATACTGACTTATATTTTCAACAAAGTGTTAGTGGACTCAAAATGTTACATTTTAATTTGCAATTATAAAAATCCAGATTAATCCAGAAAACATAAACCCACATATAATTGAGGTAGGGTTTTCACCTTAAGAATACATTGCTTTAAACCACAATTAAAAAGTTAACTTAAAAAAAAAATCATTGCTACATGTGTCTGCCCTGATACTAATTTTTTATGTTTTAAACTACTTGAGCCAGTGTGACTGTGCTAATCTTAATCTCTGTATTTAGTAAATTCCCTTAGAAATACATAACCACCAACCTCTTCCTTTCTAAAAGTAACTGTAGTACAATAAAATTAATAACAATTCTAGAAAAATGAAAAATGGAGGTTACTTTGTAATTCCAAGTTACTGCATGTCAGAAATCAGGGGAGACAAGTCATGTTCATGCTTCAAAATTAATAAACTTATTGTTTTGAAAATAATATCATAAACACATTAAAACTTTGAATATGCTTTATTATGCCATAAATTCCCAGGAAATATAAGAAATATCATTTCTGAGTGGTACTAAAAATTTCACAAATACTAGCATTTTACCGACAACAGCCAAGTTTTCTAAGGTAGTGCACATGTCTTTACCTTTTTAAAATCTCAGTGTTTTCAACCTCAATGCTTTTTATACATTTTAAAGGGAAATTGTAAAAGATCCTACTTAATTTTTCAATATTCAGTGTCAAAATCTGTAAGTGATATAAATATACATTTTAAGGCCAAGAGGAAGGACTGCTTGTGAACTGCTTTGCTTAAGTTGTCAGGCTCCTGTATTTGCACTAGGTATTACATAAAAAATCATTGTTGGAAATTTTCCTAACAAACCGAAGAAAAGGAAAATTTAAAACCAGCCCCATCTTTAAAAGCACTAATAACCGGCATAATTTTAAAAAGGGAAATGAAATATTCCTTTATTTACATATGGATTAAATAGAAGTTTCAAAAACTTTACTGAAAAACCAGCACACTAATATATTTTAAGGATACTGGATACTGACAGCATTTTCACAACATCCAAAGCTTGGATGCAAACTAGGAAATACCACTATTTCTGCCACATACTTAAGGGTAATTGAAGGGAGATGAGTGCCTCAGAGCCAAGGCAGTAACTGAACCTGGCATACCACTCTGATATGTGGAAAGCAGGTCACTATTCCCATGTTTGCTAACATTCTTCAAAAAGGATGCCCTTATGCAATAATTCTGTAACTATATCAAGTTTGGTAATCTAACATTGAACTTTTGGGTAAATATATTTAAACATATGAAAACTTCCCCAGAGACCAGATAAATTATTAAATAAACTAAAAGGGGGACAAAATGCTCATAGCTAACATATGTTAATTCTAGGGTCTGCAGTGGAAGATACAGAAAGGAAAGAGTTAACAGGAGCTATTTCCAAACCTAGGTTATGATCAGAATCATCAGACGGTGAGATTTAAAAATTCTGTCCAGGGTCTCAACCTGAATCTATGTAGAAATTACAGCCAGGGAATTCTTTGTAGGCAAAAGTGATTCTGATGATCAACCAAGGCTGAAACTTCTGAATGAGAAGCCAATCTAGGTTAACCACAAAGAATTATAGAATTCAACATGGGTGATATTTATCATTTACTCTACATTTTGTCCAACTGTCTCACTTCCCTATTTTTCTAATAGTAAATAATGAAGAGACTTGGCAAGCAAAGAAAAAGTTAGTAGGTTACCCCAAATGGATTTTACTATGTTTAATTGGACAAAACAGCATTAGTATACTGTTTGGGATTCAATTATCAGACAGACATTTCTTAATGTTTATATATTTTAAAAGAGGGGGTTTTCCTTACTCAACATGAAAATTTAATATACAACTCTAAACACTAAGTGATATTTAATAGAAAATTTATATACTTCAAAAATTTTAGAAATTGTTTTTAAAAATCCAATGTTAGGAAGAAAATCCCTTAAATTTGAGGTAGGGGAATAATTCTCTCAAATGAGAATAACTGTATCACAGTGTTATTCTCTAAGTTAGAAATAAGCGAAGTATTTTGATACTATTTCTGTTTATGTATTGTTTTGTAAATGTAAGTATAAATGTTTAAAGTGTGGATAAATATTTTGGTTTTGTTTTTAATGCAAATGATAATTAAAAATATAAATTTTTTTCTTTTACATTGAAATTGTACACACTCTCCTGGAATGATGAGTTAACAACTTTTTAAATATTCCATGTTCATTTATAAACCTTGGAATAATAAAAAACATAGTACCTACATAAGAAATTTTACAATGAAATTACAAGTTTATGTTTTTCAGAAGCTAAAGTGATTTTAAATTTTTTTCAATATTCAAATACAAAAATTATATTTTAAGTTACTGTAGCACAATTCAAGTATTCTCTAAAATTTTTTATATTTAGCCAACTGGTACATGATATTAAATGACTTTTCATAATAGCTTTCCTTTTTAAAGATGACTGTTAGTACAAAATGGTATGACACTCTATTACTCTAAACTGCTTTGAATAAGTTGAAAGAACAAATGACAATAGAAAAAGCCTCTATGAGTAAATCAACAACACATAAGTTTGCACACATCAGTAATAAGGCAATTGCAGGTAATTCCCCAAAAGTATTTGAATCCATGTAAACAAAGACTATGTATATTCCTTTAGGGAGAAAACATACTACCATAGATAAAATATATTCAAATGGTTGTGACTTTAAACCATATATTATTTGAATACCACACAAAACCAAAAGAGGCATAACCGATCATTTTAATAACTGAAAGATGTTACTTATTGGTGAAACAGAAGGTTGATACTGTTTTGAAATAATGAAAAAGAAGTACTTTGAAAATAAACACCCACTGTTTTCTAGAAATAAATATACATACTTAATGTATTGCAGCATAGGAATATTATCCTAGCATTAACCATAACATTCAATCAGTAGTTTTAAAATGTTTTTTCCACACTGGGTCTTGAATCTTCTACCTTGTTAGCTGACCAACAACTTTCAAAAGAGTTTTATTTTCCTGCTTTAGTTGTTCATTTTCATCTTCTATGTCATCTAGGTCCTTAAGCAAACAAAAAAGAAAATAACATAGAGGAGTTTTTTAAGTACTTAAAAATATTCTAAAGGTGATTTAGAAAAACACTTTAAAATAAATACATTCAAAGATAATTCATACATGCACTTAATTTGGAAACAAGGACAAGTTCCAAAAACAACTTTAGATGGAGTATGCCCCACACCTGAAGGGAGCACCCACTACTCAACTCCTTCTCGTTATTATCATGGTTAAAACTAGATCACGTCTTGCCAGATTTTTCATTTTTAAGAAGTCAAAAATCAGAATTCTTTAATTGTGAATCTTCTAATTTTTAATCATTATAAACAGCTTAATTTTTTAGTTAAGAACAAATCTCCCCTTACCTCAAATTGAGGGCTAAACAAAATAAATATGTGGGCAGTATGAGGTTCAGGGTCTCGGATAACAGACTGTGTCAAATGAGACATCAGAAAGATCGAGGTACGAGTTCTGGATGTACTCCTACCACCTTGTATGATCTTTAACAAGAGTGTATGTTGTGAGGTGAAAATCTGAGGAAGTGATCAAATGGAGGCATACAGTAAAGGAGATGTGGAACACAGAGAGTTGATCTGGTTCAATTCATGTTAGGTTCCTCTATAACATTTTGTTTGAGAAAAAGGGTTTTAAAGCTCAAAAAAAAGAAAGCCACTAAACTAAGTAATCATCCTCCAGCTTTAAAGTTATATGATTCCAGGTCTATGTTCCCTATGTTAATCCCAGCACCATATATACAACAATATACAACAATTTGGTAAATATGAAGATAATCCACTCTAAGTTTTAGTTAGAAGAAACTATTTCAAGGCAGAATGCTTACTGATAGTTGTAAAAGCACATATTTTAGAATTATCCTTGTAATTCAAAATACTAAAACTTGGAGTAATCAATTTAAATTATAAGCATGCTGCCAGATAGCAGCATTCTGATAAATTCAGCATACTGCCTTTGGACAATTATGTAAATGTTTTTAAAATGTGCAAAAATAGAATCTGCATTTACTCACAAACCAAATGAACGATGCTGGGGAACTTACCTGTTGAAAGCAACAATAATATACAAGATTCTGAAAATTACTACAACTGAGACCTTTCTAAGATATAGAATTAAATATGATATATTTCTGTATCATTACTAGATTATAAACTCTGTAAGAGCAGGTGTTTTATTATTCTTTTTATTAATGCACAGTGCCTAAGACAGTGCTAATATATCACAGACTTCAAAACTATTTTCCGATTTTATTAAGTCATATTCCAAAACCAGTACAGGAACACCTGTGTTCTAAACCAAGATGGAAGACTGTCTACAAAAATGGAAGAGCTCAGAATTAGGATTTTGGAATACCTGATGTCAAATACTGGCTCAGATAGTTACTCTGTGATTACCACCTATGACCTTGAGCAAGTTAAACTAAGTTTTGCTGTCCTTACCTATTACCTATAGTTAATGCCTTAGAGCTTTATTTAGAATGGGTCTATATAATGAAGCCTCTTTATTGCCTCTTCTTTCATTCTTAGTGTTAAGACCAGATTAGGAATGTTTCCCTCCCCCCACCCCCAAGCAAACTTTTTTTTTTTTAAAGATTTTATTTATATATTTATTTGACAGACAGAGATCACAAGTAGGCAGAGAGGCAGGAAGAGAGAGAGGAAAGACAGCAGGCTACCTGTCAAACAGACAGCCTGCTGCGGGCTCAATCCCAGGCAGGGTTCAATCCCAGGACCCTGGGATCATGACCTGAGCCAAAGGCAGAGGCTTTAAACCCACTGAGCCACCCTGGCGCCCCAAACTTTTTTCTTTTATCTAAAGCATTCCAGTATGCAAAACTATGGAATCTCTTCTCATCAGCATTACTTAAGTATGGCCCAGCACTAACACTTGCTTCTTAAGCAAAAAGTAAATTCTAGGGCGCCTGAGTGGCTCAGTTGGTTGAGCGACTGCCTTCGGCTCAGGTCATGATCCCGGACTTCCAGGATCGAGTCCCACATCGGGCTCCCAGCTCACTGGGGAGTCTGCTTCTCCCTCTGACCTTCTCCTCTCTCATGCTCTCTCTCACTCATTCTCTCTCAAAAAAATAAATAAAATCTTTAAAAAAAAAAAAAAAAGTAAATTCTAGAGCTGAAAGCAAGAAAAAGAATTACAAAATAGTATAATAGAGACCTAGTATAATGCTAAACTTAAAGCTGGACATGCATTAAGTACAACTGGGGGGAAAAAGGTGGTAAAACACAAAGACACCTCAAGTTTCTTATGGCAAGAAAGCAGCAAGTTTTGCTCTTCACTGAGGCAACTCTGTACCAATGTCTTTTTATGTGTGGTGGTGACCAAGCTGCCTCTCACCTCCAGACTCTAACAAAACACTAAACAAATCCATTCATCAGTCCATCCCCAAAAGAACAATATTAACTGAATACAACTGATAACTGGCCAGAGGAAATCAGTTTATAGAAAGAAATGATGATTCTTATTACCACAAATTACCATCTCTTTAATAAAATAATGAATTTACACAATCTCTTCATATATATGTATTTTCATCCAACTGCCAGGAAAAAAAAACAACTGTGAAACTGAAATGTGTGAATACTTACTCGATTTAACAAATCAATTTCTTCTTTGAGTTTTCCGATCATTTCCTCTTTATCTTGCATTAGTCTCACAAGTCTTAAGTTTTCTTGCCTTTCTCTTACTACTTCCTGGTAGATATAATTAATATGAAGTATTAATTGTGAAGTAACTGGTTGTATTTAACCTTAAATGACATGTATCTGCCAAGTTTGGTGAGGCACCTTAGATATACAAAGATTTCAATGGATTTCTTAAGTCACCTGGTGAGGGAAGGAAAAACCCAGCCTAGGAAAGACCCCAAGAATGAGAGGAATACAGGAGATGTAAGATATATTCCTTCTTCTTCTTCTTTTTTTTCTTTTTAAAGGATTTATATATTTTATTTGAGAGAGAGAGAGAAAGAGAGAATGCCCCGGTAAAGGTGAGCATGGGAAAAAGGGGAGAGGGAAAGAATCCAAGCAAAATCCCAAGGCGGGGCTTGATCTCACAATCTATTAGATCATGATACGAGAAGAACCCAAGAGTCAGATGCTTAACCAAATGAGCCATCCAGGTGCCCCATATTTTGATTAAACTGATGTTTACACAATTCTTTAACAAACAGTAATACCCAATGACTTACCCTCTTTAGTTTATTACCACCATTAGTAATGATATATCTTATTTTTTAAATGGATAATATCCTGTTTGAAGAAATTCAAATTTGTTATTCAAAATACAAAGTTTAAGGTGCACCTGGGTGGTGCAGTTGGTTAAGCCTCCTATTCAGGTAGTGATCTCTGAGCCCCTTGTCAGCTCCAAGCTCAGCAGGGTGTGCTTGGGATTCTCTTTCCCTCACCGCCTGTCCCTCCCCAACCAAATAATAAATATATGTTAAAAACAAAACAAAACAAAACAACAAACCCACAAAGTTTAAGAAAAGGAGATGGCTCTGGAAAACTAAACAGAAAAACAATGGTTCTCAATGTTACCTGTGGCTCTACCAGTTAATGGATAAAATAAAGGAACTGAAATAGATTACTGGTTTTTAAACTTTTTTTTTTTTTTAAACAATGCAACACCTTTTTCAAAGAAATCTGATTTAGAATCCGGGGCCTTGGGCTGGGTTGACTACCATGGGGGCAAAAGAAAAGCAGAACTGAAAAATTTTGCTCAGAATTTAACCTCTTTTCTGCTAGCCCTCAGAAAAAGCAGCCAGCGGGCCTCATTAAACAGCTGCTGCCAAACTAATCAGGACTGGATCCAAACTCATGTGGAACTGCAAAAGCCTTTCTAAAGAAAGCTTTTAAACCGGTTAGACTATGTATTCCTTGAAGTTTTTAATTTAAACTCACAGAAACTGGTATCAAAGCTGAAATATGAACTAAAAAACAATCGTAATGCTATACAAATTTTTTTAAATTAAATTTCTACTTAAAGCAATCTTTGTATCATAGGGAGTAATTTCAAGTCAGCAATACAAAACATTTTCAACAATCAGAAAGTAATCAGCACCATTACCAACTTTACATATTAAATGTCGAAAGAAAAAAAAAAAAACCCCAGAGACTGTATGGTTAATATATTTATGACAATATTCATTTAACTTGTTCTCAACTACACTCCTGAATAGGTCTATTCTGACAATTGTTTCAAACACCAAAGATGACTCTAAGCTCTAAACAAAATCCAGAAGAAAGTCTACAAATGATACACTATACAGATAATATAATAAACACACAGCAGGGCACACTGCCAGCATAGACTTAGAATCATTTAAAAACAACGACTGTCTTTTAAAATGTTAGCGGTAACATGTAGCAGAATGGGAGTATACATTAAATATTAAAGAATACAAGAACTGGCTCCATTCCTAAAAGTTTTAACAACAGAACTGGATAGGGAAATGTTAATGGAGTCAGAAAATGTCTAGCCACAATGCATCTGGAAAATATATACTTAAGACAGTGATTTCAAGATGCAACTTGACTATATATGGAAATACCAATTAACCCTAATGGTATCTTCTGCTAGCACCTCTCATTCTTTTCCTTTTGTTGGCACTATCTCTCCCATACAAATTTCAATTTATTTTCTCAGCTGCTATGAAGGTAAAAAAAGGAATCCCTACGGTATATGAAATTTATCAATCTTAAAATAGTTTGTAATTCATACCTTTTCAAGATCTTCAATTTTCTTTTCCAACATGCTACTCGAGACCAAATTAACTGAAGCATTTGCATCCCTGTTATATCTGCTGAACCCACTTCTATCTGTTCGGGGATATCTACTTGAGACATCTTCTTCAGAGGCAGTTGTGCTATGGAAATAAAAAGATGTATTTTATAAAAGTATCTAATACCAGCAAGAAGAATGCCAAGAATATTTTCTATTCACCATAAATAATTACCATTCCCTGAGGACATATGGTTATAGTAGCCAACACATTTATAACTAAAGAAGTTAATCATTATTCCAACACAACGAAAAAAAAATAAAAAAACAAAAAGTTAATTCTTCTGACCAATAACTACTGAGTAGCCACTAAGTACCAGACACTATTCTGTGCATGAAGATATAGCAGCAAAGAAAGACATGGACTCTGCCTTTCAAAGAGCTTTCAGTCTAACAGGGAATATAACCGATCACAATAAAGCAAGATGATCACCACAATAAGGTTAAATGTAGGGTACTATGACAACTGACAGGGAACTTAATGTAGATTACCTGTGGTGGAAAACCATTTTGTTTTCTTTTTCCATTTTTTTTTTTTTTAATTCTAATCCATCATGGACCAATAGATCAAATGAAAACAAACTAGTGGAAAAACGGGCCATATAAAATACAAGTTCACTGTTTTATTAGCTATGTCCATAAAATTATATTTCAATAATTAGAATGAACAGAAAAAAGAACTACATAAAATTGTGTACGTTCACTGAACTGTGCATATAGGCAATCACAAAAAACAGCCATCACACTAATAACTTTTGCCATTTCATAATTATAAGTGAAAGTGATGACTGAAATGGCAATTCTTCATATTAAACACCAATTCACATTCCCTGAACTAATAGCATATATGCTCATATTTAAAGTTTTTAACATAAGTGAGTTTGCTTCTTGTTTTTCATATTAGTTATTTATTACTACATTAAAAGTTACACCAAAACTTAGTGGCTTAAAACACCACACACTTACCTCACAATTTCTGTTGGTTAGGAATCTGGAAGCAGTTTAGCTGGGTGGTTATGTTTCAAGGTCTTATATGAGGTTTTGGTCAGGACTACAGTCATCTGAAGGCCTGACTAGTCTAGAAAAATTTGCCTTTGAGCTCACTCATATGGCTGATGGCAAAAGGCTTCAGTTTCTAACTGGCTATTGACCAAAAGCCTTAGTTCCTCAGTATGTAGGCCTCATGTAGGGTTGTTCACCACATGACAGCTGGTTTCCGGAGGCAGACAAGACAGACACTGCAGTATCTATGACCTAATCTTATAAGTGACATACTATCACATCAACCCTATATATACTGCCATGTGGAAGGAGATTACAAAGATGTAAATACCAGGAGGTAGGGCATCCTGGGAGCTCTGTCAGAGGCTGGCTACCATGCTTGTTAATTGACCTATACTAGGCTCGACTGATGACAATGCCAGCCATGAGGGATAAGGTATATCTAAACTACTTCTATGTTTTCTTTTAATAGCACTCATAAAAGAAAAAGTAGTTTCATAGCTGTATGTTAACAGGAATAGAAGATATTTTAAAGCAATTTCAGCTCAGGATACTAATTTTTAACTTTTACCCAAAATCCAGAAAATGATGCTTTTTAAAATTTGTCTTCAATCCTTTTTTAGTAGCTAATATCAATAATTTATCCATCAAAATTATAGTTCAATCCACAATAGTTTTTGATGAAAAAAAAGGATTCTTGAGCTATTGATTTTATATGCACTGACTTTCTTTTAATAAAAAATAAAATTCAAAGTGTGTCTTACCAAATTTGTAAATCTGACAAACTTCTTACCAAGTCTGCCTTACCAATTTGATATTAACATTTTATAAATGTGCACTACAAAAATCACCAACGATTTTACTGACAATTGTTATTGTGAAACCCATCATAACAATCTATGGAAATTTTTTCCCAAAATTTCTAAGTTTCATTTTTGTCCTTTGATATTATATAATATTAAAAACATCTGATTTTCTTTCCTTGCATGGAAAGCTAAAATCATTTTTAAAAAAGAATAAGGCTATCAGACAAATAAATCTAATTCACATATTCAAAAAGTTTGGGGACCAAACTGGTTCCCTGCAAAAACACTACGCATTCATCCCAAAGTTCAAACACTTCTGTCTGAACATTTCCCTTTGAAAATTATTGTATTCCTTAGCATATGGTAACAATTGACTGGCTCAGCTTCCAAACTATAGTTTATTTTTTTTAATCTCAAATTTAATGCATTAGTGTTTGAGCAATTCACACTTTTAGTGAACTACTGCTAATTTAGCTGATAAAGGAAGTATACTGTTTAGTTCAGCTGACAATAGCAAGGCTTTCTCAATGAAAGAAGCAGGACATTGATTCACATTATGGCACAGGTTCCAGCTTGTTTTTCTTGTCACCATCTCTCTATAATCAGAACATACTCCTACAAAAGCAAAAAAACCCTCCAAACCATATCTGTTGATTTGTTAACCTTTTAAAGTTTTACATAAGTCCTAGTAAGTTGTGTTTGTCAATAAGGAAGCTGAAAAATAAATTCTGCCTTCCTATCACTTTCATATTAACAAAATCAACGTGATCATCAAATTGTAACAAAAAATTCCTTTGCTATTCCTATCTGTCCAAGAGTCAGTCTTCTGTATCACTAAACTATTCCTAAACACATCAAGCTATGGTGTTGTCAGAAAGTATTACATAAACTACCTTCTCTGCTATGGATTCATCCAACATTTCCAAAGAAACACCTTTGTCTTTTCATTTTTGTGTAGTTGTTTTTAATGTTAGCAACATGAAAATGAGACTTTGAAAGAAACTAAAAAAGCCCTAATGATTACATAAGAAATCCTGCAGATCTGCTTCTGTCAGCTTAACTGTAATATTCCTTCTTTCAAATAATTCATTTGTGGTTGTGAATGTACTTATGTAATACATATAAATGCCACTTAAATTTTGATGTTATTATGTTGTAGCAGCCAGCACATCACTGCAAATAAACCACTGTGGTTTTAGCACTTCACCATCAATTACGGGTAAAAACCGAACTCAACACAGGCATCCCTCGGCGATACTTTGGGTTTGGTTCCATACCAACACAATGAAGCGCGTATCGCAAAAGAGTCAAATGAATTTTTTGGTTTTCCAGTGCATATAAAAGTTATGTTTACACCATACTGTAGACTATTTTTAAAAATTTTATTAACTACAAAATATTTGTAAGTTTTTTTTTAAAGACTTTATCTATTTATTTGACAAAGAAAGAGAAAGAGATCACAAGTAGGCACAGAGGCAGGGGGAAGCAGGCTCCCTGCTAAGCAAAGAGCCTGATGTGGGGCTTGATCCTAAAACCCTGAGATCATGACCTGAGCTGAAGGCAGACGCTTAACCGGCTGAGCCACCCAGGCACCCCTGTAAGTTGTCTTTTGTTTGTTTGTTTTTTTACTATTTAAATTCTAGTTAGTTAAAATACAGTACAATATTGGTTTCAGGAGTAGAAATTCAGTGATTCATCACTTACATACAACATCCAGTCCTCATCATAACAAGTGCCCTCCTTTATCCCCATCACCCATCTAGCCATCTCTCCCTCTCTCAACCCTCAGTTTGTCCTCTATCATTGAGTCTCTTATGGCTTGGCTCCCTCTCCTTTTTTCTTTTCTCCCCTCCCATATGTTCATCTGTTTTGTTTCTTAAATTCCACATATGAATGAAATCATATGGTAAGTCTTTCTCTGACTTATTTTGCTTAGCATAATACTCTCTAGCTCCATCCACATCATTGCAAAAGGCAAGATTTCATTCTTTTTGATGGTTAAGTAATAATCCATTGTATATACTACTACATCTTCTTTATCCATTCATCAGTCGATGGACATTTGAGCTCTTTTCATAGTTTGGCTACTGTTGATAATGCTTCTTATAAACATCAGGGTAAATGTACCCCTTTGAATCAGTATTTTTGTATTCGTTGAGTAATTACCTAGTAGTGAAATTGCCAGCTGATATGGCAGTTCTATTTTTAACTTTTTGAGGACCTCTATACTGTTTTTCCAGAGTGGCTGTACCAGTTTGCATTCCCACCAATAGTGCAAAAGGGGTTTCCCTTTCTCCCCATCTTTGCCGACACCTGTACTATAGCCTATTAAGTGTGCAATAACATTATGTTAAAAAAACAATGTACATGCTTAAATTTACAAATATTTTTTTAAATGCTAACCATCATCTGAACTTTCAATGAGTCATAAGCTTTTTGCTGGTATTGGGGGGCAGGGGTCCATACTACCCAAAGCAATGTCTATACTACCCCAGAGCAATCTACATCTACCTCTGTGTTAATGGCTGCTGACTGATCAGGGTGATGGTTGCTAAAGGCTGGGGTGGTTGTGGCAATTTCTCAAAATAAGACAACAATGAAGTCTGATGGGTTGACTGAATCTTTCTTTCACAAACAATTTCTCTGTAGCATGCAATGCTGTTACATAGCATTTTATCCACAGCAGAGTTTCTTTCAAAACTGGGAGTCATTCTCTCAAACCCTGCCAATGCTTCATCAACTACATTTATGTATTATCTAAATCCTCTGTTGTCCTTTCAACAATCTTCACAGCATCTTCACCAGGAGTGAAGATGAAAATACCCATCTCAACAAACCACTTTTTCTGCCCATTCATAAGAGGCAACTCCTCATCCAGTAAGGTTCTATCACAAGACTTCAACAACTCAGTCACATCTTCAGGCTTCACTTCTAATTCTACTTCTCTTGTTTTTTTCCTACCCCATGTGCAGTTACTTCCCTCTACTGGTCTTGAACTTCAAACTATAAAAAACACAGTAACTACAAAACAAAAAAGCAAAGTGCAATAAAAGACGGTATGCCTATATAGGAAAACAAATGCTTTCCAACAAAACTAGCACAAACTCTTTTGGTCTGTAACTCTTTGAAATTATTTGCATCATCATCGTCATCATCATCATCATCATTTGGTTTTGCTAGTGTCGCATTCAGAAAAGGTATTCTCTTTTCCTCTCAAAAGAAGTCTAGTAAAGCTTGTTTTATTATTTATAAATAGGATTAAAAATAAGGATTAAAATTTTACTTCCTAGATTTAGATAATACTAACAAAAGCAGAAATGGAAAAGAATGAAAAAGATTTTCTATTTATTTTTAATTATTACATACTCACTTTTTAATTATCTTCTTTATGAAACAAGAATAAATAATGCCAGATTTTTAAAGTAAATAAATCCTTGTTGTTTCCTTCAGTTCTTACACATTTTGGATTACAACTGACTAACATAAAAATATTCTAGACCATAAAACACACCTTCACAAATTTAGAAGAACAGAAATCATACAAGGTCTGCTTTTAGACCAAAACAGAATTAAACTGGAAATTAATAACAGAAAGATAACCGGAAAATTGTAAAATGTGTAGAACTTAGTTATCGGAGTTCTAAATAATACATGAGTCAAAGAAGAAATCCCAAAGAATTTTTAAAATGTTTGAACTAAACAAAAATGAACCCACAACCTAAAATTTGTGCAATGAAAGCAGTATTTGCAGGGAACTTTATAGCACTGAATGCCTATGTTAGAAAAGAAAGAAAATCTAAAATCAATACTTTAGGTTTCTGCCATAGGAAACTGGAAAAGGCAAATTAATCCAAAGCAAGCAGAAGAAATAAGAATCAGACCAGAAATCAATTATATTGAAAACAGGAAATCAATAAAGAAAATCAATGAAACCAAAAACTATCTCTTTGAAAAGATCAATAAATTCAATAGGCTAGGCTAACTAAGCAAATGAGGGGACACAGATTATTAGTATCAGAAAAGAAAGAAGGGACAGCACTAGAGAGTCTATGGCCATTCTGGACAACAGCATGGAGGTTCCTCAAAAAGCTGAAAGTAGAACTACCCTATGACCCAGCAATTGCACTACTGGGTATTTACCCTAAAGATACAAATGCAGTGATCCGAAGGGGCACGTGCACCCGAATGTTTATAGCAGCAATGTCTACAATAGCCAGACTATGGAAAGAACCTAGATGTCCATCGACAGATGAATGGATAAAGAAGATGTGGTATATATGTACAATGGAATACTATGCAGCCATCAAAGGAAATGAAATCTTGTCATTTGTGATGACCTGGGTGGAACTAGAGGGTATTATGCTAAGCAAAATAAAGAAGATGTGGTATATATACACAATGGAATACTATGCACCCATCAAAAGAAATGAAATCTTGCCATTTGCGACGACATGGATGGAACTAGAGGGTATCATGCTTAGTGAAATAAGTCAATAGGAGAAAGACAACTATCATATGATCTCCCTGATATGAGGAAGTGGAGATACAACATGGGGGGTTGGGGGGTAGAAGAAGAATAAATGAAACAAGATGGGATCGGGAGGGAGACAAACCATGAGTGACTCTTAATCTCACAAAACAAACTGAGGGTTGCTGGGGGGAAGGGGGTCGCGAGAGGGGGGTGGGGCTATGGACATTGGGGAGGGTATGTGCTATGGTGAGTGCTGTGAAGTGTGTAAACCTGGCGATTCACAGATCTGTACTCCTGGGGATAAAAATACATTATATGTTTATAAAAAAATAATAATAATAAATCTAAAAATTTAAAAAAAAGGGAATACTGTGAACAACTCTTCTCACAAATTAATAACCTAGGTGAAATGGACCAATTCCTTAAAAGATACAGTCCACCAAAACTCACACAAGAAGAAGCAGAAAATCTGAATAGGCCTATATCTGTTAAAGAAATTGACTCGATAATTGATAACCTTCCAAAACAGAAACTACCAGGCCCAGACAGGTTCACTGGTGAATCCTGTCAAACATCTAAGGAAGAATTATACCAATTCTCTACAATATCTTTCAGAAAGACAGAAGCAGAAGGAATACTTCCTAACTTATTCTGGAAGGCCAGCATTACTCTAACACCAAAATCAGCTGAAGATATCATAAGAACACTACAGACTGTTATCGCTCATGAACATATAGATGCAAAAATCCTCAATAAAATATTTGCAAATAAAATTTAACATTGTATAAAAAAATTATAGGGGAACCTGGGTGACTCAGTTAAGTGTCTGCCTATGACTCAGGCATGATCCCAGGGTTCTGGGACCTGGCCCCATGTTGGGCTTCCTGCTCAGCGGGGAATCTGCTCCTCCTTCTCCCTCTGCCTGCAGCTCTCCCTACCTGTTCTCTCTCTCTCTCTAATACACACATAAAATCTTTTTAAAAAAATTATATTAAGCAGAATTTCCCAGGTATTCAAGGTGGTTCAACATTCCAAAATCAATTAATGTAACTGACAGCTTTCCCCTAAGGTCAGAAACAAGACAGGATGTCTACTCTCACCAGTTTAATTCAACACAGTACTGGTGGCCTTAGCCAAAGCAATCAGACAGCATAAAGAAATAAAAGTCATCCAAATTGATACAGAAAAAGTAAAACTCTCACTATTTACAGATGATACAATACTATATACAGAAAACCCTAAAGAATCCACAAAAAGACCACTAGAACTAATAATTGAATTCAGTAAAGTAGCAGAATATTAAATCAATGTACAGAAATCTGTTGCATTCTTATACACTAATAATAAAACAGCAGAAAGTGAAATTAAGAAAATAATCCCATTTACGAAAACTGCAACAAAAGCAATAAAATACCAAGGAACAAATTTAACCAAAGAGGTGAAAGACCTATACTCTGAAAATTATAAAACACTGATGTAAGAAATTCAAGATGACACAAACAAATGGAAAGACATTCCATGCTCATGTGTAGGAAAAATAAATACTGTTAAAATGTTTATACTACCAAAAGCAATCTATACATTTAATGCAATCCCAATAAAAATACCAACAGCATCTTTCACAGATCTAGAACAAACAATTCTAAAATTTTATGGAACTACAAAAGACCTTGTACAGCTAAAGCAATCTTGAAAAAGAAAAACTAAATTGCAAGTATCGTAATCCCAGATCTCAAGTTATATTACAAAGCAGTGGTAATTAAACAGTATGGTACTGACATAAAAATAAATGCACAGATCAATGGGACAGAACACAAAAAACCTGGAAATAAACTCACAATTACATAGTGAACTAATCTTTGACAAAGGAGGAAAGAATATACAATGGAAAAAAGACAGTCTCTTCAACAAACGGTGTTGGGACAACTGGACAGCAACAGGCAAAAGAATGAAACTGGACTACTTTCTTTCGCCATACACAAAAATAAACTCCAAATGGATTAAACATCTAAATGTGAGACCTGACACCATAGAAATCCTTGAAGACAGCACCGGCAGTAATCTCTCGGGGCCATAACATCTTCTAGCTATGTCTTCTAAGGCAAAGGAAATAAAATGAAAAATAAACTCCTGGGACTACATCAAAACAAAAAGTTTCTGCACAGCAAAGGAAAACAACAGAAATGAATGGGAGGTTATATTTGATATGGGAGGACATAGCCGACAAATGATTAGTATCCAAAACATATAAAGTACTGATACAATTCAATACTTCAAAACAAATAATCCAATTAAAAATGGGCAGAAGACATGAACAGACATTTCTCCACTGAAGACATACAGATGGCCAACAGACACACAAAAAATTCTCAACATCATTTATCATCGAGAAAATGCAAATCAAAACTACAATGAAATACCACCTTACACCTGGCAGACTGGCTAAAATCAAAAACACAAACAGCAAGTGTTGACAAGGACATGGATCAAAAGGAATCGTCTTGCAGTATGGATGGAAATGCAAATTGGTACAGCCACTGTGGAAAACATCATGGAGGTTCCTCAAAGAATTAAAAACAGAACTATCTTATGACCCAGGAATCACACTACTAAGTGACCAAGAAGTATGAAAACTAATTCAAAGGGATACATGCACTCTTATGTTTACTGCAGCATTATTTACAATAGCCAAGATATGGAAGCAGTCCAAGTGTCCATCAATAGATGAATGGATAAAGAAGAGGTGATATATATATATATCATATATCTATAACATCATCTTGATATATATATATATCAAGAGGTGATATATATGTATATATTTATAGCTGAATAATATATACATTATTCAGCCATAAAAAAATTTCCATTTCTAACAACATGGACAGAGTTAGAGGGTATAATGTTAATCTAAGTCAGTCAGAAAAAGACAAACAGCATATGATTTCACTCATATGTGGAATTTAAGAAAAAAACAAATGAGCAAAGGAAAAAAGACAGAGACAAACCAAGAAGCAGACTTTTAATTATGGAGAACAAACTGATGAGGTTACCAGAAGGGAGGTGGGTGGAGAGATGGGTGAAAAAGAGGATGGGATTTGGAGTATACTTATCATGATTGAAAAAAAAAAAAAAACCCCAATTAAAAAAAACAAAAATCAATATAGTCCATCATATCAAAAAGCTAAAGAAAAAAATCAAATGATCATACCAATAGATGTAGAAAAAAATCACATGACAAAATCCAACTATTATTCATGAAGAAAATCTGAGACAAATTAAGCACAGAAGGGAATTTTCCTCAACCTGAAAAAGAATACCTACAAAAAAACCTCCATCATACTAAATGGTGAGACACTTGAAGCTACTCCATCAAAAGACCAGGAACAAGGCCAAAACGTCTCCTCTCAGCCCTCCTTTTCAACATCTTAGAGGAATCCTAGCTAATGCAACAAAACAAGAAAAGGAGATAAAAGGTATACAGATTGGGAAGACAAAAATAAAACCGTATTTGTTCACTGATGACATCATTGTCTATGTAGAAAATCTGAAAGAATCAACAAAAAAATTCCCGGAACTAACAATTATAGCAAGGTTGAAAGATACAAGTTTAATACACAAGTCAATCAATCACTGTACTAGCAAGTGGAATATGTAATTAAAATACAATATATTTATATTAGCTCTCCCAAATGAAATACTTGGCTATAAATCTAGTAAGAAAGTACTGTATCTATAGGAGGAAAACTACAAAACTCTTGATGAAAGATATCAAAGAAGAACTAAGTAACTGTAGAGATATTCTCAGCTAATGAATAGGAAGATTCAATATTGGTAAAATGTCAATTTTTCCCAACTTGGTCTGTAGTCAACACAAGTCCAATCACAATCCCAGCCATGTTATTTTGTATTGACAAACTAATTCTGAAGTTCACACAGACAGGCAATAAATAAATAAATAAATATGTAAAAATCCAGAATAGCTAACACAAGATTGAAAAACAAAGCTGGAAGACTGATTATACTCAACTCAATACTTACTATAAAGCTACCGTAACCAAGACAGTGTGGTACTATTGAAAGAATAAACAAATAGAGCAACAGAACAGATAGGAAGCCCAGAAATAAACTAACATAAATAACCCACAACTGATCTTTGACAAAGGAGCAAAGGCAATACAATGGAGAAAAGACAGTCTCTTCAACAACTGGTGCTAGAACAGCTGAACATTCACATGAATTTTTCAAATTAAAAATTAAGACAAAGATCTTATACCCTTCACAAAAAAAACAACTCAAAATGGATAACAGACCTAAATGTAAAATGCAAAACTACGAACTCCTAGAAGGTAAGCAACATAGGAGAAAACCTAGAAAACCCTGGTCATGGCAATGACTTTTTAGATTCAACACCAAAGGCATAATCTACAAAAGAAACAATCAACAGCAGGACTTTATTAAAATTAAAAATTTCTGCTCTGTAAAGGACAATGTTAAGAAAAAGGGAAAGGGGATCTTGGGTGGCTCAGTCGGTTAAGCATCTGCCTCCCATTCAGGTCATGATCTCAGGGTTCTGGGATCAAGCCCCATGTCTGGCTTTCTGCTTAGCAGGGAGTCTGCTTCTCCCTCTCCTTCTGCCTGCCACTCCCCTTGCTTGTGTTCTCCCTGGAGCTACTACTCCCTCTGTCAAATAAATAAATAAAATCTTAAAAAAAAAAGGGAAGAGAAACCACACTGAGAAAAAATACTTATAAAAGACACGCACAACAAAGAACTATTACCCAAAATGTACAAAGAACTTTTAAAATTCAATAGTAAATAAACAACCCTTTTTAAAAAATAGGCCAAAGACCTTAACAGACACCTTATCAAAGAAGATATACAGGTAGCAAATCAGCATATGAAAAGACGTTCCATATTATGTCATCAGGGAGATGCAAATTAAAACAATAATGCACACCCATAAGAATGGCTAAAATCAGAAACAATGACAATCCCAAATGCTATTGAGGATTTAGAACTGCTAGTAGGAATGTAAAATGGCACAACTACTATGGAAGACAGTTTGGTAGCTTCTTATAAACTAAATATACTCTCAACCACATGATCCATCAGTCATGCTTCTTGGCATTTACCTGAAGAAACTTCTGTCTACACAAAAATCTGCACAGGGATGTTTACAGCAGCTTTATTCCCAATTGCCAAAATTTAGAAGCAATTATAATATCCTTGCATAGATCAATGGACAAATAAACTGTGGTATCTGCAGACAATGGGATATTATTCAGTGCTAAAAAGAAGCTTAAATGCCTATTACTAAGTGACAGAAGCCAGAATGAGAAAACTATATACTGTATGATTTCAATTATATGACATTGTGGAAAAGGCAAAACTATGCTCCAAGTAAAGATAGGTAGTTTCCAAGGGGTCAGGGGAGAGATAATACAGGGAAGGATAAACAGATGCAGTACATAGGATTTTCAGAGCAGGGAAATACTCTGTATGCCATAATGATGAATACATGTCATTCATTTGTCCAAACCCATAGAATGTACAACACTAAGACTGACCCATAATGTAAACTATGCACTTTGGGTGATCATGATGTGATATGGAATTTATCAGTTTTAACAACTGTGCCTCTCTGTTGGGGAATACTGATAATGCGGGAGGCTATGAGTGAGGGGAGGCAGGGGATATACTGGAAACCTCTGTACCTTTCCCTCAATTTTGCTGTTAATTTTAAACAGCTCTAAAAAAAACCTTGAGTTAAAAAAGGAAATCACACAAGCATCATGGTACTTGAACTAGTTAATATCCTATTGAGAAAGGAGACCACTGATCATGCACTTAGATGTGAGGATGACAATATCAAAATGCAATTCAAGCTTCGAAATGTTTACTCTCAAGTTCTGTTCTGTTCTTGTCATGGGCTGGTAAGAGTTGAAGGACCATACTTTGAGTAGCACTATGCATGCTAGCGAATATTTAAGCTAAGACTTAAAAGAGGAATAAGAATGTACAAATATCTACAAACAAAGAGTATATGGCTCATTTAAGAAACAGAAAAGTCCAATATAGCTAAGGTATGAAATATAAATATAGGCATGGTAAGATATGATTCTTGAAAAGCAGACAGGAAACCTGAAAGGTATTTTATAGAAAAATTTGAACTAATGATCTCCAAACTTTACTTACTACATAACCATGTTGGTATGTGTCTTTGTCTACTATTTTTATAATGACTTATAAACATATTATATAAATAATACATTTACATATTATACATTACCATACAAATATGAAATATATAATATATAATACATGTACATAATATATATAAAATATTATTTACAATATAATCATACCATGAAAATGTTATCTGTATCACAAAAAATAGAACACAAAGGGATGAAAAGAATTTATGTTTTAATTATTTATGATACAAAATTTTTTTGTTTTCTTAAAAACAGACTATAGTATTTTTAATGAAAGTATAGTTGAGTATGTTTCATTACTTCTTAGGGTCTTACTTTAACACTCTGTGACATAGAGATTCAAAGAGCTAGTTCTAAGATCAGTTAGCAAATTTGATCTTAAGTGGCCATTATAGCAAAAAGAGGTAACTGAAAATAAGAACTTAAATTTTAAAAACCTTTCACTTAAAACTCCGAAATAAGGGTATAAGAACAGATCTGATTTTGTGTATTTTGCCTGCTGACCAACCATGAGATCATCTTTGTACCTTTTTTTTTAAAGATTTATTTATTTACTTGAGAGAGAAAAAGTGTATGCGCACATGAGTGGAGAGGGAGAGGGGAAGCAGACTCCCCACTGAGTGCAGAGGCCCAGATGGGGCTCAATCCCACACCCTGAGGTCATGACCTGAAATTTTTAAAAAGATTTTCTTCTTGCATACTAGCATTATCTTGTGTATCACCCTACCTTGGAGACTAGTTTAGACTTAATTCAAAGGTCAGAGGAAGCCATTAAAGCAGGGAAAGTGAAAAACTCATTTAACAAAAAGCATGAAAGATAAACAAAACTGGAAGCCAGGAAGCCAGTTTGGAAGCTATCCTAATAATCTATGTAAGAGATGATAATGTCCTAGACTGGTGTGTTGGCACTGAAGATATGCAGGAGATATAAACTCAGTCTTGATAAATGCCTGAATGTAGATGAGGCAGTGGAGGGAAAACAAAGGTCATAAACAATGTCCAGATTTGTAGCTTGAGCAAAAGTAGATTATGATGTCAACTACTGAAATTTAGCAGGTTTAACAAGTTTACTTTTGAACATGCTGAGTTTTGAAATACTCCTGAGATACCTCTAAGTAGATGTTTAAAAGTTGTTGGTTATACAGATACAGAGTCAAGGACTTAGGAGCCACAGGTGTATGTATAGGTAGTACTGGAAGTCTGAGAAGTAAAGAAAATTTCTGGCACAAATACACAAATACACAGAACAAAAAGAAAATAAAGTTGAAGACAGATAGCTGAGTAATACCAACACATAAAGAACAAGTACAGGAAAGGATGAACTACAAATAAGACTGGGAAATAGCAGCAAAATGGTAGAGAGGAAATCAAGAGAGTAAGGTATCACTGAAGCCATATCATATTATAGAAGGGCACTGGAATAACTCTTAAAAAGCTTTTCACTTAAAAAATCTAGTTATCTGTATCAACCACAACACCATTTATGTAGAAATTACAATGCTGGCAACCACGAAAATAAAAGCCTAGAAATATGGATATCCCTTAAGAGTTCGTATTTGCGGGGCACCTGGGTGGCTCAGTGGGTTAAAGCCTCTGCCTTCGGCTCAGGTCATGATCCCAGGGTCCTGGGATCAAGCCCCACATTGGGCTCCCTGCTCATGGGGAGCCTGCTTCCCTTCCTCTCTCTCTGCCTGCCTCTCTGCCTACTTGTGATGTCTGTCAAATAAATAAATTAAAAAAAAAAAGTTTTGTATATGCTTGATGCAGAAGCTTAGGACAGTATTTCAGAAAATTTAAACCATTAACAATTTCTGAAATCCTTCATATTAGGCTAGTAACTATATAAATGATACTATTATATAATTTCAAAACAAGGAATAATTACTACTAAAAACATCAGTGCTTTATGTGTTATGTATTAGGTTTATAAGGAATAGTGTCAAAATTATGAATAGTTATCTTTTGCCAAATTTAGCACTGTTTATTTATTTATGTATTTATTTAAAAGATTTTATTTATTTATTTGTCAGAGAGAGAGAGAGGGAGAGAGAGCGAAGGAGCACAGGAAGGCAGAGTGGCAGGCAAAGGCAGAGGGAGAAGCAGGCTCCCTGCTGAGCAAGGAGCCCAATGCGGGACTCGATCCCAGAACGCTGGGATCATGACCTGAGCCGAAGGCAGCCGCTTAACCAACTGAGCCACCCAGGCGTCCCAGCACTGTTTATTTTAAAAACAGAAATGTTTTCAACCTATTTTGAGGGACAGATATGTACAGTACAAAATATACAGAATAAAAGGTTGTTTCGTTAACTCCAAAGAGTTTGTAATATTCTACTTAGGAATGTTAACATAAAGCTCTAATACAATTCCAAAAAGAATCCCCTCTGCCCTTAGCTATTAAAGATATTAACTATAAAGTTCAGAAGAGGGAAAAGAATAAAGTGTCATAAAAGACATTCACTGGAAGTTTTTCCCCTCTGGGAATTTTCACATCTTCTGTGGAAAGACTAGAAGGTGTTACATTGGGGAATAAAAAACTGTTATTCTAAAACTATCATGAGAACAAGATTGACACAGCATTATAAGATTACAGCTAGAGGAATTTTCCACTAAAATAGGTATTTTAAGGCTTAGCAATTAGAAGAAATACAAGACTCATGAGTAAAATCCCACTTTTAGAATGGTATCAAATATTTAGCAGTATTGGATAAACTATGAAATCCCTAAATAACCAACCAGTACAGGATCGTCCTTCATATTTTTAACATGTTTTGCTATCTTATTCTCTCCCACCGTTACTCACACTCCTCCCTCAAAACAGCCCCTTTCTCTGTGTAAGTCTTCACTTTCTTCCTATACAAACACACATACACACAGAGTAACAACTAAAGATCAAAATAAAAAACTCTCAGACTCATTCAAATTTATATATATTAACTGCAGGAAACAAAAAATATAAATCACTCATCTCAGTAATCCCACCAATGCAGAGATAACGACTGATATATTGTGCAACATAGCAGTTCTTAACTTTTTTGGATCACAGCCCCCTTTGAAAATCTGATTAAATGATAATTATTTATTAATAAACATTACATTCTACTACATATAATTTTAGTAGATTTCAAGTTATGAAGACTTAATATATATTATGATACTTTGTTTTGTATCATTCTCTTTGTAACATGCCCACCCTCTACCCATTTAACATAAATAGGTAATAATTGTCCTACATAATTGTTTTCTACAGCATCAGATTAATGTCTGCATTATAACTATTTATAATATATTAATATATTATAGCTAATAACCTCCTCATTGTTAGAAATTTAAGTTTTTCCAGTTAGGGGCTATCATACATGCTCATTTCTGGTATATTACATATATTGAATTATCCTAACGAGATCAAATATGACAGTTATCTCACCAGATTTTACTCAAATACCTGGTTGCTAAATTTCACTACCTGAGGGACAGACAAAACAAACCCAGAAAACATTCTTCCACAGGTAAGTCACTGCATTTGCTAAGAACAGCTAAGACTATATACTTTTCATTATTCTCTTAGCACGTGTCTCCCAAACACCAAGCATAGTACCTTGTACCTCAGAATTATTCAAAACATATTGACATAAAACATCTACTTTTTTCAGAAAAATTTTCAACTAAGCAATATGGAAAATTTCTGTGTATTAAGAATAAGTAAGAACCACAAAAATTTACACATGAATGTTCATAGCATACTATATACTACATATCCTAATATAATTCCTATGAGCCAAAAGGTGGAAACACCCTAAATATCCACAAATGATGAATGGTTAAACAAAATGTGGTTTTATCCAGGTAGGCTACAACACAGACAAATCTTGGCAGGATTATGCTATATGAAAGAAGTCAGACCAAAAAGCCACATATTATATGATTTCATTTATATGCATTACCCAGCATATGAAAATCTATAAAAAAAAAAACACAAAACAGAGTACTGGTTGCTAAAGCTAAGGGGAAGGGAATATGGGGACTGGCTGGCCATTTAACAGGCATGGAGTTTCCCCTTTTTTTTTGGTGTGTGGGTAGTTCTGGAACTAGATCATGGTAATGGATATACAACACTGCGTAAGTACTATCAACCACTGAATTGTATACTTTCAAAGGATGAACTTTATGATATCTGAAGTACATTTCAAAGCTCTTAAAAACAGAGATTAAATATGGAAGAGCAAATTCAGATTAGTGGTTAATTCCTAAGGAAATATAATACATAAAATGCACTTAAAAATAATGTACCAAATGTTATCACACAATTTATCTTCCATGATTATAAAGATAACTTTAGATCTTGTTGGATTTGAAGATTATAAGAAAAAAACTTATTTTCCCATGCTGTAGCCAGAACAAAAGTAAAGATAGCTGAGTGAACTCTGTGAAATCCAAAGCCACATGAGTAGTAAACTATGTTAAACAACAAAAAAATCTAGTTATGGGTACCTTCCAGTTACTTGGGAGTCAAAATAAGCGAAATCAAACTCTGAACCAAATAACTCTACATTCTACCAACACTAAGCAAATTAATATTACCATGAGGTAAAGCAAACATATGTTGATAAAATCAACCATATGTCTGATCTCAAAAAGACATTAAATTTCACTGTTCCTCAGTTTGCTCATTTGTAAAATGGGGATAATAAAACACCTTCCTCATAAGGTGACTAGATTTAACTGAATTAATGTATAAGGAAAGTACTCTGAATAGTGTATATTACATAATAAATACTATATAAATCCTAGCTACTAATATTTATAGCATAGATAAAAATTCGCAGATCCACAAGGGAACCATGAGGTCCACAAAACGTACCAGTATCTCCATTATTTTTAAATTATCATTTTTTTGACATTCACATTCATTTGTAATATCCATTCACCAGAAGAACCACAGCTAGAACATACAGCTACTGTATGCCTTATAGCATTAGGTAAAATAAAGAATATATTAATAAAAAAATAAGACATTTTGTAAAGGAATATATTTCCTTAGAAAATACATAAAGTCCAAGAAACCTGGTTCCTCTTCAGTTACCAGAAGATACATTTGGTCTTTAGTCTGTAATTCTCACCTTTAAACAATCCAGCTGATTGTTTTGGTTTGATCCCTAACCAACAAACCAAAGAAATTTCTTGTGACTCAGTGGTTCTCAAAACACATGTGCAATCAAACAAGAACTACTGGTTTTAAAACAATGGTTATAGAGAAAGTGACATTTAGAAAAAAGTTGCAACATCTTAAAATCTTTGCATGAAATTTTTCTGAATAAATTATTTACCTTCCAAACTTAAATAGGTTCTATTTAATTTCCTATGAAAGAGCCTCAGAATCAAGTGACAACTAAAGGTTTGAATTTCTCTGTTTGGTAGTTCAAAACAACAGATCTGAGATAATATCTGAGAAATAATCTGAAGATACAATATCTTTTAAAAGTGATCCCTCTTTTTTTTCCACAAGAAGTATAAGAAGGAGAGTTATCTGAAATCAAATGGGAAGTTGTGACACCACATGTGAATGAATGGCTGTGACTCACACTCAAGTCTAGCTGGTAGATGTCTGAAGTGTATGTTTTTTGTGTCTTCCTACATGGTTCAGTTAAGCTGGGTACAGTTTTAGGTGCTTACCTAGTGTTTCTGATGAATAAAATTGTGTATTGGCAAACACAAAAATCTGTGTTATGGCCAAACTGTTCCCTAATATATCCACTGGGACAAATTCAAGTTTCCAAAAACATGTATTATAGCAGAACTGACAGGAAGATAATGCTGTAGTCACATCTGTCCTAATAAAGAATTGAGGGACCCTGGCTGGCTTAGTCAGAACAGCATGCAACTTTTTGATCTCAGGCCCATGTTGGGTATAGAGATTACTTAAATAAATAAAAACTTAAAAATAAAAAATAAAGAAATTAAGGGTCCCCAAAGGAGTTACAATGAGTGTCTCTGGTATATTTATGCTATACTTCATACATCCATTATGCCCATGGTCATTCAAATAAAAGCCTAAAAAATAATGTGGAAGTAAAAAATTAAAATAATGTTAATAATGATTATCTTGGAGGGTAGTGTTATGAGTGGGCTTTTCCAATTCAAATCTTCAATAGTGAGGACTGCCTTTAAAGAGAAGAAAACAATTTTTTAAATCATATAGAAATTCTACCCTGATCGCTTTTAGTAACAGCAAAAAATTATAAGGGAAGAAAAGTCCCAGTGAAGGTACACACATTAGAGTTATAGAAAGAAGTAGAGGGCGCCTGGGTGGCTCAGTGGGTTAAGCCTCTGCCTTCAGCTCAGGTCATGATCCCAGGGTCCTGGGATCGAGTCCCGCATCATGCTCTCTGCTCAGCAGGGAGCCTGCTTCCTGCCCCCCTCCCACCCCGTCTGTTTCTCTGCCTACTTGTGATCTCTCTCTCTGGCAAATATAAATAAAGAATCTTAAAAAAAAAAAAAAAAGAAAAAAGAAAGAAGTAGAGTAATAACATAAAACACTACAGGTCTGAAATAGGATTTTGCACCTCTGTTTAAGACAATTTTTCTTCTTTCTAACATTCATATCCTGATGTGTCCATGCTCTTTGTAAAAGCAAAACCTTGTGGTGCCCAGGTGGTTCAGTCGGTTAAGCTTCAAGACTCTTGATTTCAGTTCCCGCTCCTATCAAGATCATCATCTAAATGACCTTGAGATTAGGCTCCTTGACAAGCTCAGTGGGGAGTCTGCTTCTCCCTTTGCACCCCCCCCACCCCCGCCACTGGGGGTAGGTACCGTCTCTCACTCTATCAAATCTTTACAATAAAAAAAATAAAGGAAAACCTTGTAATATTTCCTCTCTTGTAACTTAACTAATTTCTGCTCAGAGGGCATGTGGTAAAACAAAGGGTTCACTGAACTAAAGCCTTTTTCTTCACTTTGGAAAGAAGATACCTGTCCCGCTACTTGATAGGATTACTGTTGGGTAATGTCTGTGAAGGTGCTTTGCATACCATTAAAAACTACATAAATGTAACCTAATGTTAAGGTTACTAGAGGGGGGAAGGACTTAGAAGCACTTATGACTCCGTAATTACTTAATAAAACAATACTGCATTAAATACATTTGTGAAAACAAAGAGAACAGTTAATTACTATGTGAGAATGATAAAACTTAGTATTTGTCCTAACTCGCTTCCCTATTTTTTAATCAGAGCCATCCCTGACGGCTGAATTACATACATAGATAAAAATGGTAAATTATACACCCCGGTTAATCCTGCCCTTTGCAAGTCATGTAGAACTGTCTTGCCTTTTTGGGTTTTTTTTTTTTTTTTTGGTGTATGACAGTTTTATTTAGATATCACACTAAGTAGGGTATCTGCAAGCACACGTCTAATAACCTGTCTTGCCTTTTTAAAAAAACCTTATTTTGACAAATGCACTATAAACTTAAACAAGTAGGCATATTAAGAAAAATCACACACTGAAAAAAACAAAAACAAAAACCTACGAATATATGATACTGATTCATTTTTCCTAAATCTTGAGTTGCAGAAATTTCATGATTCCCACTTTCAAATAGTTTCTAAATATGGGGTTTTTTTTGAGATTTTATTTATTTGAGGGAGACAGGAGAGAGAGACAGGGCACAGGCAGGGGGAGGAGCAGAAGAAGAGGGAGAAGCAAACACCTCTTTGAGCAGGGAGCCCAATGTGGGACTTGATCTTGGGACTCCCCATGACCTGAGCCAAAGACAGCCACTTAACCAAGCCACCCAGGTGCCTCTAAATATGTTTTAAAAAGGAAATTAGTCCATATATAAGAGATGCCCGAGATAAACAAGAGTTGATTCAATAAAATACAGCCTAACTAGTATTTAACAGACTCAATTCTCAAAAACTACATTCTTGCTATTTGTAAGAAAAATTAAATATTTAATTCATAATTTATAACAGCACACAAACTAGTTTGGTGAGTTCTTGTATCCTCCAATTACTTTTTAAGAATTTGTCTAGCTGTGTACAGTATCTCATAAATTATTTGGTAGTGGAAACATTTTTTTTTAAAGATTTTATTTATTTATTTGACAGACAGAGATCACAAGTAGGCAGAGAGGCAGGCAGAGAGAGAGAGGAGGAAGCAGGTCCCCCGCTGAGCAGAGAGCCCGATGCGGGACTCGATCCCATGACCCTGAGATCATGACCTGAGCTGAAGGCAGGGGCTTTTACCCACTGAGCCATCCAGGTGCCCCTAGTAGTGGAAACATTTTCTAACATATGAGGCCAAATTTCTATTCTTTAGGCAGTCTTCCTTCTTTTAAATGCCCATTAGTCAGCAGACACCCTCACCAAGAACATCCATTCTCTAGTCCCTGCAACACGTGCTGACACATTAATGAAAGTAATGAGCTGCTGATATACAATTTAACAAATTCTTTTAGATAAGGAATTAATAATTTCAAATTAGATTCTAGATTTTATGTTATGTTTTTATTTTTTTAGTTATTTTTCTCCTTTTTAAACAGTATTCAAACTACAAGTTGCTGTAAGTCAGGGAATAATGACTAGAAGCTTTAAAAAATGTTTGTTTTATAACAGAATTAAACAGGGCTAAACCTTTGAAAGCTGAAAATTAACAAAACATGCTCTAGGTCACGAAAACAAAAAAACTATCAGTATAGGAACAAGTCCCAAGTGAAATAATGGTCTGAAAAGCTTAAAAATAGAAACATACATGTTGGAGGGGCGCCTGGGTGGCTCAGTGGGTTCAAGCCTCTGCCTTCGGCTCAGGTCATGATCCCAGGGTCCTGAGATCGAGCCCCGCATCGGGCTCTCTGCTCAGCAGGGAGCCTGCTTCACCCCCCTCTCTCTGCCTGCCTCTCTGCCTACTTGTGATCTCTGTCTGTCAAATAAATAAAATCTTTAAAAAAAAAAAAAAAAAGAAACATACATGTTGGAAAACCAATCTTCTTCCTGATTTAACACAATGAAATGTAAATGAAGTATTTGATGAGTATTCATAAGAAAATTATTCCCTTGTTGATCCTACTTAACACTAATCTGAGAAGTATCAATTATAATTCAAGGTTTACTATTTAATAAGTAAATATTTATACATTTACTAAGTTACTGAAGTTTATCTTTATCCCCAAACCAAAAACTAATGATAAAAATGTTTCTGGTTTGAGAATGTGGCCTGGAAATAAGCCAAATCAAAGCTATTTGACTGGCAATAATTTCTGGCAAAAGAAATGAGATTCTTTCCAGTTTAAGCTACTCATGTTAAGTAAAAATTATTAAGCAATGAAAAAAAATTATTAAGCAATGTACAAATGTTAGACACTTAAAAAGAATCACAGGTTTCATTATACCTAAATCAAAATTACTCAGAAATGAAAATTAAAACAGAAGCAGTAGCAAATATATTAAGTTTACCTGAGACCGTTTCACTTTCTTACACTCAATTGTTGCTTATTTTGGTCTTCTTACCTTTTTCTACTACTAGTAGATATTATGGCCCATACTAAAAATTAAAAATTGAGTTTTATTTATATGTAATAGTATTAAAATTAGAGCTCCTCTTAATCAATGTTTTATTTTAGATGGAATAACCAAAACTTCCAACCAAACACTTCAAACTTTAACATACAAATAGAGGAAATCGACGGTTTTGTGTGTATAGATCTACATAGATGGTGCAGGCATGTATATTCTGGAATCAGGCTGTTTGAGTTCAAATCATGACTCTGCTAATGACTAACATGCCTTATTCCCTAGTGAAATTATTCTACCTCTTGAATCCCACACTTCTCTCATCTACAAAATGAAAGTAAACATTGTATCTGTTGTACCTACCTTTTAAGATAATTGTGAGAATTGAATGAGATCGCTCTATGTAAAACACCTGAGACATTATAAGCACTTCATAAGGTTTACCACTATTCTATGATTATTAGCGCATGTATGACCATATCTTCTGTAACCTTTATGACGTCACCAGGGAAAGAGGAAGCTAAGAGCCCAAGCATCTCCATTAAACAACTTCTCCTATCTAATTCTGATTTTCCTCCTATACACGTACATACATACTCAAACACATTTTTTGGTAAAAGTATTACTCATAGTGTAGAAGACTTGGTATTGTCTGAGTGTTCTGCAACCTCCCAAAAATTGTATGTTGAAATCCTCATGTTCAATGTGGTAGTATTAGGAGATAGAGCTTAGAGGTGTTTCAGAGGGTCTTAGGTCACAAACACAGAGTCCTCATGGATGGAATTAGTGGTCTGATAAAGCAATCTGAGAGAGCTCCTTGGCCCCTTCCTTACCACCATAAGGACAGAGCAAGAAGTCTGCAACCATGAAGATGGCCTTCACCAAAATCTGACCTTGGTGGCTCTCTGATCTCTAATTGCCAGCCTCCAGAACCATGAGAAAAGTAATTTGTTTACACCCTCCCTTTCTATGGTGTTTTGTTATGGCAGTCCAAACTGACTAATAAAGGTAGTATACTTATATTTTCAATGTTCAAATACATAAGGGGATATGATTCTTAGTTTCTATTTTGCTTAATTTCATCAGTTCCATATAAATTCATGGTATGCACAGTTTTCAAAGACAGCAGGGTATAACAGAATAAGTCATGATCAAACAGACATTACTATACTCCTGCCTACAATGTAATTTCTTAACAGCACAATATTAAGGTTTCTTGTTTTTCAACAAGCTGTTTGAAACAGTTCTACTTAGTTAAGCCATGGTCAGACAGATATTACAGTCACATCTATAATATGTTGTAAGTTAAAACTTAAGGAGTCTTACCTTTTATATCTGCCCGAAACTGTTCTAGATGGGTCCTGTAAAGCAATAATAATGACATCAATTTCGGTGTATGTGCAAGAACACAATTCCACATTACATAAAACAGTTAATAAATGATTTTGAAAGAAATTAATTTGGAACAAATATCACTGCTTTAAAAACTTGACAATGCTGGTCAAACAAAATAAGAGTCTACATCTGATTTCTCAGACAAAACCAACCAGCTTTTAAAATTGTATTTTTAATTTAGAAGATTTTTAAAACTCAGAAAATTGAAAAAGGAAGCATTATTTATCAACCAATCAGCTTAAATCACTTTGGAAGTCACTGAGCATTTAAAAACACAATTAGAATACACACACACACACACACACACACACACACACGATACAGATACATATACATATATAATGTATCTCCCTCTTCTGCTTTTTTATACCCTCAATTAAAAAAAGACTCACCTCAAATACATATAATGATTAATGCTTATTTTAAAAGACAGCTAAAAATTAAAAGAAAGAAAGTATTCTTTATGCTGATTGTATGCTATTCAAAAGAAAGGCTGTTGTAAATTAACATTAACCACTGGGATGGGGAAATTATTACCTTGCAATTAACCAGGCATTTTTCTGTTCAATCTTTTTTTTTTTTTTTTAAGATTTTATTTATTTATTTGAGAGGGAGTGAGTGTGCGCACCTGGGAGCACTGGGAGGAGCACCGGAGGAGGGGAAGGAAGGTGGAAGAATCTCAGACAGACAGTGCTGGGCTTGATCCCTCCACCCTGATCATGACCTGAGCTGAAACCAAGAGTCAGACACTTAACCAAGTGAGCAACTCAGGCACACCATTCAATCTTTGTTTTTTTTTAAGATTTGATTTATTCACTTGAGAGAGAGAGAGACATCAAGAGACAGCATAAGCGGGTAGGAGAGAGAGAAGCAGGCTCCCTGATGAACAGAGATCCCGATGCAGGGCTCAATCCCAAGACCCTAGTAACATGACCCCTAAGCAACTGAGCCACCCAGGTGCCCCAACCCCTTTCAATCTTTTAATACCCCGGGCTCTCCAAATATTTTTTGCAGTTTCATTTTAATAAAACCTGTCAAAATGAAATGATGAGTCTTTTTAAAAACTGATCATTCTCTTCTTCTAGTTATCATTTAAAGTATTCAAGACTCTACAGTTAAAGAATGTCCCATGTTAAAATCAGAGAATCCACCCCTTTTATAAATAAGATAACCAGATTCCAGATTAAAACAGCAAATACTGATTGCATGGTGCAATAAAGGACTCATCAATGTAGAGGAAACAGTATAGTAAACCACATGGTTTAGAGTAAGATTAGATCCAAGTTCCAACCAGACAGGCTTCAGTAGCTGTGAAGCAATGGTAAGTTATTTAACTTCTATCAGTTTCAGTTTCCTCATCTCTAAAATAGGAGTAACAATGTCTATGTTATTGGATTATTGTGGGGATTAAAGGACATAAGTGAGTAAAAAAAGTCCTTTACAATAGGCTTACAATTTAAATTTTGAAGCGAAGATTTTTTTTTTTAACTGGGATACAGAATAATCTTTACCAATTTTTCTATGTGGAATTTTAATAAATCTGTTTCAATTGTTCCAAGTCAGTACATACCCATTACAACAGTCTAACCAACTTACTTAAATAAAAGTTTATCTCATTTTTTCATGTCTGGTATATATCTTATTTTCTGGAAGATGGGGATTCCCGGGGCACCTGGGTGGCTCAGTGGGTTAAAGCCTCTGCCTACAGCTCAGGTCATGATCCCAGGGTCCTGGGATCGAGCCCCGCATCAGGCTCTCTGCTCAGCAGGGAGCCTGCTTCCCTTCCTCTCTCTCTGCCCGCCTCTCGGCCTACTTGTGATCTCTGCCTGTCAAATAAATAAATAAATAAAATCTTTAAAAAAAAAAAAAAAAAAGATGGGGATTCCCACCTTTGATAACTTTTTTGTCCCAAACCCCAGCTCAAATAGTATGGAATAAATATATATGGGCAATGTATGAAAATAGCCTCTCTAGTAACCTGCCACTAGAGAAAAATACCACTTTGGAATTAAGCAGTTGCAAAAAGTAACCAGGTGACAGATAGGATGCTAGAAGTGTCCGTATGTATGGGCTTGACCCCTAAACAGATTACCTTTGAGGAAGTTATGCTTTGACAGCTGGTTTAAAGACATTTTAAATCTCCCCACCCTGACATCAGCTGTTCTTACAGAAGGGAGTAACAAAGCCTACCAAGTAAATGTGAAAGAATTTATCAGCCTGTATTAAAGTGGCAGTACCTAAAGATAAGGCAGGTGAATCTTTGTACTTTATACATCAAACATGTAAACAAATTGTTTACAAAAATATTTCTTAAAATCAACAAAAAATAAACTTTGTAAAACCTAGCTTTTCAGTTATTTTTAAAACCACAATAACTAGATTAAAATGTCTAATCACTTGCTGAAAAAGCATTTGACAAAGTAAAGCATTCTTTCCTGATCAAAACTCTTCAAAGTGTAGGGATAGAGGGCACATACCTCAATATCATCAAAGCCATCTATGAAACACCCACCGCAAATATCATTCTCAATGAAGAAAAACTGAGAGCTTTTCCACTAAGGTCAGGAACACGGCAGGGATGTCCATTATCACCACCGCTATTCAACATAGTATTAGAAGTCCTAGCCTCAACAATCAGAAGACAAAAAGAAATAAAAGGCATCCAAATCGGCAAAGAAGAAATCAAACTATCACTCTTTGCAGATGATATGATACTTTATGTGGAAAACCCAAAAGACCACTCCAAATCTGCTAGAACTTGTACAGGAATTCAGTAAAGTGTCAGGATATAAAATGAATGCACAGAAATCAGTTGCATTTCTCTACACCAACAACAAGACTGAAGAAAGAGAAATTAAGGAGTCAATCCCATTTACAATTGAACCCAAAACTATAAGATACCTAGGAATAAACCTAACCAAGGAGGCAAACAATCTCAGAAAACTATAAAGCACTCATGAAAGAAATTGAGGAAGACACAAAGAAATGGAAAAATGTTCCATGTTCATGGATTGGAAGAACAAATATTGTGAAAATGTCTATGCTACCTAAAGCAATCTACACATTTAATGCAATCCCTATCAAAATCCCACCCATTTTTTTTAAAAGAAATGGAAAAAATAATCCTAAAACTTATGTAGAACCAGAAAAGACCTCGAATAGCTTGAGGAATATTGAAAAGGAAAGCCAAAGTTGGTGGCATCACAATTCCAGACTTCAAGCTCTATTACAAAGCTGTCATCATCAAGACAGTATGGTACTGGCACAAAAACAGACACATAGATCAATGGAACAGAAGAGATAGCCCAGAAACAGATTCTCACATCTATGGTCAACTAATCTTTGACAAAGCAGGAAAGAATGACCAATGGAAAAAAGGCAGTCTCTTCAATAAATGGTGTTGGGAAAGTTGGACGGCCACTTGCAGAAAAATGAAACTGGACCATTTCCTTACACCACACACAAAAATAAACTCAAAATGGATGAAGGACTTCAATGTGAGAAAGAAATCCATCATTATCCTTGAGGAGAACACAGGCAGCAATCTCTTCGACCTCAGCCGCAGCAACTTCTTCCTAGGAACATCACCAAAGGCAAGGGAAGCAAGGGCAAAAATGAACTATTGGGACTTCACCAAGATTAAAAGCTTTTGCACAGCAAAGGAAACAGTTAACAAAACCAAAAGACAACTGACAGAATGGGAGAAGATATTTGCAAATGACCTATCAGATAAAGGGCTGGTATCCAAAATCTACAAAGAGTTTATCAAACTCAACACCCAAAGAACAAATAATCCAATCAAGAAATGGGCAGAGGACATGAACGGACATTTCTGCAAAGAAGACATCCAGATGGCCAACAGACACATGAAAAAGTGCTCCACATCACTCGGCATCAGGGAAATACAAATCAAAACCACAATGAGATATCACCTCACACCAGTCAGAATGGCTAAAATTAACAAGTCAGGAAATGACAGATGCTGGCGAGGATGCGGAGAAAGGGGAACCCTCCTACACTGTTGGTGGGAAGGCAAGCTGGTGCAGCCACTCTGGAAAACAGCATGGAGGTTCTTTAAAAAGCTGAAAGTAGAACTACCCTATGACCCAGCAATTGCACTACTGGGTATTTACCCTAAAGATACAAATGCAGTGATCCGAAGGGGCACGTGCACCCGAATGTTTATAGCAGCAATGTCTACAATAGCCAGACTATGGAAAGAACCTAGATGTCCATCGACAGATGAATGGATAAAGAAGATGTGGTATATATGTACAATGGAATACTATGCAGCCATCAAAGGAAATGAAATCTTGTCATTTGTGATGACCTGGGTGGAACTAGAGGGTATTATGCTAAGCAAAATAAAGAAGATGTGGTATATATACACAATGGAATACTATGCACCCATCAAAAGAAATGAAATCTTGCCATTTGGGACGACGTGGATGGAACTAGAGGGTATCATGCTTAGTGAAATAAGTCAATAGGAGAAAGACAACTATCATATGCTCTCCCTGATAAGAGAAGGGGAGATGCAATGTGGGGGGTTTGGGGATAGGAAAAGAATAAATGAAACAAGATGGGATTGGGAGGGAGACAAACCATAAGAGACTCTTAATCTCACAAAACAAACTGAGGGTTGCCGGGGAGAGGTGGGTAGGGGAGAGTGGTAGGGTTATAGACACTGGGGAGGGTATGTGCTATGGTGAGTGCTGTGAAGTGTGTAAACCTGGCGATTCACAGACCTGTACCCCTGGGGTACAGGGGTATTATGTTAATAAAAAAATAAAAAATTAATTTAAAAAATGTCTAATCACTTATTATTTAGAAAAAGCAGAAATTCTAGGCGTATGTGTATCCAAAATACATTTTATTGAATGCAGATGATGATTTCATATGAAACTTTTACCTCTAAATTTTCACAAACAGTACTCAACTAACATTTTATAAAGGCTGTCATATAAATTTCCCTGATCTTATTCTACATGAACTAAACAAAGACATAACATTAAATGATGTCCGTCTAAATATGCATTAGAAAAAATGTTAATGCCATAGATTCCAAAACAACGCTCTCTCTGTTTGGATATAACTGAAATATTTTAAAACATGACATCAGCTTGATTGCCCAGACTACCTTTTCCTGAAAGGAGTAATAACCAGAATTGCTGAACGAGAACAGCCTTTACTGGATTTACTGATTTGTGGGTTACTGAGAACACTGATTGAAATGATATGAACATTGCAATAAATAATATTTATGAAGCTTAACACAGGAATTTTCTTGAATATGGTAAATTTTGATTAATACAGAGTTAGAGCAGAATTTTTAAAAATATAGAAATATGAAATGAAGGCTGTTTTCAGCAACACTAAACTATAGTGGCATTATACTAATTTTATACTTTGACCCAATTATAAATGACTTAAAGTCAATATCAGAGAAGTTTCTAGTTGAATGTACTAATAGGAAGTTATATAAGTTTTCCATATTTCTTGCAGCTTTTTAAAAAAACAATTAGTCACTTAAAACATATCTCAATCAAGTTTCACACAGTATTTTCTATATAGCTAGTATAGAAATCGGTAAAATAAGAATTCTGATCAAATCATTCCATGTTTATATCCAAGATGTGTAAACAATTAGAATTTAAGCTTATTTCTATATAACCACTGTTTCAATAGTGAAGATTCTGAAGCAGACAGAAGACACTTAAGCTTATTCTTTATTAGTAGATTTAAATGGGGTATTTTATTAGATTATATATTTTGTAGCTAAATGTTATTTTGCAGTAATTCTAGTAATCAAATTACATTCCTTTAACAATGGAATGTTCCCCAAACTGGACAGACTATATTAGTATGAGAACTAGTACCAGAAGAAATTGGGAGGAGTGGTAGTAGTCTGCTTCTCATGTGCATTTAATATGGTCAATTACAGATGGAGTTTAAAGAGATTTCTAACCTCTATCCAAAGAGAAAAAACTGAGCATTTCTTGAATGAGAAATATTAGACAGAAAAAGCAAAATCAACCTCTATACTGCAGCAAGAGTCTCCTACAATTTTAAGAAGGAAAATGCTTGATGTTTTTACACATTAATACACAAATATAAACTTCACCTCAGATTTTTTAACAAGAAATCTCTGTATTTCTGTGGCAATAAAGACTTCCAAACAAAGGATGACAACTCAGTAATTATGATACCTGTTAAAGTTGGCAACTGCATTCTAAATGGGGGTGGGAGGTAAAAGAAATACCAGTATCACTGAAACCACTTAGAAGAACTACAACTGCTAAGAGTGACACTGGTCTTAAAAGTTTCAAAGACTATGTAATTAGACCTTCCAATAACCCCAAAGCCTGTTATACAACTGATTTAAATATGCTTTGCCTGAAATAATCTCCCTTGCAATGAGATAGTTTATATTACTAAAGGGAGGGGTAAAGACCAAAATGTTGGCAAGACACAAACTGTTTTGTGTAAGTTTAAATAAAACATGCTGCTTCAGTCAAGCTTAGAATGGTCAATGAGGAAATCCCATGAATTGTCTTTACAGGTGCAGTGGCAGATCAGAACTAAAGTATAAACAAATATAAAAGCATATGTGAAATAAGATCAGAGAAAATCAAGACCAGCTAAATATAGCAAAATAATACTGAAGTTATTCAAACAAACTAATTACTGACAAAGCCATAGCCCTCAATAAAATTAGGGCATTACATGCTAACTGGCCCTCAGGACTAACTTACAGGACTTATACTGGTACACATAATGTAGCAAGATATACTGTCGAAGATGAATTCAGAACAAAATATCTGCAATGTGTAACTGATAAAAACAGCTAAGAAAATGAAAAACAAAACAAGAACTTTATAAAATTAACAAAGATTTTAAAAGGAAAAACTCATCATTCCCCTTCCTTTCTGAATGATTCAGTCCTAAAACCATTAGGTGGGGCAGAGCTAGATGGAGAGGAAACATAGTGGCCCAAACCAGTGTATCAGAGTACTAGAGCCCTATATGAAGAAGAGCTGCCTGGCACAGAGAATCAGAGTCTAAGCAATCTGAAGAGAATATCCATACAGCAGGGGAACTTTGCTTAGACTGAGAAATCAGACCCAGAGCAGAAATGAGGGTGTCTACAGAGCAGGAAGGGGAAGGCAGACTATCAGTCCTGAGACAATGTCAGAAGCGAGCCCCATATACAGAACATCAAGAGGCCCAAGCAGGGTGTGAGGGTCATCCACCCAGGAGCACAGAGAACAGGTGGCAGAGAACAGAGTTTTAGAGCCCCAGAAGAGTACAAAAGCAGCATGGCATAGGAAGTTCGCAGCACTTGCAGAGAGCCTCTCTACAGAGAGATGAACAGGGATGATATGCCAGAGCCAAAACACGATGAAGAGAGTGTCCACATTGAATGGTATTCTGGTCTGAAGGTGTCAAAACCCAATCAGGTTGATGATGGGTCTCC
Source organism: Martes martes (assembly GCF_963455335.1). Taxonomy (NCBI): domain Eukaryota; kingdom Metazoa; phylum Chordata; class Mammalia; order Carnivora; family Mustelidae; genus Martes; species Martes martes. Next base: position 38,957,059 of record NC_137895.1, on the reverse strand, counting down.
ATGGAGAAGCAAATCAGCATGAGGTCTCAGAATCTGAACATGAACAAAGACCCTAGGAAGGGCAGCCTATCATAAGATGACAGAAGCTAAGCGGTATAAGGAATCCCGGGGGGGGGGGGTGCGTTGTGATCCAGTGTGGGGAGTCACAATTCAAGCAGGGTATGTAGGGCATCCTACAGCCTTGCATAGGATGCCCAAGCCTGAAGAGGGTCAACAAGTGTTCATGCACAAAGAAAGCCACCAAGGGATGTCAGAACCCACTTGTGATGAGGAGGGTATAAATATGGGGAAGGAGTGGCAATGGGAGATAAGTTACATAAAAGGGGATTGAACAAATAAGAAAACATTAAGGATAACGGGAAACAAGTTTCTCAATGTCACAAAAGGGAGTTACAACTACTAGAATAAAACCCTATAGTATTAGATTAGATTGGAACTTATCAGTATAAATTAGTTTCAGTATCTACACAGATGTAGGCAGGTGGGCAGACAGAAGACTGATATGTATATATACAGATATACATATATTCTGTAGGTCTAAACACAGAGACGGACCAGGAATGGTGCCATTTCAGTATCAAGAACAAACCTACAGCCCAGATCGTGGCTTCAAAGTACTTTCTAGTGAAAGGAATCGGAGCTCCTTAGCTTCTCAAAGAAATGGCTGCTTCCAATGACTGTGTAGGAAAGTTAAAAATGAGCCTGTTAACATCATATTATGCCAAGAAGTATTCCAAGAATGATGGAGATGTGGCAAAGGATACAAAAGCTCGAAAAAGTTTCCACTGGCAAAATCTAAGATAATGTGAACATCAAAATAAATAATAACGGTGTGGTAGGCAGAATAATGACCCTCAAAAATGTCTATGTCCTAATTCCTATAACCTTCAAACATATTAGGTTATCCAACAAAGGGAAATAAAGGTTGCTAATCAACAACCTTAAATAGGGAGATTATCCTAGATTGTCTGACAGGCTCAATGTAATCACAAGATTCATTAAAAGTGGAAGACAGAGGCAGAAGAAGGTCAGAGGGAGATATGATTAAGAAGAAAGGTCAGAAGGACAAGCTGCAGGCAGTACTCAACCTACGGCTGCAGGCTTTGATGGAAGAAGGAGGGCCATAATCCAAAGAATGTGGGTAGTCACTGAGAAAGAGCTAACAAGGTAAGAAAATGGATTCTCCCCTAAGGCCTCCAAAAAGGAATGTAGTCCTGTTTTCCCCTTTGAAGCCTTTGATTTTAGTCCTTGATTTTGGCCAATTAGAACCGTGCTGGACTACCAAATTACAAAACTGTAAAATGATAAGTTTGTGCTGTTTTTAAGACAACAAATTTGTAGTAATTTGTTACAGGAGCAACAGTTAACTATTAGATTGTAACAGGGTACACAACCCATCAGATAAAATAGGTAACAGTGAGTCAATACAGATATACAGATATAAAGGCAGGAAGATGATAAATAAAGTTCGATGGAGATTAAGATATCTACATGGTTCAAAGCACTTACCCACAAAATACTTTTTCTTTTTCTGTTAAAGGACTCATTTGATCATCAGTTCCACAAAATACTTATTAAGAAAGGGAAAGTGAAGCCTGAAAAAAAACTACCTTAATCACATGACCAGAGTGACCAGCAGCCATGAGGGGACAAATTACAATTATGTGTGAACTGATAGGCTACATAACGAGAAGAATATAGCATCAATTCTGTGATATTCCTGGCACAGATCTATCACCTGAATCTAGAAGTAAATAGCAGGTAACCCAAACTGAAGGTATATCATAAAGTAACTGCCCTGTAACCCTACAATCTTTTATTATTTTTAAAGATTTTATTCATTCATTTGAGAGAAAGAGAGAAAGCACAAGCACGGGGAGAGGCAGGGAGAGAGGAAGAAGCAGACTCCCCGCTGAGCAGGGACCCCCCCCCCCCAATGAGGCAATCGATCCCAGGACCTTGGGATCATGACCTGAGCTGAAGACAGACGCTTAACCATCTGAGCCACCCAGGCGCCCACCCTATAATCTTTTAAAGTGGGAAGATTAAGAAATTTATTTTTTTAAAGATTGATTGATTTGACTGATTTGACAGAGAGAAAGAGCACAAGCAGGGAGAGTGGCAGGCAGAGGGAGAAGCAGGCTCCCGCCAAGCAGGGAGCCCAATGTGGGGCTCCATCCCAGGGTCCTGGGATCATGACCTGAGCCAAAGGCAGACATTTAACCAACTGAGCCACCTAGGCCCCCATGATAAGACACTTAAAGAGAGACTATTTCAGATTACAGGAAACTAAAAGGATAACAGCAACTAAATGCAACACCTGATTTTGAATGAGATCCTTCTGCTATACTTTGGAATATCACTGGGATAACTGGTGAAACCTGAATAAGGTCTAAGTATTAGATGGTAAGAATGTGTTATTTTTAATTTTCTATTTTTAAGAGCCATGTTGTTGTTATGTAGGCGACTCTGTTTGTAGAAAATACTCAGTAAAGGAAAGAAAGGCTCTTTCCTTTCTCTCTGGCAGCCATCAGCTCAAAGGTAAGCCAAGATGGGCAAAATTGTTCCTACCAACTCAGGAGTCCATTCAGGAACTATGGAGGAAGAAGTAGTCCACTATAATGCCCTTTATTCTCAGGGTCCACTGCTGGCAGTACCACCAGCTCTCTGCACTCCATGGGGCCCCTGCTCAACCTGGCCCAATAAAGCAGACAGACTAGGGTACAATGCCAAGCAAAGTTACGTCATATTTAGGATTCGTGCACAATGTGGTAGCCACAAATGCTCAGTGCCTACAGGTACGACCTATGGCAAGCTTGTCCACCATGGTGTTAACCAGCTCAAGTTTGCCAGAAGCCTTCAGTCTGTTGCAGAGGAGTGAGCTGGACACCACTGTGGGCATCTGAAAGTCCTAGAAATTCTTACTTGGTTGGCAAAGATTCCATATACAAATTGAGGTTATCCTCATTGATCCATTCTATAAAGCTAGCAAAAGAAATCCTGACACCCAGTGGATCACACCACCAGTCCACAAGCACAGCGAGACACAAAGGCTGACATCTGCAGGCCACAAGAATGTGGCCTTGGAAAGGGTCACAAGTCTCACCACACTAATGGTGGTTCTCACTGTGCAGCATGGGGTAACTCCACCATTACTGCTAATATAAGTAATGTTTGTAAAATTAAAAGCGTTCTTTGTCAAAATTAGTTGTCTACAGAATGTTCCATGAATGCACTGTCAAATTATGAAAGTTAAAGTGCAATAACGTTTGAAGACTAAAAGTGAGGGTGAGGGTATATCTTGTTTCTTACAAGAGAAACGCTTTTATCTTTGCTCTACCTTATTAGAGTGTTTATACATCAGTGTTTAAAATGCTATTTGGTATAACAGGTATAATACAAATTCTGTAAAAGTGGAATGCAGAAGTTAGCCACATAGATTTGCTGGTGCATGTAATGAAACCTACAGCTTCACTGTAGGCTGATGTTCACTGTACATCATCCGAGATGATGTAATGCTCTGCTGGTTTATTCTCAAATGGCTGTTTTTAAGGGTTTGGTAGGAACATTTTTTTTTTTAATTTTAATTTTTTATTATTTATTTGTTTTTTTTTAATTTTTAATTTTAATTTTTTTAATTTTAATTTTTTGTTATTTATTTGTTTGTTTGTTTGAGAGAGAGAGAGCACTGTGGGGGGGGAGGGGTCAGAGGGAGAAGCAGATTCCCCGCAGAGGTGCCTGGTGCTACTTGAATATACCAAAGTGGTATGACCAAGAATTAAAATTTTAATTCTTAATAAATTTTTTAAAAGATTTTATTTATTTATTTGACAGAGATCACAAGTAGGCAGAGAGGCAGGCAAAGGGGTGGGGAGGGAAGCAGGCTCCCTGCTGAGCAGAGAGCCCGATGACAGGCTCCATCCCAGGACCCTGAGATAACATGATGAGTCGAAGGCAGAGGTTAATCCACTGAGCCACCCAGGTGCCCCCTTAATAAATTTATTCTTAATAAAAATACTGTATTGTCTCTATTTCAATAAATTAAGCCTCTATCTTCACCTGGAATACACCCAGATTTAACTTCAATTTTGTTAAACAAAGGATACAAAGATGTTTTAGACTATGAATAGTCACACAGATACTGAGAGAAACATGGCTTATTAGCTTACACCATGTCATAATAGGGTAGGTACTTCTAGTAACAGCAACTTAGATACAAAGAACAGATAAACTTGTATCACTTCATCATTCTTCAGATCAGTGTATCTGCCTCAAAGAGCAGATGACAAAGAAGCTTTTGCACCTGCATTTCCAAACCACTTCAAAAATATCTGCCTCTTTCAAATGCCTTATCATAACCTTACAAAGTAATAGTTTATATTTAATTTTTTTCATTAGTAAAATGGGGAGATATTCGACCTGCTCAGAAACTCCTTTTAAAGTGATATATAATAAAATGCATTTAAAAATTCAAAACTAGAGGCACCTGGCTGCCTCAGTCAGAAGGCATACAACTCTTGATCTCAGGGTCACATGTTTGAGCCCCAAACTGGGTACAGAGGTTACTTAAATAATTATTTTCTTGACATCAAAAATGAACTCTGAGAAGATGACAGAGTAGTTTATGATCTCAATCATCAAATTAACATAAGATTAGATTATATCACAATCATTCCCAAATTCCAATTTAAATTAAACAATTCTGGAGGAGTCAAGATGGCAGAGAAGTAGCAGGCTGAGACTACATCAGGTAGCAGGAGATCAGCTAGATAGATTATCAAACCATTGCAAACACCTACAAATCCACCAGGAGATCGAAGAGAAGAACAGCAATTCTAGAAACAGAAAATCGACCACTTTCTGAAAGGTAGGACCAGCGGATAAGTGAATCCAAAGCGACGGGAAGATAGACCATGGGGGGAGGGGCCGGCTCCCAGCAAGCGGCGGAGCAATGGAGCTCTAAATCAGGACTTTTAAAAGTTTGCTCCACTGAGGGACATCACTCCAGAGGCTAAACCGAGGTGAAGCCCATGCGGGGCCAGCGTGGCCCTAGGTCCCGCAGGGTCACAGAAGGATCAGGGATGTCTGAGTGTCTCAGAGCTCACAGGTATTAGACAGGGGAAGCCAGCTACAGAGACAGAGCCAAGGAGTGAGCTCTCAGCTCGGGGTTACCTTGAACCGGTCGCAGGCTCGGTGAGCTCGGAGCACGGCCAGAGGCCAGGGAGACGAGAGTGATTGGGCTCTTTTCTCTGAGAGTGCACTGAGGAGTGGGGCCCCGAGCTCTCGGCTCCTTTGGGCCGGAGATTGGAAGGCCGTCATTTTCATTCCCGTCCTCTGGAACTCTACGGAAAGCGTTCAGAGGACAAAAGCTCCCAAAAGCGAACCTGATCATCGGATTACTTAGCCTGGCCCCTGGTAAGGGCGGTGCAATTCCGCCTCGGGCAAAGAAACTTGAGAATCACTACAACAGGCCCCTCCCCTAGAAGATCAACAAGAAATCCAGCCAAGACCAAGTTCACCTACTAAGGACAGCAGCAGAATTCCAGAGGAGGAGAAAGCAAAGCACGGAACTCATGGCATTCTCCCCACGATTCTTTAGTCTTGCGGTTAATTTAATTTTTTTTTTATTCTGCTAAATTTTTTTTAACTTTTACCCTTTTCTTTTTTAATGTTTTTTAATTAGTTTATCTAATATATATATATATACTTTTTTCTTTTTTATATTTTTTATTTGTTTTGTTTTTTTAATTTATTGTTTTCTGAACTTCTTTTTATCCCCTTTCTCCCCCCCACAATTTGGGGTCTCTTTTGATTTGGTTAAAGTGCATTTTCCTGGGGTCTTTGCCACACTTTCAGTATTTTATTTGCTCTTTCATATACTCTTATCTGGACAAAATGACAAGGCGGAAAAACTCACCACAAAAAAAAGAACAAGAGGCAGTACCAAAGGCTAGGGACCTAATCAATACAGACATTGGTAATATGTCAGATCTAGAGTTCAGAATGACGATTCTCAAGGTTCTAGCCAGGCTCAAAAAAGGCATTGAAGATATTAGAGAAACCCTCTCTGGAGAGATAAAAGCCCTGTCTGGAGAAATAAAAGAACCAAAATCTAACCAAGTTGAAATTAAAAAAAGCTATTAATGAGGTGCAATCAAAAATGGAGGCTCTTACTGCTAAGATAAATGAGACAGAAGAAAGAATTAGTGATATAGAAGACCAAATGAATAAGAAATGAAGACCAGAGAATAAAGAAGCTGAGCAAAAGAGGGACAAACAGCTACTGGACCACGAGGGGAGAATTAGAGATATAAGTGACACAATAAGACGAAACAACAGAATAATTGGGATTCTAGAAGAACAAGAAAGAGAGGGGAGCAGAAGGTATATTGGAGAGAATTACTGTAGACAATTTCCCTAATATGGCAAAGGGAACAAGCATCAAAATACAGGAGGTGCAGAGAACCCCCCTCAAAATCAACAAGAATAGGTCCATACCCCGTCACCTAATAGTAAAATTTACAAGTCTTAGCGACAAAGAGAAAATCCTGAAAGCAGCCTGAGAAAAGAAGTCTGTAACATACAATGGTAAAAATATTAGACTGGCAGCAGACTTATCCACAGAGACCTGGCAGGCCAGAAAGAACTGGCATGATATATTCAGAGCACTAAACGAGAAAAACATGCAGCCAAGAATACTATATCCAGCTAGGCTATCACTGAAAATAGAAGGAGAGATAAAAAGCTTCCAGGACAAAGAAAAACTGAAAGTATTTGCAAACACCAAACCAGCTCTACAGGAAATATTGAAAGGGGCCCTCTAAGCAAAGAGAGAGCCTAAAAGTAACAGATCAGAAAGGAACAGAGACAATATACAGTAACAGTCACCTTACAGGCAATACAATGGCACTAAATTCATCTCTCTCAATAGTTACCCTGAATGTTAATGGGCTAAATGCCCCAATCAAAAGACACAGGGTAATAGATAAAAAAACAAAACCCATCAATTGTTGCCTACAAGAAACTCATTTTAGACCCGAAGATACATCCAGATTTAAAGTGAGGGGGTGGAAAACAATGTACCATGCTAATGGACATCAGAAGAAAGCTGAGGTGGCAATCCTTATATCAGATCAATTAGATTTTAAACCAAAGACTATAATAAGAGATGAGGAAGGACACTATATCACAAAGGGTCTGTCCAACAAGAAGATCTAACAATTTTAAATATCTATGCCCCTAACGTGGGAGCAGCCAACTATATAAACCAATTAATAACAAAATCAAAGAAACACATCAACAATAATACAATAATAGTAGGGGGCTTTAACACTCCCCTCACTGAAATGGACAGATCATCCAAGCAAAAGATCAACAAGGAAATAAAGGCCTTAAATGACACAGTGGACCAGATGGATACCACAGATATATTCAGAACATTTCATCCCAAAGCAACCAAATACACATTCTTCTCTAGTGCACATGGAACATTCTCCAGAATAGATCACATCCTGGGTCATAAATCAGGTCTCAACCGGTATCAAAAGACTGGGATCATACCCTGCACATTTTCAGACCACAGTGCTCTGAAGCTAGAACTCAATCACAAGAGGAAATTTGGAAAGAACCCAAATACATGGAGACTAAACAGCATCCTTCTAAAGAATGAATGGGTCAACCAGGAAATTAAAGAAGAATTGGAAAAATTCATGGAAACAAATGATAATGAAAACACAATGGTTCAAAATCTGTGGGACACAGCAAAGGCAGTCCTGAGAGGAAAATATATAGCAGTACAAACCTTTCTCAAGAAACAAGAAAGGTCTCAAATACACAACCTAACCCTACACCTAAAGGAGCTGGAGAAAGAACAACAAAGAAAGCCTAAACCCAGCAGGAGAAGAGAAATCATAAAGATCAGAGCAGAAATTAATGAAATAGAAACCAAAAAAACAACAGAACAAATCAATGAAACTAGGAACTGGTTCTTTGAAAGAATTAATAAGATTGATAAACCCCTGGCCAGACTTATCAAAAAGAAAAGAGAAAGGACCCAAATAAATAAAATCATGAATGAAAGAGGAGAGATCACAACACCAAAGAAATACAAACAGTTATAAGAACATACTATAAGCAACTCTACGCCAACAAATTTGACAATCTGGAAGAAATGGATGCATTCCTAGAGACATATAAACTACCACAACTGAACCAGGAAGAAATAGAAAGCCTGAACAGACCCATAACCAGTCAGGAGATTGAAACAGTCATCAAAAATCTCCAAACAAACAAAAGCCCAGGGCCAGACGGCTTCCCAGGAGAATTCCACCAAACATTTAAAGAAGAACTAATTCCTATTCTCCTGAAACTGTTCCAAAAAACAGAAATGGAAGGAAAACTTCCAAACTCATTTTATGAGGCCAGCATCATCTTTTTATTTATTTTTTTTTTTTAAAGGTTTTATTTATTTATTTATTTGTCAGAGAGAGAGAGAGAGCGAGAGCGAGCACAGGCAGACAGAGTGACAGAGGGAGAAGCAGGCTCCCTGCGGAGCAAGGAGCCCGATGTGGGACTCGATCCCAGGACGCCGGGACCATGACCTGAGCCGAAGGCAGCTGCTTAACCAACTGAGCCACCCAGGCGTCCCCCAGCATCATCTTGATCCCAAAACAAGACAAGGATCCTATCAAAAAAGAGAATTACAGACCATTATCCTTGATGAATACAGATGCGAAAATTCTCACCAAAATACTGGCCAATAGGATCCAACAGTACATTAAAAGGATTATTCACCACGACCAAGTGGGATTTATTCCTGGGCTTCAAGGTTGGTTCAACATCCACAAATCAATCAATGTGATACAATACATTAATAAAAGAAAGGACAAAAACCATATGATACTCTCAATAGATGCTGAAAAAGCATTTGACAAAGTATAGCATCCCTTCCTGATCAAAACTCTTAAAGTGTAGGGATAGAGGGCACATACCTCAATATCATCAAAGCCATCTATGAAAAACCCACAGCAAATATCATTCTCAATGGAGAAAAACTGAAAGCTTTTCCGCTAAGGTCAGGAACACGGCAGGGATATCCATTATCACCACCACTATTCAACATAGTACTAGAAGTCCTAGCCTCAACAATCAGACAACAAAAAGAAATAAAAGGCATCCAAATTGGCAAAGAAGAAGTCAAACTATCACTCTTTGGAGATATGATACTGTATGTGGAAAACCCAAAAGACTCCACTCCTAATCTGCTAGAACTTGTACAGGAATTCAGTAAAGTGTCAGGATATAAAATGAATGCACAGAAATCAGTTGCATTTCTCTACACCAACAACAAGACCGAAGAAAGAGAAATTAAGGAGTCAATCCCATTTACAATTGCACCCAAAACTATAAGATATCTAGGAATAAACCTAACCAAAGAGACAAAGAATCTCAGAAAACTATAAAGCACTCATGAAAGAAATTGAGGAAGACACAAAGAAATGGAAAAATGTTCCATGTTCATGGATTGGAAGAACAAATATTGTGAAAATGTCTATGCTACCTAAAGCAATCTACACATTGAATGCAATCCCTATCAAAATCCCACCCATTTTTTTTAAAAGAAATGGAACAAATAATCCTAAAATTTATATGGAACCAGAAAAGCCCTCGAATAGCTTGAGGAATATTGAAAAAGAAAGCCAAGGTTGGTGGCATCACAATTCCGGACTTCAAGCTCTATTACAAAGCTGTCATCATCAAGACAGCATGGTACTGGCACAAAAACAGACACATAGATCAATGGAACAGAAGAGATAGCCCAGAAACAGATTCTCACATCTATGGTCAACTAATCTTCGACAAAGCAGGAAAGAATGACCAATGGAAAAAAGACAGCCTCTTCAATAAATGGTGTTGGGAAAGTTGGACGGTCACATGCAGAAAAATGAAAGTGGACCATTTCCTTACACCACACACAAAAATAGACTCAAAATGGATGAAGGACCTCAATGTGAAAAAGAAATCCATCATTATCCTTGAGGAGAACACAGGCAGCAACCTCTTCGACCTCAGCCGCAGCAACTTCTTCCTAGGAACATCACCAAAGGCAAGGGAAGCAAGGGCAAAAATGAACTATTGGGACTTCATCAAGATCAAAAGCTTTTGCACAGCAAAGGAAACAGTTAACAAAACCAAAAGACAACTGACAGAATGGGAGAAGATATTTGCAAATGACCTATCAGATAAAGGGCTGGTATCCAAAATCTACAAAGAGTTTATCAAACTCAACACCCAAAGAACAAATAATCCAATCAAGAAATGGGCAGAGGACATGAACGGACATTTCTGCAAAGAAGACATCCAGATGGCCAACAGACACATGAAAAAGTGCTCCACATCACTCGGCATCAGGGAAATACAAATCAAAACCACAATGAGATATCACCTCACACCAGTCAGAATGGCTAAAATTAACAAGTCAGGAAATGACAGATGCTGGCGAGGATGCGGAGAAAGGGGAACCCTCCTACACTGTTGGTGGGAAGGCAAGCTGGTGCAGCCACTCTGGAAAACAGCATGGAGGTTCTTTAAAAAGCTGAAAGTAGAACTACCCTATGACCCAGCAATTGCACTACTGGGTATTTACCCTAAAGATACAAATGCAGTGATCCGAAGGGGCATGTGCACCTGAATGTTTATAGCAGCAATGTCTACAATAGCCAGACTATGGAAAGAACCTAGATGTCCATCAACAGATGAATGGATAAAGAAGATGTGGTATATATACACAATGGAATACTATGCACCCATCAAAAGAAATGAAATCTTGCCATTTGCAACGACGTGGATGGAACTAGAGGGTATCATGCTTAGTGAAATAAGTCAGTCAGAGAAAGACAACTATCATATGATCTCCCTGATATGAGGAAGTGGAGATGCAACGTGGGGGGTTAGGGGAGTAGGAGAAGAATAAATGAAACAAGATGGGATTGGGAGGGAGACAAACCATAAGAGACTCTTAATCTCACAAAACAAACTGAGGGTTGCTGGGGGGAGGGGGGTCGCGAGAGGGGGGTGGGGTTATGGACATTGGGGAGGGTATGTGCTATGGTGAGTGCTGTGAAGTGTGTAAACCTGGCGATTCCCAGACCTGTACCCCTAGGGATAAAAATACTTTCTATGTTTATAAAAAATAAAAAAATTTAAAAAAAAATAAAATAAACAATTCTGTAGAGTAGTTTGCTTTCTACTGAGGCATTCTAATATGATCAACTCCCAGTTTTCTTTGCCACAAAACCCCAAAATAACAGCTAATTTGAAACTGAGTTTAATTTTACTTGTATAATTATACAGAAGTGCAGATGTTTCTGGCAATTCACAATACTACATACAGTTCATTCTTTAGTTGCTATATAATTCTAATGCAGTATCAGCCTAGAGCAGAACTGTCCACTCAAAAGCTTACTAATTCTAACTTTATTAAGAGGAAAGAGGAAATTATTTTTTCCTAGCTATCACTGATCAGGAACCAAGAACCATACGTACTTGTATTTGAACAGAAGGAAAGTCAATGGTTAAATCCATTGAAAATACTTAAATGGAGCAGATGTAACCAAAAGGAGAATGGAAAAATTATTAAAAGCTACTTAAAAATGTTAAAATAGCAACTGACATCCTATTTTTAGATATTCATTTGTAAAATAAAAAAATTTAAAAAATAGATTTTTAGGGGTGCCTGGCTGGCTTAGTTGGTTGAGCACGTTACTCTTGATCTTAAGAGTTCACAATCAACATATAGTAACTCATAAAAAAATGAATTTTTAAGGTAATTCTTTAAAATTAAATTTAAATAAATACTCACTTGTAGCAGGTAGGAACTGCCTGGATCTAATAAGCTGACAGCTTCATTCTGCATCGTGTTCTGTTGTGTAATTGCATCCTCACGTTTCCGCTCCTTCTGCCCTGCTTCATCATCTTCATATTCATCTAAGCACTAGAAGAAAAAATAGTTTCCATTTTATTTCCACATAATACTAATAGACTGTATTGACAGTATGTGAGGATACATTTGGATAGCATTAAAGAAGTATCTGTGCATTCAGAAACTAATTTATATGATAATGGTGTTCCTTTCAGTAATGTGTACGTTTAATTCCTGTAAATTAAATTATCTGCTCAAACCCCAAACTCCACATTCACACCCCTGACAACTTATCTTTCCTGTAGACTCTAAATAGCAGTGACAAAGCTTGCTTAAAAGGCAAGGTTTACTCATTCTTTCACATTCATTCAACAAGTAAATGAAAGGTATCTACCTTAAAAAAGGCACTTTTCAGAGGGTAACAAATGATATACCCAAGACATGGAATTTATAGTCTAGTGGGAAGTTAACATAGAAGATATAAGATATACAGAGATATAGATGCGAATAACTCAATGATAAAGGCCATTTTCCAGCTTAGTACTACCTAAAAGTATATACAGAAAGTATTTTCACCTGGGGAATAGTCTTCTATAAAAACTCTGTAGAAGAGTTTATAATTTAAAAGATGGGTAAAATTTAGAACTGCAGATATAGAAAAAAGAAAATTTCAGATGGTGGGAAGAACATATGGAAAGGTTGTTGCTAAAAAGCTGAATCAACATCTGCATTATCAATTTCCATACCCTGCATGAAAAGAAGTCATAAATAGAAACAAATGTCTATTCATTACAAACATTGTGGAATGGGCTGTCTGTTCCTTGCAAATGAACACATTCCTTTTTTTTTTTTTTTTAAGATTTTATTTATTTATTTATTTGAGAGAGAGAGAACAAGAGAGCACAAAAGCAGGGGGAACGGCTGAGGGAGAGGGAAAAGCAGGCAGCCCTAAGTGGGAGTCGATTCCAAGGACCTGGGATCATGACTTGAGCCAAAGGCAGATCCTTAACCGACTCAGACACCTAGGCACCCCTGCAACTGAACACATTTTTTTTTTTTTCTTAAGATTTTATTTATTTGACAGACAGAGACCACAAGTAGGCAGAGAGGCAGGCGGGGAGGGGAGCAGGCTCCCCGCTGAGCAGAGAGCCCGATGGGGGCTTGATCCCAGGATCCTGGGATCATGACCTGAGCTGAAGGCAGAGGCTTTAACCCACTGAGCCACCCAGGTGCCCCTGAACACATTCTTAACCAATATCGCCCTAAAGGGTTCTGAGACATGAAAAATAATGTTTCAGCAGGCAGCCTGTAAACAAGGCAGCACTAACTAAAGAAACAGAACCTACAAATTATAAAAAGAGAAAAAAAGTTAAATTAGATCACTGTGCAAACCAAGAAGGAACACTGGAGTATCTGGAATAGGAGGGACACAGTAGACAAGCAGCACATTCAAAGACACAAGGTCCACGATGGGGGATATGGAAGAAAGTGCCTGAGATGAAGTCTTAAAAATTACAATGATATGGAAAGGAAGTGAGGGGAAAGAATGAAATCTCCTGCCCTCCCTATAATGGAACTGACTGTGTGTACAGGTGTCATCTGGCTCTAAATGGGACTTGGGTTATTGGTACAAAAAAAAATTATGATACTGAAGCTACTTGACTCTGAACCAGGAGACTAGTGTATTCTGCCATGATCCATCAAATTTCAGCAGGCTAACATGGTTAGTTTGCAAGTAGGGTAAGATCTCAAACCCTTCACAGTTCTTGACAGAGGTGAAGATTGGAAAGGCAATGCTCTGATCACAAAAAACATAAATAACCTGAGAAGTGTGGACTTTTCACTACATAACACAGAAAGATGTTATGGTGCTACAATTCCCTAGAATGTAAGTAAAACGTAATCAAAACTGATGCAGGAAAAAACAAACAAACAAACAAACAAAAACCCAACTGATGCAGGGGTAAGGGGCGCCTGGGAAGCTCAGATGGTTAAGCATCTGCTTTCCGCTCAGGTCATGATCTCCAAATCCTGGGATCCAGCCCCATGTCTGGCTCCTGGCTCTGCAGGGAGTCTGCTTCTCCCTCTCCCTCTACTCCCCCCTGCCCCCAGACTGTGGTCTCTCTGTCTCTCTCTTTCTCAAATGAATAAATAAAATCTTTTAAAAAACAAAACTGATTTTGGAAATAGAATCTATATAAAGCAGTTCAGAGTGGAAATTAACAGGGACCAAAAGTGGAGAGTAGACAACAAAGCAGACAATTTGATCCTATGAAAAATACCATATCCTAGGTAGAAAACAGAATCAATTAAAAGAAATCTAGTAAAGGGTACTAAAGTTTAAGAAACTAGTCCCAATTAGAAAAAGAATCTCTCTTAGGACTCTTTAAAAACCTTTCTCAGACCAACAGATGGTATCACGTTTAACGGCAAAATATCAACAAAATTTAAAAGCAAAATCAGACTTAAGACACTGATATCCATTCTACTATAAACAGAGTTATTAACATCATTCTGGAGGTGCTATCTGATGAAACCAGGTAAGAAAAACAAAAGATTTCAGCAATAGGAAGAAGGCAAAATTCCATCACTTCAGATGATACAATTTTGTTGAAATAACATAAAAATATTTTAGAATTATTAAAGTTCATTACAATGGTTTTTATAGACGTATGCAAAAATTGCTTGCCAAAGTAATATCAACAGCCAGTCAGACTGTATAATTTTAATAGTAACTATAAAAATAAACCAAAAAACTTTAGGAAAAAAACTACACAATTTTACTGGAAAACACAAATTAAAATCTATTCTTACATGGAGAAAAACCTAATATTGTGAAGATGTCAATTATCTGTAAGCCAATTTATAAGTTGAATAAAAATTCCAATCAAAATCTTAAGGAAATTATTTGGAAAGTAGGGGTGACCATCTGGATAAATACATAAGACATCCAGAAAAATTAACTTTTTAAAAAAGTTATGACAAAACAATCATTCTAACATTAAAATATATAAAACCACAATAATAAAAACTTTGTAATCGAGGTCTTAGAATAAAAATTCCAATCAAAATCTTAAGGAAATTATTTGGAAAGTAGGGGTGACCATCTGGATAAATACATAAGACATCCAGAAAAATTAACTTTTTAAAAAAGTTATGACAAAACAATCATTCTAACATTAAAATATATAAAACCACAATAATAAAAACTTTGTAATCGAGGTCCTAGAATAGAAAAGGAATTTCTCAATACACATTACTGAGATAAAAGGTCAATTATTTAATGCAAAGTCGGGGCTGAGAAGCAACTGTATAAGACCTGGAAAAAATAAAGAGTAGTCTCATCTCTAGGCTTCTACTCCGTGAAAAGAATCATCTCATTCTCCAGTACCTGGACTGCAAAAATCCCTGACCTTAGGATCAAATGTCAGTAGCATAATGCTAGAACTCTTAAATCCTAATGTAGTATAGATAGAAAGTAAAAGTTGAAGCAGATAGCCACGAACTCCCTGAGCACTGGCGTATTATTTATCTTTGTTTTCATTTTCTGAGATCCAGTGCCTCAACACTAACCTCCCTTCCTTCCACTACCTCAATAAACGTATACTCCCTTACCAACACTTTAAAAAGAAGAAAAAAAAAATTCAGTGAATGCTTGATAAATGAATGAATGAGTTACCAAGATGAGACAAATCAGGGAGATGGACTATAGCACCCCAAGATAAAATAGAATATTCTTTTCTGTGGCAACACTGTTACCCACTGACCTGGGAACCTATTCATCACACATACTATCTCTGAGAAGAATGTGTGCATCTTACATTTCAGGCAGCTTGGATTACTTGATGAATCACAACTTCCCTCCAAGGTTCTTCTAGCAACCCGTAGAATTCTTTTAGCAACAAGCATCCTACAAATTCTCTAAGCTATCTTATGTAACTGGGATAAATACACCTAGAGGAAACTTTGGTGGAAATGATGAGAAGAAAGAATGAAAGCAAAAAAGAATTGAGTTAGTGGACCGAAGTGGTTTAAGACATTTTCCACTATTTCTTTTCTTTTTTTTTTTTAAAGATTTTATTTATTTATTTGACAGACAGATCACAAGTAGGCAGAGAGGCAGGCAGAGAGAGAGAGGAGGAAGCACGCTCTGCAGAGCAGAGAGCCCGATTTGGAGCTCGATCCCAGGACCCTGGGATCATGACCTGAGCCGAAGGCAGAGGCTTTAACCCACTGAGCCACCCAGGCGCCCCTCCACTTTTATTTCTTGCAAAGATTAAGATTTCTCTACATGCACAGCTGATGGTATCCTTAATGGAGACAGAGTTATTTTGGGGTTTTTTAAAAACATTTTTTCATTTTTAAGTAATTTTTATTTTTAAGTAATCTTAAAAATTAAATTTTTAAGTAATCTCTATACCCACCACAGGGCTCAAACTTACAACCCCAAGATCAAGAGTCACATGCTTTACTTAGACAGCCAGTCGTCCCAAGAGTAATTTTTTTTTTTTTTAAGATTTTATTCCTTGACAGAAATCACAAGTAGGCAGAGAGGCAGGCAGAGAGAGAGGAAGGGAAGCAGGCTCCCTGCTGAGCAGAAAGCCCAATGCGGGGCTCAATCCCAGGACCCTGAGATCATGACCTGAGCTGAAGGGAGAGGCTTAACCCACTGAGCCACTCAGGTGCCCCCAAGAGTAATTTTTAAGTAAGTACCAGCAAGAGAGAACCAAAAAGAACTCAAACATGTTTTAAAGTTTATTTCTGGGCACCTGGGTGGCTCAGTGGGTTAAGTGTCTGCCTTCGGCTCTAGTCGTGATTTCGGGATCCTGGGATCAAGCCCCATATCAGGCTCTCTGCTCAGCAGGGAGACTGCTTCCCCTCCCCCTCTGCCTGCCTCTCTACCTACCTGTGATTCTGTCAAATAAATAAATAAAATCTTTTTAAAAAATTAAGTTTCTTTCTACTAATCAAAAGCTTTTTATCTGAGAGAGAAAAAGATGAGATGAAAATAAATGCTGGTCCTATATTATAATTACACCAACAACGTGGAACTTAATGCACTCTCTTCCCGGCTCTTATTTCTAGATAAACATAATCACATCGAAGTTACTGTGTCCCTTTACATAGAATAGAGAGAACTGCATGAGAACAGGGTTAACAATTATTTTAAACTGAAACCAAAAAGTCTTATGAAATGAGATTTTTTAAACAAAATGAGAATAAATATCACTGATTGTCACCAAGCTCTTTACTATTCCCAAAACTGCATTTTGGAGCACCAGTATTTTGGCAAATAAAACTCCTGAATAAAACAAAAGTATGATTTTTCATTTCTTTTTTGTGTGTGTGTGGCCACATAATGTACCTTGTCTTTATTTCTTTCCAGTGTTCCAGAATTCATTGTTTATGCACCACACCCAGTGCTCCATGCAACATGTGCCCTCCATAATACCCACCACCAGGCTCACCCAACCCTCCACCCTCCTCCCCTCCAAAACCCTCAGTTTGTTTCTCAGAGTCCACAGCCTCTCATGGTTCATCTCCCCCTCCAATTTCCCCCAACTCACTTCTCCTTTCCATCTCCCAATGTCCTCCATGTTACTCCTTATGCTCCACAAGCGAAACCATATAATTGACTCTCTCTGCTTGACTTATTTCACTCAGCATAATCTCTTCCAGTCCGGTCCATGTTGATACAAAAGTTGGGTATTCATCCTTTCTGATGGAGGCATAATACTCCATAGTACATATGGACCATATCTTCTTTATTCATTCGTCCGTTAAAGGGCATCTTGGTTTTTTCCAGTTTGGTGACTGTGGCCATTGCTGCTATGAACATTGGGATACAGACGGCCCTTCTTTTCACTACATCTGTATCTCTGAGGTAAATACCCGATAGTGCAATTGCAGGGTCATAGGGAAGCTCTATTTTTCATTTCTTAAGGAATCTCCACGCTGTTTTCCAAAGTGGCTGCACCAACTTGCATTCCCACCAACAGTGTAAGAGGGTTCCCCTTTCTCCATACCCTCTCCAACACATGTTGTTTACTGTCCTGTTAATTTTGGCCATTCTGACTATTTTAAGTGTGTTATAAGGTGGTATCTCTATGTGGTTTTGATTTGAATCTCCCTGATGGCTAATGATGAACATTTTTTCATGTGTCTGTTAGCCATTTGTATGTCTTCTTTGGAGAAGTGTCTGTTCATGTCTTCCGACCATTTTTTGACATGATTATATGTGTCTTTTGCAAGTATCTTCTCCCGTCCCGTGGGTTGCCTCTTTTTTTTTGTTGACTGTTTCCTTTGCTGTGCAAAAGCTTTTGATCTTGAGGAAGTCCCAAAAGTTCATTTTTGCTTTTTTTTTCCTTTGCCTTTGGAGACGTATCTTGAAAGAAGTTGCTGTGGCCCATATCAAAGAGGTTACTGCCTATGTTCTCCTTTAGGATTCTGATGGATTCCTGCCACACGTTGAGGTCTTTAATCCATTTCGAGTTTATCTTTGTGTATGGTGTAAGAGACTGGTCAAGTTTCATTCTTCTACACATATAGCTGTCCAATTTTCCCAGCACCATTTACTGAAGAGACTGTCTTTTTTCCACTGTATATTTTTTCCTAGTTTGTCGAAGATTATTTAACCATAGAGTTGCGGGTCCATATCTAGGCTCTCTACTCTGTTCCACTGGTCTGTGTGTCTGTTTTTGTGCCAGTACCACGCTGTCTTGGTGATCACAGCTTTGTAGTAAAGCTTGAAATCAGGCAACGTGATGTCCCCAGTTTTGTGTTTCTTTTTCAACATTTCCTTAGCAATCTGGGGTCTCTTCTGGTTCATACAAATTTTAGGACTGTTTGTTCCAGCTCTTTGAAAAATGCTCTTTGAAAATGGTATTGAAAGTATAGACTGCTCTAGGCAGTATACACATTTTAACAATGTTTATTCTTTTGATCCATGAGCATGGAATGGCCATCTTTTTGTGTCTTCAATTTCTTTCATCATAAGTGTTCTGTAGTCCCTCGAGTACAGATCCTTTACCTCTTTGGTTAGGTTTATTCCCAGGTATCTTATGGTTCTTGGTGCTATAGTAAATGGAATCGATCCTCTAATTTCCCTTTCTGTATTTTTATTGTTAGTGTATAAGAAAGTAACTGATTTCTGTACATTGATTTTGTATCCTGCCACATTACTGAATTGCTGTATGAGTTCTAGTAGTTTGGGGTGAAGTCTTTTGGGTTTTCCATATAAAGTATCATGTCATCTGTGAAGAGAGTGAGTTTGACTTCTTCACTGCCAACTGGAATACCTTTTATTTCTTTTTGTTGTCTAATTGCTGTTGCTAGGACTAGTACTGTGTTGAACAAGACTACCAAGAGTGGGCATCCTTGTCATGTTCCTGATCTCAAAGGGAAGGCTGTCAACTTTTCCCCACTGAGGATGAATTCGCTGTGGGTTTTTCATAGATTTCATGAAGTTGAGGAATGCTCCCTCTATCCCTATCCTCTGAAGCGTTTTAATCAGGAACGGATGCTGTGTCTTGTCAAATGCTTTTTCTGTATCAACTGAGAGGACCATGAGGTTCTTCTCTCTTCTCTTACTGATTTGTTCTATCACATTGATTGATTTGTGAATGTTGAACCACCCCTGCATCCCCTGGATAAATCCTACCTGGTCATGGTTGATAATCTTTTTAATGTATTGTTGGATCCTATTAGCTAGGATCTTGTTGAGAATCTTAGCATCCATATTCATCAGGGATATTGGTCTGAAATTCTCCTTTTTGGTGGGGTCTTTGCCTGGTTTGGGGATCAGAGTAATGCTGGCTTCATAAAAAGATTCTGGAAGTTTTCCTTCTGCTTCTATTTTTTGGAACAGCTTCAGGAGAATAGGTATTATTTCTTCTTTAAATGTTTGGTAGAATTCCCCAGGGAATTCGTCAGGTCCTCGGCTCTTGTTTTTCAGGAGGTTTTTGATCACTGCTTCAATCTCCTTACTAGATACTGGTCTATTCAGGTTGTCGATTTCTTCCTGATTCCATTTTGGAAGTTTATAGGTTTCCAGGAATGCATCCATTTCGTCTAGGTTGCTTAACTTATTGGCATATAACTGTTGATAATAATTTCTGATGATTATTTCTATTTCCTTGGTGTTAGTCGTGATCTCTCCCTTTTCATTCATAATTTTATTAATTTGGGTCCTCTCTCTTTTCTTTTGGATTAGTTTGGCCAATGGTTTATCGATCTTATTCTTTCAAAAAACCAGCTTCTAGTTTCGTTGATGTGTTCTACTGTATCTCTAGTTTCTATTTCATTGATCTCTGCTCTAATCTTGATTATTTCCCTTCTTGTGTGGGGGTTGGCTTAATTTGTTGTTGACTGTCCAGTTCTTTAAGGTATAAAGAGAATTGGTGTATTCTGGATTTTTTCAATTTTTTTGAGGGAGGCTTGGATGGCTATGTATTTCCCCCTTAGGACTGCCTTTGCTGTATCCCATAGGTTTTGGACTGAAGTGTCTTCATTCTCATTGTTTACCATGAATTGTTTAAGTTCTTCTTTGATTTCCTGGTTGAACCAAACATTCTTAAGCAAGGTGGTCTTTAGCTTCCAGGTGTTTGAATTCCTTCCAAATTTTTCTTGTGGTCGAGTTCCAGTTTCAAAGCACTGTGGTCTGAGAATATGCAGGGAATAATCTCCATCCTTTGGTATAAGTTCAGTCCTGATTTGTGATCCAGTATGTGGTCTATTCTGGAGAAAGTTCCAGAGAACTTTTTTTAACCTATTTAACCTTTTTTAACCTCATCACAAAGAGAGGTTCAATACAACAAATTCCATAAGAATAACCTTTTAACTTGAACTTTTTTTGATACATATACCTGTGTTTTTCTTTTTGCTTTTCTATTTTTAATATTCATATAGAGATAAGCTTCAAAGTAATCCTCTTTCCCCAATCAATACTATCCCTATATACTATCCCTATAAATAAACCAGTTTTAATCCCCCTTTATCTCTAGGAAGTTGAGTCCTTTAACAAAGATATCAAGATATACCCAGGAAGAATCAAAATAACCTTCCTTGCCCACACTGAGGATTTATAACAACCCTCCCATCTTTTCTTCTGTCAGTGTTTCTGTATATTTGTTTTTCTGGTAATATATAAATGTTCTGATAATATATAAAT
Organism: Martes martes; assembly: GCF_963455335.1. Classification (NCBI taxonomy): domain Eukaryota; kingdom Metazoa; phylum Chordata; class Mammalia; order Carnivora; family Mustelidae; genus Martes; species Martes martes. Next base: position 38,935,970 of record NC_137895.1, on the reverse strand, counting down.
CTTATACTTGGGGTTCATTTTGGCAGGGTTCTTTTTTCCTTGTCATTTACTTTTATTGGTCTTTTTGTCTGTTTTTGTTTGTATACCTTATAAATCTTACCTTTGGGGCCCATTCTGGCTGGGTCTTCTTTCTCTCTCTCTCTCTCTCTTTTTTTCTGTCTCTCTCTTCCTTTTTCTTTTTTCTTTCTTTTTGGTGGGGAGTCCCAATAGCTCAGAAGTGTGCCAGGGTGCACCTTGTCCAGATCACGGTTGATATATTCAGCTACACATCCCCTCAGCCATCTCTCACCAAAATGACTAGGAGGAGGAATGCCCAACAGAGGAAAAATTCAGAGACTGTGCCCTCTCCATCAGAGCTATTGGATATGGATATAAACAGTATGTTGGAAAGGGAATTCAGGCTAACAATTATCCAGGCAATGGCTAGGCTGGAGAAAACCATTAATGACAACATGGAATCGATTAGGTCAGAAGTGAAAGCCACCAGGGAAGAAGTTAAAAATGCTATCAATGAGTTCCAATCTAATTTAAATTCTCTAATAGCTAGGGTAACTGAGGCAGAAGATAGAATTAGTCTTTTTTTTTTAAAAGATTTTATGTATTTATTTGTCAGAGAGAGTGAGCACAGGCAGACAGAGAGGCAGGCAGAGGCAGAGGGAGAAGCAGGCTCCCTGCTGAGCAAGAAGCCCAATGCGGGACTCGATCCCAGGACCCTGGGATCATGACCTGAGCCGAAGGCAGCCGCCCAACCAACTGAGCCACCCAGGCGTCCCAGAAGATAGAATTAGTGATCTAGAGGACGAACTGAGAGAAAAAGGATCAGGAGGAGGCCTGGAACAAAGAACTTAGAAGCCATGAAAACAGAATTAGGGAAATAAATGACTCCACAAAACGTTCCAGTGTCAGAATTATTAGAATCACTGAGGGGGAGGAGAAAGAAAGAAGACTAGAAGATATAGCTGAACAAATTCTCCATGAAAATCTTCCCAATCTAGGGAATGGAGCCAGCTTTCTTGTCCTAGGGCAGAAAGGTCTCCCCACCAAGATCACAGAAGAAAGACCTCAAGACACCTGATTGTGAAACTGATGAAATCATAATTTTAGACGGGAGCCCTTGAGAGCAGCTAGGGGGAAGAGATTCCTTACGTACAGAGGAAGGCCCATCAAAATAACGTCAGACCTATACTGAAATACCTAAGATACTGATGAGCTAATATGTCATCTGAGATCAGCTTCAAAATAACACAAGAAAAAAAATGGGTAGTGTGTGGTGCGTATAGATAAAACTTGCCAGAAGTTGATAACTGTTGAAGTTGAGGGAGACATACATGGAGAACTTCATTACAACATTTTTCTTAATTTTGTACATGATTAAAAGTCCCATAAGGTTTTTAAAAAAGCAGTAAAATTTAACTGACCATTTACTGAACCACTAAAACTAGATAAATATTTATTCTAAGGGCGTTTGGGTGGTTCAGTTACTAGGCAGCTGCCTTAGGCTCAGGTCATGAACCCAGAATCCAGTGATGGAGCCCCACATCAGGCTCCCTGCTTGGTGGGAAGCCTGCTTCTCCCTCTCCCACTTCCTCTGCGTGTGTTCCTTCTTTCTCTATCAAGTAAATAAATAAAATCTTTAAAGAATACATATATTTTATTCTAAGTAACACAACTCTTCTGCTTCTAGAGAATAAAATCGAGTATTATTCACAAAGTGTTTTCCAAGAAATGGGACATGTTTGCAATTTCATGCAGAGTGAAAAAAAGATACGAAATTCACTCAGCACATCACAACCCAGAATTTTTTTGAAGAAAAAGAAAACAGAACAGAAAATAGCAAAGAACACTTTCTTGTACAACTTTTGTTTTGGATTGTCTGTGAATGTACTGCCTCACTTAGTACAAGACAGAATTAGTAGGAGCTGCAGGGAAAAGAGTGGCTATGAGTTGACAATGGCTATAGCTAGATGACAGCTGGATAAGCATTTATCTACCCTGCAGTTCTATACATGTATATTTTTATTTTTTTATTTTTTAACTTTAAAGAGACTTTATGGAGGGATTCCATCAGATCTCATTTCCACATCTACTCTGGACACTGACAGCAGGCCAAGCTTCCCCGGGTCTCATCCATCACTGTACAGACCCTCATTTCCATCTTACTCTGTACATTCTATAACCTGCTTCAATCCTATATCCCCCTCCTCTCCCTTCCAAATCATCCCATTGTATCCTCTGAATTCCTGTAGATTAATATTTTGCTCTCCTCAACTGCAGAATGAAGTCTAGCTGGTTCCCTGAAAAATCCCTTTCCCCTATGGCTGTCTCAACTGAAAGCTATTTGTGTTTTAATTTCTCTAGTGTCAAAAAAAAAAAAAAAAAGTCTCTAGTGTCTTCTCTGACTACCAATCTAGAACAAGTCTCTCCTTTGGTCACAAAGCTCTAGCCCAGTGATTCTCATTCAGTCAATACCACTCCCTACAAGGCATGGAATTTTTTGAAGGCATTTTTGGTCATATTGATGACTAAGCCATGCTACTGGTTTATGGATCAGAGGCATGGAATGAATATCTTGCAATTTGAAAAACTAGTCCCTCTAAGAAAGAACTGACCCATATCCCATTCAACCGCAGAATACAATACTGAACAGTCATGCAGGTGAAAAACCCATTATTATAATTATCTGAGCCTAAACATATTCTACCTCTAAAACACAGTATGTTCTGCGGGTGGTTTATAGCATTTTAAAATATATAGAGATCTTTCCAGGAAGACAACTATATCCTGTAAAGGATATTTTGTTAGTAATCTTATGAAAAAATTTGCTTGACATTTCAGAAAATGTCACTAACAGCAAAACTATTCATGGTATTTGAGTCATTAATAAAGCACACTTTTATCAGTCCAAAACAAAGTTTGAAAGCCACTGCATTATGTTTTTATAGCTCTAAGACTTTGCTTAAGGCAACAGATTCTGCCATCACAATAGCAACATCACCACAGTATATCACACTTATTACAAAACATGGCATATATAGTACATATACAATGTTTGCTGAACTAAATACTGGGTTGCATAGTGAAAAGACAAGACTAGACTGAACCAGGTTAAAAAGGACACTGAAACTAAGGAGAAGTTGGGGCTTAAAGTCCTAAATACAAAGTAACCAGACAATCATCACTTAATTTCTTGAACAAATGAGAGGCATACTGGTTTTCAAAGACTAACCAGAGTGATATATATGTGAAATATGCAAATAAACTTGGCTTAGAAATCTTAAGGCTGTAGTTTCCCACTACTACTAAAATTTTTATTACTATACCTCAAAGGTTTTGGGGTTTTTTACTTCTTTTCAGTTCAAACTCATTTCCCTTTTATTAAAGTCCAAGTTACCATTACATCGTTTGGTATTTAATAAAGGAAAACTTGTTCAAATAAGGTAAAATGTCATCCAGGATGATGTCATCATCCAGGTCCATGATGACCATGGAGTATTTCCAATGTCATCCATGATGACCATCATCCAGGTCCATGATGACCATAGAGTATTTCCAAATACTGGAAATCAGTATTTCCAGGTGGTTGTTTACAGCCAAGTAGCATCGTGCATAAATCTTTAAGAAGCCCATCTATGAAGTTTATACTTTGTCAAGGCCCAATTCCTCTGGAGTAGAGATTCTCAGTTTATTTAAAGTTAATCTAAGTTCCTGAATGACTTAGGGGTAGATTTCCTTATGAGGTCCTACTTTGTTCTTAACAACCTCTAGAATGAAAACTACACTAGCAAAATCATTTAACCACCTACATGCCAGCAAAGCAGCGTCATTGATTTTGGATTCTGGAACCAGATCATAGCCAACAAGCATGTTCATCCCTTCACAATTTCCAGGCATCAATATCTGGCTTGTAGAAGTATGTCACCGAGTAAGCGTTAAATTCCTCATATGTTTCCTCTGACCCACAAGAGTAGCAGCAGTTTAACTGGACAGTGGCAGTGGGGCAGGGGATCTGGGGCCAGGTACAGGAGGCCTGAAGGGCTGGTAACAGCCATTACAGCTACTGCTACAATACAAAAGAGAACAACGCCAAGCCTAATGGTGAAGTCAGCATGTACTCTATGTCAAGGTTTTTAATATATCAAAAATGTAGTAGGTTCATAGAATAAAATAACTAAAAATGATCCATTTCATAGCCACTTTTCCTTAACAATTTTATAAGACAGAATTCCATGAAATTCAGGAGTTCAGAAAAAGCAATCAACATACCATTTGCCAACTTTATTTTTTTAAAATATGTACATATGTGAGAGAGGGAGTGTGCGAGGGATGGGGGTGGGGGATGGGTACAGAGAGAGAGGGAGGAGCAGACTTCCCTGCTGAGCACAGGGCCCCACATGGAGCTCAATCTCAGGACTCTGAGATCATGACCTGAGCTGAAATTGAGAGTTAGCTGCTTAACCGAATGACCTACCCAGACGTCCGTCCCCATTTGCCAACTTTAAACACAATTTTATTAAGGTATTTTTAAACGTTTGTAATATATGGAAAACAGCACACTCCACAGGACTTTTTACTTACATTAGTAAGAATTCTTGGACAGTAGGGGTATACCTAACCATAACAGATAACCATCATTCACAACTATTATTTATCTAAAACTATGCATACAAAACAAAATACAATTTAAAAAAATTCTGATTCGAACACACTGAGAATTGTTAAAATTAATTTTTGTTAAATATAAATGCTTAAGCCTAGTTTTGAGACTTTGGTATTTTGACAGAATAAATTGTATGGTATACTATCTAGTTCTTGGAGGAATTCAGCTAGATACTGCTTCACATTCCTCTTTTTTCACAGCTATTCTTTTTCATAAGCAATGAGTCTTACAAAGAATGAAATAATTCATTCATCTCCAAACAATATTGAATAGTTCATAAAATCCATTAAAAAATGCTACTTCCTTTAATTTTCAGAATTCCCCCAATTTTAATATTCTCTTCTATCCAAATGCTGAAGTCTGTATAACATATGCATATCTGATCTTAAAATAAAGAATCCCCATAAATTCCTTAAGTGTTCTCATTTTCAATAAAATTTTGCAAAGTATAAATACTTCTCCAGGAAATAGGACATTTTCCTCATATGAATTAGAATGAGGACAAAAATTAAAACAGAACTAAAATGAAATGCAAATTTCAAACAGCCAGGTAAATTTAACTGTATCTATTATAATAAATCATATGAATGTGGCTCTAAAAGCATTCTCACTGTCCTTTGCATTTAAAAGAAAATCAAGTAAGCAATCCTAGCAAAGCTTTTAGGGAAAAGAAAGAAAAGCTATATAGCTCCAAGAGAATGAAAAAAGTTTCTATTCAGGATCACACAATTACAAACCATAAATGTGGATAAGTAGCTATGCTTTTTCAAAATGAAAGTTACTATATCCATGAAAGGCATTAGGAAAGTTGAGATTTTGTTCAGTAAGACTATGTCAATCCCTATCACTACTGCTGCTGCTTTATCTGCCCCCCTCTCTGGTAATACCCTTTTTACATCCTCCATTAGTTCTTTATCTAGCATATAGCAGTCTGCCATCACTCAACCTCTGCCTAGCTTCTCCTCACCTTCCTCCCTGCTAGGCCAAGAGGTTTATTTTGAATGGTTAAACAAAAGAAACTTTTCAATAACAAAAAGAAAACTAAAATAAGATTGAAATAATAAGTATCTGTACATGAAAAGAACTGAACAAAATGAACAAATGACTCCTCTCTCCTCTCATCAGGTGGCTGAAAAAGCCATGTACCTCTGTACCACAATGATTAAAAACTACTATTACCACAACAAACAGCCCTAAGCCAGAAAGTATGGAAAATAAATGGAGTAATTTCTGGAATGAATACGAAAGAGGGTCTTCTCATATCCCTCAATTGTAAAAACAGGTAATTCAGAAGCGAGTCCTGACCAGCAGGATATTAACTGTGTAATTATACTTGAATATATTAACTAGGCTAGTATCATTTCCCATCAAAACTGACTCCCCTGTGGAATTTTTTTTAAGTTATTAAACTTAGTGAATCCAGGATTTTACTAGTTTTTGGTAGATTTTCTTTCCATAGCCTTAGATTATACATTTTCTTCTATTATCCACAACCCAGGTCTCAACCTAGCTAGACTTGTTCTAATGCTTAGCAGTTGGGAGTAATAGGCCTTGGTATTTATAATATACGAATTCCTCAACATGAGTCACAAAAACAATGCTAGGAAAACAAACTAGGCACTAGTATAAGTAAAGAGACTATCTTCAGAAGAAACTATTAAAAAAAGACAAATATGCAAAACATATTCTATCTTAAATGTATCAATGATGGCTCTTAAGCTTAGTGTTAAGATCAGAAAAATAAACATCATACTCTTCAGCTCAAGAGTTCACACATTACGGATTACAGCCCTAGAGAGCAATATGAATAATCAAAGAAAATGAACAATCCAAGTTATCTGTAGTTTTCAACTATTATCAGATTTAAACAATCCAGGATTCACAGGCTTTCTTGAGCTACATCCAATGATGCAATCTAATCCAATGATAGTTATTCCTCAACTTGCAAAATATTTGGGCAATATACTCAACCACTCTATGCTCGTTCCACTCATCTACAAAATGGGGATAACACCAATAGATATTCCCATAGAACTGTAAGGATTAAAGGAAATAATGACCGCAGAAAAATTAAAACAGTAACACACAGCGCTTAGTAAATACTGTACCATAATGCTCATCAAAGAACACTCAGACATACATTTAAGCATGGTAATGACAGTAACGGCTAACTTTTACTGCATACTTCCTATGTACCAGGTATTTTTCTAATACTTTACTTGGATTATTTCAGTTAACCCTCACTGGTAGGTACTACTAGATTTATTTGGTCAATGTTGCTTCAACAGGAATCTCCTTCTCCTTACTTCTCTATGTTTCCAATTCCCAGTATCGAATTCTCCCACATAGTAGGGATACAGGTATTTATTGAATGAAACCTTGTCTGATTACTTCAAATGTAAAAATCAGACTATAAATCCTTAAATTCTTAATATTTAACTCATTCTAGTTCCTGATTACCTACCACTACATTGCTCCTTTCTTTCATGTTACCTACTTAATTAGATTTTAAGGTTCCCAAAAGCAGGTACCTCATCCAGTATTGTTTCTGGATCCTTCAGTCTCTTGTCAGTAATAACTACAGAATGGTAAGTTAATAAATACAAACGCATATTTCTTAATTTAATATTTCCTAAGGACTTCCAATAATATTTTAAAATAATTTTAACAGCAAATTTATTAACTTATTCAAGGACATTCCTTTTTCTTAAAACTACAATTGGAAAAATACTCAGGAGAACTCTCATACATAGCATGCTCTAAGAAACACTATACAAATGCAGTAAAGTCTTACTTCTTCTGCACTGAACAAGCCAAACCTCCCTATGTTCTAAATAATTAATATGGGTCACTCAACCTCAAATCCCTCCCCCTAAATAATGAAAAGCAGTGATTACTAAATTCAGAGGATCGAAAATTAAGTCTAAAAAGACTGCAGGCAGAAGTTCTGAAACTTTTAAAGTAAGTTATGTCTTTCTAGTTTTTGTGGGAATGTTTACTATAAAATCATTCAGAATTTCCTTTAAACTACCTATTGAGATTTTGGGAGGCAGGAAGAAAGAAGACCACGGAACAGAAAGCAATCTACCACATGTCGAGATTTCTCCAATGCAATGTGCTTTTTCCGAGAATTTAGAAATATTTGGATAAACACAATGACAGAATAATTTGTATACATACTTCAACAAAAGGAATGATAGCACTGAATCCTTTGGAACTGAGCAATTATCCTGGAATCTCTTTTATGCCTGGAGTAACAAAACCACCAAAGAGCTCTTCTCTATTTTAGCCAGAATTTTCAATAGAGAACATTACCATTTGGTCAATACTACTAAAAAGAAATTAGTAAATAAGGGAAAGTTATAGGAAAAGGAATCCTAAAGAAAAGATGGAGAGTCACAGTTTTGCTAAGGTTTCCACTTGTACACCATAAAGTTTTGTAAAGTTTCTACAGAAAACTTACCTTCTCGGTTTAGTGTCTCTTAAGTGTATCTTCTTTTTTCCGTTAGGAACATTCATCTGGCCCCTCTTATGAAGTTATATTTCTGTTTAAATTTTCTTGTTCCCTATACATATCCTCTCCCAATATAGTTCTATGAAAATAATTCAACTTAAACTTAACATATAAATCATTCATAATAATATGTTATTCCATTAAGAATGGTTTCTCTCGGGCGCCTGGGTGGCTCAGTGGGTTAAAGCCTCTGCCTTCGGCTCGGGTCGTGATCTCAGGGTCCTGGGATCCAGCCCCGCATCCGGCCCTCTGCTCGGCGGGGAGCCTGCTTCTTCCTCTCTCTCTGCCTGCCACTTGTGATCTCTGTCTGTCAAATAAATAAATAAATTCTTTAAAAAAAAAAAAAAAAGAATGGTTTCTCTCTAAAAATAAATAAATAAATAGATAGATAGATAGATAGCGTACGTCTACATAAAACAAACTAAACTGATCTTGAATGTAAGTCAGCACTTAGCACAGAGGCTGGCACACTGCGGGTATTTAAAAATTAAGTAGATGAACAACTTAACATGTGAACCAATGAATCTACTTTTGCCTAGCATGCTCCCACCCACCAAGGGTCTTTCCTCAGCACTCTCTTCGTCCTAGATCCTCCATTTTTCTTCCATCCGTTGGCCCCAAGACTCAAGGACCCAAGTCCTACATGCTGTACCTTATTCTTCTATCCCAGGCGTACAACCACAGAGTGACCCACACAGGCAATCCAACTTGTATAACCAAGAGAGATTCGCCTTCTCAAACTCTTTAATCCTTTGGATACACATATCTCAGGCATTAAGAAGAGAAAGAACCTAGGAGAAAGACTACTTTGGGAGCACAGGGGTATAACTTAAAGGAAGTCAATCCTAGAATAGTTTGACAGGTAGGGATCTTGGAAGACAGCTTATGCGTATATGTATCTGAGAGTCTGAGATCAAGAGGAATAACTAAAAACTGTAGTAGCAGGTTTTAGCAGATAGTAAAGAAAATATAAGGAGAACTAAAAATTTAATCTCAATTTTGTCTAATTACCATATAACACCCACCATTGAATGGTGGATTCATTTTACTTTAAATTTTATTAGATAACATTAAACTATTTGTGCCCTTAATTCTCAGGTTTTATTGATTATAGAAATGTAGATGAACTGATTTTTTTAAATTTTCTATACAGTACATGACCATGCTAACTCAAATGTAGTAACAACAGTAATAGTTAACAATCATAGAACACTTCTAGGTCAGGCACTGGCCTAAGTGTTTTTCAGGGAATAACTCTTTTAACCTTCACAACCCTGTAAAAGAGAGGTATCATCAGACCCACTTTATAAATTTCGAAGCAGTTAAGCAACTTACCTAAAGTCATACAGCTAACAAGTGATGGAACTGTGATTTGAACTCAGATAATGTACCTGCAGGGCCTATTTTATTTTATTTTTTTTTTTAGGGCCTATGTTCTTAATCACTAACCAGTATTTACTATTCTGTGGTGACTAGCTTATTCCCTACTCTTATAAAAATTAAAAAAAAAAAAAGTCTCAAATACAACAAATATTTTATAAAATGTTTACTAACAGGATTAAGAAAATCTAATGATTTACCAAGGGAAACTGCGTATCTCCTTTCCTGAGCATTCTGAAAAATCATAAATATTTACCTGCTATGCTATAAGATGAAGATGGGGGAAGGTGCATAACAGGAATACTATTCTGTGGTGACTAGCTTATTCTCTACTTTAGAAAAATTTTTAAAAAAAGGTCCCAAATACAACAGCTATTTTATAAAATGTTTACTAATAGGATTAAGAAAGTCTAATGATTTACCAAGGGAAACTGCCTATCTCCTTTCCTGAGCATTCTGAAAAATCATAAATATTTACCTGATATGCTGTAAGATGAAGGTAGGAGAGGGTGCATAACAGGAAAAATACATTTTATTAAATCAAAGATGCCAGTGATTGAAAACATACCATTATTTTACATGCCACTGATCAAAAAAAAAAAAAAATCTGCCAAAAGATAATACAGTGTTATTTTAAAACATATCATATCTTAAATGAAAAGGGAAAAAGGTATAACTATGTCAACAAACTACAGTCACTTATCAAGGAAACTTCAATATATAGTTACTTAATAGATGAGACCATGTAAAGGAAAGTTAGTATTTCCTGAAATCTGCTTTATTATTCTGGGAATCTACATATGTAGAAGAAATTAAAGACTTGAAAACAACCTAAGACTAGCATTTAAACTATGGTTGTAGAGAATTTTAAAACTACATGAGAAACTGGTTTACCAACCATATGCCTAGATTAGTTAGCTGGGGCTACCATTAACAAAACACAACACAATGGGGGCTTAAAGAAGAGAACTTTAATTTTCTCACAGTTCTGAAGGCTGAAAGTCTAAGACCAAGGTGTCAGCAGGGTTGGTTTCTACTGACACCTCTCTCCTTGGTTTGCAGACAGCTGTCTTCTCACAGTACCTTCATATGGCCTTTTCTGTGTGGGTGTGTTTCTCTGCTGTCTCTCTCTCTTCTTATGGACACAAGTCATATTGGATTAGTGTCCCCCTCTCACAATCTCATTTAACCTTAATTATCTCGTAAGGGCCCTATCTCCAAGTACAGTCATACCAGAGGTTAGGGCTTAGGTGGATGGAAGGAGATAAAATTCAGTCTGTAATAAAATACAAGAGCAGATCTTATTGGAACCCATTCCTAGAATGCAAAACATCATTTCTGTATAGGCAACTATTGTTGATGTAATAGTCCTCAGTATAAAAATCATTTCTACATTAGGATAGACAACTAAAAAAAAAAATAATAATAATAATAGCCCTTCATTTGAGACTAAAATAAATTATTCTGGGATTTTTAAAAATTGTTTAAGGCTCAAGAAATTACCCTTAATTCTGGTTCTTGCTATATTCTCATATGAGAATCAATTTACATTTTATATGACAAATACTGCTTTCAGGCAATTTTTGCACATTATTCTATGTATTACTTAAGAATAAGAATCCTACGGCCACCTGGGTGGCTCAGTGGGTTAAAGCCTCTGCCTTCAGCTCGGGTCATGATCCCAGGGTCCTGGGATCGAGCCCCACATTGGGCTCTCTGCTTGGTGGGGAGCCTGCTTCCCCCTCCCCTGACTGCCTCTCTGCCTACTTGTGATCTCTGTCAAATAAATAAATAAAATCTTAAAAAAAAAAATAAGAATCCTATTTACCTTTGATTCCTTAGCACCTCACAAAGTGCCTGCCATGTAGTGGCTGCTTAGTAAGCATGGGGGGAGGGGGAATTGAAAGAAAAGAAGGAAGAAGTAAGTTAATTTAGATACAGCGCTCTTAACTCTCCCCAGTTTCTTCTAGTAGGTACTCTGTAGATTACCGGAACAAAGTACTTAACATTCAAAAAAGGTATAAAGAAACACCTAGCAAATTTAAGGTCTAACAGACTCGCTTCGTGTCACAAATCATAAAAGTAGAAAGCAAGAAAATCTCATGAACAAAATGTCAGCTCCCCCTGAATAAGCATTTAAATACTACTTGAAAGCAGAAAACAGACACAGTTTAAAAGACTTTTCAAAGCTTAGAGGGTCTGTTTAAAAGTCTACTAGTTCAAAAGCTGGTTTTTGAAGGCTGCTGATTCTACTGTTTCAACAAGAAACTTCTACAAAATTTTATTGGCTTTGTCCCCCAAAAAGCCTTCATAAAACACAGCATTTACTTACAATGCCTACTCTAAACCCTAGATATTCAGAAACCATCCATGCAAGAAGTCATCAGCTCATTCAAGGTTTATCATCTGTATGGCTCTACTGCACATGGGAGAAAGTGGAAGCATACAGTAGGCTAAAGATAGGTGAAAAGAAACATTCTGAAGGTGGTTACCTGCTATTTTTCAACTGTCAAAGAGTATCAGAATGTATGTACAAACCAAAAATAAAGCAGTATCTAAATATTCAGTTGGGGGCATTTGGGTGGCTTAGTTGGTTGAGCATCCAACTCTTGGTTTAGGCTCAGGTCATGATCTCATGGGTGGTAAAATGAGCCCTGCATCAGGCTCTGCACTCAGAGGGGAGTCTGCTTAAAGATTCTCTCCCCCTGACCCCCACCACTGGTGCACTTGTACTTGAGCATGTGCACATATGTGCTCTCTCTCAAATAAATATATAAATTTTTAAATGTTTGGTTGGGATCTTAACCATAACAGATACATGAACAAAGGTGGACCATTTTTAGATTATTTGTGTCCATGCTTCTCCATAAATTTAGACTATTAAGTATGAAAGCAAACAGTAATAACACTACTTTGACTTGACACATCTGAATCAATGAACATTAACACACAATAGTTATTTAGAAAGGAAAACATCCTTCAGTACAAATGTGCTTATTACAAGGTTTCTTGTCTTTGTAATTGAAATTTAAGATTTGTTTAAATTGCCAAAATCCCATATCATTGAGTTTTAGTTTATTTTAAAAGGATCCAAAAAAGTTCTTGGTCTCATTTCAGAAGAGCTGAATAAGACTTTTATAATGAGAGAGAAAACAAAACGCCTACAGAAAATGATAAGTTCATTTTGTCTTAAATCTGAGATTTACTGAAACATGTTCTTGTGTAGCATACTCTTCAAAGCCTTTCAAAGAATGATAATAATATGCTTTTCCTATTACATAGTTCAGATCAAATTATATGCCTAACAGTTACAAACATTAAGTACTCATTTACATACCTTTTTTCAGTGTTCAGAATGCATTTCCTATTGACCAAATTGCTTATGTGAAAGATTTAAATAAGACATTAGGTAACAAAAGTCCATTTCTCCTTATTTGTTTTCCCATTCCTTTTAGTAAATACTTTCTGAGCCATATCCTTAAATATTGATATCCAACTATATCCAAAATGTATTTTATATATATATACATATATCTGCAACTATATCCAAAATATATTATTCCAACTATAGCATTGCTTTATATAATCTGGAGCCCCATGGAGCCAGCTCAATGTTAATCCGGTTTTAGCAATTCAAACAGCTCCTTTCAGTAGTAAGCCCAGTATCTCAATCAGGAACATGATAGCTGCAGTCAGGTTCTACTACCATGTACCTACCCTTAAACCCACGTCTCTACTTTTTTATATAACCACATTTAGTGTTGTTCAAATGAAATTATGCTTATTAAAATACCTTATAAAATGTTACTTGTTACACAATCTAATGGATACACCATTCCTTCAAATATTTACATGCAAGGCACTATGTTAGCAAATGGGGACTGAGAAAACAGAAAGAATCCCTCTCCTCATGGAACTCAGGTTCTAGCTGTGGAAATAATTAATATACTTAATCTCAGTTTCCTTCCACTAAAGACGACAATGAAGAAATGTAAAAAAGACATTAGTACATTATGACAAAAAAAAAAAAATGAGGCAGCAGAAGGAGAGATGACGGCTAAGTCTTGGACTACAAAAAGCAGATGGACAACTGCTGATTTAGCAAAGCAGATAAAGCTGAAATCTACACATCAATCAAAAAAGAAAAAGTATATCAAGGAATTGAAGAAAAGGCTTAGGAACTAGAAGTATTGGAAGTCCCCTAAAGACAAGGAGGGAGGTTGGGCAAAAAAGGGAGGAACAGTAAAATCTCTATGTCAAAGGAAATTAGGACAACCTGCTCCTACCCTCCTCTAGTCAACTATTTTCTCCCCACAGACAAGGTTTAACTCTTTACAAATACTGAACCAAAGAGGTGCCTGACTCTGAGACTTCAGTAACAGCGACATCACTAACAGTTAAGGGTAGAAGTGAGGAATGAATCACCCTGAAACAAGGAGTGAACATATGTACATATAAAATAGTGTCATTTTTTAAAAACAGTGCCATTTCTTTTTTTTAAAGTGTCCTTTTCAGGGGCGACTGGGTGGCTCAGTGGGTTAAAGCCTCTGCCTTCAGCTCAGGTCATGAATTCAGGGTCCTGGGATCCCCATCAGGCTCTCTGCTCAGCAGGGAGCCTGCTCCCCCCCCACCTCTCTCTGCCTGCCTCTCTGTCTACTTGTGATCTCTGTCAAATAAATAAATAAAAACTTAAAAAAAAAAAAGTATTTAAAAAAAAAGTGTCCTTTTCAGTCTTCTTCCATGACAAGGATATTAAAACATCCAATGAAAAAACTGCACCAAGTATTCTCCATAATTTCAGACTTATCCATTAAGTCACATATTAAATGCAATAAGTATTTATAATATTTCATCAAAAAGCTATATTTCCCTATTAAAATAATTTATTTATTATGTTCAGAGAAAAAGGACAAAAGGAATTATTTTTGGAGGTTAGATGATCATCCTATCAGGGATTGCTTTAGGCAATGAGTAAAAAGGTAATCAACACAATTTTAAATAGCATACAAATGGTTATTAGTTATTTTAACATACATTAGAAAAAATACTGCTAGCATACTGAATCTGTAATTTCACAGATATTATTGCTTAGCCAAGGCTAAATTTAAAAAAATATTACTCTAAATACTAGCAAAGCACTTTGCAGAAGCAACAGCAGTATGTAAACATCTGAACTTCTAAGCACACTACTGCAGAGACAATGACTTAGTTGGCTAATAACATTAAGACCAGATAAAATTCCTTCAAACTCCAAGGATTACTTCAAATCTGATTCTAAAAACACTTTCAATAGGGGTGTCTGGCTGGCTTAGGCCATAGAATATGAGATTCTTTGAGCTACAGTAATTTAAAATTTGAAAACAGAATAATAAATTAATAAAGAAATAAGGAAACACTTGGAAAAAAAGGAGAATTAGAAGTTATATTAATAGAAACTACCACTTAGGAGCGCCTGGGTGGCTCAGTGGGTTAAGCCTCTGCCTTCGGCTCAGGTCATGGTCTCAGGGTCCTGGGACCAAGCCCCACATCAGGATCTCTGCTCAGCGGGGATCCTGCTTCCCTTCCTCTCTCTCTGTCTGCCTCTCTGCCTATTTGTGATCTCTGTCTGTCAAATAAATAAATAAAATCTTTAAAAAAAAAAAAAAAAGAAACTACCATTTACTGAAGTTCTACTCTGTACTGAGTCAGACAATAGAAATAGGCAGTCTTCATAAAACTGTCGTTTATAGATTAAAAATCTAAGACTCAGAGATTAAGTAATGTAGCAGTGGTCCCAACCAGGGGAAAGAAGGGTGGAAAAATTGAGACATAAGGGAAAAATTATCTGAATATCAACTAAGTATCACAATCAAATTCTTCATATAGTTTTCTAACATTCCTAACATCTAAAAATCCTTATAAAAATCCATAAAGTAAATGACTAAAGATTATGAGGCAAACAAAATAAATTAGGCAAACAATAAATTAGATTTACTACAATTAACATTCCCAGGAGTTATTATCCCCAGAAAAACCTTCAATTTGATAGAATAGATTCATCATGTTCATCTTATTCTAGCTGAGAATTTAATTATATTGCTGGTTCAGCCAATGAAGAGTCACAGCAAAACAAATGCCCAAAACTTAAATGGTCACATACCACTTTTCAATTACACAAAGTCATTGAGCTGATAACACAGTTACTGAGCAGCCCAACGAAACAACAACAACAAAACCTGGCCACATGCTTTGTATTTCTCTGACCTGTGTCCTTAAAATGTCAAAGGACCGCATTAGCAGTTAAACGTAAATTCTCTAAGTTTTCAGAAATCCTCCCATATTTGTATTATCATAAAAAGTAGTATTTTGTGAAACTGAAGGGAGACTCTGCTATTCATGCTTTTAAAATGTGCTTTTAATTTTTCTGACTACTAAAGGCTATAATAATGTCACTTGGGAAACAGAAGGCTGAGTGAGCATCTGAGGGTAAAAAGGAATGTTTTCACAGGCGCAGTTGGTAAATACCACTGGCTGTAGATGGACATTCTTCCCTAGCTGGAAGACAAACACAATTCAACTTGAAAAATCTCCTTGTTACACGGAGCAATGGGAGATCGTATTATCTCAATTATCCCTTCACTTAAACACAAGGGTTCAACTAATACTTTAAACATTATCAACATCCATTCCTTTTTACTGTTTCTAACTAAATCCATAACCAGAGTTAAGATTTAGCTAAACCAGTCAACAGGCCTACATGTCAGTTCTCTAGTTTGGGTACAACAAAAAGCTGATTTTTATACTCCATACTTTGCAAACATTCCATTTACAAGTTATAATACAAGTGCTCTAAGGGAAGAACTTGAGACCCCCAGTTCAAAATTTTAATGTCATAGCAATCATTCCTTGTATTATATGCAGCAGTATTCAGCACAGCTGAGTAAGGACAATATTATGGGAAGATGTAATTCTATACAATTTCTAGAATTAATAAATCTGCAATCAGTAAATCTATTTGGATACTAGAGTACATGATCTTGAACAGAAAGAACTAGATGTCCAGGAGATACATGAAGTATAATCATATGAAGTAAAGATTTTTAAGTTAAGCAAAATGTTACATTTCTGAAAGTTATTTTTCTCTCCTCCGACATAAATTTTTACTCAATGTGCCTGAATAGAGAATACATCATAAACATGAACAGGCAACTCAGAAAATACCAACACCCAGTTAAGTAAGTGTAAACATTTACTATCTCAAAGAAAAGCAAATTACAATTAAAAAAAGAGAGAACTGATTAAAGACATTATGGCACACAATTCGAATTTGAAGCTTTCCCTCATAAGCCTGAATCCTCAATCCCAGATCATAGTCCTCCATATCTTGACTCAATCTCTCAATATAGATGCCCCATGTGATATCTCAGCTTCCATCTGGCCAGAGGAGCAGGTTATGCTCACCTCTAGGCTGGACTAGCAAAACCAACACTCAAGTAACAATAAGAAAATTGAGGAGGAAAGGAAGAGTACCCTTGGTCCCTTCTACAGTGGATTTCTGAAACACTGTTCATAATTGTAAAACACTAGGAAGGACTGATATGATCTGTATTTAAAATTTATGCTATAAAAGGAAAGAAAAGGAAGCAACCCATGTCACTCAGCTGATGAATGGATGAACAGACAGAAACAAAAGTGGTATATATGTGTGTGTGTGTACACACACATACACAGCCTTAATAGGGAAATTCTGATACACACGACAACATGGATGAGACATAAGCT
This sequence comes from Martes martes, assembly GCF_963455335.1. Lineage (NCBI taxonomy): Eukaryota > Metazoa > Chordata > Mammalia > Carnivora > Mustelidae > Martes > Martes martes. Next base: position 38,918,658 of record NC_137895.1, on the reverse strand, counting down.
AAATGAAATAAGTTAGTAACAGAAGGACAAATAACAGCATGATTCCACTTTTATGAGGTACCTAAAGCAGTCAAATTCATAGACAAAAAGTAGAATGATGGTTACTGGGGGTGGGGTGGGAAGGAAGGGGAACTAGGGATTTACCGTCCAATGGAGTTTCAGTTTTGGAAAATGATTAAATGGCTGCACAACAATGTGAATGTATTTAATTTAATGTATACTTTAAGACAGAATGGTAAATTTTATGTTATGTATATTCTACCACAATAAAAAAGGAAAAGAAAAGATAAAAACAATTAAGCTCACAAGTACAAAGATCCTTTAAGACTCTCAAAAGCACTAGTAGAATTTAAATATTTAATTGACTAATACAAGGATATTCTTTGGCTAAACATACCTTGTAAAACAGACTACAACCTGATGAATGTGAGGATTTGAGCTGAGAAAGGAAAGGCTTTCAATACAAGTCCATTTAAATCTTTCATATGGAAAAATTCTCCGATTTGTGATTCAATGGAGAATGTCATTTCAAAAGCTCTTTGGAAAGAGTTCAATGATAAAATAAGATAAAAATATGGACCTTGATGCACTTACTTCATTTTCCAAACTCTATATTAACCTCTTCCTGAAAGGAATGCATATTCTGCAGCAAATCTTTTCATCAATCACCATGTGAAAACCTTTGGCAGGGACACTGTGCATTCCTGGGAGGATTTAAATGCGTTTGTGAGAGACTAAAACCTGGCTTAAAAGCAAAGAATTGGATTCAGAATTTGACAAAGAGTTTCTTTTCTGAAGAACTTAAAATGTTCTATCATGAGTTTCATATTTATTTTCTCCATCATTACCAAAGAAGCAAAATAAAATTATCATTTGGTAGTTTTCTACACATTACTGCCCTAGCTCTATCTGTCTACACTATAGTCCTATATTTGAAATCATATTCCTATTTTTAGCAAAAAAGGAATAAATTAAAAATTCCAATTACAGAAAATCCTATTTCAAATCCATCATTTAAAAACTCTTAACTCATCTACTTTTGAACTCATTCTCTACTAGAAAACAGGATAATTTTTTTAAATGATGAAATTTCAATCTCTGTAAACATTTCACATGAATTGATACCAGTGCTTATTAAAAATAAATCCACCCTTTATTTCAAATTCTTGGGGTTTTTCTTAATGTTCATTTGTCGTGACAAATTATTTTAATTATAAAAAACAGACACTCATTTAATTCTGCAACATGTCGTTTACACCTAAAAACTGAAATTGCTCTAAAGAATCCTTATTTGTAGGGGTGCCTGGTGGCTCAGTGGGTTAAGCCTCTGCCTTTAGCTCAGGTCATGATCTTAGGGTCCTGGGATAGAGCCCCCGCATTGCATCGGGCTCTCTGCTCCGCGGGGAGCCTGCTTCCCTCTCTCTCTGCCTGCCTCTCTGCCTACTTGTGATCTCTCTCTCTTTCTCTGTCAAATAAATAAATAAAATCTTTTTTAAAAAATCCTTATGTGTAGTGGAACAAATTACAGAATATAAAGTACTCATACAGGTGCTATCTGAATGACACAAAATCTTCCCAGAAGAGCCAAATTGTCAGATCAGCTTAATTTAAGTACTCAAACATGTTAAAACAGCTGCTGTAAGCCCAGGAGAACAAGATAAAAAAAATTAAGAAAAACAAATTGACAGTCCTTGAAGAATAGAAGGGGGAAAACCAAAAGGTCCTTGTGAAGAATATTCCAGTCCTATGACTCACAGAAATAGCATCCTACTGGCACAACAACAATGGTAAGAAAAACAGAGAAAAGTCTACCCATAATGGCATCACCCACCATTTCCATAGGTAATATTTGCTTAAATACAACTGCATTTAAAATTTACCATAATTACAAATAATATTCTATTAATTAAAGCAACAAAGTGTGGGGGGGGGTGAGGAAGAAGACATGAACTAGTCAATCCACTGGTTATAATATGACCAAATATAATAATAATAAGGCAGTCTCTGTGATCGATTTATTAAAAAGAGGGAATACACTCCCATGTAACAGACAAAGCTTTGCATCAATTATAAGACAATGATTCAAATGACAGCTCTCTTATCCCTCTGTACAAAAGCATGTGTTTCTCCTTCCCATAAATCAACTGACCAAGAAAGGCTCTGGAGGAGTTTGCTTTCCTTCTTAATATAGAAAACTGCTCAAAAAAGTCTAATTTTAATGGCGTTTTAAGACCCCATGCAAGGGGCAATTATCACTTGGGTACTGGGGACTGCAGGCACTTCAATGCCCTTTCTTCTTTTCAGTAACAATCAAGGAATACTTTCATCTTGTGAAGTATTGCTACTGTACTATGAGGAAAAAGCTAAGGTAGTAGAAGAAAGTTCATTTATTTTTATTAAAGCCACTTAACATCTCTATTACTTCTCTAATGCATTTCAGTGTGCTAAAAATGCAGAATCTCAGGCCTCTCACCAGATTCTTTCAACAAAATATGCATTTTACAAAAGCCTCAGGTAATCTGCAGGCACATTAAAGTCTGAGGTGTATTGGCCTAAAATGGCCACACCTGCCAACCTCTGAATCAGCCCAGACCTAATTACATATCAGCAGTCTCCAAACATTTTTAAGCTTTAAAGTGGAAGTGTGAAAGGAGCTCAAAATCTGAATATGAACTAACATTTCCTCCAGTATCAGACTAAAATGAGAGAGGACTTCAATGAAAGTGTAGGATCCCCTTGGGAGTGTTAAGAAAATATGCATGTCCAGGACGCACACCAGAGGATTAAATACCAAGCATCAGTCCTCCAGATGACTTTAACATACAGCTAAAAGAGATAACCAATAAACTAGAGCCTGGCTTCTCACTTTAGTGCACCTATCACCTGTGGATTTGTAAAAGTGCAGATTCTAATTCATTCTCTGAATTGAGGCCTGAAATACAACAATTCCAAAAAGATTCTCAAAAGCAACAGCCTCTGTCCATGTGGTCTTAACAACTCAGGAACAGGTTGTCAAAAATAGAGATTTTGAGTTATTGTGCACCTTATTTTCAATAGTCAAGTCTGAGTATGGATGATCTCCAAATTCAGAATATTCATATTATGTGTCAGACACTGTTTTAGACAAACCACTACAAAAATTAACGAGATACATAAAATTCCTACCCTCATGGGGTGGATCATCTAATACATGAAAGAGACAAGCAATTAAAATAGTGCTGAGGGGCACCTGGGTGGCTCAGTGGGTTAAAGCCTCTGCCTTCGGCTCAGGTCATGATCCCAGGGTCCTGGGATCGAGCCCCACATTGGGCTCTCTGCTTGGTGGGGAGCCTGCTTCCCCCTCCCCCGACTGCCTCTCTGCCTACTTGTGATCTCTGTCAAATAAATAAATAAAATCTTTAATAAATAAATAAATAAATAAATAAATAAATAAATAATGCTGATGGGGGCGCCTGGGTGGCTCAGTGGGTTAAAGCCTCTGCCTTCAGCTCCGGCCATGATCTCGGGGTCCTGGGATCGAGCCCCACATCGGGCTCTCTGCTCGGCAGGGAACCTGCTTCCTCCTCTCTCTCTGCCTGCCTCTCTGCCTACTTGTGATCTCTGTCAAGTAAATAAATAAAAATCTTAAAAATAAAATAAAATAAAATAAAATAGAGCTGATGGAGATACCTAATGTAGACCTGGAATGGAGAGAGATTTTGTAAGTACCATATGACAGAGATGAGCACATTTGGGACAGAACTCCATCAGGGGCAGAGGACAGTGCATGTGAAGGTATCAAGGTGAGGAAGACATCACATTGAAGAATCCAGTATTCACTATGTCTAAAGTTCAGAACATGAAGGAGAGAATCTGGGAGATGAGACCGAAGGGCAGACTGAGCAAAGGCCAAAACATGAAGAGTCTGGTAAACTAAGAGTCTAGACATTTCCTAACTCCTTTTTGAATAGGAGAATTATATGACCAGATTTGTGTTTTGAAATCTAGCTCTCACTATAGGACAGAGAATAGACTGGAGGCAGATAAATTAATTCAAAGCTACCACAGCAATCCAAATTAAGTGATACTGGTGGCTTGAACTACTGCAGTAATAATGAGGATGGGAAAAAAGTAGATGAATCCGAGTGATATTCAGGAACTAAAGTTGACAAGATGTAGTGAATGAATGGATGTGATATGGAAGTGGAGCAAGAAAATATGGAACATAATCATGTTAATTCAGAGCATTCATAACAATAACTTAGAGAAACTAGATGGTCATACTACTCACAAGTTAAGGAACACAAGAACAATAAAGTTCAGCAGGAATAGGTTATAAATTTTTAGGGAAAAAAGCAGAAATATTTAGTAGGCAGACTGCACACAAGTCTCAAGCTCAAGAGGAAAAAAGACACTGGAAATACAGTCATAAATTAACAGTGATGACATCAATTTCTGGCCAAGTTGGAGTAACAGGGACCAGACTTACCTTCCTGTCTGGGGTGGAAAAACAAACAAAAAAACAGCTGAAATATATGAAATAATGATTTAAGACAATGAACATAAGGCAGCATACAATAATGACCCCTGAGAAAGAAAACTAAGAAGTAAACTCCAAAGTTACTGCTTAGTTTCCAGACTGCAACACAGTGAAGAAGAACCTGGGCAGAGCCCAGCAATCTCTAGGAATTGAAGAAATAGATGTGGGAGTCTTGGAGTGGCTAGAATTTGCAGGGCAGAATTCTGAAGAGGACAGAGGCACAGAAATCTCCAGAGATGGAACCGCCTCAAAATTTTAGCTAAGTATTGATCAATGCATGCACATGAGAAAGTACCCCAAAGCTGGGGAGAAAACCATCCATGAGGATTAGTGGGAAGAAATCTAAACAAAGCTAAATAGGCAACACCACTATGCTGAAAGAAGCCAAATTTAAGAGTATATACTGTATGATTACAGGTATATAAAATTCTAGAAAATGCCAAGTAATCTACTGTGACAGAAAACAGATCACTGGTTGCCTTGGATGGGGGAAAAATTACAAAGGGGTAATGGGTAAACTACTGAGAGCAATGGATGTGTTCAGTATCTTAATTCTAGTGGTAGTTTCATGGGTGTATACAAAAGTCAAAACTTGTATACTGTACACTTCAAATATGCATGGTTTACACAGTGTTTATTATCTCTCAATAAAATTTTTTTAAAAACCATCAGCATATACATACAAACAGGCTATGGGGTAGCTGAGATTACTGAGCAATCACATATAGATTCAGAAGATGATCTAGGTAGGACCATAAGAATACCAATATTTAAAGAAGTAATAAAGCAAAGAGATTGTGAAGGAGTGTCCAAAGAATTAAAGGAGAAATCTGGAGAGTATGGCATCACTGAAGCAAAAAAGTAAGTTTTCTCTCAGGAAGTCTGTTAAGGAAAGAGCAGTCTATGATGTCAAATATAAGGCCCACGGAAAGTTCAATAAGAGATGAAGACTATGAGGCAGGCAACACGGCTTAGTAGAAAGAGCACCAAGACAAACATTCTTTATTCCATAATTTGTCAAATTTAACAAGACAGACTAAGAAATACGGTGACATTTTTATTTTAGGTTTGACAGCTAAGAAAAACCATGAATCCGGGACGCCTGGGTGGCTCAGTTGGTTAAGCAGCTGCCTTCGGCTCGGGTCATGATCCCGGGGTCCTGGGATCGAGTCCCACATCGGGCTCCTTGCTCAGCGGGGAGCCTGCTTCTCCCTCTGTCTCTGCCTGCCTCTCCGCCTGTGCTCACTCTCTCTGACAAATAAATAAATAAAATCTTTAAAATAAAAAAAAAAAAAAGAAAAACCATGAATCCTAGATGCCGACAGATTGTTACATCTGGCACTAGCACCCTCCTGATATACTATATACAACATAAACAACAGTAATTAATTATCCTTAATTGAGTCCTTAAAAGAAATTAAATCAGAATCATATTCTCATTAAGTATGAAAAAAAATCCAACTTGGAGGTCTATCTTCCCATCCAAATTTAATAGGAAACTAAATACTTGAAATTCTTCCAGTTTTTCTTTTTTAATGAGTAATAGGGTTATTTATGTTCTTCCTATCAACCAACCATAGCAGAACAAGATTTTTTTTTGCCTCATGCTAAAATAAAAACTTATGTTTACATACAGATGCGCACTATCAGAACACATTAGAATTTAATTGAGTAAATTAAAGTTAGTGAAAAATCTTTAAAACAAATGCAGATTTATCTATGTTATATATCACTAAAATTCCAAGAGAATAAATTAGTCATCCTTCAAAGTAAATACCAGAAAGTAGTTGTTTTATTGCTCCTTTTAATGTTTATACAGATTCAACTAAATATCTCAAAATGAAAGTTATAGATTCTACCTATATGTTAGTCTCTTGATTCTCTCTATATATTTTAATCCAAATTCAAGCCACAAACATTGATAATATTTTGTAGCAGGAGCACTTTATTTTTTACTCTTTTCAGTGTTCCCAGATTCACTGTTTATGCAACACACCCAGTGTTCCATGCAATACATGCCCTCCTTAATACCCACCACCAGGCTCACCCAAACCCCAAACCCCCCTCCCCTCCAAAACCCTCAGTTTGTTTCTCAGAGTTCAATCTCTCAATGCTTCGTCTCTCCCTCTGATTTCCCCCAATTCACTTTTCCTTTTCTTCCCCTAATGCCCTCCATGTTATTCCTTATGCTCCACAAATAAGTGAAACCATATGATAATTGACTCTGTCTGCCTGAGTTATTTCACTCAGCATAATCTCCTCCAGTCCCATCCATGTTGATACAAAAGTTGGGTATTCATCCTTTCTGATGGAGGCGTAATATTCCATTGTATATATGGACCATATCTTCTTTATCCATTCATCTGTTGAAGGGCATCTTGGCTCTTTCCACAGTTTGGCGATTGTGTCCATTGCTGCTATGAACATTGGTGTACATATGGCACTTCTTTACATTACACCTGTATCTTTGGGATAAATACCCAGTAATGCAATTGCAGGGTCATAGGGAAGCTCTATTTTTCATTTCTTAAGGAATCTCCACACTGTTTTCCAAAGTGGCTGCACCAACTTGCATTCCCACCAACAGTGTAAGAGGGCTTTCCTTTCTCCACATCCTCTCCAACACTTGTTGTCTACTATCTTGTTAATTTTGGCCATTCTAACTGTTGTAAGGTGGTATCTCAATGTGGTTTTGATTTGAATCTCCCTGATGGCTAATGATGATGAACATTATTTCACGTGTCTGTTAGCCATTTGTATGTCTTCTTTGGAGAAGTGTCTGTTCATGTCTTTCGACCATTTTTTGACATGATTATATGTTCTGTGTGTGCTGAGTCTGAGGAGTTCTTTATAGATCTTGGATTTCAGCCCATTGTACTGTCATTTACAAGTATCTTCTCCCATTCCGTGGGTTACCTCTTTGTTTTCTTGACTGTTTCCTTTGCTGTGCAGAAGCTTTTGATCGTGAAGAAGTCCCAAAAGTTCATTTTCGCTTGTCTTTCCTTTGCCTTTGGAGACGTGTCTTGAAAGAAGTTGCTGTGGCCCATGTGAAAGAGGTTACTGCCTATGTTCTCCTTGAGAATTCTGATAGACTCCTGCCTCACATTGAGGTCTTTTATCCATTTCGAGTTTATCTTTGTGTATGGTGTAAGAGGCTGGTCGAGTTTCATTCTTCTATACATAGCTGTCCAATTTTCCCAGCACCATTTATTGAAGAGACCGTCTTTTTTCCACTGGATATTTTTCCCTAGTTTGTCGAAGATTATTTGGCCATAGAGTTGCAGATCCATATCTGGGCTCTCTACTCTGTTCCATTGGTCTATGTGTCTGTGACAGTACCATGCTATCTTGGTGATCACAGCTTTGTAGTAAAGCTTGAAATCAGGAAACATGATGTCCCCAGTTTTGTTTTTCTTTTTCAACATTTCCTTAGCAATTTGGGGTCTTTTCTGGTTCCATACAAATTTTAGGGTTGTTTGTTCTAGCACTTTGAAAAGTGCAGGAGCATTTTAGATACTGGATAAAATAAGCCAATAGAGAAGGCCAAATACAGCCACAGGAATTCACAAGCATAGACAGGCTTTATTTGATCTTGTCATGAAAAACACTGCCCCACATTCTACCTCATTTTACTAGCATCATCTCCACCTGTACACTAGTAATACATGACTAGAGAAAACCCACTAGTTCTCATATAGTCCATACCAACTGATCCCTAAATAAGATTAAAGTGTTAAATTTTTTTTTCACAGTAAATTCCATTTTATAACAATGCATATTTCTATCTGTGGTCACTCAGAATATTTACTGCATTCTCATGTAACTGTAAGAGAAAAATAAGCTATAGCAGCTTAAGACTACACATTAATTATCATTTATCAATGATAAAGAAGATTTAAGGTTTTTAAAAATAATTTACCATGATATTTAAAAAGGATTTTGTCTCTGGTCTATCCGGTTTCCCTTTTTTTCTTTTATGATATTTAACAGAAGAAAATATTTGGGTTTAAAAGAGTACATACTCCCCAAACACAGTGATACAAACTGTTCAAAAGTAGAAAGGATAAAGAGAGGTGGGGGAGAGAGACATGGAATGAAAAGAGTAACTCTTACTAACCAACAATTTTATTAGACGAGGCTGCAAGAAATAACAGTAAAAAGAAAACGCTGAAAACAATATATTCCTCGTGTTCAGTGTACGGCCCATGTTAAAAGTCTGGGAGACATAACTAGCCTTTAAAAGGCATTAAAATTACCACAGACATATGAATTATAAATACAAGTATTTGGGAGCTCTACAATCACCTACAGTGAGCAGCCCAAAGTCTCTGATGAATATACCCTGGTAAGGAGTAGCAAGGGAAATGAAGCAAGGGAAACAGGAAACAGCATGGATAAAATGGTTTTTCCTAGGGTAAACTTCAAAGTGCCACTGACAGGAATCTGGTCCTTTCCTGATCAACTGAACATGTTAAGAGGCGGAGAATGAAAGTACATAGTTATTAGGTACCACAATACAATTCAAGACGACAGAAAGAAACATGCAGCAGAAGTGCAAAGAGAAGGAACAGGGAAAAGAGAGGAGAATGAAGGGAAAGCAAAGATTAAAAAACACCTTCCAGGAATAATCTTCTTAAACACACACTATAACCACCACTATCACCTCATAAGACAAGGATACTTTCCTGTCATATAGACTTTCATATGAGCCTATACCAATAGTTTTTTTTTTTTTTTTTTTAAGATTTTACTTATTTATTTGACAGAGATCACAAGTAGGCAGAGCAGCAGGCAGAGAGAGAGAGGAGGAAGCAGGCTCGCCGCTGAGCAGGGAGCCCGACGCCGGGCTTGATCCCAGGACCCTGGGATCATGACCTGAGCCGAAGGCAGAGGCTTTAACCCACTGAGCCATCCAGGCGCCCCTATACCAAAAGTTCTTAAGCTCTAGCATCCATCAGTAAAATACTCACGGAGCTTGCTAAAACACTAGGTCCGGAGTGAAGTACAAGAATTTGAATTTCTAACAAGGCTGTTAGAAACGCTAATATTTGATGAGGCTGCCAGACCCAGAACCACACTTTAAGAAGCACTGCTCTATATTTATCTTTTTATAACACTTATCCTACTCATGACCACTTATTTAATATCTGTCATCTGGGAGGTGAGAGACTCTGTTAAATCCATCACTATATGCCTATCTCCCAGCACAATAGGTAATACATCATAGTCTCCAAATATTATACAATGAATAAAGACCACCATGAAAAACCTGGAATGCACATAGAACAGAAGTAAATGGGGGGTGGGATGCACTAAAAAGAGAAATAAAAGTTCAAAGCTGTGGGGCGCCTGGGTGGCTCAGTGGTTTAGGCCTCTGCCTTCGGCTCAGGTCATGATCTCAGGGTCCTGGGATCGAGCCCCGCATCGGGCTCTCTGCTCAGCAGGAGCCTGCTTCCCCCTCTCTCTGTCTGCCTCTCTGCCTAGCTCTGATTTCTCTCTGTCAAATAAATAAAAAAAAAAAAAAATTAAAAAAAAAAAAAAGTTCAAAGCTGTAGGAAACAAAGGCACAATATAAATTTACAAGCATTTACCAACAATAACTGCCCAAGTGTTTTCTTTTTTTTTTTTTAAGATTTTATTTATTTATTTGACGGAGAGAGAGAGATCACAAGTAGGCAGAGAGGCAGGCAGAGAGGGGGGGAAGCAGGCTCCCCACTGAGCAGAGAGCCCGATGCGGGGCTCGATCCCAGGACCCTGAGATCATGACCTGAGCTAAAAACAGAGGCTCAACCCACTGAGCCACCCAGGTGCCCCAAGAACTGCCCAAGTCTTAATGAGAACGGCACCAACTGTACACAGATCTAATTTCACACAGAGGTAGTAAACAGAGAAATGTGTATGACAATGAGCCAGAAAAAGCAAAAAAGTTAGAAGTAAAGGAAGAAAAGTCAAAGAGTATTTGATATCATTAAAAAGATGGTATTTTAGATAGAAAGAGCGGTAAATTACATTCAAGTGGAGAAAATTTGTTATGGACATACTGCTGTTAGAAAGCTATGATCCTAATCATCAACATCACTACTAAAATTCATTAAGTACCTATGAGTCAGATACTACATTAAGCAGTTACATTTGACTAACCACTCCAGATAGTTGTTCTCTACATTTTACAGATAAGGAAACTAGACTAAGTGATAAAATCATTGGCCTTTAGAGTCAGACGGACCTAGACTTGAATCCCTAGAATAGCCTTTAGCAAATATTTTAGCCTTTTAACCTCTTGCTTAACTGTTATTCCTCCCATTAAATCAATTTTTTCTTATGGTTGTTTATTTTGTTTTTAACTTAGCATTTAATGAGTCTCCTGTGTGCTAAATAACATGGTGGTCAAGAGCACCAAGGTGTAAACTCAATGCCTGGGTTGATTTCACAATAAAATGGGTATAGTATAATAATAAGACCACTAGCCACACAGGCTTAGAAAAGTGTCTGGCAATAAAACCTAACATCTATTACCATTACACATCATTGCCATTATTACTATTAATCCATATACCAACAAAGATATTAGTCCAAGCCAAAAGAGAATAGGACCTGGTAATTAACTGTTATCTACTTAAGTATTTGTTGGATTTAGTTGTTTTATCTATACTCAAAATGCTACTAATTTTTTACAAAGTTTAGAGAATTGAGTCTTCTCATTTACAGGAAATGATTTTTCTATATGCAATGGGGGGGAGGGGAGCAAAACTGTCGGGCGAGCTGTGTAACAAAACTAACATCTAAGTAAGAATAGAGAGTAAAAGAGAAAAGAAAGCAGAAGGTGACACCTCTTGTTATGTCCAGAACTCTTTATAAAAGAGGCGCTCAAGATATACTTGATCTTATATATTTCTACTTTCTTGGAAGGTGTATCTCTCATTTCTAGATACAGTCACCCTTCCTGGAAATACACCATGATACTCTAGTATGCAGAGGCACAAAACATATATGATCTATTCTTACAGCACCAAATATATTCAAAGATGCAGGAGGGGGTGGAACATAGAGGAGAGGAGACTTCAAAGAACTATGCAACCATACCAGTACAACTTGGGCCACTTGTGATACACAGAACTGTATGCTCTCCTGCCCAGGAGTTATTTGGTGGCAGTTTGAGAAGTACTGGTTTCTATAATAAACCTATCAGTGGTATAATACTAATTCTTTCTCTCCAATTACTAAAAATGAGGTCAGTATGATCAAATCAGATAACACATGTACATTTTCTTCAAACTGTCAAGACCTACCACATAAATTTGTATTAATGTCCTCTTCAGTTTTAAAATACTATGACTCGGGGCGCCTCGGTGGCTCAATGGGTTAAAGCCTCTGCCTTCGGCTCAGGTCATGATCCCAGGGTCCTGGGATAGAGCCCCGAATCAAGCTCTCTGCTCAGCAGTAAGCCTGCTTCCTCCTCCTCTCTCTCTCTCTGCCTGGCTCTTTGCCTACTTGTGATCTCTGTCTCTCAAATAAATAAAAATGAAAAAATCTTAAAAAAAAAAAATACTATGACTCCCCTCCTTGAGGAAAGGGCTCATGTAACAAATAGTTATTTTTCTCTCCAAAGCCATTTTTTATAACTGTCATTTATAGAAGATTCCCTACCACTATATTTTTAGAATACCTATGCAAATTGCTAGTGTCAAGCCATTTAAAGATAACAGATCTTTGTTAATCTTTTTTTTTTTTAAAGGATTTATTTATTTGAGAGGCACATGTGTGCATGAGTGGGAGAGACAAAGGGAGAGGGGAGAGAGAATCTCAAGCAGACTCCATGCTGAGCATGGAGCCCAATACAGGGTTCAATCTCAGGACCCTAAGATCATGACCCAAGCCAAAATCAAGAGTCAGGTGCTTAACCAACTATGCCACCCAGGTGCCCCTGTATTAATCTTTTCCTAAAATTATATGATTCACTATCTAGGTTCACCTCTTTACTTACATCCAAAGTTTTTTCAACCGCTGACAAATACCAGAATGTTAAAAGTCAGATGTTTCTATTATGATTTTCCCTATCCCCAGATTCATGCTGTCCAATGGAAATAAATTATAAGCCAGAGAGATTATTTTACATGTTCTAGTAACCACATTAAAAACAAGTCAAAAGAAGCAGGTAAAATTAATTTTGATACTATACTTTATTTCATCCAATAGACCAAAAGTATAATTTTATTTTATTTAAAGATTTTATTTATTTATTTGACAGACAGAGACCACAAGTAGGCAGAGAGGCAGGCAGAGAGAGAGGAGGAAGCAGGCTCCCTGCTGAACAGAGAGCCTGATGCGGGGCTCTATCCCAGGACCCTTGGATCATGATCCGAGCCGAAGGCAGTGGCTTTAACCCACTGAGCCACCCAGGTGCCCCCAAAGTATAATTTTAATATGTAATTCATATAAAGTTTAACATTTTAATATTCTCGTAATTTTATATTAATATTTTTTCAAACAAAGTCTTCAAAACCCAGTTTATATTTTATTTGGTTCCCTCCCCCCCCAGTGTGATTTTATACTTAACAGCACGTCTCAACTCAGACGAGTCACATTTCAGGTGCTCAGTACCCACCTGTAACAGTGGCTATCATAAGATACAGAAACCCTATTTGGTGACACAAACAAGTTTCACTAACCTAAACGCTACAAATTCCTCATCTTATGCCTACATAATCTACTAAAGGAATTAAGAAAGAAAATGTTTACTCCCTCTCCTTTCATTGTGTATCAGATTAAAACTGAAATTGAATGCAAAAAAGATCTAATTCAACCAAATAAATACAAGAAGTATAAACCTCTGCACTAGCAAAATTAAAAAGATTCAGTAGTACATGAACAAACCAGAAACAAGAAAACCCATGAAAGTGAAAATTCATTAACTGAGTACCTACTGTGTCTAATAATAAAAAATACAGCTCTAAGTATCAGTTAGTGATTCTCAAACATGGCTGGAATTCAAACACAGGCAAACTAACTTCAGAATTAGAAAACTCCACTAGGATTTTTTTGCTGGGTACTATGTTCTTTCTATCATAAATCCAAATGACTTCCCTCTTGGTAACTGCCAATACTTCCCCCACTTTTACACCACACCCACTTCCCCTGGCCAGCCTAGATATGCAAGAGTCCCTACCGTAAACCCTTCTTTCCCTCCTGAAGGCAGGTATACAGACCTTTTCTTTAAAACACACAAATTCTTTCCTCAGGAATTTCTTAAATCCTTTACCATGTTTGTGTGTATTCTGAAACATCCAAGAAACAGTAATAGGACACAAAAAATATTCCAAATTTATTTAACTATTACAACTCTTCTCCTCCTCCTGGACAAGATTTCACCCCCACCTTACTCCATCCCTTGACTGCATTAACTAAATAAAGATGCTCAGTGCTCAGCTCTCAAAATTCTGCTCTTGTATATCTAAGCTACCTCCCTATATCTACTCTTACATGGTTTAAACAACACATATCATTAATTCTCAAAGTGTGGGCCGCAGAGTAAAAGCAGCATCACTTGGGGACATGTGCAAAATGTAAATACTTGGACATCACTCCAGACCTACTGAAGAAGAAACTATTTGGGTGGACCCCAGCAATATATGTTAGAACAAGTCTTCTAAGTGATGTTAATGTGTGCTGAAGTTTGAGAACCACTGCTCATGACAGACCTTCTAGCTCTAAATTATTATCTCTAGGCCAGACCTCTTCCTTGAAATACAGGCTTAGCCTATGTAGTAAGATAGCCAAAAAGCATCTTATTTTTTTAAAAATGGGACTTATATAAACTAGAGAATATAAATAGTAAATATTTACCTATAGCTAAGAGAAAAAATATCAGCCCTTAAGAACTTCTATTTCAATTTTTTTTTTTTTAAGATTTTATTTACTTATTTGACAGAGAGGAGACAGCAAGAGAGGGAATACTAGCAGGGGGAGGGGGAGAGGGAGAAGCAGGCTTCCTGCTAAGCAGGGAGCCCGATGCGGGGCTTGATTCCAGGACCCTAGGATCATGACGGGAGCCGAAGGCAGACGCTTAACGACTGAGCCACCCAGGCGACCCTATTTCAACTCTTAACCATAACATAAGATTTCTAACTAAAAAACTTAATAACAAAAGATTTCAAGCTGAGTATGGTATTCATTATCAGCCTTGAAAGAATCTCTGGGGATATTCATATATATTTGCTGGTAAAAAAAAATCTCTGGAAGGCACACAAGTCAAGTAACAGTGGTTATCTATATATACCATTTGATTTTTGTCATGGGCATGTTGTTTTAAAAATTAATATATTTAAGGTACTATTTCACTTTTAGCTGTAAGAAGATAGCTTTCTTACTTTCTTGAAAAACTGTTATTATTAGTAGTTCTATCTCTCTGTCAAATAAATTAAAAAAAAAAAAAGACCCTATAGATAGGCTGTGATATTAGAATAACTAGGTTATGATGTCTTTAACAAATAAAGAAATCAAAGACCAGAGAAGTTAGGTAACCGCTCAGAGTCATATAGTCACAGAAAAGTAAAAAATATTTTAGTCCTTAATCTGTGACCTTCTACTGTATCTCCGTATGGGAAAATCTAGATCATCTGGAATTATTAATCTCTTGCTTCCACTCAACATCCTCATTCTGGCCCATTCACCAATGGACTCTACTGACAAACTGAACTAGAATTCAGTTCAGCTTGCTTCCCTCTAGCAAAGCAAAAGGAATCATTCACACATAAAGGCCCAGCTCTTCTGGATTCCAGAGTAAGAAATCTATACAAAGGCTTAAACCAAATCACATAAAGTCCTTTTAAGCATCTGCAAACTGTTAACAAAATGGCATCCATTCCAATCAGGCCTATTCTAGAAAACAGAGGATAGAAATAAACAGAAACAGCTCTAGAAGGTATGAATCAACACTTAAAACCATAAGCGAGACAGGAAAAATGGGCAGGACACCAACAACAATCTCAGCAGATCTCCACACACCTGCTAAAATACAGAGTAAGTGACTGGGGTTCATTCCACCACAACACTGATCCTCACTTTATCAAACACTTACCCATTCATCAGATTTATTAATTCTTAATATTTATCCTTCATATTCATTCTTAATTATTATTATTGAATACTGTTAACTATTAGAGATGTTAATTAAGAAGGATGGATGTCCAAGTGAGATAAACCTGAATTTCAATCTTAACACCATCAGTTAGTAGCTATGTAAAACTGGGTAGGGGCACAGGTGGCCCTTTAGAAAAATGGAGAGTCACTCAACTATCTTTAGATTAAATTAAATAAATTAAATTTAAATTTAATTTTTAAATAAATTTACTTATTTATTAAATAAATTAAATAAATTTATTATTTAGGATTAAATAAATTTATTTCTCATAGTTCCGGAGGCTGGGAATTCCAAAATCAAGGTGCTGGCATATTGGTTGTCTGCTGAGAGCCCACTTCTTCATTCACAGACAAGGGTCTCTTTTGCTCTCCTCTCAAGGTGGAAGGTGCAGGGAGCTCACCAGAACCTTTTACAAGGGCACTTATCCCATTCATGAAGGCTCTGCCTTCCCAACCTAATCACTTCCCGAAACCCCCCACATCCAAATACCATCATCACATATGAATTTGGGGGAAAACACTTAGTCTACAGCAGCTTATAATGAAGTTGTCCTTTGCACTCTAAACAAAAAATTGCCCATTAAAAATAAACAGACCTGGTGAGAAATTTACTATTTATCTACTTTTCATAAGTGATTATTTTCTTAAGAGCTGTACAAAATAAATCTCCTGAAAATAGTCACCAAAGCCCACCACTTCAAAGGCTGAATAGCAACTAGCCCCTAATATTTCTTTAAAGATTTTATTTATTTATTTATTTATTTGAGAGAGGGAGAGCGTACACAAATGCGGGCATGGCGGGGGGGAGGGGGTGCAGGGAGAGGGAGAAGCAGACTCTCCACTAAGCAGAGAACCTGATGCAGGGCTCAATCCCAGGACTGTGAGATCATGACCTAAACCTAAGGCAGATGCTTAACCGACTAAGCCACTCAGGCACCCTGCCCCTAATTTTTTTAAGTGAGTTTTCTTTAGACAAAATGATTTGGAGATTAAAAAAAAGGATCCGAATAATCCTCTTCTTTGACTACAACTCAGCAACACCCTCCCCTCAATTAAAAAAGAAATCACATAATAAATTAAGCACTCAAAAAGGAAGTCTCTTTACTATCTTAAGAGTCTTCTCTAAATTTTGGCCCAGTAGGATAATGCAGTGTTTTTAAATTATTAATTACCATGAACTATCATTACCAAGTTTTTACACTGAATCGTATTGACAGGAACATGCCCTGGAAATATATTTTTATTTTGTTTTTAAATCCACGACATTATCTTGTTTGGGGTCATATTATTGTTTTTTAGTAAGTTTTTTTTTTTTTTTAAGTAATTACACCCAACGTGGAACTGGAACTCACAACCCCAAGATTAAGAGTCACATGATTCAATGACTGAGCCAGCCAGGTGCCCCAGAAAGCCAGTGTTTTTAAACATTAAAAAGGAAATCCTAAATGTGATAGCAAATGATTTCTCCTTTTTTTTGGATACCAAATTATTTCAAAGTCAGAGGAAACTTTTTTTTCTTAAAGCTCCGAATTTTATACTTTAGAAAGAAGAATGGGAACAGAAAACATACTAATAATTACGTAAATATAATCAATATGCATCTGTTTATATTAGTAAACCAATAAATTTTTTTTAACTTTGTAATGAACATTCAGTCACTGCATTCATCATTTACAACTAAACAACTTCTCTTTAATTTCTAGGAAGGAGAGGCAATTCACATATTTTTCCAAAAATCATTATTGATATTTTATGGTTCAACTTTGATATATACTTCCAATAAATATTCTTTGAAAAACAAATTAAAACAATGAAAGAAAAGATTTAATTTCTTTTCCAAACTGAGATATGTTTCCATGGAATGATGGTGGTTATTTATAAGATTCTCAAAAAAAAAAAAAAGCAGGAATTTTATAAATGCAAAAATTAATTTTTTAAATTCTTCTTATAGTCTACAAATACAAAACTAAAGTAGATACCTTCAAACCATAGCTATGCTATTAAATTCTAATCTCTAAAATAGTTTTCAACAGCTCCAAAAACAACAAGAGTCTAACTAGAGATTTATTTTGCTGACAGATTATTCTTTGTGGTTCAGCTTCCTTCCATCCTTCAACTCACATCCTTCTTACTTCTAACCCACATTAAATAACCACTTAAACTGCCAAATATTTTAAGATCTATAGATAGTTGGCTTAATAAACTTGTCTCAACATATTCCTATTGTATTGTAAAAATTCCAAAAGTCAATTAAAATAAAAATTGTTAAGTACAAGGAAACTCATTCCACGTTTCATCTCAAATATACATAAGTAAGGAATTAAGATGACCTCCCCTCTTTCATTTATGAAATTTTATTATGACTAATTAATCTATTGCTTATACTACTCTGACACACATCTTCTCTCTCCAGACTTCATTCCATTCCAAGTTTTAGTCTCTGGGCTTTATCATTTTTGACAGCTTACAACTCCCAGTCTTGCTCAAATTTTGGAAGCAATTCTGGAACTGGATTACACAGTTCAGTTTTCTAAAATCAAACTGTGGTAAAGCCTAACATCCCATAACAGAATCTGTATTTTTCCTTCTATGGAGTTAACAATAATATATCTCACAATACCCAAGAGCTTTAAACTATTCACAGACATTATCTTGTTAATTGTCACAACATTTCTATAAGGAAGCGATAGGTAAAAGCATCAGATAACTTGGAAGCTTTCAATCCTTTTTAAACTCAAGTAGTTTCTTAGAGATTATGTTATTTGACATACTACTAAAATAAGCAACCTGTAAGATACAAACTGCATCCAAAATAAGAAGGCAACTCAAATGGATTAGCAAAGGGCTTCCTTTCTCTTGTAGGAGTCTAACTGAAAGTAGTTTCAGTTAGTATAAAGGGGGTTTTGTGGTCCTCTTTCTCACACAGTAAAACAAATGCAATAAAGCTTTTATCTCCCTAAAGAGAAAGAATTAATAATTTAACTCACCTTATTTGTACAAACCATATCTCAGGGTAACTAAATAGTTGATAAAAGAAAAGTTCTTTCTATAAAATACTCCAGCTAGTAAGTCTTTAAGATTTATTTGACAGAGAGAAAACACATGCGCACACAAGTAGGGGGAGGCAGAGGGAGAGAGAGAGAATTTCCAGCAGACCCTCTGCTGAGCACAGAACAGACGCAGGGCTCATCTGAGCCAAAACCAAGAGTCTGCTGCTTAACCATCTGAGCCACCCAAGCACTCCTAGCTAATAAATTTTAAGGGTATGACAGAATTAGAATATCACCATTTGCAACCCCTAATAAAATGGATCCTGACCAAGAGTCCCCAAAGCATGGTCTGGGCATCCCCCTGGGTCCCTAAAACCCTTTCAGAGATCTGCAAAGTCAAAACTATTTACATTACTAAAATGTTGGGGCATCTGGGTGGCTCAGTCAGTTAAGCGGCTGCCTTTGGCTCAGGTCATGATCCCAGGGTACTGGGATTGTCTCCTGTCAGGTTCCCTGCTCAGCAGAGAACCTGCCTTTCCCTCTGTCTCTGTCTGCTGCTCTGCCTACTTGTGCGTGCTCTCTCTCTCTCTCTCTCAAGTAAATAAAATCTTAAAAAAAAAACAAAAAACTAAAATGTTACTTGTGTTTCCCCCTCATGCTCTCATTTGTGTACATGAAGCTTCCAGAAGCTAGAGGATACAGACACCACAAAAAACTAAATGATAAAGATATGAGAATCCAACAGTCTTTTTTTTAAGCCAGACAGTAGAGATTTACAAAAATGTAAAACAATGCCACTCTTCTCACTAAGTTTATGTTCTTGAAATAGTCTTCACAAAAATGTTATTCACATAAACATGCAGTTTTTGTTATTTTTAAATAAATGATTATTTCTAAAATTTGTTTTAATTTCTATTAAAATAAACACCAATAAATACGATATTTATACATAAACAAACTCTTTAGGGTCCGTAATAATTTTTAGGAATATAAAGGGGTCCTGGGACTAAAAAGTTTCGGGATAACTGATCTAAGCAATTCATTAGTAACTGCTAACATCATAAAAATCAAAAAGAGAGATAACCAAATAATTTATTCCTCCTGACATAAGTACCAAATATCGACTATGAAGTATTCTTGCCCCACAAAAAAAACAAAACAAAAACAAAAACCCACAACACACCTGAACATGACTCTGATCAGCTTCTAGTTTAAATAAAATCTACCAACTTACTGGAAATACAGAGTGCACAGGTTTACAATAAATATCACCATGGGGATGCATTCAGCAAAATCCAGACTACAGTAAATACTACACATCAGCTTTATTCAATAAATAAACTGCCAAAGAATATAGGAGAATGTAAAGATTAAAAAAAGTAAGAGACATAGCAACCAACTGCAGCGTATAAACCTTATTTAGGCATAATATAACAAAACATGTATGAGACAATTATACAAATGTGAACAATGGATATTTGATATTAAGGAATTATTATCTACCTGTAATCATATTATAAAAGTAATATTGTGGTTATCATTAAAAGAGTCTTTATCTTTTATAAACCTTTTCTATTTACAAATGAAATGACAGGATTCAAGGATGTCTCAAAATAATGAGGACTGGTGGAAAATAAAATTACTGAATCCAGATAGTTATGGTTGTACACAGGGTTCACTATTCTATTTTGTTTACCTTTGTTCTTTTGGTTTTTCTATAAGTTGATGTTGCTTTATAACATCTGAAGTTAGGAGAAAATGTATTTCCATATGTTAAGGTCATTCACTCACTCTGAAACCAGAGAGAGCTATAACCAGTATTTCCTCCCATTAAGCTACCTGATAACGTGTTGTTTCAGCTTCACAAGGCAACTCTACGCAGTTTGTCATTGGTTATCCAGCATCCTACTTCTGAACTTTTCACCTCCAAGAATATTATAAAACAAAAACAAAAAACAAAAGAAACAACTGAGAAAGGAATCCGGAGAAGTTGGGGACTTCACACTAGAAGGAAACAGTCTCTTCCCAATAGAACAAACATAGACATGCTTACACAGAGGCACATATTGTCCATTATAGCCCAGAAATGGGAAAGTTCAAAACAGAGCCAGGGAAAGGAAGGAATGAGTGCATTGCTTTTTAAAGATTTATTTATTTGAGAGAGAGAGAGAGAGAGAAAGTGAGTGAGCATGGGCCAGGGTGTTGGGGGGGGGCCCAAGGGAGGGAGAGAGAATCCCAAGCAGGCTCCCCTCTGAGTGCAGAGCCAGATATGGGGCTCAATCTCATGATGCTGAGACCACCACCCAAGCCAAAATCAAGAGTTGAATGTTCAACTAAGCCACCCAGGTACCCCTGGAATAAGTGCTTTTTTTTTTTTTTTTTTTAAATTTTTTATTTATTTATTTATTTGGTGCAGAGAGAGACAGAGACCACAAGTAGAGAGACAGGCAGAGAGAGGGGGGAAGCAGGCTCCCCGCCGAGCAGAGAGCCCGATGTGGGGCTCGATCCCAGGACCCCGAGATCATGACCTGAGCCGAAGGCAGAGGCTTTAACCCACTGAGCCACTCAGGCGCCCCAGAATAAGTGCTTTTTTTTTTTTTAAACTTAAGTTCAATTAGCCAACCTATAGTAGTACATAATTGGTTTTTGATGTAATACTCAATGAGTGCATTTTAAAATTATTTCACTCCTATCTTTTTCTATTGCAGACACATCAAAAATTGATTAGTTTTCACATTTCAATTTGAAGTCTTCAGTCCTAGAGTTGTTGAAAGGCAAGCCCTAAAAGTTACTGCCTTTAGTTATCTATAGGATACCCCACCAACTGGAGACTATGTAAAGATTAAAGATATAAAATCAATAATCTTAAATTTAGAGTTTCTTGCACATGATATTACTTGTTTTTTAAAAGTAATCTCCATGACAAACTTATGAATCACAAAGGCTTCAATCTTTCCCTGCATGGGAGGAAAGGGTAAGCCATATTCTCAAATAGGACCATGTCCATTTATCTAAGATCATCCACATTTCAAATTTCCTATCTTGTCATCAGGTCTTACATTCTGATTATTGGTTTGGGGAAAAAAAGTCATCAGATCCACAAAACTTAAGTAACTAAGAAATATATTTAAATAACATCTAAACAAACAAACAAACAGCATCTATCATCTTTCCCAATATAAGGTTGCACTTCCCAGACCTCCAAAAGAAGCAACTCTATCAATAATATATCCGGAGTTGAATAACTCTCACTCAAGTGTTCTTTAAAAAACAAATCATATAATAAATGGAAAAATTAACTGAAACTGTTAGATAAGTTATTCTATACCGATGGTAGTTAGTCTTTGTTTTTAATGATCACTTTTCAAGAAAAAACTCAGTATTTTTAACCTATGCATGGACAAAAAGCAGAAGAATCTGTCTTCAAAATAGGGAAGAAAGCTGTTAATCACACTTTCATTCCTTGAACCAGAGCACATTTTTAATATTTTCCATTTTAGCAACATAAACAGTTTATACAAAACAACAAAAAGTTTTAAAGAACTAACTGATAGGGTCCCTGGGTGGCTCAGTTGGTTAAGCGACTGCCTTCAGCTCAAGTCATGATCCTGGAGTCCTAGGATCAAGTCCCACATCAGGCTCCCAGCTCCAGGGGAAGTCTGCTTCTCCCTCTGACCTCCCCTCTCACGCTCTCTCACTCTGTCTGTCTCTCTTTCTCTCTCTCTCTCAAATAAATAAATAAAATCTTAAAAAAAAAAAAAAAAGAATAGATAGTATGTAACCAAGGCCAAGAGAAAAATGCAAGGGAAAATTACAAAAGGGTTTTTCTGTTTGTTTTCAAAACTATATTCTCAAAGACTACCATGGAATCACATAATTTAAACCTAAAAAATGAACTATCATCCTAGTTAATACAGTAAGAAAAGAAAATGTATACAGACTGGGAAGGAAGAAATAAAACTGTCTTTGTTCACAGATGACAGGATGGTCTATATAGAAACCTCAAAGAATCAACAACAAAAAAAAAAATGCTGGAAATAGAGCACCAGAAATGGGGTGGTTCAGTGGGTTGAGTATCTGCCTATGGTTCAGGTCATGATCCCAGGGTTCCAGAATTGAGCCTAGCATTGGGCTGGTTCTCTGCTCAGCAGGTGTGTGCTTTTCTCTCTCCACCCACCTTCCCCCCTCACGCTCATTCTCTCACTCTCAAATAAGTAAATAAAATCTTTTTTAAAAATTCCAAAAATGATAAGCAATTATAGAAAAGTTGCAGAATACATAATACAAAAAATCATTTTCCCATACATCAGCAATAAACAAGTGGAATTTGAAACAAAAACACATTTCCATTAGCACCCCCAAAAATAAGAAACCTAGATATAAATCTAACAAAAATATATGTAAAATCTATATGAAGAAAATCACAAAACTCTGATGAGAGTTATCAAAGAAGAGCTAAATAAAGGGAGACATATTCCCTATTTATGGTTAGGAAGACTCATCACTGTCAAGATGTCAGTTCTTTCCAACTAATCTATAAAGTCAATGAAAGCCCAATCAAAATTCCAGCAGTAAATATTTTGTGGATATAAACAAACTGATTCTGGAAAGGCTAAAGTCCCAGAACAGCCAACAAAATACTGAAAGACAAGAACAAAGCTGGAAGACTGACACTACCCAACTTCAAGACTTACTATAAAGCTTCAATAATCAAGACAGTATGGCACTGCTGAAAGAATAGACAAAAAGAAGCAATGGAATAGACAAAGAGCCCAGAAATAGATCCATGTAAATACAGTCCACCTGACAAAGGAGCAAAGGCAATACAATAGAGCAAAGATAATCTTTTCAACAAATGGTGCTAGAACTACTGGACATCCATATGCAAAAAATCTATCTAGACACAGACCTTACAACTTTCCAAAAAAATTAATTCAAAATGGATTACAGACTTAAGTACAAAACATTAAACTATAAAACTCCTGGAAAATAACTAACATGGGGGCCTGGGTGACTCAGTGGTTGGGCATCTGCCTTTGGCACGGGTCATGAGGGTAGGGTCCTGGGATCAAGCCCCATGTCAGACTCCCTGCTTAGTGGGAAGCCTGCTTCTCCCTCTCCCACTCCCCCTGCTTGTAAGCTCCTGTGCTCTCTGTCAAATAAATAAATAAAATCTTAAAAAAAAAAAGAAAGAAAGAAAATTACTAACATAGGAGAAAACCTATATGACTTTAGGTTTTACAATGACTTTTTAGATTTAACACCAAAGCCACAATTCATGAAAGAAATAAGTGATGAGCTAAGACTTCATTAAAATTAAAAATTTCTACTCTGAAAAAGACACTGTCAAGAAAATGAGGAATGGAAAAGAATATTTACAAAAGAAAACATAAAAGACTGTTATCCAAAATACACAAAGAACTCATAAAATGCAGCAAGAAAACAACCCAAAAAATGGTCCAAAGACCTTAAAAGACAATTCACCAAAGAAGACATACAGATAGCAAATAAGCATATGAAAAGATGCTTCATATCACATGTCAGAGGGAAATGCAAATTAAAATTACATAGGCATGTTACATACTATAACGTGCCTATCAATCAGAATGGCCAAAATCAAAAACACTGACAACCCCAAACGATGTCAAGGATATGGAGCAATTGGAACTCTCACTGTTCATAGGAATACAAAATAGTACAACCACTATGGAAGACAGTTTCTTTACAAAACTACACACTTGGGTGCTTAGGTGGCTCAGTCAGTCAAGTATAGGACTTTTGATTTTGGCTCTGGTCATGATCTCAGGGTCCTGGGATGGAGCCCCGTCTCAGGCTCCCTGCTCAGCAGGGAGCATGCTTGAGATCCTCCCTCTCCCTCTCCCTGTGCTCATGCACACATTTTCTGTCTCTCTAAAATAAATAAATAAATAAAAATGGATATAAAACTAAACATACTTTTACCATTCAATCCATCAATCACGCTCCTTGGTATTTACCTAAAGAAACTGAAAATTTAGAAGAAAAAGGAACTGAAACTGAAAATTACGTCCACAGAAAAACCTGCACATGGATGGTTATAATAGCTTTAATTATAATTGCCACAACTTGGAACCAAACTTCTTTAGTAGGTGAATGGATAGAGTGGTACATCCAGACAATGGAATATTATTCAACACTAAAAAGAGCTAGGAAAAGATGGAGGAAACTTAAATGCATATTACTAAGTGAAAGAAGCCAGTATGAAAAGACTACATACTGTATGATTCCTACCATATGACATTCTGGTAAAGACAAAGCTATGGAGATAGTAAAAAGATCTGTGATTGCCAAGGGTGGGGAGGCGAGTTCTGAAGAGATCGAACACAAAGGATTCTTAAAGGTGTGAAACTACTCTGTATGATACTGTAACAAAGGATACATACCATTATACATTTGTCCAAACTCACAGAACGTACAAAACCAAGAATGAATCATAACATAAAATACAGACTTGGTAATAATGATGTGTCAGTGCGATTCATCAATTCTAAACAAATATATCACTCTTGTTAGGTGATACTGATAATGGGGGAACCTATGCACAGGTGGGGGCAGAAGATACATCGGATATCTCTGTATCTTCTGTTCAGTTTTGCGCTAAGTATAAAATTGCTCTAAAATGTAAAGTCTAGGGGCACCTACGTGGCTCAATTGGGGGTTAAGCTCCAATTGGGGGTTAAGTTGATTAAGCTGGTTAATAAGCTCCTTTGGTTAGGAGTCCTGCGATCAAGCCCTGTGTCAGGATCCTGGCTCAGCCAGGAGTCAGCTTGTCCCTCTACCTCTGCCCTGCTCATGCTCTAATAATAAATTAAAAACCTTATTTTAAAAATCTAAAAATAAAATAAAGAGCCTATTAAAAAAAGCTATCAAGTCTGGTCCTGGAATCAAAATTAAATGGATGAAACATCTTAACATTAAAATACCCATTTTATGTGTTATTATTATAAATTTTTTTTCTTGAACAAAAAATTCCAATTAGTTAAGAGTAAAAATTCTTCATAGAAAAATCAATTGGCTTCAAAAACACTAAAAATAACTCATTCAGTGCCTGGCTGGCTCAGTCCATAGGATTCTCAAAGCATACTCTTATCTTAGGATTGGGAATTCAAACCACATGTTGGGTATATAGCTTACTTTAAAAATAAATAGGAACTCCTGGGTGGCTCAGTTGGTTAAGTGTCTGCCTTTTGCTTGGGTCATGGCCCCAGGGTTCTGGGATGGAGTCCCACATCAGGCTCCTTGCTTGGTAGGGAGCCTGCTATGGGGATTCTCTACTTTCTACTCAATTTCCCTATAAACCTAAAACTGCTCCAACATGTTACTATAATCTAATCTAAGTGGTTTAGATCATCCAGAGTAGAGCTCTGAAAGTAACATTAGGGGTACCTGGGTGGCTCAGTCAGTTGATCATCTAACTCTTGGTTTAGGTTTGGGTCATGATCTCAGGGGAGTGGGAGTAAGCCCCACGCTGGGATCCTCACTTGGTGCAGAATCTGCTTCAGATTCTCTCCCTCCCCCTTTGGCCCTCCCCCTGCTCGTGCTCTCTCCCTAAATAAATAGATTCTTTAAAAAAAAAAAAAAAGAAAGAAAGAAACATCAAACCAAACTACCAATTTTAATACCTGTATCCCTCTACTACGTGTTTGAAAACTGAGATTTTATAGTTATGTATTTTTTCCATTATTAACCGTCTGCTTATAAGATGTAATTCTGTCAAAGTTCAAGGAGAAATTGACAAGCCAACAGCAATGAACATCAGTATATCTTCTAAGAAACAACAGATCAAACAAGACAGAAATAAGTAAGGTTAAATGATATGGAGCATAATTTGGGAGATTGGCTTAACAGAAAATACTCAGAATTCTATACTCAGAAAATACACATCTTTTCAAATACCCCTGGAATATCTACAGAAACTTCCTGTGCCTTAGGTCACGGAGAAAATCTCAACAAAGAAAGATCACACAAAGAACATTCCAACAACAAAAATCTCCTCAATTCAACCATCCAGAGATAATCACTATTAATCAGTACATGGATATCTTTACAAATCATTTGCTATGTCTCTCTCACATGCAGCTTTTACCTCAAAATAAGCAGGAAAGGGAAAAAAATCTCTTAAAACAAACTACTTAATTCAAAACCTGAAAGATGGAACACCTGGGTGGCTCAATCAGTTAAGTATCTACCTTCGGGTCAGGTTATGATCCCAGAGTTCTGGGATCCAGTCCCTCTGATGAGGCTCCTCGCTCAGCAGGGAGCCTGCTTCTCCCTCTCTTTCTGCCTGCTGCTCCCACTGCTTGTGCTCTCTTTCTCTGACAAATAAAAAAAAAATCTTTAATAAAATAAAAACCTGAAAGCAAGTTAAATATAAGGATGTCAACTTTGCTCAGGCTAATGCTAAAAGGTGATATTACTGCTCCTACTATAAACTTGAAAGCAAGGGGGCAAAGAGGCAAAGTTGGCATCTAATTCTTCAAATCAGAAATTCAATATGGCTTATTATCTCTGTACTTCACTTTCCTCATCAGTAAAACATATAGCAGTTACCTTCCTGGAGTTTTCCTAAAAATTTAGTGAGTTCAGGGCGCCTGGGTGGCTCAGCTGGTTGGGTATCTGCCTTCGACTCAGATCACGATCCCACGGTCCTGGGATCAATCCCCATGTCTGGCTCTCTGCTCAGAGCCCACTTCTCCCTCTCTGCCTGCCTGCTGCTCCCCCTGGCTCCCCCTGCTTGTGCTCTCTCTGTCAAATAATTAAATAAAACCTTCAAAATAAATAAATAAAATAATAAATAAAAATAAAAATTTAGTGAGTTCATACCTATAAAGGGCTTAGAATAGTGCCAGGCCCAGTAAGCATGGAAATGCTATCTATTTATTAACATGGCTTGCTTATCCTAAGAGACAAATGTCTTTCTCTTCACCTACAATCTAAATAATAAAATATTCTAAAAGCCAGTTTGTAGTGTAAGTGATTTCTGGTTTATTATCTTTGAAATATTCATGTGACTCATAATAAGCTCCCCTAAGCATTCCAACTGAAGACAGTAATAGTCAATTAAACAAGACATAAAACTAAGAATGTTAATGAACTATATTCTACTACAACATTCTAATGGTTTTACATACAATGTCTCCCCACTGTGTATGACAACCTCCTTTCCTTACTTATGTTCTCCCCTTCCTCTAACCTATTCTACACACCACTACCCAGCTGATCCTGTTAAATTCCTGGTGTCACAAATATGAACATATCCTGCTCAAGGTTCTCCTTAGGCTGACACGTCAAGCCTAAAATTTTCAGCCCAGTTTTTAAGATTCTTCACAATTCTGCTCCCTATTATTATTTCCTAATATAAACCACTTATTCCAATCAGGTTGCTAACTCCAACCTTTGTAACTTTACCCACCCTGCTCTGTCAGTCTGAAATAATGACTCCCTTCTTTATGTGTCCACTTCTTATAGTCCCTCAAGATCAGCTCAAATCTCACACTCCCTCCATGAAACTTCATGGCTCTCTGTACTAACAGCATGGCATAACATTTAACACTTTATTATATTATACAATTCTTTTTAATGTTTCAAAATTATCCTACATAATACATATTTCTCCAAATTAGATAACTTGCTCAAGGACAAAATGATGGAACTACAGTACATTCAAATCCTGAGTGCAGGTAACAGAACAGATACAGCAATTCATGTGCCCAAAAGGCCTACATCAGTGTCTAACATGTATTACGTACTGAGACTGAAAAATCAAATAAATAAAATACGTACTAAGATTGTAGCAAATGTATGGTAGCTTTATCGGAACATCATACTATGAAATATTCTATATTAAGAGTAACAACAACACAGTAGGGCACCTGGCTGGCTCAATCAGAACACATGACTCTTGATCTCCAGGCTGTGAGTTCAAGCCCCATACTGGGTGTAGAGATTACTAAAAATTTTTAAAAATTTAAAAAAAAAAAAAAAACAACACAGGTATATATTTGCTGGCATACAAAGATGCTCATGAGATACTGAAAACAAAAAGGTTTAACAGTATTTGTGGAATGATTAAATTTCTGGATATATATTTTTTATACTCAAGAATTATATGCCAAAACTATAAAGGAAGAGTTACCATTGGACAGTGGGAGTTATGATTATGAAACAAAAAATATTCAGCAATTAACACCTTTTCCAAAAAGTTTAAAAGGAAATAATAATATTATTATTGGCCATGTTCAATGATAGGTCATGTTTAAGTTTCTAAAAATGTACACAGAATATAATCCCACTGTGTAAAAATAAAAATGGAAAAACATGTCAAATTGATATAGTAATCTATAGCTGATCTTTGCACAATCCTGTTTTTGCTAATTTTACTTCTAATTTTCTACAAAGAAGTAGGCATTACCTTTGCATCACCAAAAATAAATACTATTCCTAAAACATCATTTGGAGAAGCACTTGACTTCCTCTAAGATAACAGAGGTAGAAGGGATAAGGGGGCAGGCGGGGAGCATCTCTGGAAGTTGAGCAAATAGTATGTGAGAAATGATTCAAAGGCAATGCTCACCCTTTAACACCTGTATCCCAAGAATCTATATCACAAGATCAATCGGAAGAAAGTGGGAATGGAAAAAACATCACCTTTTACATCAAGTACAGGGCCACATCTAAACCCAGGGACAATATTAAACTATAAACTTCTTCATGATAACACTCAGTACAGAATCTGGCAATTTAATACCATCAGAGTCCCCATCTCCTCCATCTTACTCCACTAAAAATGCCACTCCCAAATCTACCTATAGTACAGAATTATTTTTGTAATAAAAAGAATTACTTGGGCACAACTTTGCTTAGAGGCTATCCTCTCATTTCTTTTTAACCCATATGGAAATTCAGAATTATTTATTCTATTATATGCATATAATTTTTACCTGATTTTATATTGTTTATTATTCTTGAACAGATACCTGCCTCTAAACAAGAAGATCCTCTTAGTGACTTCAAATTAGGCAGGCTAAAGTTTTCCATTCCAGAAGCAGTCAGCATTACTAGATATACAGGTATGGAAAGAGGAAGGAAATACCCAGTCAACAACACTAACAGAGAACAGCAGAATAAAGTCTGAATTCCTTGGCATGACATTCAGATCCATCACAATTGGTCCATACTATTCCTCTTCAGCCATTCTCCATTCACTCCCCACCAAGAATTCTCTGAACATCAGTTTCCTCTGTTAGAACATATCCCTCCCTCTTTCCAACAATGATAACCCATGTGTATGCACTGGCACCCAAACAAATCTGGAGTCAAATCCAAGTTCTGCCAGTATGGCCTTTGGGCAAGTCACAACTTCTTCGAGGCATCTTGTAAAACAAGGAATATATTTTTAAAATCCACCTTGTGAATTAATGTGAAGATTAGAATTAACACAAGGAAATCCCCCAACACAATGCAGGGCACAGAGGAGATATATTTGTAATAGAATGTTATTATTTCCTGGCTTTGTGCCTTCACAAATGCTATTTCCTCCACACAAAATGTTACTGAGACTCCCCTCTCCAACTGGGAAATCCTTCTTATCAGTCAAGACACAGGGCTCAATACTACTTTATCTTATGTAAAGCCCTCCTTGACTCCCTCATGTAATTAATGGCTCCCTTTTCAGAGCTAGTTCAGTACTCTGTTCTTTTCTCTATCATAGTTCTCATTATACCAAATTCCATTTATCTGCTATGAACTTAGTATTTGTCTCCCCAAAATTTCTATGTCAAGACCCTAACCCCCAATATTGCAATATTAGAAGGTGGGTCCCTTGAGATTAGCTCATAAGGATGGGGCCCCTCATGAGTGGGATTAGTGCCCTGATAAAAGATAACTCTCTCACCGCTTCCACCATGTGAGTGAACCAGGAAGCAGGCTCTCACCAGACACCAATTCTGCTGCTGCCTGACACTTCGCAGCCTCCAGAACTGTGAGAATAAAGTTCTGTTGTCTGTAAGACACTCAGTCTATGGTATTGTTATGGCAGCCTGAACTAAAAATTATTTTTTTCTCTGAGAGATGACAGAAAGTTCCTTAAAGACTGGTGAGTATGTAATTCATCTGTGTATCATCTACACTGAGCTTGGGGCAAATGGCAGGCACTCAAATGTTTCTGAGTAAACCAAGTAAAAAAGAATCTAACAAAAATGCTGTAGCATCCAAAGGAGAGGAATGACAAGGGCAAATACTACAGGGAAGTCAAATAGGCTGAAAGTAGAAAAAAAGCTATCTCATTTGGCCATTAGGAGGTCACAAGCAACCTTGCAGAGATCAACTTCAATGAGGTAACAGGAAATGAGCAATGAAATGGAAGTTAGCAGGTGAAAACAATACTGCAACTTGAGCAATTAAGTTGAAAGTGAAGCAGAATTAAGGTAACAGTTCTTCGTGGCAAGATGAACGAACCAAGAGGGAAAGTCAATGTATTTAAGAAAGAAGGAAAACAATAAGCAAGATTTAGATAGGAATCTGGGTACAGGTAGACCTAGAGGGTGGGAAGGTAGGTGTGTGCTACTCTCAGCTAGAGGCAGGAAGGTTGAGGAGAAATTTTCCAGCTCAAAACATTGTTAAATAATTTTCTAACACCAATGAAATACCTTTTTTTTTTTAAGATTTTATTTATTTATTTGACAAACAGACAATCACAAGTAGGCAGAGAGGCAGGCAGAGAGAGAGGAGAAAGCAGGCTCCCCGCTGAGCAGAGAGCCTGATGTGGGGCTCGATCCCAGGACCCCGGGATCATGACCTGAGCTGAAGGCAGAGACTTTAACCCACTGAGCCACCCAGGCGCCCCTGAAATACCTCTTAATCCATCCATTCCTTTCCTTTTCTAACTGCCATTGCCCTAGCAATCAGTATTATTATACTCTTAAATAAGTATTCTTATCTCTAGTCACACCTGCTCCCTAGCCCTTTCTCCATCTCATTACTTAGATTGATCTTCTCAAGCCACTGTTTCACATATTTTGGATAGATGAATGAGGATGTGCACATAAATGTATAAATAGATGTATATGTATGGATATTTACATATACATTATAATATTTGTTTAGAAAACTGATTTATTTGTTCCAACTGATAAATTAGGGAGCAAGTCAAGCATAATAC
Organism: Martes martes; assembly: GCF_963455335.1. Lineage (NCBI taxonomy): Eukaryota > Metazoa > Chordata > Mammalia > Carnivora > Mustelidae > Martes > Martes martes. The sequence continues at coordinate 38,886,812 of NC_137895.1, read as the reverse complement.
AAATATCACATCTGCTTACATGCAACTGAAAGAAACACTAGGTGAGCACAGAAAATGCAACCCAATCACACAGAATGACACAGAACACACACATCTTAAATATCTGCCAGCTCACTCCTGGTGTAGGAACCCATCCACATCTGGAGTTAACAGTTTCAGTCTAATTCAGATAACCCTTCTTCCAACACTTCACAAATTGTCACCCTTCTGACACCCACTTCTACAAGAAAACTCGGGTTTTTTCCAAGGTCAAGTTTCCTATCTATTGTAGTATTTGCGTATTTCTTAACCATTTAACATGTGTAAAATTGTGCTGCTCTTTATTATATTTCTATCTTTTTACATGTTACTGACAAAATTTCTGCATATTATGACCCTAAACTCCATTTTTCCTTATGTCCTATAGTTTTCATTGTGTGATTTTGCATGTATAATTAGGAGCTTTTAGGTTGAATTACAACTTACACACACTTATAATTATTGCAGCTGTGATCACCAACTTCCCACTGAAATCAAAGGCCACAGAGGAGGTTAAAAAAAAATATGGCATGGGACATCTTAGTCAGTTAAGTGTCCAACTCTTGATTTCAGCTCAGGTCATCATCTCAGGGTCCTGGGATCCAGCCCCATGCTGGGCTCCATGCTCAGCTGGGAGTTCACTTGAGGATCCTTTCTCTCCCCCTCCCTCTGCCCTCCCTCTCTCTCCTTCTCAAATAAATAAATCAATCTTGAAAAAATTGGGCATCCCTCACAATTATCTGAAGGTCCTAGTATCTATGAGGTGCTTTGAAAGACCCAACACTTGTCTTGAAGAACGCTTCAGGAAACAAATACATGAAAACAAAAAATATACATCTGTTTATCTTAAGACAACTTACTTATCTGCCAATCAGACAGCTACATAATAGAGCAAAGAAGCAATAGAGTCCTTTACCAATGAAGTAATACTCAAGTATTATAATACCAAATAACACAACCATATCCATCCCTAAAGACAAAGTATAATGGAAGTTGCCAGGGACTAAGTAGGTAGAATGAGGAGTTATTGTTTAATAGGTATAGAGTTTCAATGTTACAACATGAAAAGAGTAATGTGATGGGCTGTGATAACTGTACAGTAATATGAATATATTTAATACCACTGAATGTACACTCAAAACAGAATTTTACTAGTATTTCACTACAAAGAAAATAATCCCTATATTGCACACCTGAAACTCATTTTTTAAAAATCCATCCTTATTTTTGAAGAACACATCATAAAAAACTCACGATGAATTACTAAGTGCACATAAAATATGTATAGTGTGGTTCCATTTTTTATGTAGATATAGAGAAAAAGGATCCGAAACAAATATTTATATAAATAACAGGTGATGTTTATCTCTTCCTGTATTTCTACAAGGAACTACAATGAACATATTCCTTTTTTTTAAAACACATTACTTTTGCCAGCAGAAAAAATTAAGATTATGTAAGTTTAGTGTGGATCAATTTTTGCCTGCACTACAGGATATCAAGTCCTGCCAAGAATCTGAAACCCAAAGTAACCTCTTTGACTACTGCAGCTAATACAATCCTACTTTTTATTCCTCAAGTACCATATTCTGAATGTTTATACTGTTCTTCAAACTGATTTCCATTCTTTTTTGAAGTACTACTAAAAATATGCTAGGGGCGCCTGGGTGGCTCAGTCATTAAGCATCTGTCTTCAGCTCAGGTCGTGATCCTGGGGTCCTGGGATCAAGCCCCGCATCAGGCTCCATGCTGCGCAGGAAGCCTGCCTTTCCCTCTCTCACTCCCCCTGCTTGTGTTCCCTCTCTTGCTGTGTCTCTGTCAAATACACAAAATCTTTAAAAATAAAACAAAATAAATAAATAATAAAAATAAAAATGTTCTGCATGAAATTCCAAAAGTAATACAAAGTCATTACATACTTTGTGTAACTTGTGAATTTCACTTTTATGTCCATTAGCTTAATATTAAATAGCATCTTTTAAAGTTAATTTTATTATAAAAAATGTTTTTATCCTGTATTTCAAACTGTATTATTTTTATTTCTTATTCAGCTAGTCCCCTGGAGTTTATATAAAGAAACTGCAAACACAATTTTAACTATTACAGAAATGTAATCTGTAAATTCTCTCCTTTCTATTCATTTCAGCAAAACCCTAAAATACCTTCAGAATACAACAGACTGTTTAAAAAAAATTCAGCCCTATAAAACAAATGAAACTGTTACTGAAAACTACCTTATGACCCACAGAATTTGGTGAAGGAATTTTCTAAAGACTATCACAGAATATATATTTATTATCCAATTTTCGCATGCTAGGTTTTGAACTTACTGGAGCAGTTTCTACCTTTTCAGATATGTAATTTTGCCACGTGTAGAAACTACATGTTCCTGCAATTTCATTCAGACGTGGTGCCTAGTGTATTTTTAAGTAACCCAAGAAGAATATGATAGATGGCTAAGGCTTGATTCTATACAGTGTCTACGGCTATAAACACAAATGCCTAAGATTTAAACTGAAAAGTTCCCTCAGCAAAACCAGATATTTTAAGAATCAACTGGCTAGCTAAGAATGTCTATAGATTTAATATGTAATAGTGAACAAGAGAAAAAAATCATGCAGTTGGGAATATTTTGTGATAAGATGGACAAAACCTGATTTAGGAGTCTGAACCACTAATTATTAAATACACTTACAAACATGATTATACACCTTCCCTTAAAGATATGTGAAAATGAAAAATGAATGAAAGTTCAAATTACATACTAAGGTAGAGTTTCGGGTTTTTTTCCCTATAGTCTATGCTTCTAACAAATTCAAAAAATGTTTAAGGTGCTTTGAATTTCCAAGTAGTTCAAGATATCTTTGTTAAAATGTTTAAGAAGTTTTTAATTAGAGGCACCTGGGTAGCTCAGTGGGCTAAAGCCTCTGCCTTCAGCTCTGGTCATGATCCCAGGGTCCTGGGATCAAGTCCCTCATCATGTTCTCTGCTCAGCAGGGAACCTGCTTCTCCCTCTCTCTCTCTCTGCCCACCTCTCTGCCTACTTGTGATCTCTCTCTGTTAAATAGATTTTAAAAATCTCAAAAAATTTAAAAAAAAAAAGTTTTTAATTAGAGGGAAAAAAAAAATTTAACATCCCAATAAGAAATTTCCATTAGACATCAACAGTTATCGATATAACCACAGAGTAACTATAATTTATCACTTTATCATTTTTAGAACACATATACCAACATTATTTTATTTGATTCCTGTAACAATCCTGTTAGATAATCAGTATCAATTTCATTTGACAGATCAGTAAACCATTATAGGGCATTTAAGTCAGTTCTTCCCAAACTTTAGGGTGTACAAGAATCACTCAGGAACATGTTAAGACTTTGCAGTCTCAGTAACCCCTCCCTCTCCCCAGACTGAGCTGGATCCTTGAAATTTCCATTCCAAATAAACAACAAAGGCGATACTCGTACAGGTGGTCCCAATCCCCACATCCCCAAGCCGCTAAGATACTGACTTAAGTAACATGACTAAGACTTCAGGTGGTTTAAAATTCCATTTTTACTTTGAATCAAAGTTCCCAAATGTTTAGACAGCAGAGCTTTGCAGAGCTCCTTGAAAGATATGTAAAATTTTAATTTTTAAAAAATTTTATATTTATTTAAAATTTTAATTTTTTTAAAGATTTTATTTATTTGAGAGAGAGAGAGAGCATGAGAGGGTGCAGGGTCAGAGGGAGGCGAAGACTCCCTGCTAAGCAAGGAGCCAGATGCAGGACTCCTTCTGGGACTCCAGGATCATGACTTGAGCAGAAGGCAGTCACTTAACCAACTGAGCCACCCAGGCACCCTAAAAATTTAATTTTTAAAAAATTTTACATTCAGTTTAATTAAATACCTCTTATACTAAACTCCTATACGAACAAATGGTAGATGTTAAAAGAAATATAAAATGGAGAAAATTCTACCATAATTTCATTTTCTCTGTGAGATACAAGAAAAGCTGAGATTGAATTATTGGAATACTGCTGCATTTTATAGGGTGGGAAGCTAAAACTTAAGTACCACATGTTCTAAAAACATAATGAAAAATTAAGATGAAAATATAAAAGCACTTAGAGCACAACTTTGTGAGTACATTAAAAACCACTGAACTGAATAATTTAAAGGATGAATTTTATAATATATGAATTATATCTCACTTTTTAAAAAGAAGAAAGCACTCAGAAAATTTGAAACCCTAATTTGTCAATCATTTTAAATTTCTACAACATATATTAGCCTTGCTACTAAACAGCACAATTTATTTTCTGGCCTACATCACAGGTGCTAAAAACCAATGCATAAATAATAAAGAGCATAAATAAAGCCACTAGCTTGATAGTGATTTTTTTTAAGATTTTTTATTTATTCATTTGAGAGAGAGAGAGACAGATAGCAACAGCAGGAGAAGAGGAAAAAGCAGGGAGAAGAGGAAAAAGCAGGCTCTCACTGAGCAGGGAGCCCCAACACAGGGCTCCATCCCAGGACCCTGGGATCATGACCTGAGCCAAAGGCAGATGCTTAACTGACTGAGCCACCCACGCAAACCTTGAGAGTGATTTTGAATAAGAATTTTAATGTCACTGTTTATTTGCTCTCAAGTTTTTCTAATAAAGTTCCACTTTATCTGCCTTTTATTACAGGGCTATTTTCAAATTCTATAGTCACATGTTAGCATCTTCTAGTTTACTGCTAAAATAATCTTTTTCTTAAACTAGGTATAAAGTATCAATACACTGAAATACAGTAAGTTTAAAGGCAGACTATCTCTACTCTGCTCCATACCACATTTGTGACTTGAAGCAAATACACTCACTTGCTCTCCTCCATCTTCCCATAGGGTCACAGTGGGAATTAAATGCACCAATACATGTGAAGTGCTTAGAACAGTGCCTAGCACTTAATAAGCACACCATAAATGTTATCTATTTTAATTACATAATTATTTTTATAGAAAAAGGCATCTCAGCTTAGACGACTCTTTACAAATCCTAATAATATTAAAATTTTAATTTATCAATGAGTTCAAACATTTAGGGAAGTTTGGCTTCATATCTTATTAAGCAGTCTTAATGTTTTTGCTATATCTACTCTATTCACAAGTTCAATTTTCCCCAACCCTGAGTCACTATTAGTTCCTCTTCTGACTCATCACATAGAAAGGTAGACAGTCTGGAACATACTGGGCATACCGAGAGACATTTCTTAATCTACCTGGATTTACATGGTTTACTAAGTAGAACTTGTCCTACATAATGCTCAATAAATATGTTGAATAATTATAACTTAAAACTGTGCTCACTTAAAAGTGCTTTCCATATATCACATGCTCCTTCAAACTACAGGGCAGGTGTTTAGCCCCATCTTGACAGAAAAACAACATATCACTTAAGTAAAAACAAAGACACATGTTCTGACTTCTAGCCAAAACAGATTTTGCTGGTGACCTGGTGTTCAAAATCTTGCCAAGCAAATTATAAATTAGAGTCAGAAGCAATGTCTGAGCCTACAAATTTGACCTTTATTTCTATTCAGTTCCTTTCACTGTTTTCCCCAATCAGTTGTTTAAATTATTTAGGAGAACCTCTAATAAAGAGTTAAAGAAAAAAAATAAAAAGCTATAGAGAAATAAACTAAATAATGCAAAATAGGTTCTTTTTTATTTTTATTTTTTTTAATTTTAAGTAGGCTTCACACTCAATATAGGGCTTGAAATCATGACCCCGAGATTAAGAATTGCACACTCTACCAACTGAGCCAGCCAGGTGCCCCCAGAGTAGGTTAATTCCTAAAAACACTTTCCCAAAATGCACATACACACACACACACACACACACACACAAACATTTAAAATCTTGCTCTACCACTTATTCACCTTCCATGTGATCCTGAGTCATTTAAATTCTCTAAGCCTCCATTTTGTCTTCTGGAAATGAGGATAAAAAGAGAAACTATAACTACCACCTGGGATTGCTGTGAGCATTAATTAAAACAACACATAAAGCACTCTAGCCAACCACTATGAAAATAGTAAGTTTTGATATATATTAACTTCATATTTAAATCAAAACTTCAGTGCCAGTTGACCTCGACCGACTGAATTATTTTATCTTCTAGGATAACCATATCTGTTAACCCCTCTTGCAAACCTATTAAATGACAATAACTTCATAAGCACTCTGAAACCTGGAGTGGTATTGTTCAGCAATCCTTCCTCAACTATCCCCTCCACAAGTTAGGTATCCTGCTCAGGAAACAGGCTGTACTTAACGCTGTACTTTACCACAGTTCCCTATATTACTTGAGAGGCCCTGTGGACAAGGCCTGTGTCCTATTCATTTTTCTATCCCCACACTGCAGCCCAAAAGTTCTGAACCCTGACTCACAGCAGAATCACATGTGAAGTTTATCAAAATATTAATGCCTGGGATCCATCCCAGACCCATTAAATCAAAAGGGAGTCAGGGAGGGAGAGGGCAAGTATTCTCCATGGGGTGCATTTTTTTAAGATCCTCACATGATTTTAATTTGCTACAATTAAGAACCACTGCACTCTGATATTTAAAATACTATACAAACAGGTATATACATGTATGTGTGAATATATGTTTAAATATGTAACTACAGAAATATAAGTCTCAGCTCAAGACCCTCATCCTCAGTAGCTTCTCACAGCCCAATCATCACTTGCCTCTAAACACAAAATATATAGAGATTTTTTTAAAGTAATCTCCACACCCAATGAGGGCTTGAACTCACAACCCTGAGATTAAGGGTTGCACACTCCACCGAGTCAGTCAGGCGCCCCTAAACACAAAATATTTCTAATAAACAATTTGCTGTGTTAAGATGGCTTTTCAATTGTTAACTCAGTACTTAAGTTTTTTCATATAATTATGACTTATCCTTCCTCCTGGATTATAGTTCAGCTCCTTGAGAATATACATTGCCTTACTCTTCTTTTTCTACAGCACTTACAACAGTGCCTTGAACACAGACATGTAATAAACATCTGACTGATCTAATAAACATATACCAAAATGACTGTCAGGAGGTATGTCACATCCAAATTATCCAATTTGGGCTACTGTCCCCAAAAGTAAAGTAAAAATTTAGAAAAAAAAGTTTTTTAAATAATCTTTACCTCAGTAAATGAGAACTAAAGTTTGTCCAACAACTGAGTATTTGCACTTTTTATTAAAATTATTACAAGCAGTATCTCCCCCCTCTAGCTTCCCATCCCCATCTACCACTTTTAGTTTTTGACTTGCTTCCTCACTGAAACTATCTTCTGGCTATTTGTGGTATCTTCAGCTGTTGTCAGGTATCTTTACAACAATTTTTTAATACTCTGTAATTACTAAAATAAGTTAATGAAAGTCACAATGTCACACAGATGTTTAATAAATACTTCTTGAAGGAGCTTAATGTTTATCAACCACTAAAATAGGCTTTTGCATACAAGTTACATGCTACTCTTCTAATATAACTTGGTTGAGAATATTGCCTGAAAATAAAAGTCTTTCTCAACATTATATAAGACAAGTCCACACTTGAATGACAGATTGGTGATTTTCTGTTTTTATTATATTTGCAAACCTGAAAATTTTTAAAAATATTATGACTTCTTAAACCAGGATTGCTAAGTTGTATTATACAAGAAATTCCACAGCAACTGACATTCTCAATGTTGAAACTACTAGGAGAAATGAATAGCGCACAATTCTAAAAAAACAACCACCTACAACAGCCTAAAGATATAAAGATGGCCCACCTTTAAAGTTTTGTGTCATATATTTACCACTATTAAAATAATCTGAATGACTTACGTGGTTTTAAATGAAAATGAGAAGGCCCTTAAGAAGTATGCCTGCTAATTAGATATTGCAGTAAAACGTTACCATGTTTTGTTGCGTCCTACACCAGCAACAGATAGAACCATAGTTACCACAAAAAGAAAGCAGTCTTCAATTCCCTATTCAATAAAAAAGGTTCAAATTCCACAGACAAAAAATGGTACCCTGAGCTGTTTGTTTTTAAGGAAGATTAAATTTAGGAGTTGCCAACACCCAAACGAAAAACATTCCAGAGTATTAGACTCAATTGTAGTGGGGAGTCATCTACATTCTCAGCACTATGTTCTCTAACCCAAAGCAGCAGTATTAACTAACAAAGGATGTTTCTTAGGATCTCATAAGATACACCACATTTATTTCCCCCAGTAAACATTACCCTTGTTTAAAAAAAAAAAAAAAAAAAGGTACTTGAGAAGTAACAATTCTAGCACAAGCAGCCAGACAAAAAATGAAGTTTAACATCTGCCAAAATATTTCCCAAAATAAGACCCCTGTCAGATGAACAATGAGGAAAAGATTGAAATGACTAATTCTTTTATTTGGACCATCAGCTACTTTTAAAAATAAAGTTGAGGAATGTAGCTTTTCCAAAGCCTTGTCTTTAGTTTCCCCTTAATCTTCATATTTTTAACTAAAAAAAAAAAAAAAAAAAACACCTAGAAATTTGATTACCACTCTCATGAAATTCCTTTTAAAGCAATTTAATGAATAACAGATCTTTTGTGCAAGTAGCAAACCACAGAGGACAGTTCTGCTGGCTGATAAAAATGTCTGAAACATGCATATAAAAATATGCAAAGACAAACCATAATTTTCCAGGTATGGAAAACATATTAACACTTAAAAAGTTAGGTATGTTTGACACACACCCTAACTTCGAATGCTTTTACTTAAATCACAATTAAAGTTAGTATATTCTTATTATTTACTGGTCATCAAAGTTGAATAAATTAGAAAGCCACAAGTAAAAAAAATGTAAAAAAATAAAAAAACCTAAAGAGCCAATGAGAAAAAGATGCAACTACTTTGGGTGAAACAAAGTTGTGTAATCACTTCCCAAAACCAGTGCGCTTCTATTAAAGTAACCAAAATTGTTTAGGACTTTTTTTTTTTTTTTTTTGAGGGCAGAGATAGGTGCGGTTACACATTAAGTAAAAATGTTTCACCACTCTCTCTAATAGGAAGATGCTGCTGCCTGCAGGAATGTTGAGACAGCTCAAAAATACAAAACAAAAACAAAACCCCTACCACAACTCTTTTCCACAATATACAGAGCCAAATACTTAAATACAAGGAAAGATCATCTTAGCAAAAAGAACTATGGATTACTACAACGTTCCTACTGTCCTATCACTCAGAATTAACTGCGGGGTGGGGGGCTGAGGAGCGCTCTTCCCCAAAGCTGGTTTATAGATAAAACAGTAATATCTTTTTTGGATACTCATCTGGATACACTGAAAAAGTTGTGCTGGATAGTGCTAAGGACACGTTTTTTTACAGGTGCTATTAAACACTGTCAAGAGAAAAGAGATAAACAATCTGATAACTTCAGATAGACACGTGGGAAACTAAACTTAGTATGTCGTCATCGCCATTAATCAATTTTTCTAACTGATTAAGCGAAAACAAACAACCCTAGGTGGGCAACTCTGGGAGCAAGTTTTAGGAGTTTTGTCTTTCCACCGCTACAGAGAAGGATCCTGAATCTTGAGACCTCAGCCAGGAAGCCTGAAAAGCACGTGTCCCACTTGGGGTTTGGGGAACTTCCCAGGAAGCACTGAGTAAAACTCCATCACCCTTTGCCTGCCTAACCCAGTGAAAGGATAAGTAATACCGGACGGGCTAGAGCGAGGAAACCCGGCAGCCCGGGAGCCGGGGGAGCTCCCCCCCGCCGCCCCCGCCCGCTCACCTCTGCCGCGGGGATGTTGACCACGCCGGTGGAGCGACGCTTCTCCCGCAGCTTTCTCTTCTCGATCTGCCCCTTGCCTTTCCTGGCACTGGGGCCCGAGCTCTTGCCTTTCTCCGGGGCGCCGTCCCGCTCCTCCTCGTCGCCCCGGGCCGGCGGTGCCCCCGAGGCGGAGACCGCGGCGGTGGCCGTGGGGGGCGGCTCGTCTTCGGGCCGCCGGGAGCCGGGGGTGGACCGGGGCAGCGCCGCGGGGCCCACCGCGCAGTTCACGCCCCCAGAGCCGGGGGCGGCAGGTGCGGCCGCGCCGCCCGGGAGGTTGTTGTTGAGCTCGTTGGCGGCGGCTGCGGCCGAGGTGCCCGGAGCCCCGGCCGGGGGCTTCCCGGTCGCGTCACTGACGCCCCCGCTCGGAGCAGCCGGGCCCGGGGGGTTCTGCTTGGCGCGCATCTTCTCGCGCTTCGCCTTCCACTCCTCCAGGAAGTCTGTGGTGCTGCCGCTGCTGGTCCGGTAGCCACCGGTCGCCATATTCCCAGCGGGGCCGGCCGGGCTCTCACCTCAGGCCGCCCAGCCCCGCTCAGGCCGCCGCCGCCGCCTTTGCCTTCCCGAGGCCGGGAGGATGCGAGGGAACGACCCCCGGGCGCGGGGGCGGCCGAGGCTCCCCCGGTGGCCGGTGAGTCTGAGGGGAAACACAAAAGGGGGCGGGGAAGAGAAGCGTTTAGGTCCCTCGCCCGGCCGGAGGGTCTGCCCGCCGGCCCGCCTCGGAGCCCCCCGCCCCCCGCAGAGCGCTCTGACCAGTCCCCGCCGGCAAGTGGCTGCCGAGTCCCCACCCTGCAAAGTTTCTCCGACGCACCTACACAGCGGGCCTGGACGATCGCCGCCCCTCGAGGGGAGGAGAAAAGGGCCTGTCCCCACCCCCGGCCCGCCCGCCCCATCCCCACCGGGGTCTGCGCCTGCGGCGGTCGGGGGACCAGGGCCAGACCCCTCCACCTGTCGGTCCGTCGGATCTCCTGCCCCTCGCTCCGGCCACCGTGGGCCAAGGTCCCCACCACCAACACCTTCGTTCCTGGGCGAGGCGCGAAGCCCCTGGCGGCTCGCTGAGGAGGCGGGACGCGTACACACACCAGCTGTCCAGCCGCGTCGGGAGGGTCGAGCTCGGGCGGCCCAAGAAGCCCCTTACCTGAGAAGAGTTTTGGTGGGGGGCGAGGCGTGGGTCTGGGAGTAGGCGTCCAGGTGAGCCCGCCCGGCGGCGCGGAAGGAGCTGTTGCAAACTCGCGGCCAGATCTCACAGCTCCGCCGGGCCAGAGGGAGGGAGAGAGGGAGGGTGCGAGGGGCGGGAGGGGAACCGAGCGGCGCCGAAGCGCGGGCGGAAAGGGCCGAGACGGCGCGCGAGGGGCGCGGCGCGCAGTGCGGGGGGTCGTGCCCGCCGACGCCCCGCCCCCGGCGCTCAGGTGCGCGCCGCCCGGTCCAGCCCGCCGCTGCAGCCCGCCCCGCGCCCGCCTGTCCCACCGCACATTCCTGGGCTCGCGGCCCTGCAGCGGCGGGCCCCGCGGCAACGCTGACTCGGAGCGGGACAGCCCTCCACGCCCTGCACCCCGCTCCTGTTCTCCGCCTCTCCGCCTCTCCGTCTCCCACCGCTCTTCCTTTTAAGTACAAGATATATTCTTCGAGGGAAAATCTCGAATGGGGCTGGCCGAGGGGGAAAATGCAGTGAAGTTAGGATGATTCAGCCCTGACTGGCTGGGATGGGAAAACAGTCGCGCGTCACTTTTCCTGGTCGCTGCCCCCTCTTCAGATGTACTAGAGTGGCAGGCAGAAGAGTTGGAAAACAACAACAACAACAACAACAAAAAACCGAAACAAACCCAGACCCTTCTCTCTGAGCAAAGCCTGTAGTTTCTGGGTGAAAGGGTGGGCTGAAAGAAGGAAGGGCTTAAATTATCAGTGAACTGTCAAGGGTTTACTACTATTTTAGGCTTGCAAGAGAAAACGAAAAACTCATTTTAACAGTGTTTTGCATTGGCATCCGAATCCTATTTGGAATTGTCCTTTTAACCCTTCTCTACACCTCTTTACAGAGAGAATTTAACAGTAAACCTCTCTACCAAGATACCAGAGCTGCATTGATGCTGATCTGATGTGACCTGGGGCGGTGATTGACTCTATTTTTCTATCTTGAACATGTCATAGGGTATATCTTATCCTCAGATGCAAGTCATCTAACATTTCTGGATCAGGGCTGGGTGGAATGCCACCATCACACACCTCGAGAGCCAGATCTCACTATATTACAAGTGGAGCCAGGGCACATCATTGTCACAGCCTACAATTGCCAGGTCACCACTTTGAAAAAAAAAAAAAAAAAGTAAGCGAGCCCTGAGTCACACTCTTACCTAACATAAATCTCTCTTCCTACTTAGTATTCCTGTTTTGCCCAGGTGGCACATGGTGGGTGGGCAGTCAATGTGTGCCTGCCACAAGAATGAGATTGGGAGAAAGTGATTCACATGCTATTTATTTCTCAGAGGGAAAGTCACACAGTTCTCTCTTTGGTCTGGCTGTTGGGGTGAACATGTGGGTAGCAGGGAGAGAACTCTGGAAAAATCCTTAGAAAATTAAAGGCCTTCCTTGGGAATTGGTTTCAAAGGCTGAGCCTAAGTGGTACCATCCTGGGTGTGCCACCTGAAATTCCTCAATTACAGATTCACTAGAGTGTTTTGTTTTCTGAGTTTTAAGGGGGTAGTAGAAGGGTTGGGCATTAGACAGATTCACATTAATGCTTTTTAACTTACCAAAGGATTTTCACCTGGAGGGGCCTGCAGGATACAGTGGAAAGAGGATTCAGTGTGCCTGAACACAAATTCTTAAGTAGCTGAGAGATCTTGGAGGTGTTGTTTAAATTCTCTGAAACTCAGCTTTCTTTACTATAAAATCAGTAACAACAGCATGTATTTTTAAGCTATTATAAGAATCAACACTATGCTTGGTTCAAGGAAGACACTCAGTAAATATACTCTTGTTAACAGGATATCAAACAATTTTTGGTCTCTAAGAAGTGGGGGACAAGTGTGGGAAGAGAGAAGGCAGGCAAAAAAGATCAAGATAAAGAATACAATATTAATTTGAAAATTATGGACAGAGAATAAACTAGAATAACACTTATGGCACATGAATTTATCACACACTTTTGGACTAGTTAGTATTAATAGGCTCTGACTCAGGAATTGGCTACTACTGACTCCTGTGGCTTTGGGCAAGTTGCTTAACTTTTGTGCCTCTGTTTACTTACATATAAAATGGGGATAATGATACTTCCTACATTGTGAGAGTGTTGTGAAGGTGCCTGAGATCCTTGGATAAAAGGTAGTATATGAGAACCAGAGTAGTTATTATTAGTCTATAAATGCCCTAGGAACCATGGATGAAAGAGATTATTGAGGTACAAAGCACTGTGTATTATTATTGTTATCATTTATTATACCTTTTGTCTTTACCTTACCATTCTCATTTCCAAAGATGTATTTCACAGTCAGACTGCTTCCAGCCCTGCACCAAGCTATTTAGCTGAGTCAGTCCTAAATTGCAAAATGTTTGCATATCATCAATCTTTGTGTTAAGCGTTCTGATGAAATAATCCTCAAAGACTCAGAGCATGGTTTCTCAACCATGGCACTACTGACATTGAGGACTTGGTAATTCCTGGGGGTTTGTCCTGTCCATTGTAAGATGTTTAGCAGCATCTTTGGCTTGTAGCCACTGGATACCAGTGGCTGCCCCTGTCCCCCAGTTGTGACTTTGCCAAATGTTCCCTGAAGGGAAGAATCTTCCCCAGTTGAGAACTGAGCTAGCTCTAAAATAACTAATATTGGTGATACACTTGCCCTTAAGAAAAGTAAATATGATGATGCTAACAAATAAAAGGATTCATTGTAATATGTCTAAATGAAATTCACTCTAAATGTTAAGTCTTACTTCATGTTTTCCAGGCAGTGGATTAGCTATGATGTGAAATAGCCCATTTGTATGTATTGAAATAATTAATAGGATATTGAGGAATAGTCATTGTGCCTTCATGCAAGCATTTCTAGAACATATGCAATTCACCCTCTAAAATCAAAATAATACATGCATAGTCTTAGAAGGTAAATACTTTAGTTCTGCAAGGATTATTACAAAAGACAACAATGCCCTACCAGCCTTCCCACTCCCAAAACCCTACCCCAAATTTTGAATTCTTATATCTGTTTCTGCTAATATAAATCATCATATTAATTTTAATACCCTTAGCAGCTCCTTCTTCATTTTTAGACATACTTTATTGACTTCCTACTAGAAAAAAAGAAAATTTAGCTCTTAGGCTAACTACGCATACACTTTTCTTACTCCTAAACTCCTCCTCTATTTATATTACAATTTTATTAAATAAACATTTAATGTTTGTTGTGTTATGACTATGCAAATATTGTTCACAGCTGAGACATGCAGTGTACTATGACTGCATTTTTACAACTTTTGTCTTGTTACACAGCTATTTCTTTTTCCTCCACAGTTAAAACTTAACATTTTTAAAATAATTTCATCATATTCCATATACCAGTCATAAATTGAAATCCAAATTTTTCTCCTCTCAGTACAATTAGTCATGTCAGGTAATCTATAAGTTCTATTTCTCGTTTTCTTGGAGATATCTCTTTGGAGCCCTCCATCCCCTGCTGTGATCTGGGCTGACTTTAATAGCTCATGGCTCTATGGTGATCCTAGGATTGTTTCCCTAACATCCTGGGAATCATTCCTATGCAAACCTCTTGTTTCCTGAATCCCATATTGCCCTCTTTCCTTTCTTCCCCCATTGTTTCAGTGGAGTACAATTTCAGTTTATTCTGGAGATAGGATTACACATTCCTGAAGACACTGTGTATTGGAAAATGTTTTTAATCTATCTTCACACTCAACAGTTTGTGGGGTGTGGAACTCTAGGTTAGAAATCATTTCCTTCATAATTTTAAGGGAGTCACAGAGTGCCTGGTGGCTCAGTTGGTTGGGCATCCAACTCTTGATTTCGGCTCAGGTCATGATCTCAGGGTCCATGACATGAAGTCCTGTGTGGGGAGTGGTGGATGGGGAACACTCTATCTCAGCAGGGGGTCTGCACAAGATTCTCTCCCTCTGTCCTCCCCCATCCCACACTCTGTCTCTCTCTCTTTAGAAAAAAGAAAAAAGGTGTCACTATATTGTCTTCTAGTTTCCAGAGTTGATGCTGAGAAGACCAAAGGCATTCTGATTCCTTTGTGTTTTCTCTCTGGAATTTTCTGAACTTTTTAACCCAAATCTTCTGGAATTTCTTGGATTTGCCTTGATTTAGCCTTTTTTCATTATACTATTAGCACTCGGTGGGCCCTTTCAGTCTGCCATCTGCCCTTTAGCTGGGAAATTTCCTTATCGTATTATCTTTGGTAATTCTTCTCTTCAGTTTTCTCTGTTCTCTCTAGAACTTTTGTTAAATAAATGTTTAAATTCTAAACATTCTCTAATAAATGTTTACTCTTTTCCTGTTTCCATCTCTTTCGCATGTTATTCTACTTTCAGTGAAATTTCCTCTATTTTATATGCCAACATTTCCATCCAATTTTCTGTTTCTGCCACCATTTTTTTTGTAAGATTTGTTTCTTATTCTCTAAGTGTTCTTTTTCCATCCATATCATCATGTTCTTATGTCATAGATTCACCATCTTTTCTCTCCCAAAGGGAATTTCTTTAACTTTTCTTCTACTGGTCCTGCACTCTCTCTCATCTATATGTTCCTTTTTTCACTTTTTGATTGCTTTAGCCTTCATCTTTCTGTTAGAAGATTTCCTCCTCCATCTGCCATTCATTCATATTTAAGACAGAAGTACTAAAAAGCTGACTGGATGCTCTTCCGTGAAAAGGCAGAGCTTGTGGACCGATGGTCCTCATTTAGGAGGCTAATGTTTGGACCCAGGCATTCTGTGGAGGCATGTGTCAAATGTCAGCATCCATGGGACTTTTCTCTTGGCCAGAACAGTTTCTCTGAGAGAACTTGCGTTTCTGCCTGTGTGGCCAGTTGTCAACCATTTCAGGTGCCAAGTAGGGAAAGAGGACTTGGGAAGTCTCATTACTCAATATGCAAGTTTTACCCCATACCTATGCTCAATATTCCCAGAGTACACAAGTTCAGTACATTTGAGATTCAGCAACTGCAGAGTGTAAACTTCCGGGTCTCTGGCAGGATCAGAGGAGACAGCCTCCTTGCTCCTGGGCCTTATAGAAGGGACTTAAGAATCTAACTGTTCCTTTCACAGATTTTCAACTAATTCTTCTGTTTTCACCACCTTCTTCTGTTTTTGGAAGTACATGCTTCTGCCTCCAATTTCTGAGCTTTCTTCCGGACAATAAGGGTTATTTCTTGTCAGTTCTGTCTCTTGCAGGTGGTTGGAAGTCACCTTTCTCTGCTCTGCTAATGTCTGTTTCCCATTTTCCATCTTCCAACATTTTGTTCTTGTCTTCCGTCCCCTTTGTTGTGACTGGTTTATTAGTTTATTTTTGTTTTGGTAAAATTACTTGAGGGCATAGAGGTAAACATGTGTATTCTGCCTGGTATGTTTAACAGGAAGTCTAATCCATCCAATTTGCAGATTTCCAGATACTTTGAAATCTAATCTGTGTTGAGGCCAGATGAGTAGAGCCCTCTACATCTCCTTATTGAATTACATCATAAGCACCTATTGATAGACACTGTGAGAAAGAACTCATGAGATGTATTGTCTCTAGGCTGTCTATAAAGATGTGGCACGTGATATTACATAATGTTCCTATTATAATAAAAACTAGGAAAAATGCCTGACACTAATATTAAATATAGTTACATGGTACTGTAATAGCACTGTACAGTGATAGACAGTAGCTACACTTGCAGTGAGCACAGCATAACAGAGTTGCTGAATCACTACATCATACACCTGAAACTAATGTAACATTATGTGCTAGCTATACTTCAATATATAAAAATAGAAATAAAATAAAATGATGGTATGAGACAGAGCCTTTCACATTGCAGTCATGACCCCTTAATGGGCCATGGTCGAGTTAGTTGGCTGTTAGGATTTTTTAAAAAAGAAAAAAGAAAAGCATTAGAGAAAAGCCCTCACGTAAAGGTGAAGGTTGTTTGATGACCTGTTGGTCTCAATTGTGGGAGGAGCCCCCCTGAGAGCATGTGAAGTTCATTCCATATGGTAAGCAGAGTCAAAAAAGCATGAAAACCAGTATCATAAATAAAAATCTTTACAAAGATAAAAGTCTTTGTAAAGATATGGAGTAGTAAAAAACAGACAAATAAAAATATGGAGTAGGGCTTATTCAATTAAAATGCAAAAACCAGTTTACATAACCAAATGCACGTTATAATCCCATTCTGTGGAAGGAAAAAAAGAATAGCAGCATATTCCTTTTGTTAATGGTTTTGTGGGGTTTTTTAACCATAGTAAAACTATGTGTTATATAGCTTGTAAGTTTTCCCTTGACTTCTGGTAATCTTAGGCCACATTTGTGGCTTATCCAGGAAAGACCTAGGTCTTGTGGTATCTGAGGCTTATATAACTTAAGAAACTTCATTAAGAAAAAGAATGTGGGGGCACCTGGGTGGTTCAGTGGGTTAAGGCCTCTGCCTTCAGCTTGGGTCATGGTCCCAGGGTCCTGGGATCGAGTCCCGCATCGAGCTCTCTGCTCGGCAGGGAGCCTGCTTCCTTCTCTCTGCCTGCCTCTCTGCCTACTTGTGATCTCTGTCAAATAAATGGATAAAATCTTAAAAAAAAAAAAAAAGAAAGAAAAAGAATGTGTAAGAAAATTTTTAGAATAAGGCAGCTTTAAAAATTGTAAGTTTTAATAAATTGAAAAATGCCATAAACATTGCAAAACCCAGAAAGACAACCTAATTTATTTTACTCTGGCATATTTTATAATACTATTTTGTCTGCATTTTTATTATTGATTTTATTATTACTTACTATGCACAAAATAGATGACTTTACACACAGACGTATCCTCTATTTGCAGTACAAATATGTAGATTAATGTACCATACACACAGGAACTCTGATAAATTCTATTTCATACTATTTCCATCAAAAAAGAAAATAATATACTCAGCATTTATAATCTTATGGCTTGTATTATGAAATATATCCTAGTTAGGAAAGAGCTTCTGTTTCAACTAGACTTGCCAACCCCTATAAGGGGCAACCTCTTTGTTGGGGTCACTAGCCAACTTCCCCACCACTCTGAATCACTGAGGATCTTAGCTCCTGGCTGACTGTCTTCTCCTATTTATGTCACTTCTTAGTGATAACTTGTAAAGATAACCTATCCAATCTTCTGGCATCTCAGATACTTGACTTTACTTCCAATAATCTTTTCCTCTTTAATCCCACCTTAGTTAGGCAGCTCCACAGTCAGTCTCTTGACTTTGTCATCACCAGCCAGTGCACCTCCAGATTCCCAGCTTAAACATCCCATTTCCCAACCACTACCTCCTACTCCTCTAGCACACTTACTCCAGTACCCCCACCAACCATTTTGTTTCTGTTGATCCCACCGATTTTTCGCTATTTTTCCATGTCCTAACTTCCTTACCCAGCTTAGATTCTAAAGTTGATTGTTATTAGCCTCCTCTGTGCCTGTACCCGCTCAGCTAAATAAGGTTAATTAAAAACAGTAGGGCACGCTTTCTAACCCTACTTGAAATGTACGACCATAGTCTCAACTGGACAGTCCGTACAGTCTAGCAATCCTGCAGTCCTCGTAAGCTTGCTCTTCTGTGCTCCAGAATGACTAGTTCACATCAGTCCCTTAAACGTCCAGTACCCCTTACTCCACCCTGGCACTCAGTTGATGAACTTGCTTTCCTATTTCATTGACTAAAGTAGGACCGATCAGAGCAGAGCTCCTCGTATTCCTAAGACAGCTCTACCCACTTTCCTATACGTGGATGTACTCTCTGCCTTCTTTCTTTAAGATGAAGTTCTCTACTCCTTTCAAAAGCAGTTCTGCCATCTGTGTCTTTCCCTTCTCAGGGGTTTGCTCCTGCTACCATACTCTCCTCTTGTGCATAATCAATTCCTCGTTCTCTATTAAATCATCCCCTTCAACATACAAATAAACTCTAGTAATCCCTTCTGTATTAATTTTCTATTTATTGCTCTAACAAAATTTCACAGACCTAGCATCTTAAACACTTTATCATCGTATAGTTCTATAGTAGATGTCCCACGTGGGTCTCACTCATCAAAAATGAGGGGACTGACAGGGCTGCCCTCCTTTTGGGAGGGTTTCTGGAAGAATCTGTTTCCTTGCCGTTTCCAACAGTTAGAACCTCCCACATTCCTTGGCTCCAGGTCCTCTTCCCCCATTTTCAAAATAAGCAATGTTGTATCTCTCTGTATCTTCCTTTCATTATCACAAATCCCTATGATTCTCTCTTCTGCCTCCCTTTTCCACTTGTAAGGATCCACGATTGCATTGCGGGTACCTGCATATTCCAGGATAATTTATTTTAGAGTTAGCTGATTAGCAACCTTAATCCCATCTTCAACCTTAATTCTCCTTTGCCATAATTCAACATACTCACAGGTTCTAGGAAGCCGGGCCTGGAAACACTTTGGGGGCCATTATTCTGACTCTAGCATCCTCTTAAAGCAAAAAACAAAAAAACAAAAAAACTTCCCTTGACTAGAGGATCTATTCTCGTCAATGTCCCATTTCTCCTATGGTGTTCAGTCAAAATTCTTGGAAGAGTCATCTTTACTCACTGTTGCAGTCTTATGGGATTGGATCACTAACCAGTGGGGGCTGCGCTAACTCCAGGTAGTTAATGTTACCACTGAATTAATTGTAGGACATCTGATTAGTGTTCAGAGAGTGAGAGAACTGGAACTGGTTAGTGTGAGAACCCACCCCCCAACATTTGGTGTCAAAATTGTTCAGAGTAAAGGAACACACTGCTTCCCCTTTTACCTGGCTAAGTTGATGATTTTTTTTTTTTTTAGTAACATCTGATGTATTATTTGCCCCGGGGGTACAGGTCTGTGAATCATCAGGCCTACACATTTCATAACACTCACCATAGCGCATACCCTCCCCAATGTCTATAACCCCACCACCCTATCCCCACCCTCCCACCCCCCCAACAACCCTGTTTGTTTCATGAGATTAAGAGTCTCTTATGGTTTGTTTCCCTCCCGATCCTATCTTGTTTCATTTTTTCCTTCCCTACCCACCCCTCCCCGCAAACCCCACCTTGCTTCTCAAATTCCTCATATCAGAGAGACCAAATAATTGTCTTTCTCTGATTGACTTATTTCACTCAGCATAATACCCTCTAGTTCAATCCATGTCGTAGCAAATGGCAAGATTTCATTTCTTTTGATGGCTGAATAGTATTCCATTGTATATATATACCACAAAGATGTGATTTCCTGACAATCCAGTGATGGTACTCTCAGGTATCTCCCCTAGAGAAACTTGGACATGAACACAGGGACACACGGACATAAAGGTTCTTCACTGCAGTACTTATCATAATACTGAAAATGTGGAGATGTACCTGTAGTTAGCAGGAGAGTGAATATATAAATTTACAGTTTATTAATACAACAGAACATTTAGAGCATTTCAGAAACATCTTTAAAACCCAGTTTCAAATGGGTTTATACTATTCATATAAATTTCTAAAATGTATAATAAAAATAAACATATGCATATATTTGACAAATACATACTTTTATAATATAAACACAAACACAGCAAACCACCAAATTCAGTGTATTAGTGACTCCTGAGGACAGATGGGAGAAAAAGATAGAGGAACTATAATTTGCTTTATGTATGTATTTATGTTTTATTATTTAAAAAATAGAAGAGATCGGGGCACCTGGGTGGCGCAGTCAGTTAAGCATCAAACTCTTTGTTTCCACTCAATTCATGGTCTCAGTGTTGTGATTGAGCCCTACCTCAGGCTCCGTGCTCAGCATGGAGTCCGCTTAAAGCTCACTCTCCCTTTCCCCACCCCACCCCCCCGACTCTTTCTTTCTCCCTTTAAAATAAATAAATCTTTTAAAAAATAAAAAATAAAAGAGATCTAAGATAAATGTTTCAAATCATTAACATTTGTTAAATTTCAATGGGGGATGGGGAGGACCTAGGCTCTTTGTTATATTATTTTCTATACTTTTATATGTTTAAAATATGCTAGAATTTAAAGTAATTTTTAAAGGAAAATTTCTGGACTTGGATAAATCATTTTATAAGACAAGGTTTGATTTTTAAAAGGCCAAATCTTTAACAAAATGGTACTTGCCCATCACGTCTTGGGGCAACCTTAAAACAGCCCTGTTTTTTATGCCAAGCAAAAGAAGAATCAAAATTGTAGAATATTTAATGGAGCCATGTACCCTGGAAATATTTGAAGTGGTTTATTGCTTGGGACAAAGGAAGAAAACTGAAGGTATACCAATTTCAGAGGTCACAATCCCCTTGATAATCACTGATCTTCCCTCTAACATCTGGAAACATGTCGCTAAATCATCTCCTAAACCACTTTCATTCAATAGGCAAACAACTGGAAGAAACTGCTGATGCCTCTCATTTCAACAAGCTCTTTATTATTATTTATTTAATAATATATTTGTTTATATTATTTTACATATATAAATATATATTCTATTTTAAATATTATACATAATATATTTACATATATAAATATTATATAAATAGATTTGATATATAAATACATATGTATGTATTTATATATTTATATAAAATATGTTTTATATAAATATATAAACATAGATATTGGAATACTTCTTCAATGGCATCAGTGTGCAAATTAAATAATAATTTATTATTATTAAATATATAAACAAATATATAAATGCTACATATTTATATATTTTTATATTATATATTTTTATATTTATATTTATATATCTATATAAATATATTTATATACTCAAGAAGTATTCCAATTTTTCTGCTCCCGTTTCAGAAACTTGACAATTCATTGTCATGTTCCAAATAGTGAAAAAATATGTCTTTGTCAAGGAAAGCTTCGTGCAGAAAGAGTGTTTGGTTCTCTGGGCGCGGTAACATACCTGGTTGAGCGACTTTGCTGAAGGTGCTCCACGCGTCGTCATGACTCATTGCCTTCAGCATCAACAGGAATTGATTCGTGCCAGCAATTCTCAAAGGCGTCTTGTTTACTGCTGTGAAAGTCATCAACTCTATCACAGCCTGGTCCTGACCTCAGCCTTTTCAAGAAATTTTGACTAGAAAAGAGATCAGAGTAGGAAGCTCTTCTCTATTGCACTTAGTCCACTAACTTTACAAAGAATACATCTTCAAGTATGTGATTGAACGTCATGCTTAAGTTGTATGTGTGCTCTAAGGAGAGAGAGAGGCAGAGACAAAGACAGAGACAGTGAGAGAGAGAGAGAGAGAACAGTTCTCAGAACAATATAATTAAGAGGAGTTCCTTCCTGGTTTTGTTACATCATAGATATTTCTGACCAGGAGACTAAAGCAAATCTTTTGATTTAAGGCTCTACAAAGGGTATTACAGATACTGCTAA
The DNA here is from genome assembly GCF_963455335.1 of Martes martes. Classification (NCBI taxonomy): domain Eukaryota; kingdom Metazoa; phylum Chordata; class Mammalia; order Carnivora; family Mustelidae; genus Martes; species Martes martes. The sequence goes on along the minus strand of NC_137895.1, from coordinate 38,864,362 downwards.
AAGGAACCCACCAATTCATAGCTGAGCACCATTTCAGGAAGCGAAGATAGAATGCAGGCAACACTGTAAGCTTTCCAGTGAGCGGAGGGCTTTCTATGGTCTGAAGCCCACTGAGAAAGTTTGTTTTTTTTTTTTTTTTAAAGATTTTATCTATTTGACATATAGAGAGAGACAGCGAGAGAGGGAACACAAGCAGGGGGAGTGGGAGAGGGACAAGCAGGACTCCCGCCAAGCGGGGAGCCCAATGTGGGGCTTGATCCCAGGACCCTGGGATCATGACCTGAACTGAAGGCAGATGCTTAACAACTGAGCCACCCAGGCACCCCCCACTGAGAAAGTCTTATTAATTTCCCTACAAACAGAAATCTTCAATATCCCCAAACACCATAGAATTCTTTTACAAGTTGCTTCTGCTCCAATGACTTTAAAATTAAAACACAAACTAATCCTTTTTGGCCCCCCCCAGAAAGCTTTAACAATATACCTAACCAAAGATAGTTTCATTAATTTATAGTGGTGATGATGAAGCAGGAATTCAACTTAATCTTGGGGTATGTTTTTGACCTGTAGGAGCCAATGTTTTCAGTGTTTATTACCACTAAAAAAGAAGTGAAATCAAGTGGATGACATGAATGACATAACTTTTTTTTTTTTTTTTTTTACATAACCCAACTTCTTATTCAAATCAAAAGCATCCTTTCACTGGAATTTACTACTGAGTACAGTTAAGGTTGCTTTTGATTTTATTGACACTCTAATGAAGACAATATTTTGCATAATAACACTAATAGCAGTAAGTCCTTGCTTACTACACACCAGGGACTGCGCTGTCACTTCGTGTGTAACACCTAACGATTCTCAACAGTCCTATCAAGGGAGCACTAATATTCCTTTGACAGATCAGCAAACTGAGGCATAGAGACAGTAAGTAATTTGTCCAGTGTCACAGCTAGTACATGATAAAACCAAGTACTTCAGCACATAGCTGTCTGATTCCTGAGCCCATCCTATATTATATGTCAAAGGCATTTATTTTCAATGCTATAAAGCAAACTAAATGCAAACAGACTAGTTTCTGTGCATTTTTCCGTGAAAGATTTGTTTCGGTTTCATCAAAATTTTAGGGTTTCATAATCAGTGATTCTTAGGACTAAGAACAACTGCCTTAGACAAACCACAGCACTTGGTAAACCTAAGCAGCCCCTTCCCTCTCATCTTTGCATCCTAGTGTCTGGTCTACAGCAGGAGCTCTGCATAGAAATACTTCTCAAAAGGTATGCAGGCAGGGGGGGAGGAGTCAAGATGGCGGAGAAGTAGCAGGCTGAGACGACATCGGGTAGCAGGAGATCAGCTAGATAGCTTATCTAACCATTGTGAACACCTATAAATCCAACGGGAAATCGAAGAGAAGAAGAGCAACAATCCCAGAAACAGAAAATCGATCACTTTCTGAAAGGTAGGACCTGCGGAGAAGTGAATCCAAAGCGACGGGAAGATAGACCCCGGGGGGAGGGGCCGGCACCCAGCAATCGGGACTTTTAAAACTCTGCTCCACTGGGAGACATCGCTCCAGAGGCTAAACTGGGGGGAAACCCAGGCGGGGTCAGCATAACCCCAGGACCCGCGGGGTCACAGAAGGACTGGGGGTGTCTGAGTGCCGCAGAGCTCGCAGGTATTAGAGCGGGGAAGCCGGCTATAGCGACAAAGCCGAGGAGTGAGCTCTAAGCCCGGGGTTACCTTGTGCCGGTCGCAGGCTGGGTGGGCTCGGAGCGCGGCCGGAGGCCACGGAGACAAAAGCGACCCGGCGCTTTTCTCCAGCTCCAACAATTGACTGCTTTCCTCGAGGCGCGACCGCAAGCCAGGGAGGCGGGGCTATTGGGCGCTTTGCTCTGAGAGCACACTGAGGAGCGGAACCCCAAGCTCTCGGCTCCTCTGGGCCGAGAGATTGGGAGGCCGCCATCTTCATTCCCGTCCTCCGGAACTCTACGGAAAGCGCTCAGGGAACAAAAGCTCCCGAAAGCGAACCCGAGCGGATTACTTAGCCCGGCCCCTGGCAAGGGCGGTGCAATTCCGCCTGCGGCAAAGACACTTGAGAATCACTACAACAGGCCCCTCCCCCAGAAGATCAACAAGAAACCATCCAAAACCAACTTCAGTCACCAAGAACAGCGGAATTCCACAGCAGGAGAAAGCAAATCCTACCTGGACAAAATGACAAGGCGGAAAAACTCACCTCAAAAAAAAGAACAAGAGGCCGTACCGAAGGCTGGAGACCTAATCAATACAGACATAGGTAGCATGACAGATCTAGAGTTCAGAATGACAATTCTCAAGGTTCTAGCCGGGCTCGAAAAAGGCATAGAAGATATTAGAGAAACCCTCTCCGGAGAGATAAAAGCCCTTTCTGGAGAAATAAAAGAACTAAAATCTAACCAAGTTGAAATCAAAAAAGCTATTCATGAGGTGCAATCAAAAATGGAAGCTCTCACTGCCAGGATAAATGAGGCAGAAGAAAGAATTAGTGACATAGAAGACCAAATGACAGAGAATAAAGAAGCTGAGCAAAAGAGAGACAAACAACTACTGGAACACGAGGAGAGGATTCGAGAGATAAGTGACACCATAAGACGACACAACATTAGAATAATTGGGATTCCAGAAGAAGAAGAAAGAGAGAGGGGAGCAGAAGGTATATTGGAGACAATTATTGGAGAGAATTTCCCTAATATGGCAAAGGGAACAAACATCAAAATCCAGGAGATGCTAAGAACGCCCCTCAAAATCAATAAAAATAGGTCCACACCTCGTCACCTGATAGTAAAATTTACAAGTCTTAGCGACAAAGAGAAAATCCTGAAAGCAGCCCGGGAAAAGAAGTCTGTAACATACAAGGGTAAAAACATTAGATTGGCAGCGGACCTATCCACAGAGACCTGGCAGGCCAGAAAGAACTGGCATGATATATTCAGAGCACTAAACGAGAAAAACATGCAGCCAAGAATACTATATCCGGCTAGGCTATCATTGAAAATAGAAGGAGAGATAAAGAGCTTCCAGGACAAACAAAAGCTGAAAGAATTTGCAAACACCAAACCAGCTCTACAGGAAATATTGAAAGGGGTCCTCTAAGCAAAGAGAGACCCTAAAAGTAGTAGATCAGAAAGAAACAGAAACAATATACAGTAACAATCATCTTACAGGCAATACAATGGCACTAAATTCATATCTCTCAATAGTTACCCTGAATGTTAATGGGCTAAATGCCCCAATCAAAAGACACAGGGTATCAGAATGGATAAAAAAACAAAACCCATCCATATGCTGCCTACAAGAAACTCATTTTAGACCCGAAGACACCTCCAGATTTAAAGTGAGGGGGTGGAAAACAATGTACCATGCTAATGGACATCAGAAGAAAGCTGGGGTGGCAATCCTTATATCAGATCAATTAGATTTTAAGCCAAAGACTATAATAAGAGATGAGGAAGGACACTATATCATACTCAAAGGGTCTGTCCAACAAGAAGATCTAACAATCTTAAATATCTATGCCCCTAACATGGGAGCAGCCAACTATATAAACCAATTAATAACAAAATCAAAGAAATACATCGACAGTAATACAATAATAGCAGGGGACTTTAACACTCCCCTCACTGAAATGGACAGATCATCTAAGCAAAAGATCAACAAGGAAATAAAGGCCTTAAATGACACACTGGACCAGATGGACATCACAGATATATTCAGAACATTCCATCCCAAAGCAACAGAATATACATTCTTCTCTAGTGCACATGGAACATTCTCCAGAATAGACCACATCCTGGGTCATAAATCAGGTCTCAATCGGTACCAAAAGATCGAGATCATTCCCTGCATATTTTCAGACCACAATGCTCTGAAGCTCGAACTCAATCACAAGAGGAAATTTGGAAAGAACGCAAATACATGGAGACTAAACAGCATCCTTCTAAAAAATGAATGGGTCAACCAGGAAATTAAAGAAGAATTGAAAAAATTCATGGAAACAAATGATAATGAAAACACAACAGTTCAAAATCTGTGGGATACAACAAAGGCAGTCCTGAGAGGAAAATATATAGCAGTGCAAGCCTTTCTCAAGAAACAAGAAAGGTCTCAAATACACAACCTAACCCTACACCTAAAGGAGCTGGAGAGAGAACAACAAAGAAAGCCTAAACCCAGCAGGAGAAGAGAAATCATAAAGATCAGAGCAGAAATCAATGAAATAGAAACTAAAAAAACAATAGAACAAATCAACAAAACTAGGAGCTGGTTCTTTGAAAGAATTAATAAGATTGATAAGCCCCTGGCCAGACTTATCAAAAAGAAAAGAGAAAGGACGCAAATAAATAAAATCATGAATGAAAGAGGAGAGATCACAACCAACACCAAAGAAATACAAACAATTATAAGAACATACTACGAGCAACTCTATGGCAACAAATTTGACAACCTGGAAGAAATGGATACATTTCTAGAGATGTATAAACTACCACAACTGAACCAGGAAGAAATAGATAACCTGAACAGACCCATAACCAGTAAGGAGATTGAAACAGTCATCAAAAATCTCCAAACAAACAAAAGTCCAGGACCAGACGGCTTCCCAGGGGAATTCTACCAAACATTTAAAGAAGAATTAATTCCTATTCTCCTGAAACTGTTCCAAAAAATAGAAATGGAAGGAAAACTTCCAAACTCATTCTATGAGGCCAGCATCACCTTGATCCCAAAACCAGACAAGGATCCCACCAAAAAAGAGAATTACAGACCAATATCCTTGATGAACACAGATGCGAAAATTCTCACCAAAATACTGGCCAATAGGATCCAACAGTACATTAAAAGGATTATTCACCACGACCAAGTGGGATTTATTCCAGGGCTGCAAGGTTGGTTCAACATCCGCAAATCCATCAATGTGATACAATACATTAATAAAAGAAAGAGTAAGAACCATATGATACTCTCAATAGATGCTGAAAAAGCGTTTGACAAAGTGCAGCATCCCTTCCTGATTAAAACTCTTCAAAGTGTAGGGATAGAAGGCACATACCTCAACATTATCAAAGCCATCTATGAAAAACCCACCGCAAATATCATTCTCAATGGAGAAAAACTGAAAGCTTTTCCGCTAAGGTCAGGAACACGGCAGGGATGTCCGTTATCACCACTGCTGTTCAATATAGTACTAGAAGTCCTAGCCTCAGCAATCAGACAACAAAAAGAAATTAAAGGCATCCAAATCGGCAAAGAAGAAGTCAAACTATCACTCTTTGCAGATGATATGATACTATATGTGGAAAACCCAAAAGGCTCCACTCCAAAACTGCTAGAACTTATACAGGAATTCAGTAAAGTGTCAGGATATAAAGTCAATGCACAGAAATCAGTCGCATTTCTTTACACTAACAACAAGACAGAAGAAAGAGAAATTGAGGAGTCAGTCCCATTTACAATCGTACCCAAAACCATAAGATACCTAGGAATAAATCTAACCAAAGAGGCAAAGAATCTATACTCAGAAAACTATAAAGTACTCATGAAAGAAATTGAGGAAGACACAAAGAAATGGAAAAATATTCCATGCTCATGGATTGGAAGAACAAATATTGTGAAAATGTCTATTTTACCTAAAGCAATCTACACATTTAATGCAATCCCTATCAAAATCCCATCCATTTTTTTTAAAGAAATAGAACAAATAATCCTAAAATTTATATGGAACCAGAAAAGACCTCGAATAGCCAAAGGAATATTGAAAAAGAAAGCCAAAGTCGGTGGTATCACAATTCCAGACTTCAAGCTCTATTACAAAGCTGTCATCATCAAGACAGTATGGTACTGGCACAAAAACAGACATATAGACCAATGGAACAGAATAGAGAGCCCAGAAATAGACCCTCAACTCTATGGTCAACTAATCTTCGACAAAGCAGGAAAGAATATCCAATGGAAAAAAGACAGCCTCTTCAACAAATGGTGCTGGGAAAATTGGACAGCCACATGCAGAAAAATGAAATTGGACTATTTCCTTACACCACACACGAAAATAGACTCAAAGTGGATGAAGGACCTCAATGTGCGAAAGGAATCTATCAAAATCCTTGAGGACAATGCAGGCAGCAACCTCTTTGACCTCCACCGCAGCAACTTCTTCCTAGGAACATCGCCAAAGGCAACAGAAGCAAGGGCAAAAATGAACTATTGGGATTTCATCAAGATCAAAAGCTTTTGCACAGCAAAGGAAACAGTTAACAAAACCAAAAGACAACTGACAGAATGGGAGAAGATATTTGCAAACGACATATCAGATAAAGGGCTCGTATCCAAAATCTATAAAGAGCTTATCAAACTCAATACCCAAAGAACAAATAATCCAGTCAAGAAATGGGCAGAGGACATGAACAGACATTTCTGCAAGGAAGACATCCAGATGGCCAACAGACACATGAAAAAATGCTCCACATCACTCGGCATCAGGGAAATACAAATCAAAACCACAATGAGATACCACCTCACACCAGTCAGAATGGCTAAAATTAACAAGTCAAGAAATGACAGATGCTGGCGAGGATGCGGAGAGAGGGGAACCCTCCTACACTGTTGGTGGGAATGCAAGCTGGTGCAACCACTCTGGAAAACAGTGTGGAGGTTCCTCAAAAAACTGAAAATAGAGCTACCCTACGACCCAGCAATTGCACTCCTGGGTATATATCCTAAAGATACAAACGTGGTGCTCCGAAGGGGCACGTGCACCCGAATGTTTATAGCAGCAATGTCCACAATAGCCAAACTGTGGAAAGCGCCTAGATGTCCATCAACAGATGAATGGATAAAGAAGATGTGGTATATATACACAATGGAATACTATGCAGCCATCAAAAGACATGAAATCTTGCCATTTGCGACGACGTGGATGGAACTAGAGGGTATCATGCTTAGCGAAATAAGTCAATCGGAGAAATATAACTATCATATGATCTCTTTGATATGAGGAAGTGGAGATGCAAGGTGGGGGGGTTTGGGGGGAGGTAGGAAAAGAAAAAATGAAAAGATGGGATTGGGAGGGAGACAAACCATAAAAGACTCAATCTCAAGAAACAGACTGAGGGTTGCAGGGGGGAAGGGGGATGGGAGAGGGTGGTGGGGAAATGGACATTGGGGAGGGTATGTGCTATGATGAGTGCTGTGAAATGTGTAAACCAGACGATTCACAGACCTGTACCCCTGGGGATAAAAATACATTATATGTTTATTAAAATAAAAAAAATTAAAAAAAAAAAAAAAAAAAAAAAAGGTATGCAGGCAGGATGTCTGTCCTAAAGTTGCTCTGGAAGCAGACTGTCCACCAGGGCTTACTGGGGCGGTGGGCACAGTTCTGGTTGGAGAAGTAGTCCTGGGTGTATGTACCATAGTCAGCCTTTGATCCTCAGCGTCGCCAATTCAGAACTCTGATTTTATCAGCAATTAGAGAGCGCATTAATTTTCAACAGCACATTCACATTAATGTAGCCCACTTGCCTGATGTCTAAGCACCAAATAACTCATTGATTTATGATGAAAAATATGAAGGTCAGAAACACAGGAATGTTAAAGTCATCACTAAGAGCATGTAATCTCCAAGAAGGCAGACCTACAGGGGAGTGAAAACATAACTGGAAGTTTACTTGGTGAATATGGAAAATGAACAATAGAGGTTAATTCGAGGAATCCAGTGTTTATTGCCCTCTGGTAAGAGAGCCAGAGCATTCATCCCCACAAATAAGGAGAGTCTTGCCAAACCGAAGAGAACAGAATGGCTCTCCCCAGGACCTTTGCATTCCATCTCTTGTTTGTTAAGGAAGCTGCTAACTTGGCTACTGATGGACACATTCTTTCTTTGTATATGCTAAATGATTTTAATCTGGCTATGGTCATAGTTTATTGGTCAGACCTCTTTCAGGTGAATTTGAATATTTCCACAAAATCCATCTGTTTAGTTTTTTTAAATTATTTTAAAAATATTTTTAAGGATTTTATTTATTTATTAGATAGAGAGCATGCACCAGAGGGGAGGGACAGCAGAGAAAGGAGAAAGAATCTGAAGCAGACTCCAGACTGGTCTTGGAACCCAACTTGGGGCTCAATCCCATGACCACAACATCGTGACCTGAGCCGAAACCAAGAGACCGTGACTTAACAGACTGAGACTCCCCGGCGCCCCATTTATTGAAGTTGAATTCTCCCTGGACAATGTTATTGGTGGGCATTCTACTATAACTTCAGTGTGCTGATGACTAACATTTTCTAAAGCCCCTCAGTAAAAGTCTGTGGTCCGTTGATCTTCCAATAGAAATTGCTCCTCATTTAAAGTTAATGTATAAGCTACATGAAGAGAAGGATTGTGGGTCATTCATAAACACTTTGGGGGTGTACCTACTGTGCATCAGGCTTGTTCCATGCAAGTTACTGTTTAGACAATGGAAAACGAGGACGGATGACAGCTCCTGCCTTCAAGGCACTTGCAGGTGGGTAAAGACTTAAGTAACAAAAACAGATACTACAAAAGAATATCTGTATAAAAAGACTTGGAAAGTGCATTCCAACAGACGGACCCGCGGAAGCTCAAACACAGAATTGTAAAGTGTGCACAAGAAATGGGGAAGGTGGGGCCCTTGGAAGGCTGGGAGGGGAGACACAGGTGAGCTGGAGGAAATGGAGGCACAAGGATGACAGGGCTGGAGCTCTTTAGGGCCAAAGGCACAGGAGACATTTCCTCCCTCTCCCACGCTCCTTCCCTCATCCCCAGAACATTCGTCTTTCTGTGTTTTCCTCTTGGGCCTCTAGTTATTAATTCTCTGTTTCTTTCAGAAGCTTCTGTTTTGGGATGGCTGGGTGGCTCAGTGGATTAGGCCTCTGCCTTCAGCTCAGGTCATGATCTCAGGGTCCTGGGATCGAGCCCCGCACAGGGCTCTCTGCTCATCAGGGAGCCTGCTTCCCCTTCTCTCTCTGCCTGCTGTTGTGTCTACTTGTGATCTCTCTCTCTGTCAAATAAATAAATAAAATCTTTTTTTTTAAGCCATTAAAAAAAAAGAAGCTTCTGTATTCTCAGGTTAATTTTTTAAATCAATAATTTTTTAAAAATTGGGGACCTTGGCTGGTTCAGTCAGTACAGCATGCAACTCTGGATCTCAGTGTCATGGGTTTGAGTCCCATGTTTGGTGTAGAGATTACTCTAAGTAAATAAATAAACAACTAAATACATAAATAAATAAAATTTTTAAAATTTGGTTTTTGATTACATAATACCTGTTCGTGGAATGATGTTCAAGAGCTATAAGGGCAAAGTGCAAAAAACCTAGTTTCCCTCTCACCTGGGCCAGCTGCCCAGCTCTGCTCTCCTGATCCTAGGGACAACCACTGGCAGTGGCTTCCTGTATTTTCTTCCATAAAGTCTCTGGATAGGCAAGCATTTATGTGTGTGTATAAGTGCACGGCTATGTGTGTATACAGTTGTGTAAGTATATAATTTTTTACACCAAGAGTAGAATACTACTGCATTTTGCTTTCTCCACTTTAAAATGGATTTTAGAGATTTTTCCATATCTGTCCATTCTTTTATGCATTCAGTTGACAAGGACTTATGCAGCGTCTACCATGTGCCAGGCACTCTTAGATGGTAAAGATAGAGCAGTGGACAAAATCTCCGCCTTTGTGGAACTCCTCTTCTAGGAGAGGGGTACAGGAAAGACAAACACACACCAAAGAAGCCACGAAGTATGTACAGAATGCCAGACGGAGAGGAGAGCTAAAGCAGAGTGCTGGGAGGGTAGACGCTGGAGAGCGGCTGCAGCCATCTAAAGGAGAGAAAAAGAGAGGCTGAGAGAGAGAGAGAGAAAGGCCTAGTTCTTCTGTTGGTCCCATGGCATTCTGTCAGATGAATATACCATAATTTGTTTAATCAGTTGCCTACTGACATTTACCTTGCTTCTCACACTTTGCTATTACAGTAACGCAAATCTTGCCTATAGGTCATTTGACACATCTAAGAGTATATTTGTAAATTAAATTCCTAGAAGTGGAATTGCCATTTTAAGGGTCTGTGCCTTTTTTATTTTATTTTTATTTTTATTTTTAATTTTAACAGATATTGCTAAATTACTTTCTGCAGAGTACCAACTTTCAGCAATGAATAGGAGGAACCCCACCAGCTACAGCAACAGTGTGTTGTCAAGGTTTGTGATGTTTGCTTATCTGATGAGTAAACTATGAAATCTTGTTATAAGTCTAATTTGCATTTTACTCTTTATGATTGAAGTAAAATGTCTAAAGCCCCCCTCCCCCTTTTTTAAAGATTTTATGTATTTGACAGAGAGAGATCACAAGTAGGCAGAGAGGCAGGCGGGGGGTGGGGGGGAGGCAGAGGCTTAACCCACTGAGCCACCCAGGTGCCCCTCTAAAGGCCCTTTTTATTCCTTGTAAACTCTTCATGTCTTTTGCCAAATTTTCTACTGTATGTGTGAGGAGTGGGGCCGGGGGATGGTTGCTTCGTTTTGTTTTATTTCTGATTCATAGAAACTCTTCTCAGTAAAGAGTTACAGCTTTCTTGGGATGTAGGTAGCAAAAACTTTACCTAATTTGTCAGTTCTCTTTTGATTGTGTTTATAATAAATAGTTTTCATAATATAGAAAATTTTTACTATTATATAACCCAGTTAAATAATCTTTTAAATTACTTTTTAAAGATTTCATTTATTTATTTGAGAGAGAGAATGAGAGAGAGAGAGCCTGAGAGGGGGAAGGTCAGAGGGAGAAGCAAACTCGCTGCTGAGCAGGGAGCCCGATGTGGGATTCGAAGTGGGACTCAATCCTGGGACTCCAGGATCATGACCTGAGCAAAGGCAGTCACATAACCAACTGAGCCACCCAGGCACCCAGAAATTATTTTTTTTAATTACTGTTTTTCTTCTAGTACTTTAACATTTTTTTAAAAGATTTTATTTATTTGAGAGAGTAAGAGAGAGAGAAAGAGATGAGGGGGTAGATCCCAGGACCCCCAGATCATAATCTGAGATGAAGGCAGACACTTAACTAACTGAGCCACCTAGGCACCCCAACTGCGTGTTTTTTAACATTTAATTTTTGATTCATTTAGAATTCATTCTATGGAAGGTGTGAGGCATGGTTCCAATTTTTTTTTTTTTCCCAACGAGTTACCCAATGGTCCCAACACCATTTATAGAATACTTCCTCTTTTCTTCACGACTTTTTTTTTAAAGATTTTATTTTTTTAAGTAATCTCTATACCCAACATAGTGTTCGAACTTACAAGCCAGAGATCAAAAGACACGTGTTCTACCAACGGAGCCAGCCAGGCATCCCTCCATGACTTTTAAATTCCACTTTTTCACATGATAAATTCCAGTAAGAATTTGGGTCCAATTTGGGTTTTCTAGACAAATCTGTTGATTTAACTTTTCATTTAATCAACAATTGTATATTATATGTGCCAAGTACTGTTCTACATGCATTAGTAACATTTTAAATGTTACAGCTTATAAAATAGAGTGTACTATCTGATTGAAGAGTACATCTTATTTTTCCTATTCTTCTTGACTTTCCCAGGCTCTTTTTATTTGCTTATTTTCCATTTGAACTTTAGAATCAGTTTGTCTAGTTCCAAAATAAATCATCTCAGTGTTTTTATTGGGATTACACTGAATTTACAGATTAATTTAGGGAGAATTGACATCTTTCTCATGCTAAAATTTTCTGAGCAAGAGTATAGGACATCCTGTAGTACATCTTTTTTTGCGTGTGTCCCTCAGTAATCTTTTAGTTTTCTTCATATAAATTGTTCACACTCTCTGTAAATCTTACCTTTTTCCAGTTTTTTTCCTTCATATTGGCTCCATGAATGTTCTTATGGATTTTGAATTCTCTTACTGTTTCTAGCAGTTTTTCATTAAATTCTCTTGCACTTTCTTTTTTTTTTTTTTAAGATTTTATTTATTTATTTGACAGAGAGAGATCACAAGTAGGCAGAGAGGCAGGCAGAGAGAGAGAGGAGGAAGCAGGCTCCCCGCTGAGCAGAGAGCCCGGTGCAGGCTCCATCCCAGGACCCTGGGATCATGCCCTGAGCCGAAGGCAGAGGCTTTAACCCACTGAGCCACCCAGGTACCCCTCTTGCACTTTCTGATTTAAAAAAATCATACCATCAGCAAATAATGATGATTTTACTTCACTTTTTCTAATTTTTATTTTTATTCATTTCTGTTATCTAATTATATTGGCTAAATAGTAGCGGTGATAAAGAAGACCCTTAACTTACTCCTGATATGAATGGGAATGCTACCGCAACAGAAGCTTCTTTGTCAAAGCTAGAGGCAGAAGGCTCCATTCAGAAGTTTTTAATCATCAGAATTTGGTGTGTTCACCAGAGATCAAACTTTTGGAAAATGAAGAGGCTCATGTATAGGTTCTTTCTAGTGATAAAGATTTATTTTAAAGATATTTGGGAAAACAAAGGATAGAGGAAACCATGGCAACATGGTTGCTAATTACTTATTGTTTCATTCTCTTTTTGCTAATCTATGCTACCATTTTTACACATATGAGGTTGTTTGAAATTAATCTCCTCAAGGGTTACAGGCAATATGCAGAAGCAAAATGCCTGAAAAGGAAAGTTAAATGAAGGAAGTTTCCATGTCTTGCTCTGAAATTGCTCATTCTTTTATTTTTTTAAGACTTATTTATTTATTTGAGAGAGAGGGAAAATTTGTGACTGCCCATGGACATGTGCGTACAGGGGAAGGGGGAGAGGGAGAGAGAGAATCTTAAGCAGACTCCCTGTTGAGTGAGGAGATCAATGTAGGGCTTGATCTCATGATCTTCAGATCATGACCTGAGCCAAAATCAAGAGTTGGGTACTTATCGACCTGAGCCATCCAGGCACCCCTGAAATTGTTAATTCTTTAATGGGTGTACCAGAGGAGAATAAAATTGCCAAACAAAAAGAGTAGGAAGGGGGTATGAGATCCAAATAACCCAATAGCATGCTAACTCATCAACCTCTAATTAGCCAAAACTTGGCCTTAATTTAGACCTTTTTTCTTTTTTCTTCAAATGTAAAAAAAAAAAAAAAGAAAAGAAAGAAAGAAAGAAAAAAAAAGGCTCCTGCTTGTCTAATCTATCAATACTCAAGTTTTCGTGTTTCGAAAAATTGCCTTGATACTGTTCAAAGGCCTTCGTTTACCTCCACAATGCCTTAAATATAAGAGATGTTTAAAAAGATCAGTTGAGGCATGCCTGGGTGGCTCAGTCTGTTAAGCGTCTGCCTTTAGCTTCGGTCATAATCCCAGGGTCCTGGGATAGAATCTGCATCGGGTTCCCTGCTCAGTGGGGGAGCCTGCTTCCCTCTCTGCTGGCCTCTCCCTGTGCTTGTGTTCTCTCTCTGACAAATAAATAAATAAAATAAAATAAAATAAAAGATAAGTTGAATGAGTGAATGTTATGTAATTAGCATACCCTGTATGGTTTTAAACTAGTGATCTGTCGCAATGTCTGTTAAACAAGGAAAGACTTCAGTTAGTCTGACATAGGCATCAGCTTTTTAGAAGATGGTGAAGGTAGATAGTTTGAAAATGTCATATTGCTATAAAAATATATTTATGGATTGCTAATAATTGGATTTGTACTGAAACTTTATCAATCATTATGGTTAAAATTTACTCTATCTTTTGTTATTTTATGTTTTTCTTTAAAACACCACAAAAAGCTAGTGTAACTCTGTAAATCAGATATTCACTAATAGCACGCATGTTAAGATAAGGACATTTCCAAAACTCCTAATTGCTGTCTTTTTAGAGCTTTTAGACCCTGATTTTTTTTCAAGTTGCAATGTAGGAGTGAGAGTTGAGTGATCTCTGTCTTGTGATCACTGAGTTGTGATCACTGAGTTGTGATCTCTGTCTGTCAAATAAATAAATAAAATCTTTAAAAAAAAAAAAAGAAAATGTTACCAGAGAAAACTTACAACCCCCTCCCCCAAGAATAGGTCTCTGAAAGTGGCCATATTTGAGAAACAACGTCCTAAATGATTTTCTCTCTCTCCTTTTTACATCCACTCTATGAAAACTTGAGTCCCTTATTGTGAAGTTTGTTCTAGAACTGCAATTTTAGGTTAATTTTCTTCTCCAGTCTCTAGTGTGAATGGTTAATTGACAGAGATTTTTGTCTAATTCTTTTCTATGTTCTCACTATCTTGAGGAATGGTATTAATGTGAACTACACCATATTAAAACTTTGTCTTTCTCCCCTACCATTATAAATGAAGGTACATGCTATTGTCCTTTACTGAGTAAAAAAAAAAAAAAAAAAAAAAGAGTAACTTATAAGAGTAACTTATATACTACTCTACATGTGGTAAGCTGAAAAACTAGGAAAATTTTAGCAGTCTGGAAAAAAAGATTTCTTAAAAGAGCCTCTTTGTTTTAAGTCTCTAGACGTTATTTGGAAGATAACATCTGTTTGGTTTGGTTGTCACAATACGGTATCACTTTCCTCCATGGGTTCTTACCTCAAGTTCCTGACCGTCCCGTGGGTCAGCAGCTTCCAAGCACTGTGACCACAACCTACAGTAATAAATGTGTTATGTTGAAGTCTTATGCATATGTGCATATACCCATAGAGTTTCTTAAGATAACACTTAAGCCATCTGCATGTTTTATAGTCTGATCTTCTCTGTTCTGAACCTAACCTATCCTGTCCCATTCTGCTCTATTCATTTAAAAATTTGCTTGTTGTGACTTGCCAAATTGATTTCATAACTCTGCAGTTTGAAAAACAATGCTATAAATCAGTGCTTCTCAAATCCCGATGCTCACCAAATCACCCAGAGATCTTGTTAAAAATGCAGATTCTGATTCAATAGGCTCTAAGAATGAGCACTTTTAAGAAATTCACAGGTGCTGCTGCTGCTGGTCTGCCACACTTTGGAGAAGTAAGCCTATAGATATTTGTCCGCCCACCCCCATCTCTGGTTTAATTGGCCATGATGGGCACCGAGAGCAGCATAGACTCTTGTCAGCGACGTTCCGTTCCAATATTGAGGTACATAGCATGTGTCTCCTGAACACTGATTTATTTTATACTTACTGTGGGCCAGGCCGAATTCTCAGACAAGCTAAAGTCCTTCTTTTTTATTTCACGTTTAATGTGTAATTACAAATTGTGGTAAGTGCAAGGAAGAGAAACGAAGCCGGCTGAAGAAAAGATAATGGCAGCGTGGGGGCACCGACTGTTTTAGATTGGAGGTATAGACAATGCCTACATGGGCCAGTGACACTTGACAGAGACTGAAGGAAGGGAGATGGCCAGGGGAAGAACTAGAGGAAGGATGGTTGAGGCACAAGAGATGAGGACACAGGTTCTGAGAGGAGAAGAAATTGGTAGTGTCTCAGGGGCTGGTGGGAAGGCAGTAAGGCACACCCTTACCAGAGGGGAGTAGGAAAGGAGAGTCAAAGATGGAGTCAGTGAGGCAAGGAGCCCTGATGACATAGCATGTGACAGGCTGAGGTAAATTGGGATTTCATCCTAAGGGTGATGGGAAACATTGGAGAGTTTTGAGCAAAGAAATGACATGAAATTTCAGTTGTAAATGACCACTGTGGTAGATATGTGGTGATCCACGACCAATGGACGAGATAAAGTATGGAGACTGGCCAGGATATCAGAACAGTGACTTGCTATTTCCACTGATAGGACTGTGTCCATTTATTTTTTAGAACAGGGGATAAATTCAGGTATTTTTTTTTAAAGATTTTATTTATTTATCAGAGAGTGTGAGCACAGGCAGACGGAGAGGCAGGCAGAGGCAGAGGAAGAAGCAGGCTCCCCTCTGAGCAAGGAGCCCGATGTGGGACTCGATCCCAGGACCCCAGGATCATGACCTGAGCCAAAGGCAGCCGCTCAACCAACTGAGCCACCCAGGCGTCCCAAATTCAGGTATTTTGACTACTGAAATGATACACGATTGAAATACAGAGATATGCACTTATATTATGAACTTTTGTTGATAATTGATATCTAATAATGCCGATGCCAAGTTCAACAAAAGATAAATCAGTTAAAAAATATAATTTTTTGGCCCCATCCTTCCGTAAATGGAGCTTTTTAGGTGAGCTCCAAACCTGCACATCATCACCTGACCTCCATCCCTCAATATCCAGCTTCCAGAGTTGAAATTTCACCTGCCTAGAATCACCAAGAATCCCATGTGCAGCAGAACAGGAATGTGGTTTTTGTTTTAAGTAATAAAGTACTGCAATATGGTTAAAAGTACCACCACCCTCATCTCTCATAGGTGATGACCTTTTCCCTCCTAGCCCTCGTGCCCAAAGCTGATCGCTCTGCTATATTCCTGATCTTATTTCCCATATTATACTCAGTCTGAGATGTCATCGTAAGGCTGATGCACCATTATTTATTGTATCATGGAGTAAGAACAAAAGTACTGAAAACATTAAGTAGTAATACCATGGAATGTAAGATGGGTTTCAATCTCAGGGATGTTATATGTGAAAAGAAAAGTGTGTTTTATAGAATTAATGAAATACATATTATTATAATCCATCGAGTCAGAAACCTGGAGGTCATCATAGGCTCCCCTCTTTCAACTCCCACACTCTATCAGTAACAACTTCCTGGAGTTTCTACTTCCCAAATCTCATACAACTCTGCCCCAGCTCCCATTTTGGAAACTCCTCTCTGTTCTAACCTGAATGACTTACTTAACCACTAAGTCATTCTCCACAACAAAAGCAGAATGGCATTTTAAAATATAAATCCCATGATTACATTATTGGATTAAAATCCTTCATTTTTCTCTAGTGTGCTTCAGGGTAAAGTCTAATCCTAGCATAACCTAAACATATTTTGTAATCATGTCTCTCTTTTTCAGGTAGGTCCAGGTACATACAAACAAACTAGGATATACAAATTTTATTTTCTCCTTCTGTAGTGGCTTCCTTTGCTCCCTTTCTGACTTGAAAACACCTACTCATTCTTCATGAATCAGCTGAAATGTCACCCCCTCAGTGAACTCCCTCAGGTTCCCTCTGTGCTCATTCTTGAAGGAGCTAAGTACGTACTCCTCTGTAGTAGTTGACTCACAGGTCCCTACTTTAGGCATTTTAGTATTTTATAATTGTTTGTACTTCTGGATTATGAGCCCCTCAAGGGTAACCACCATATTTTATCCATTTTTCCATCCTTTAGCATTAATCCTGGCACACAAGCAGGCACTTAGCAAATGTTTGCCAAATGAATAAGCAAACGATGTGAACCTGAAAAAGAACCACCTTTTTTTTCATTCTAAACAAGAAGTTTATTTAAACAACAAGATGCTTGACTTGAAGGGAAAACTATCTAGGATTCATTTCTTTGAGAGTAATTTATCCCTGCTTAAAGACAGATTGCCCTACATATAACAGCTACATACAAAAAAGTTATAAAATTGTCCTTGGTTTTACAATGATAAATGAAAAACATTCAAATTCTCCAATCGAACAAGATATGCAAGGATTTTTATGTTGTTCTTTTTTTTGTTAAACAGTGAGAGCAAAATAACTTACTGGAATATAAAGATAAGAGCTGACTGAGCATGTCACTAATGGAGAGAGGGGGTATTTTCACAGAAGCAGTATTTTCCCCCATCCCATCTCCATTTGATGTCGATCAAAACATACCATTGGCCATTTAGTTAAAAAAAAATGCAATATGCTTGTGCACATACACAGTTACTTTATGTACAATAAAGGAATGGGGAAGGGGAAAATGAAAGAATAGAGAAAACTATACTGTAGTAGTCAGGATGTGGTGGAACCAAATCGCGGCTTTCTAATTGAGAATGTCTTCTTGGTCTGGAGGAACCGAGTTCTGGAGTAAAGTAGCAGGTTCCCTTTTTAGTAGACATCTCCTGTCTGCTGCTGGAACACATCAACTGTATCTTCATCCTCCATTTCCACCTGCGCAAGTGTGTCTGTTTCATTGATTGGCTGCCCATATTACCAAATAATATGAGATCCCAAAGTTATGAAATATATATCACTCTGGCTTTGAAGAGGGAGTTGGGCCAAAGAACAGGCTTGGCTCTCTGGCCCTCCTTAGCCCCTAATGTAAAGTCCACTGGTGTTGCATGGGGTCCAAGAGCATGATGGAACCCCAATCTTGGGACCCTTTGTGTCTTCGGTCTCCCCAAACCCACATTTGTGAGGCCATACAACATAGGTGACCACAGAACTTAGAGTGCCTTTTGGCCATCTCCATATTCAAGAAAAGGAATCTAGACTGATGATCAGTTCATCCATTTGGCTTATCATTAAAAATTATTTTGCAGAGGGGCACCTGGGTGGCTCAGTTTTTTAAGCATCCGATTCTTGATTTCAGCTCAGGTCATGATCTCAGGGTCATGAGATCAAGCCCCTTGTCTGGCTCTGTGCTCAGTAGGGAGTCGGCTGGAGATTCTGTCTCTCTCCCTCGGCCCCTCCCCCTACTCACATGCTCATTCGCTTTCTCTCAAATAATAAATAAATAAGTAAATAATAAATCAATCTTTTTGAAAGAAGAAATTATTTTACAGAACTATCAACCACCATTAAAAAAATCATAATTAATAATTTGAAGTTGTTCAGCAATAAGGTGAAAAAGCAACAGCCCCCGGCAGATTTTTCTCTATAACTCTCCCTCAAGGACATGTGCTCAGAAACCAGAAAATTTCAAGGAAAGCTTAATAATTAAGTATATAAGCTCTCCTTTAAATTCTTCCACAACCAATATGATGGGGTTTTTTTTTTTTCATTTTATATCTTTCTACACCTTACTGTCTATATATAGTACCTTATAGGTACTTGGTACATGTTGATTGAAAAATGCTGAAAAGAGGAACTGACTTTGAAAAATTTTCCAGCCTTTTTTGGTTTGGCTTGTTTCTTTCAATCCTGGATAAGTAATAGGGAAAACATATTCGCTAGTTTAAACCACTAAAATCATGACTGGTATCCCTATTATCCTATGTTATTCAATATAAATATTACAATAAATGTACAAAATGATGTTCAAAGGTAGGAGGTTAGAAGGCAATAGACCTGTATTATAAGAAAGATGAGGCCCAAATTTCTTATTCTATTATTTTTCAGACTTGTAAAAGGATTGAGCATTAGGAGAGAGTATATAGGTATTCAAGAAGTCAAGGAAGATGAAAAAAAAGAGCTATCTTGAGAAAGACAAGTATATTAAAAGTATATATGTATGACATTGCCATTTTTGTGAATGGTTGACTATCACTGATTTCATATGGCTCTACCAAATAGCAAAAACAAAGGGAAAATGAGGGGAAGTATTCCCTCCATTGTTGATGCCATGTTAATATTTTGAAGAACTCAAACAAAAATGAAGGTGGCCTTTCAGTATCAGAATCAGCCAGGGGCGATATAGCATACTGGTTAAGATATGAATTTCAAAATCAGACTTCCTTTCATTGAATCCTGCTTATACCATTTACTGTGTTGTGTGATCTTGGTCAAGTTACTTAATTTCATCTGGCTCAGTTCCTTTGCCTGTAAAAGGGAAAAATAGTAAATCTTACTTCATTCGGTTTTAGAGTAGATTGAATAGAATAAACGTGAGGTTGAAACTGTGCCTTAATACAAACCATGTTTCAGCCAAATAAATATTATTTCTATCAGTCTTCTTCAGTCAGAAGGGAAACCTTGAAGTTAGCAGGCATATATGTGAAAATAAATAAGATTCAAAGTTCTTGATTATTTTTTAAGATTTATTTATTTATTTGAGAGGGAGAGAGAGCATGGGAGTCGGGGGGGGAGGGGCAGAGGGTGAGGGAGAGAGGGAATCCTAAGCAGGCTCCAAGCCCAGGGTTGAGCCCAATGCAGGGCTCCATCTCACAACCCTGAGATCATGACCTGAGCAGAATCAAGAGTCTGATGTTTAATGAACTGAGCTACCCAGGCACCCCTCTTGATTATTTTTATTAGATATTTATCAGAGGATATCAGGCTTTGGGGTCAAACAGATCCGGGTTTGTCTTTGGGGAAATTTGCTTACCTTTTCTAAGTATCATCTTTTTATCTGTAAAATGGGCAAAAGATTATACTTAATTCATATGGTTGTTGTGAAAAGTAAATGGAATTTTTTATATAAAATCCTCAACAGGGACGTCACTAAGTGCCTAACAAGTTGCAGCTATTACTATTAAAAAATAATTAGCTACATTGACTTGAATATTACAAATATATCTTCTTTCATTTTCCTAAAATTAACCAATTCAATAAGGATGTTAAAATGTTTATTTCAGAAACTTTTCCTTGAATATTCCTTGAATATTTCCTTGAATATTCCTTGACTAAACAATAGTCATTGTTTAGTTAATTTTTTTAAGGTTTTATTTATTTACTTATTTGAGAGAGAAAGAAAGAAAGAGAATCTCAATGGGGCGCCTGGGTGGCTCAGTGGGTTAAGCCGCTGCCTTCGGCTCAGGTCATGATCTCAGGGTCCTGGGATCAAGTCCCGCATCGGGCTCTCTGCTCAGCAGGGAGCCTGCTTCCCTCTCTCCCTCTCTCTCTGCCTCTCTGTCTACTGTGATCTCTCTCTGTCAAATAAATAAAATCTTTAAAAAAAAAAAAAAAAAAAAAAGAAAGAGAATCTCAAGCAGCAGGGCTCAATCCCACAGCCCTGAGATTGTGACCAAGCCAAAACCAAGAGCCGGATGCTTACCCAACAGAGTCTCCCACAGGCCCCGAGTTAATTTTTTAAGACATGAATTAGAATTTTTAAAAATGTATGAATTCCATAGACATACTCAGTTTGATATAATTCAAATGTATGAACCATGTTGTAATTTCAGAATGAGTACCTTAAAAAATCATCAGAAATATTACTTCATATAGCATAAAGTCATAGTTGTAAAGTTCTTTGATACAAAAATGTAAAAATAAAGAGAATGAAAGGAAATGCTGTTTGGTCTTCTGGCAAACAAAGACCTATTATGTTGATTACTACAATGAAATGAAGGCAAGAAAAGGGTTGTCAGACTAGTAAGGGTGCCATATATCATAAGAGATAGCTCATGTTCTATCTTCCTTTGTTAAATTCCTATACAGCTCTGACATTGTGGTATTGTCATAGGCTTCAACTCTAGGGAAATATTCTTCCAACCAGATGCTCTTATAAGTGATATCGTTCAAAGGCAAGGAAGAAAGACCAAGATCAGTTGCTGAAGTTGACTCAGAAAATTTAGGAGATAAGCAGGTAGAATATGAACAAGAACAATGAGACGATCAGCTGGGATTGAGTCTTCAAATAATTATGGGAGGTGTTTGTTTAGAAAGACATTCCAGGGATCCATATGTTCCAAGAGAAAAAGAATGAGTTCAAAGATGATATCACTGGGATGAATTTGATTAATGAAAAGGACAACATTGTTAAAGGAGAAGTACTTTTATATAACTTGAAAAGGTAGAACTGATACACAACCTCATCATACTTAATTGACTAGGAATGTATTTTCCCCTGAGGCTCAAGAGCTTTAAAGCCACATAAAATATTTCATTTGTCTTGTGATTCATAATGCTGGCACATTTCACATCACACTGAGTTAAACAACAGTGCACCCTTCCTCACATTATCTTCCCACAGAAAAACTGAGGAACATTAAAGCAAGTGACATTGTCAGGAGTACAATCTTCACCTTTATATTCAATGTTTTGTTTGTTTCTTGTTTGGTATCTCCACACCTCACTTTAAATGTCTGATTCCAATGTCACTCTGTGCTCCCATATTTTTTTCAATATTTCAATAGTCTACAATAGTTTAGTTTTGGTTTGAACTAGGCAGATAGCACCCAGAGGTCCCTTCTGCATGCATTTTTTTTTTTTAATTTTGAAATCTGCATGGCAGAGTGGTTAAAGTTCGGTATTTGGTTTCAGATAGACTTAGCTCAAATGCAAGACCTGGCATATTTACTTCAAGTCTCTAAGCCTCACTTTTCCTCAATGGGAAAACTGATGGCTATAATCATGCTTACAACATTTGGCTATTGAGAGGATTAATTGCATATAAGACAACCAACATAGTGTCTGGCACATGGTGAAAGGTAAAGGCATGATAATTATTTTTGAGCTCTTTATTAGATAATGTTTGGAGAATTATAGGACTTACGTGATGGCATTTACTTATTCGGATGGGAACTGGAGTCATTTTTGCTTCACGAAGTATCCTTAAGCTGTAACAATCTCTTCTGTATTTGATACTAATTGCACACTTTGAGATACTTTTATTATTACTTTCTACAGTAAGGTAGAGATTATTGCCTCTACAGATGAGATAAAAAGGCTAGAAATAAGACTTCTACTTCTGGGAAGAGGCAGTAAGTATACTTTTCCCTACTTCTGCCATTAAGTACAACTTGAAAGTCTGCACAGACATAAATGACTCTGAAAGGTGGAGAGGAGGAGGCAGACCAGCTAGGGAGTTTTGAATCCAAGGAATGACATGACGGTGAATCCCCTAGGTTTCCTTTTTGTCTCATTTATCCTGGAATAGATGCTAGAGAAGCCCCCAAACTAGACATACCAATAGACACAAAGAGAAGACAAAAACATCTCTTCTCTCTAACCAAAGAACCAAGAAAGCAGTAGCCTAGTAAGACAGAAAACTTTGACACAACTACTCTGTCCCAGCCAGTACCACAGAAAACTCTCTCTCCACCCCTACCTACACCAGGAAAAGTAAAAATAAAAAAAAAAAAACAAAAAACCCATACAGAGGGCACCTGGGTGGCTCATTGGTTTAAAGCCTCTGCCTTCGGCTCAGGTCATGATCTCAAGGTCCTGGGATCAAGTCCCGCATCGGGCTCTCTGCTCAGCAGGGAGCCTGCTTCCTCCCCCCCCGCCCCCGCCTGCCTCTCTGTCTACTTGTGATCTCTCTCTGTCAAATAAATAAATAAAATCTTTAAAAAAAAAAAAAACCATACAGATATACATAAAGAATTGCATATCTTACCAGTGAGGATTATTCCAAGGATGCACGGTTGCTTTAATACTTAAAAATCATTAATGTAATTGTCATACTAATGGGGTAAGAATGAACAAAATGCATGATAACATCAACTGATGCAGAAAAATAACTTGAGAAAACTCAGTACACATGTATGATAAAAATACTCAGAAAAACAGGAACAGAAGGGAACTTCCTTAATTTGATCAACATCTACAAAAAACCTACAGATAACACCATACTTAATAGTGAATGATAATGCTTTCCCCCTAAGACTGGAAACAAGGAAAAACACCTACTCTTACCACTCTCATTCAGCGTAGTGCTAGAAATGCTAGCTAGTGCAATAAAGCAAGAAAAGAAAAGAAAACGCATACAAATCAAGAAGGAAGACATAAAACTGTCCCTATTTATGGATGACATAATTATCTGCATAGAAAATCCTAAGGAATGTACAAAAAAGACTTCTACAACTAATAATTGAGTTCCTCAAGGTCACAGGATACTCAGTAAGCACATTAAAATGAATTGTGTTTCTATATACTAGCAATTAACATGTGGATTCCCAACATTAAATATACAATACCATTTAGGGGCACCTGGGTGGCTCAGTGGGTTGAGGTCTCTGCCTTCGACTCGGGTCGTGATCTCAGGGTCCTGGGATCGAGCCCTGCATTGGGCTCTCTGCTCCTCAGGGAGCCTGTTTCCCTTCCTCTCTCTCTGCCTGCCTCTCTGCCTACTTGTGATCTCTGTCTGTCAAATAAATGAATAAAATCTTAAAAAAAATACAATATCATTTACAATCACTCAAATAATTGAAATACTTAGGTAAAAATATCACAAAAACAGGTACAGGACTTGTATGCTAGAAACTATAGAACACTGGCAAAAGAAATAAAACATCTAAATAAATGGAGAGATAAACTATGTTCATGGATTAGAAGACTCAATATAGTGAAGATGAAAATTTCCCCTGATTTGATATGAAAGTTTAATGCGATTTCTATCAAAATCCCAGCAATGTTTTTGTAGATATAAACAAGGCCATTCTAAAATGTAAATGGGAAAGGCAAAAAAAAAGTTTAAAATATTCTTGAAAAAGAAGAATTAAGATGGAAGAATCAGTTTTTCCATTTCAGTATTTTTTCATATATTTCATTAATGAAGACAGTGTGGTATGGGTGAAGAGATAGATACTAAATCAATGAGATAGAATAGTGAGCCCAGAAGTAAAATATGCCCAGCTGATTTTTGACAAAATTTTAAACATGATTCAGTGGAAGAAAGATGGCTTTAAAAAAAAAAAGTGCTGAAGCAATTGGGCATTCATTAAAAATGAAAATTTTCAAACTAACCTTCAGACCTTGTCCAAAACTAACTAAAAATGATCATGGACATATATGTAAAATAAAAAATTATAAAACTTTTAGAAAAAAGTAGTTGAAAAAATCTTTGAAATATCTTTGAAATCTAGCAATGAACAAAGAGTTCTTAAACCTGACACCAAAACCTGATTCGTAAAAGGAACAATGGACAGACTGGACTTCAACAAAATTGAAAATTTTTGCTCTGTAAACGATTCTGTTAAGAGGATGAAAAGACAAAGACTCGTGGTTGGAATACATAAAGACCTCTTAAAACTCAACACTTAAAACTTATTAGAAAGTGAACAAAATACATAGAGACATTTCATAAAACAGAATACACAGATAGCAAACAAGCACAAAGAATGCTGTTTAACATTAATAGCCATTAGGGAAATGCAAATTAAAACCGCAATGACAGGATTGCTTGGGTGGCTCAGTCAGTTAAGGGTCTGCCTTGGGCTCAGGTCATGATCCCAGGGTCCTGGGATCGAGCCCCACTCCGGGATCCCTGCTCCTGGGGGAGCCTGCTTCTCCTTCTCCCTCTACCCCTCAACCCCAACTTGTGCTCTCTTTCTCTCACTCGCTCTGCTCTCTCTCAAATAAATAAATAAAACATTAAAAAAACCCCAAAATGACATATCGCTAAACACCTATCAGAATGGTTAAAATTTTTTGAAAAGTAATGCAAACATCAAATTCTGGTGAGGATGGGGAGAAACTGGATCACACATACATCGCTAGTGAGAATGGTCAGTGGTATATCTGTTTGGAAAACAGTTTAGCAGTTTCTTTAAAAAATTAAACATGCAACTACACAGTGACTCAACAATTGCGCTCTTAGCTATTTATCCCATAGAAATGAAAACTTACGTTCATACAAGAATCTATACACAAATGCTCATAGCATCTTTACTCCTAAGAGCCCCAAACTGAAAACAACCCACATATCCTTCAGTGGGTGAATGGTTAAAAATCTGTGGCACATCCATATCATAGAATATTCTTCAGCAATAAAAAGGAATGAATACTTGATACATGCAACAGTCTGAATAAATCTAAGGAATTATGATGAGTGAAAAACTAAACCTTAAAAGGTTATATACTGTGATTTCTTTTTTTGTTTTGTTTTGTTTTGTTTTTGGGGAGAGAGAGAGCGCGCGTGAGCACATGCACATGGGAGAGGAGTGACGAGGGGGAGGAGAAGACAAGAGAGAATCTTAAGCAGGCTCCACACTCAGACTCGGGGCTCTATCTCTTGACCCTGAGATCATGACCTGAACCAAAATCAAGAGTTAACCGATTTAGCCCAGGCACCCCAATATATGATTTCACTTATATAACATTCTTGAGATGACAAAATCAAAGAAATGGAGAACAAATTAGTGTTCCCAGGGGACTATGGAGGGAACTGTGTGTAACTATAAATGTACAACACGGGAATTTCTGTGTAATTTTTCTTTATCTTTCTTCTTTTTTTTTTTTTTGTTTTAAGTAGGCCCTACACCCTGTGTAGAGCTCATCATAGGGCCTGAACTCATGACCCTGATATCAAGACCTAAGCAGAGATCAAGAGTTGGCACCCTACTGACTGAGCTACCCAGGTGCCCCTAATTGTTCTGTATCTTGACTGTGTTCAGTGTCCATATTCTGGTTGTGCTATAGTACTTCAATTTTGCAAAATGTTACCATTAGGAAAAACTGAGTAAATAGTACATGTGATTTCTCTTTTATTTATTTATTTTTTAAAAGATTTTATTTTTCAGTAATCTCTATACCCAACATGGGGACTGAACTCATGGCCTCGAGATCAAGCATGGAAAGCGCTACCAACTGATCCAGCCAGATGCCCCACTCTGTGTTATTTTTTTTATAACTGCATGTGAATCTATACTTTTATCAAAATAAATAGCTGGCTAGTTGAACATATAAATATATAAATAGTTGAATTAAAATGAAAACCAGAAGTCCTAGATTCCAATCCTATGTCTAGGTGATTTTTTAGAAACACATTACTCGTTTACTCATTCGTAAAATGGAGGAAATAGTATTTGTGCTATATCCTGGAGTTGGGCAAGCAAAGTTTAAAAAAAAATGTAATGTTTAAGAAATTGCACATAGCTACATACTTGGATCAGACTTCTGGAACAGAAGGGACCTTAATAATTTCCTACCCCATTGGTCTCCGAATAATTTTTTTCTGGACCTAGGATGTTGTACAGAGGGATGAGAGGAAGAGCAGGAAGTGCTTCCCATATATCCTTCCCCTTCCAACACTCCACCGGTTCCCCTCCCTTCCCAGCCTCGCTTTCATTGGTTTTCCATACAGTTCTGGGAGATTTTGTGGAAGCGTTTTTTAATTAATGCATTTTTAAAAAAGATTTTATTTATTTATTTGACAGAGAGAGATCACAAGTAGGCAGAGAGGCAGGCAGAGAGAGAGGAGGAAGCAGGCTCCCCGCTGAGCAGAGAGCCCGATGCGGGGCTCGATCCTAGGACCCTGGGATCATGACCTGAGCCAAAAGCAGAGGCTTTAACCCACTGAGCCACCCAGGTTCCCACTTAATGCATTTTGGTATCAACTCTTCTCTTCTTCCTGGTCTTTCATTTTACTGACTAGAAGACTGGTAACCAGAGAGGCTTAGTGACTTAGAGAGTACACTAAGATGGCTGGTGGTGGAGATGAGAGCAGAACCAGGGCTATCGACTCTTAGCCCAGCATTGCTTCACTAAATCATGGTGCTTTGTATTTGGATAGATTGCTCAACATTTTTGTCAAAAGTGCAGTTTCTTAAGCTGCTAGTAAATCCTAAAGTAATAACATTTAAGGTTGTCTCGAGCCGTAACTTTATACGGTCTTCCTTAAACACATGGATTGAATGTACAGACATGTCATGTCGGTAGTGATCATATCAGATATTGTTCATAAGTAGATGGAATTCAAAGAGTGTCTTAAACATACATCCTTCAGTGTACATATTTGGAAAAAGCTTGTTGGTGCCACCTAGTGGCTCAAGTGGTAGCTACTACACTGCGGCAGGAATTCAGAAGACATTTTAGATTCCCCTTTGTTAATGTTTCAATTAATATACTAAAACTCATTGCCAACTACCTCAGCCACCTTATTTCTTTGATGTTCCACTGAAAATGCATTTCAGAATATACAGAAAGAGGCTCATTTTTGGCTTACCTGTCCAGTTTATGTCTGCCAGTTGAAAACTTTCTTCTTAGAGAAAATAACTTAGATGAATTTTTTTTAAGATTTTATTTTTATGTAATCGCTACACGCAACATGAGGCTTAAACTCACGACCCCAAGATAAAAAATTGCATGCTCCTTGGGGCGCCTGGGTGGCTCAGTGGGTTAAAGTCTCTGCCTTTGGCTCAGGTCATGATCTCAGGCTCTCTGCTCATCAGGGAGCCTGCTTCCCCCTCTCTCTCTGCCTGCCTCTCTGCCTACTTGTGATCTCTGTCTGTCAAATAAATACATCTTTAAAAAAAAATTGCATACTCCACCAACTGAACCAGCCAGGTGTCTCAAGATGAATTATTTTCAAGTCCAAATTACTTGTTAATTGCAACCAACTTTTAAATCAGAATAGTAAATTCTTACTTAGTATAGATCCTTAGGATTCCTGTAAAATTAATGGTCAGGTTGCAGTAGGAATTGAAAAGTACTAACATCTTCTTTTTTAAAAATCTACAATTCAGACTTTTCACTTAGTGGGGTATTACTTTGTGTAAAAAAAAAAAAAAATCTGTGACCATGTTAAAGACTAATACCATAAGGGCTATAGTTGGAAATAATAAGTGCACAATTTAACCATTAGATGGGATTCAACTCTTTGAAGTTTTCTAATGAACATATTTTTTTTTTCAGTAAAAACTTGTACTTAATCTTCCTCCTAACACTAAAGTAATTATTTGAGCAGACCAAAACCCATAGCAAAAACTATTTAATGCTTAAAATGGTTACTTGCTTCTATATTCTCACCATATAACAATTTTTTTTCTTTTATGATGGGTCATGAAAGGAGTGAATCATAAAATCATTTGTTTGCTCAAGGTGTTATTAACTTAAGAAATTGCTGGTCTTCTGGGCTTGTCCACTTATCAAAGTTATTTTTAGAACAATAATGACTAAACCCAAGTACAGAAAGACATTTGGTAGACAAGGATAAGGAAGTTGTTGATAAGTTTGTGGAGGGAGGGAATCTGGAACCAAGAATAGCAGCTTACAAAGCAGCCATCAGGAGAATGGAACCAGTGACAGAAAGATAAGGAAAGAAAGTTTTAGGAACAGAGGTGAGGGACCGCGAGGGCAAAAGCTGTGAAGGTCTCAGATAATGCTTGAGGGGGCTGCAAAAGTTAACAGGATAAATTTGAAAAACAAGCTTAAGCCCCATTTAAAAGTTTCAACCTGTACAAATTATGCTTTCAGTTGTTCCAGATATATTTTATTAACTGAATATTTTTAAACCATTGACTAGAGGTGTATTTTCACACTGCCAACACAAAAAAGATTTATTTAAGAACACATGATACAAGTGTGGCCCATTTCCAAGGGTTAGGATCAGAGATGGACTTTATGGGTATCTCTCATTAGTTATTTCAAGTGATGCTAAGCTCTTCATGTAAGTTACCCACTGCCAAATTAAAGCTATTTCCTCCTTAAAAAAAAAAAATCTAGGGGTGCCTGAGTGGCTCAGTCGTTAGGCATCTGCCTTTGGCTCAGGTAACAGTCCCGGGTCCTGGGAAGGGCCCTGGCATCGGGCTCCTTGCCATCAGGGAGTCTGTTTCTCCCTCTTCCCTCTCTGTATCTGTATCTTCCCTCTCTGTATCTGTCAAATAAACAAATAAACTTAAAAAAAAAATCTGAACACTATTGGAATACCTTAGGATCATTGCAATTAAAACAGATCATACCAATTGTTGAAGACAGGTGGGAACAAAATAGATTTTTAAGAAAAGTCCACGAGGCCTTTTTAAAATTAAAAAAAAATTTTTTTTTTTTAAGATTTTGTTCTAAAGTAATGTCTATATTCAACATGGGGCTCAAACTCACAGTCCCCAAGTCAAGAATCATATGCTCTTCTGACTGGGCCAGACAGGTGCCCCCAAGGCCTTTTATGTTGACTCCTTGAAGCTGCATGAAGTAGAATGGGCACTGAGTCAGATCCTGGCTTTTTGGCTTATGCCCTGAGTTTGTTTATGACTTCAGTTTCTTCTTGTAAACTGGAATGATACTGCCTCTCACACACTTGTTATGTGGACTAAATCATATATATATATAGGGACTATATCATATATAT
The DNA here is from genome assembly GCF_963455335.1 of Martes martes. Classification (NCBI taxonomy): domain Eukaryota; kingdom Metazoa; phylum Chordata; class Mammalia; order Carnivora; family Mustelidae; genus Martes; species Martes martes. The sequence goes on along the minus strand of NC_137895.1, from coordinate 38,834,608 downwards.
ATATGTATACACACACATATATATGTTATGTGGATTAAATCATACATATATACATGATACACACATACACACTGTGCATAAGGTGCTTGTGAACATGTGGCACACAGTAGGTGATTAAGAAATGTTTATTTCTTTTTTCTTTGAGACTCCTAGATAATATTTAGTAAAGCAATCAGCAAAGAATTCAAAGTTTTTTCCCATGGTCTTTGCTTTTACTGGCAGCACAGACTTGCATTAGCAAAGAAGTCATGAGCTGTTTTTAATAAGATTCACATAAAATTCTTAATGCAATAAGAATCTGTTATTATACATAATTATAACAAGTAGGTTTTGTGCCTGGGGATACATATTTTTAAATCTTCTAATAATTACAAGATAGTGAAACGAACTTGTTCCATTTTAACTTGCGGTTACAAATTTCTTAGTTAAGAGCCAACACATAACTTTTTAAAGAATTAAGGGAATAATAAGTATGTAGGCTACAAAAAGAGCATTTCTATTTTTAGGATCGGTATCAACCAAATGTGAAATGATTGTGGTGGGGGCTCCTGGGTGGCTTAATCACCCTGAGTCCTGGGATCAAGTCCCGTATCAGGCTCCCCGCTCAGCAGGGAAACTGCTTCTCCCTCTGCCTGCTGCTCCCCCTGCTTATGTTCTCTCACTCTCTGAAAAATAAATAAAATCTTAAAAAAATAGCGGTGGTGTCGAAAGAGATTTTTGTACCAAGATTTGAGAAAATACTCGCTTGTTTCTTTCTTTTTTAAAAATATTTTATTTATTTGCTTATTTATTTATTTATTTCGAGAGCAGGGGGAGGGGCAAACAGAGAGAGAATCTTAGGCAGACTCAGTGCTGAGCGTGGAGCCCGACTTAGGGCTCCATCCCACCACCCTGAGTCCACCACCTGAGCCAAAACCAAGAGTTAGATGCTCAACTGACTGAGCCCCCCAAGCACCCCAATACTCCTCTTTCTATTAACATTTACAAAGATGTATAAATGAACACAGATTATAATTTCAAGGTACTCTTCAAGACTGACTATCCCTTCTGACATTTTTACTATCCAATATCTGGAATCTAAATATGTTAAAATGTCACTACTGAGATGTAGTGTCTACCTCTGGGACCCCTAGAAACTGTTTAATACCAACATGTTCTTGCATCAATAAGTTGGGCTTATAGATAAATACATTTTTAACTCAGTGGTGTATTGATGGACTAGCAAAAAAAATGTTGGCATATTGGTAAAGGGCAAATTCAGCCCTTTTAAGAAAATCTGGCAATATTTGAAGTGAAATTATAATGAGAATTTAAAACAAGCTTTTAAAACTTTGATGACTATATGTAAGAAATAATTCTTAAGTATGCCTATTTATATAGCTTTGCCATTTGAAATATAACTTAACATTACTAAGCCACTGAATGGGGGCACCTGGGTGGCTCAGTAGGTTAAGCGTCCCTTGATTTCAGCTCTGGTCATGATGCCAGGGTCATGAGATCGAGTCCCCAGTCAGGCTCCACACTCAAGTGCAGTGTCTGGTTGGAATTCTCTCTCTCCCTCTCACTCAGCCCCTCCCCATCTCATTTTCTCTCTCTCTCTCATTCTCTAAAATAAAAAAACTAATCTTAAAAAAAAAAAGTCACTCAATATATTTTGTCTCCTTATCTTTTCCAACTAGATAAGTTAAAAACGTAAAGCACCTCAACATTTTTCTTTCCTTTTTCAAATTTACATTATTGTCTATTTATATCTACTATTATTCTATAGCATGGATATACTATGCCCTTTAGCTACTTAACCATTCATTCATTCACGTGGTTTTGGGTGTGTCTCCCAGTAGCTGTGGGTTCGCCCGTGTTCCTAACGCATGTATTGTAGGTACCAAAGTGGCAGGGGAAACACTCAGAAGTGCGCTTCTTTAGATGTGTGCTCCACGGTCACTGCAAGGAGTATGGAAGCGGGTATAGGAGCTTCTAGAGGCTCCTGTCCCCCAGCTGCAGGGGTAGAGGCAAGAGAGCACATGTAGGGGATGTGCACGCGGGAGCTCCACGGCTAGGACCACAAGTCCCTGCAGGGAGATGCCTGTGGTGTGTGAATGCGGAGTCTTTTTCCACAGTGGCGGTAACTAGCACCCCCTCTCCTCCACCCCGGCTTGTCATTCCTCCTTTATGTTCTGTGACCCCCTAGCCTGTTTGCCCAGGGATTCCTCTGGCCTTACAAGGAGAAGCTGACCTTTTAAAAGGACATGAGATCCATTCTAATTCTGAGATTCTGTGACGTTCCCTCAATCTTTTTATTAAATTTTATGAATGATAAAATGCTTCATTAAATATATATATTGCTATATTTTTTTATTAGCTTCAACGAATATGTCCCCCTCCCACCCATGTCACTGAGCTCCTTTTTACCTCCTAGCATATCATATATATTGTTCTTTTAAGCTTAAAATAGCCTCTAAAATGGACTCAATTTATTCAAGTGTAAAGGGAAGAAATGACTCATTTCAGGGCCTTTGACAAAAATAAGATGTGCTGCTGACTTACAGTCTGGTGGGAGGAATTGATGTACTCACAACCAATTATAACTCCCGTGGCAGAGGCTGAAAGTAGAGCCGTGGGAGCCCAGGGAAACTCAGGCTTTGCCAGAGGGATGCTACCACCGCCGAGTCTCCACAGCTCTGTAGGAACCGCCGCAGGTCCTGGGCGGCGGCGCAGGAGTTCTGAGGCCGGGTCCAAGGGTGCAAGCATGCTAGCGCGGCTGCAGCGTGGAGCGGGCCCGATCCCCGTGCGATCAGAGAAGCAGGCCTGGCCCGGCGCTTGGCCTAGAGCAGGGGCTCAGTCAACGCTGAAAGAGACGAAGGTGGCTTCGGTCCCTCTCATGCTCCGAATCCTCCCAGCATACATGGGGTACAATCGTGGTTCGTGAGGCCCTACAATTCCCGCCTCCTCAACTCTCCCCCTCTGTTCATTACCACTCTACCCTGGTTAGTTTTGCTCTATCTCCTTTCTCTTCCTCAAACATGCCAAGTCCGTTCCTGTCTCAGGACTGCCCCTTGCGGTCCCCTCTGGGAATCCCACTCTCCTAACCCATATGCGTACAGCTCAGCTGTCACTTTTCTCTGGTCCTTCCTCAGAGATGCCTTCCTTGTCCACCTCATCTGGAATAGTCACCCCATACCCGGTTGCGACCCACTTCCTCTGTTTTGGCTTTTCTGTGCAGTGCTCACTGCTGCCCGGAATTACATCCTTCGTTTACTTGTTAATATTCTATCGTCCCTACTAGGCTATAAACTAAGTCACTGAGGATAGGGACTTCATTTTATTGACTCTCATGTCTCCAGTGCCTCCACATAGTAGGTCTCAATAAATTATTTGGGGAAGGAAAGGAGAGAATAAGGGGCCAATCGGTGGAAGGTTTGAATACCATGCCCAGTTACTCAGCACACAGACTCCCACCAGTCACATTTGTTTATCTCTGGTGAATAAATTCTTGTTCTTTCCTTTATTAAATAGGGATATATTAAGTGCTGAGTATGTACTTAACATATTATTATGCATGAGAAGGAAAGAAACCCATGGACAATTGTCTGAGTCAACCAATATTTGCTGGGCACTTATTGCCAGGTACTGGGCTAAGCGCTGGTAAAAAGTAGCAAACAATGGGGCACCTGGGTGACTCATTGGGTTAAGCCTCTACCTGTGGCTCAGGTCATGATCCCAGGGTCCTGGGATCAAGCCCCACATTGGGCTCTCTGCTCGGCGTGGAGCCTGCTTCCCCGCTCCTCTCCCTCTGCCTGTGTCTCTCCCTACTTTTGATCTCTCTCTGTCAAATAAATAAACGAAATCTTAAAAAAAAAATTAACGAACAAGTCAGGGGTAGTCTCACTGAGCTAAGAAGCAAGTAGGAAGACATACAGTGAAGTGTGATGAGTGCTTTATAAAAGAGAAAAGCCTGGGTACTCTTGACTAGTTGATGAAAGCTTATTGGAAGAATGTTCAAGCTGAGACCTGACGGTGAATTAGCCAAGTAAAAGGGGAAAGATGAGGCTATCTCAGGATGTGCAGAAGGTGGTGTGAAGAAATCAAAGAAATTGATGCCTTAGGCCTTAAGTTCTCGGTCTTCCAGCTACTTATGTCAGATAGAGAGATGATGGACATTTGAGACAGTTAATAAGAATGCATGAGGGACACCTGGGTGGCTCAGTAGGTTAAGTGTCTGCCTTTGGCCCAGGTCAGATCCCAGGGTCCTGGGATAGAGCCCCACATCCCTGCTCAGTGGGAGCCTGCTTCTCCCTCTTCCTCTGCCTGCCACTCCCCTCCTTGTGCTTTCTTTCTCTCTGTCAAATAAATAAATAAAAACTTTGAAAAAGAATAATCCCCCATAATCTCCCCAAAATCAACTGTGTCCTCAGTTGTTCCTAGACAGAGGCTGTCTAGGAATTCCATGGGAATGTAAAAATCATCCATTATGTGTATCCCAGAGAGAAAAAATTATGATCTACTGCCTTAAAAATCATTCTCAAATTTCATCACTCTACAAATTAGTTTTCCCTTTTCCATATTCCTTTCTGATCTATATCAAGATGTATACATATTGGTTGTATATGTACATTAGTTATTTTATGTAATATTAAGTTGGGAATTTTTAATAAAATATTTAAGTTTTTCTATGGCAGATTCAGTTATTCTTCCACTGCATAAAAGAATCCAGAAGGTTTATAACTCAAGCTATTTGGCAATGAATTGAGACTAATTGCCTTTGTACGTGGCAAAGTTTCCTTATTTCTTTATACTCCTCCACCCTTACAAAACCATCCTGCTCTCACCTAACAGCTGACCCTAAGATGACTCATGTTCTCCATATAAACACACCTTTTACTTTAATTTATATCCTTCCTACTATTTGGAATGCCTCGCCCTCTCCATACAAATTCTATTAAAAAAAAAAATGCTTAACTAGGGGCACCTGGGCGGCTCAGTGGGTTAAAGCCTCTGCCTTCGGCTCAGGTCATGATCCCAGGGTGCTGGGATCGAGTCCCCCATCAGGTTCTCTGCTCCATGGGGAGCCTGCTTTCTCCTCTCTCTCGGCCTGCCTCTCTGCCTACCTGTGATCTCTGTCAAATAAATAAATAAAGTCTTTAAAAAAAAAATGCTTAACTATAAGAAACTGCATTACAGAAAATTCAGAGAATAGGGGATATTACCTATAAAACTATTCTCTAGAACAATATACTATGGTTTGATCCACTTGTTCAAGCCTATTTAGTTTTCTAATTAATTTTTATGTGTGTGTGTGCCTTTTGGGGGGAGGCACTTTTTTAGGGGGGCACTGAGAGGTGTGGGTTTGGGAGTCAGACTATAAATGAATTGCAAGTTTGGGGGGTTGCAATGCCAACTGAGCATGTTCCTGCTCCCTCCGCCACTGCCTTTGGTGTGGGGTGATGTGCTCCTGCGTGTGTGAGTGTGGGTATGAGAGTGTGCATGTGAATGTGCACCCACCAGGGGTCAGCAGGTGCATGTGTCTGGGTTGGAGAGAATGAGGCAAAATCTTTTTTTTTTTTTTTTTTTTTTCAGTAATCTCTATACCCAACATGGGGCTTGAATTTACAATCCTGAGATCAAGAGTCACATGCTCTACTGACTGAGCCAGTGAGGTGTCCCTGTTCTAGCCTTTCTAAAAGCTAGTTGTTTTTTTTTTTTAGAGATTTTATTTATTCATTTGACAGACAGATCACAAGTAGGCAGAGAGGCAGGCAGAGAGAGAGGAGAAAGCAGGCTCCCCGCGGAGCAGAGAGCCCGATGTGGGGCTCGATCCCAGGACTCTGGGATCATGACCTGAGCAGAAGGCAGAGGCTTTAACCCACTGAGCCACCCAGGCGCCCCTAAAAGCTAGTTTTTAAATTATAAAAATGATACAGAGATTTTGCTTCCAGTAACGGCAGAGTTGCTTATGTTGGGCTAAGCCTCCTACAGGTAATGATATGGAGTCTGGACAAAATATGAAAAATCGCTGGAAAGCAAACAAAGGCAGGCAGTCCTACACTATAGAGGACTCAACCCTGGAAAAAGGAAACCACACTTGGTGAGATGCATATTTAAGCAGATTTACCTCTGAGGGCCTTCCCCATTAAGTGTGTTAGAGGGTGGCTAGAACTTAAACTGAAGGTATCAGATAACAGAGTTCGGGGCTGCCAGAACCACTGGAAATTGAGGTGGAAAATTCTGGAAATGAGACTCACCGAGATGGGAGTCCCAAAATCTATGTACAAATTTCCTTTAAACCTTTGGATGAGTTGATTATACCTGGTCTCAAAAAAACCCAGGAAAAGAACAGCTAGAAAATACAGAGCAGAGATTTCCGTTGTTGCCAAGATAGAAGAGACAGAGTCTGGACTTTGAATATTGCTGTTAGCCCATTTGGTCTACTGTAACAAAAATATCAGAGGCTGAGCAGTTTATAAACAAGAGAAATTATTTTTCACCATTCTGAAGATGAAAGTCCAAGATCAAGGTGTCAGCATGGTGGGGTGAGGGCCCTCTTCCAGGCTTCTCATATCCCCCCTGATGGAAGAGGATAAGGAGCTCTGTGGGGTCTCTCTTATAAAAGCACTAATCCTAGTCATGGTTGTTTTATCCTCATGACCTAATCACTTCTAAAAGGCCTCACCTCCTAATACCATAACACTTGGTGTTAGGATTACATGTGAATTTGGGGGGAACACAGACATTCAGAGCGTAGTCCTACCAAGTCAGAGGGTCTTGGTAAACATCTCAAGCTCTTAATCAAAACTCAAAAGGAGCTACACCTCTGGCATAAAGATTATTTCCTGGGACTAAAGATTTGCTCTAGAACTAAGAATAAAATTGAAATAGATCCATCCTAAAAATATAAAAAGTAAGCTTACCCAAGTTCAGAGTCATCAGCCAATAAAGGTATCAGTAACTTAGCTGCCCACTAGAATGGAAATCAGAATCCTTCAGAGGAAGATAAATTCAGGTATTGTCTATAATGTTTAGGATAAAAAATATTAACCATGTGGGAGGCCTGGCTGGCTCAGTTGGTGGAGTATGCAACTCTGGATCTTTGAGTTGTGAGTGCAACCCCATGTTTGGATGTAGAGCTTACTGAAAGATTTTTTTTAAAAATTTCTTTTTTTAAAGAAACATGTAAAGCCACGAGAAAATATGACCCAAGATAAGAGAAAAAAAGTATCAATAGAAACAGACCCTGAGGTGACCCATGACTTTAAAGGAATTTAAAACAGTTATTATAAATATTTTCAAGGACTTATATGAAAAGATAACCATAGTGAGTGAGCAAATGAAGGAATTTCAGGAGAAAATGAAAACTATTTAAAAAAAAACTAAAATGAAATTCTAGTGCTGAAAAGTATAATATCTGAAATGAAATGTTCTCTGGATGGGTCTAATATCAGAATGGAGATGGCAAAAGTATAAGTGAATTTGAAGAAGATCAATAATAATATGCAATCTGAAGAATAAAGAGAAAAAAGATGAAGAAAATAGAACAAAGCTTAGTAAGTTGTTAGACAATATCAAGCAGCCTAACATGCATGCAGTTGGAAACCAAAAGGGGAAGAGAGAAATTATGCAACGGGGAAGAAGAAATGTTTGAAACAATAATAGCTGAAAATTTCCCAAATTTGGCGGAAATATCAATTTATAGTTTTGAAAATTTCAGTGAACCCCTAGCAGCAAAAGCACAAAGAAAATCACACTTCCACAATAGCAAACTGCTGAAAACCAAAAATAAAGAGAAAAATCTTAAAACAACCAAAGGAAAAAAAATATATATAAGGGGAAAATGAAAAAATATTTCTCTCATGAGAAACAATGGGGACCAGAAGACAATTGTATGACAACTTCAGAGAGCTGAATGGAGGAAAAAATAAGTCATACTAGAATTCCATACCCAGAGAAAATCATCTCCATAATGAAAGGTAACTAAAGACAATAAAAACATAAAGATAAAAGAGAGTTGAGAGAATTGTCACCAGTAGGCCTCTATTACAAGGAATACATAAAAGATGTTCCTTAAGTTAAAAGTGAATGACATGATAGGACAGCTTCTATCTACAGGAAGAATTTAAGAGCACCTGAAAAAGTAAATACAAAACACTATCTAGATTGGTTTCTTATTGCTACTGTAACCAATTGCCACATGTGGCTAAAATTAAGACACATTTACTGTCTTCGATTTGGAAGGTCAGAGGTCTGAAATGGGCTGCACTGAGCTAAAATTAAGGGGTTAGCTATGCTCCTTCTGGAGCCTTATAGAGCAGAAGCCATTTCCCTGTTTTTCCAGTTTCTAGAGGCCCGCTGCCCTCCTGGACTTGTGGTCCCAACTTCAAAGCCAGCAATGACACTCTGAGTCCTTCTCATGCTGCTATTTCTATTGGTTTTCTTCTGCCTTTTCTTTCTCCATTTTAGGGACCCTTCAAATTGTTTTGGGCCTAGTTGGATAATTCAAGATAATGCCCCTATCTTAAAGTCAATTGTTTAGCATCGATAATTTAATCTGTTACCATAATTCCCCTTTGGCGTGTAACCTAACTTATTCACAACTTCTGGGCATTAGGACATGACATATTTGGGGGAGCCATCATTCTGCTGACCACACCAACTTTTTTCCCCCTCTTAATTTTTATACAGGACAATTGATTATTATTATAAAAATTACAACATAGTATTGTATTTATAAATAAGTAGATATCAAGTGTAGATAGCACAAGGACTAGAAGGTGGCAAATGAGAGAAACTGTTGCAAGTTTCTTCCATTTTATATGAAGTGTTGTAATATCAACTTGTAGGGGCGCGTGGGTGGCTCAGAGGGTTAAAGCCTCTGCCTTCGGCTCAGGTCATGATCCCAGGGTCCTGGGATCCAGCTCCGCATCTGGCTCTCGCTCAGCAGGGAGCCTGCTTCCCTCCAGCCCCTCTCCGCCTGCCTCTCTACTACTTGTGATCCCTCTCTCTGTCAAATAAGTAAATAAAACCTTTTAAAAAATAATATTAACTTGTAGGAGTCTATCATAAATTAAGGATGGATATTGCAATTCCTGGAGGGGAGTTTCTCAACTGGGGTTCTGTGGAAGCTAGTTTCCTATAAAATGTTGCTAAATGTTTTGTTAGAGATCATGGTTTGATGAACTGCCTGAAACAAGCAGAGGCCAAGATGTATTAAATGTTTGTCTTCATATCTGGAAACAAAAGGTCTATCCTAAAGGAACTCGCGTTGGCATTTGAACTGATGATGCCTTATCAATGGTTGGCTGCAGCCTCCTGTTAAGAAAAAAAGACTCTGGGTATTAATGTCACAATATACTGTGTGGTGTTTTTTTGTTTGTTTGTTTTTTTAAGATTTTATTTATTTGGCACAGAGAGAGAGAAATCACAAGTAGGCAGAGAGGCAGGCAGAGAGAGAGGGGGAAGCAGGCTCTCCACCAAGCAGAGAGCCCGATGCGGGGCTTGATCCCAGGACCCTGAGATCATGACCTGAGCTGAAGACAGAGTCTTTAACCCACTGAGCCACCTAGGCGCCCCTACTGTTTTCTTTACATAGAGATGTTTGTGTTAAAAACTCTTAAGAGGGGCGCACGGGTGGCTCAGTGGGTTAAAGCCTCTGCCTTCAGCTCAGGTCATGATCCCAGGGTCCTGGGATCGAGCCTCACATCAGGCTCTCTGCTCAGCATGGAGCCTGCTTCCTCCTCTCTCTGCCTGCCTCTCTGTCTACTTGTGATCTCTGTCAAATAAAGAAATAAAATCTTTTAAAAAACCTAAAACTCTTAAGAGTTGAAATTTGGAAATTTGGAAAGATGCTACAAAAAAATGGTTACCTTTATTAAATAAAGACTAATTTACTTAAGAATGTTTTTTTGAAACTGTTTCAAAACATGGAAAAAAGAGCGCATATATCCCATGCTACATACAGAAACCTAGGGGCTTAGCAGAGGAAGAGTTCTCAATAGGGTGTTTGAGGTTAAAAGAGACTTACAAGTAGTTTCAGGAAAAGAGAGGACTAGAGTTTGCTCAGGACTTCGAAATGAAGCAGTTATGGAAATAAGCCCCCTTAGCAAACACTTTTTTTTCTAATCCTATGAACCTGTTGAAAAAAAAATCTCTGCAAGAATCATGGGACAGAAAAGAAAAAAGAATCATGGGACAGGTTTTGATTTCAATTGACAAGCTGCTTGGATTTTGAAGGAAATGGAATTTTGGGGGAAATATTGCAAAGGGGAATTTTGAAATGTTTCCTTTGCTGCTTGGGTTTGAGAGAGAGGAGGACTATCACCCAGTGTCCGGTTTTGTGAAGCCACGTGGGAGAGCTGCAGAACAAACGTGAAAAGTATTTGGCCTCCCTTCCAGGGCCAGTGTGACTCGAGGAAGGTCCTTTTCTCTATCTTCTGCTCAGCTTGAGGATTTGTGAGTGGCAGTCTGATTGTACACAAAGATGAGATTTACTTATCTGCCTCTAGACAAGTTTTGGATTTCTGCAAAAAAGAAGATTCTGTCATTCATAGGAAAACAAAGGACAATTTACTACAGTTTTCAACTTAACTAAACTTTTTCAACTTAAGTTAAAGAACTGAGAACTGAGACATATTAAAAACACATGATAACTAATACGTATGCTCTAAGAATCTTACACTGATAGGCTTCCATCTTTTGTTCTATTGTTATTGGTGTGTTATTTTACATATGTTAAAAACCCTCAATATATTGTTCTTATTTTTGATTAGGCCATCAATTATTTTAAGAGCTTTAAATAGTAGTACAGTGTTCTTTATATTTATATACATTTTAAGGGCTTCGTTCAGTCTTCATTTCTTTGTGGAGATCAAACTATTCTCTGATATCCTATTCTTTCTGCCTCAAGAACTTCAACTTTTTTTTTTTTTGTAGTGTAGATCTATTGAATTTTTCCATTTTTTTTCCTGTAAAAGGATTTTTTTCTTTTTCTTTTTCTTTTTTTTTTTTTTTAAGATTTTACTTATTTAAGAGAGAGAGCAAGAGGGAGAGGGAGAAGCAGACTCCCTGCTGAGCAGAGAGCCTGATGCAGGGCTTGATCCCAGGACCCTGAGACCATGACCTGAGCCGAAGGCAGACAATTAACTGACTTGAGTCACCCAGGCACCCCTCTTTATTTTTCAAACATGGTTTTGTTATTGTGCACAGAATTTAGACCCATCAATTCTAATTTTAGCACTTTAAAGATGTCACTCCCCTGTTGTTGGGCATGCCCAGTGCTGAGACCAACATTTAACACCTCTTGGTCTTTGCTTCTTTCAGGCAGTTCATTAAACCATGATCTCTAACAAAACACTTAGTAATATCTTGCAGAGATGAGCCCCATTTGAGAAACTCTGCTCCA